>NC_092336.1:339402500-340602500 GCF_046630445.1 Rutidosis leptorrhynchoides
ATTTCCGGGTCGTCACAGTACCTACCCGTTAAAGAAATTTCGTCCCGAAATTTGAGTGATGTGGTCATGGCTAATAAAAGAAAATGTTTTCATGATGAATATAAGTTGATAAATAGAGTTTTATCATCATTGAGTAATATGGATAAAATAATTCGATTATTTGAAGTGTATGAGTGAAGTTATCTCAAAAGATTGAAATACCAAATAGAGATTCGTCTCAACTTTTGACGTAGTCATGGTTGATCTTCGAAATTCAAGAAATTTAAAGATAATCTTTGAAATCTATAAGATCTGATTCTTCGTGATTTATGGAAATTAAGATCTCTATATTTAAATGCAATCATCTGCCTCAATTGCTTTGTCGGATACTGATAATGCTAAAAACGAACATATATTTCATAGCATTATTCCTCAAGAAAGACAAGCTTTTAGTTGCAATTGTTCTATTTAAAAGTGATATTCGTTTAAATAATAAAAGGTGAAGACAAAAGACAGATTCGACGAATTGAAGACGCAAAGGTCCAAAAAGCTCAAAAGTACAAAATACAATCAAAGTGGTTCCAATTATTGATAAGAAACATCTCGAAATTACAAAAGTACAAGATTCAAAACGCAAAGTACAAGATATTAAATTATTCGCAAGGACGTTCGAAAATCCGGAACCGGGACCAGAGTCAACTCTCAACGCTCGACGCAACGGACTAAAAATTACAAGTCAACTATGCACATAAATATAATATAATATTTAAATAATTCTTATAATTATTTATATATTATATAATATATTATAAACCATCGGCAAGAAAGGCTCCAAACTTGTGTGAGCTGTAAAAGCAAACTCCGCGAGTTGCGGAGTTTGCAGTGCAAAAATTACGCGAGTCGCGGAGACCCCCTGAACTCAATTCCCTATAAAAGCAAACGAATTCTGATCATTTTAAAAAACAATATATCAATCTCTCTATCTATATACGTAATATTTATATTTATAATTTATATTTTAATTTTAATTTTAATTTTAATCCTAATAATAAGGGTACGTTAGTGAATGTTGTAATGGTGTAAGTCGAAATTCTGTCCGTGTAACGCTACGCTATTTTTAATCATTGTAAGTTATGTTCAACCTTTTTAATTTAATGTCTCGTAGCTAAGTTATTATTATGCTTATTTAATCCGAAGTAATCATGATGTTGGGCTAATTACTAAAATTGGGTAATTGGGCTTTGTACCATAATTGGAGTTTGGATAAAAGAACGACACTTGTGGAAATTAGACTATGGGCTATTAATGGGTTTTATATTAACTAAACAATACCTTGTTAATTTAATATACAAACTTATAATTCGACGTATTTATATATAACCACATACGCTTGACTGGGTACGGTGGGCGGGATATCTATAAATACCAATAATTATTCATTTTACCGGACACGGAACTGGATTAATAGTTAATAGACTTGTTGAAACAGGGGTGAATTACATTCAAGAGTAATTGGTGTAATTGTTAACAAAGTAGTAAAACTTTGGTTTACACGCAGTCGATAACCTGGTGTATTCATTAAACAAAGTATTAAAACCTTGTTACAATTCGAATCCCCAATTAGTTGAAATATTTGACTTCGGGAATAAGAATAATTTGACGAAGGCTTTCGCTCTTTATATTTATGACTGATGGACTATTATGGACAAATCCGTATGGACATATTAAATAATCAAGGACAAAGAACAATTAACCCATGGGCATAAATCTAAAATCAACACGTCAAACATCATGATTACGGAAGTTTAAATAAGCATAATTCTTTTATTTCATATTTAATTTCCTTTATTTTATTTTTAATTGCACTTCTAATTATCGCATTTTTATTTATTGTTATTGTATTTAATTGCACTTTTAATTATCGTACTTTTTAATTATCGCAAGTTTATTTTATCGCAGTTTTATTATTCGCAATTTCATTATCGTTATTTACTTTACGCTTTAAATTAAGTCTTTTATTTAATATTTTACATTTGGTTTTAACTGCGACTGAAGAATTAAAATCGACAAACCGGTCATTAAACGGTAAAAACCCCCCTTTATAATAATAATATTACTTATATATATATATATATTTGTATTTTTATAAAAGTAAACTAATATAGCGTTAAGCTTTGTTTAAAGATTTTCCCTGTGGAACGAACCGGACTTACTAAAAACTACACTACTGTACGATTAGGTACACTGCCTATAAGTGTTGTAGCAAGGTTTAAGTATATTCATTCTATAAATAAATAAATATCTTGTGTAAAATTGTATCGTATTTAATAGTATTTTTCTGTAAAATTTAATAGTATTTTATACCCCTTAGCTTTAAACATCAAGTATTTTTGGCGCCGCTGCCGGGGACTCTTAAACGCCGAAAGCGCAACACTAAATATTTAAGAAAAAAAAAAGATTTTTATTTTTAGTTTACTTTTATAAAAATACGTTTTAAATATTCGAAAACATAAAAAAGAAAACAAAAATATAAATATTTTTAAGAATTTGTTAAATATTTAAGTTTTGTAAAGTTTCTTTATTTTTATTTTATAAAAATATAAGTTTTATTTAAATATTTTGTTTTTATTAAAAAAAAAGCGTCGAATTAAAAAAAGTACCTGAGTTGAATTTTGGAACCCCGCGACTCGCGGAGTTTGCAGCTTCGAATACCGCGACTCGCGGAGCCGTCTGACACGGACCACACAGGAACCCTAATTAGCATTAATTACGGAGTAATTATTAATTATTATTATTATTAACCCTAAATTACTTATTATTATAATTAGTTTTAAGTTTCTTTTTATTTAATTTATATATTTAGTTAAATTAGTTTAAAATTAATAGTTTTAAAAAATAAATAATATAAAAATAATATTTTTATAAAAATTGTACTTTTTACAACTTTTAGTATATTTTTATATTTTGCCCTTTTTAATTGTTTTAGCGTAATATTTGTATTTTTCGCTAGTTTTTAGTTTTAAACTTAGTTTTTGCCATAGTTATTTTTTTACTTCTATATTTTTAGGCTTTGCCGTAAAATTCCTTAAGTGCTTTTTCTTTAGACTAAAATTTAGGTACTTTAGAATTTTGCAACGCCTTTTTAAGTTTTAGTTTCTTTTTAAGTTATTGCCATTTGGGATATAGTTTTTCTTGTAAGCTTTAATATTTTTAGACACCTTTTACCTATGTATCAATTATCATTCCAATTAGTAATCTCAATTTGCGATTATAATTTTAAGTTAGTGATAGTAATAAGGTTGGGTTAGTCGAGTGTTTTTAAGTTCTATAAGTCACTCTTTTTCTTTCTTATTTTTATTTTTCGATTTTTTCCGACGCACTCTTTTTCTTTCTTATTTCTCGCTATTCTAGTTTTAGGACATAGATTTTTATTCTACTTCTTATCTAAATTTCTTAAAATTACGAAAATTTATTTTAAGTGGTTAAATTGATAGACATCAAAATTTTCTGGTTCGTAGTAATAGTTGGATTTGTACGTGGACCGGGTTATTGGAGCCAAACAGTCCTCAATTATATTGAGACCAAACGAATCCTGCCCCAATGCTGCATCTTTTGGCTATTCGAAACGTGGGCAAAATCAGAAAAGTCTATTAATTGGATAACTTATATAATTTTTCTTTCTTTTTAAAAAACTAATAGGATATTCATTGAATGCACCGAGCAAGACGTTCACCACCTTTTGTATGTTCACCACCTGTAACTAGATCAAGAGATTTAGCAAATATTACCGCCATTGATTTTTCTTTAGAATCGTCATCCTGTCGACCAAGTACTCCAGTTCAAATTTCCGATAATCCATTTTTTGAACCCGACCTCACAATTGAGAATCCGGAGAATATTCAGGGACGATTCATAGATCCTGAACCATTAAATTTTCCTCCGGTACCACCAATCATTCAAACAGAGATTGTTGAGGAACGAACCATTAATTCAGAATCCTCTAGTGATTCCGATTCAACAAATTCAATTATGGAAAATCTGGAACCTTTAAGTATGAAAGACCGAATGAGAGCTAAACGCACTGGCCAAGGTCACGCAATTACTCATCCTGACATTAATGCGCCAGATTATGAAATCAAAGGACAAATTCTACACATGGTGACTAATCAATGCCAATTTAGTGGTGCACCGAAGGAAGATCCAAATGAACATCTTCGTACCTTTAATAGGATCTGCACTCTATTTAAAATAAGAGAAGTTGAGGATGAACATATATATCTCATGTTATTTCCCTGGACTTTAAAGGGAGAAGCCAAAGATTGGTTGGAATCGTTACCTGAAGGGGCGATTGATACATGGGACGTTTTAGTTGAAAAATTTCTTAAACAATTCTTTCCTGCATCTAAAGCTGTAAGACTTCAAGGAGAAATTGTTACGTTTACACAGAAACCGAATGAAACTCTATATGAGGCGTGGACAAGATTTGGAAAGTTATTAAGAGGATGTCCGCAACATGGTTTAGACACCTGTCAAATAGTACAAATATTCTACCAAGGATGCGACATCACTACAAGAAAAGACATAGATATAGCAGCTGGTGGTTCCATTATGAAGAAAACCGAAACTGATGCTTATAAAATTATTGATAACACTGCTTCCCACTCACATGAGTGGCACCAAGAAAAAGATATCGTTAGATCATCTAAAGCAGCTAGAGTCGATTCTAGCCATGACTTAGATTCCATTTCCGCAAAGATAGATGCTGTCGAGAGACGAATGGAAAAGATGACTAAGGATATTCACTCAATACGAATTAGTTGTGAGCAGTGTGGAGGACCACATTTGACAAAAGATTGTCTTAGTAATGAATTAACAATGGAACAAAGAGAGAATATTTCATACATAAACCAAAGGCCTGGAAATAATTATCAGAGTAATTATCAACCGCCAAGACCGATTTACAATCAAAACCAGAATTATAACCGAAATATTCCATACAACAACCAACAAGGTCCTAGCAATCAACAAGTATCCAATAATACTTACAATCAGCAAAGACCTAATTTTCAAAACAAACCACCACAACCCGATGATAAAAAGCCGAATTTAGAAGATATGATGACGAAGCTAGTTGAAACTCAAACGCAGTTTTTCACATCTCAGAAACAAACTAATGAACAAAATGCTGAAGCATTTAGAAATCAACAAGCTTCTATTCAAAACTTGGAACAAGAAGTAAGTAACCTAGCAAGGTTAATAGGTGAAAGAAAACAGGGAAGTTTACCTAGTGATACAAATGCTAACCCCCAGAATGAAATAGCTAAAGCCATTACCACAAGAAGTGGTACAACACTTAAACCACCTGAAATACCTGTAACTTCTGATGAAGCTATTCCTACTCCATAAGAACCACAACCTGATCAAGATAAGGAAAAAGAACCGGTAGTTGAGAAGGTTAATGAAGATAACACAGTTAAGGCTAAACCTTATGTTAAACCATACCAACCACCACTTCCTTACCCGAGTAAAATGAAGAAAGAGAAACTTGAAGCCGGGCAATCTAAATTCTTGGATATGTTTAAACAGATAAATGTAAATCTTCCTTTCATTGATGTGATTTCAGGAATGCCTAGATATGCTAAATTCTTGAAAGATCTAATCTCAAATAGAAAGAAAATGGAAGAACTCTCGGCTGTTACTATGAATGCTAATTGTTCAGCAGTGCTGTTGAATAAGATACCAGAAAAATTATCTGATCCAGGAAGTTTCACAATTCCATGTTTTCTGGGTAGTCTTAGTTCAATAGAAGCATTGGCAGACTTAGGTGCTAGTATAAATTTAATGCCGTATTCACTATACGCTAAACTAGACCTTGGAGAATTGAAACCAACCAGAATAAGTATACAACTAGCCGATAGATCAATAAAATATTCTAGAGGGATAATGGAGAACATGCTAGTTAAAGTTGGTACTTTAGTATTTCCAGTAGATTTTGTTGTTCTGGACATGGAAGAAGATTCTCAAGTTCCTCTCATATTAGGAAGACCATTCTTAAACACGGCTAAAGCAATGATAGACGTGTTCGGTAAGAAATTGACCCTAAGTATAGAGGACGAGAGTGTCACCTTTTCAGTTGATAGAGCAATGCAACAACCACAATCTGTAGATGATACATGTTATTATATTTAAACTATAGATTCACATGCAGAATTATTAGAAGAATTTCTAGAATTACAAGGAACAGGAGAATGTTCTTTAGGAGAAGGAACTGAACAAATTAATGAAGCTGAAATGTTAGCTACACTTATAGCTAATGGATATGAACCAACAACATAAGAAATTCAAATGCTAAAAGAAGAAGACATATATCGATATAAATCATCGATAGAAGAACCTCCGAAATTAGAGCTAAAGCCACTTCCAAACCATTTGGAATACGCTTATTTACATGGTGAATCTGAATTACCTGTAATAATATCGTCTTCTCTTACTGAAAATGAGAAATCACAACTCATTTATGTGTTGAAAGCTCATAAACCAGCCATTGCATGGAAGATTCATGATATTAAAGGAATAAGTCCTTCGTATTACACACATAAAATCCTTATGTAAGAAGGTCATAAAACGTATGTGCAACGCCAACGAAGACTAAATCCTAATATGCAAGATGTAGTTAAGAAAGAGATTATTAAACTGCTAGATGCAGGTTTAATTTATCCAATCTCTGATAGTCCATGGGTAAGCCCAGTTCAATGCGTGCCTAAGAAGGGTGGCATGACTGTAATTACAAATGAGAAAAATGAGCTTATTCCTACTAGGACTGTAACAGGATGGCGTGTATGTATTGATTATAGAAAATTAAATGACGCCACCAGAAAAGATCACTTTCCCTTACCTTTCATTGATCAAATGTTGGAAAGATTAGCCGGAAATAGTTACTATTGTTTTCTAGATGGATTTTCCGGATATTTTCAAATTCCAATAGCACCCGAAGATCAAGAGAAAACCACATTCACGTGCCCTTATGGTACTTTTGCTTACAAACGCATGCCATTTAGACTTTGCAAAGCCCCTGCAACCTTTCAAAGGTGTATGATGGCGATTTTTCACGACATGATAGAAGAATGCATGGAAGTTTTCATGGATGACTTTTCAGTCTTCGGTGATACATTTGAATCATGTCTAGCTAATCTTGAACGAATGCTGATTAGATGCGAACAATCAAATCTAGTTCTTAATTGGGAGAAATGCCATTTTATGGTTAAAGAAGGCATCGTTCTTGGTCATAAAATTTCAAAAGAGGAAATTGAAGTGGATAGAGCTAAAGTAGATGTAATTGCTAAACTTCCACATCCCACCAATGTTAGAGGAGTTATGAGTTTTCTAGGGCATGCCGGTTTTTACCGACATTTCATAAAAGATTTTTCTAAAATTGCCACTCCTATGAATAAACTCCTAGAAAAGGATGCTCCATTCATCTTTTCAGATGAATGTATCAAATCTTTTAATATTCTTAAAGAGAAACTCACTAATGCGCCGATCATGATAACACCAAATTGGAATCTACCGTTTGAATTAATGTGCGATGCAAGTGATTTTGCAATGGGAGCCGTTTTAGGACAAAGGATTGAAAAACGATTTCAACCTATATATTATGCTAGTAAGACGTTACAAGGAGCACAAACGAATTATACAACTACTGAAAAAGAACTCCTTGCTATTGTCTTTGCTTTTGACAAATTTCGTTCATATCTCGTTCTAGCAAAAACGGTGGTCTATACCGACATTCTGCTCTTAGATACCTATTTTCGAAACAAGATGCTAAACCAAGATTAATCCGTTGGATCTTACTCTTACAAGAGTTTGATATTGAAATCCGAGATAAAAAAGGAGCAGAAAATCTCGCCGCTGATCATCTTTCTCATCTTGAAAATCCCGAATTAGAAGTTCTAAATGAATCGGCCATACAAGACAACTTTCCTGATGAATATCTATTGAAGATAGATTATAATGAAATTCCATGGTTTGCAGACTATGCAAACTACTTAGTTTGTGGATTCCTTAAAAAAGGATTATCGTACCAAAAACGAAAGAAATTCTTTAGTGATATAAAACACTATTTTTGGGAAGATCCACATCTGTTTAAAAGTTGTCCCGATGGAATAATACGCCGATGTGTATTCGGAGATGAAGCTAGTAAAATTTTAAAACATTGTCACACAGGACCAACAGGAGGGCATTATGGGCCTCAACTAACAGCAAGAAAAGTTTATGATGCTGGATTCTATTGGCCTACAATTTACAAAGACGCACACCTTCTTTGCAAATCCTGTGATGCTTGTCAAAGGGCCGGAAAAATAAGTCAACGTGATGAAATGCCACAAAATGTCATCCAAGTATGTGAAGTATTTGACATTTGGGGTATTGACTTTATGGGTCCATTTTCAAAATCTCATAATAATCTCTATATTCTCGTAGCCATTGATTATGTATCTAAATGGGCGGAAGCACAAGCTCTCCCAACTAACGATGCACGAGTTGTAGTTAACTTTTTAAAACGTCTTTCTGCAAGGTTTGGAACACCGAAAGCTTTAATAAGTGATCGGGGTACTCATTTCTGTAATAATCAACTTGAGAAAGTTCTCAAAAGATATAGAGTAACTCATAAAATCTCTACTGCATATCATCCACAAACAAGTGGACAAGTTGAAAATACCAACCGAGCTTTAAAACGTATTCTAGAAAAAACCGTAGGATCAAATCCGAAGGAATGGTCCATTAAATTGGGGGATGCACTCTGGGCTTTTAGAACAGCCTACAAAACTCCAATTGGAACCACACCTTTTAAACTCGTCTACGGAAAAGCATGTCATCTTCCAGTAGAAATTGAACACAAAGCATTTTGGGCTTTGAAGACATGTAATCTTGATTTACATGAAGCTGGACGTCTACGATTAAGTCAACTAAACGAATTAGAAGAATTAAGACATGAAGCATACGAAAATTCGTTAATCTATAAAGAAAGAACGAAGAAATGGCATGATAAAAGAATCAGAAGTTCAAAAGAATTTAAAGAAGGAGACAGAGTTCTTCTTTTCAATTCACGATTCAAGCTATTTCCTGGAAAATTGAAATCAAGATGGTCTGGACCATTCATAGTCAAAAGAGTTTTCCCATACGGAACGATAAAATTAATAAATTCAAATGGAATTGAATTTAAAGTTAATGGTCACAGAGTTAAACATTGCATACATGGTCCGATGGAAGTTGACAATGAAGTTAATCATAATTTCACCACCCAAGAAAACCTTCAAAATGAAAACATAAATATGTTATCAACAACATATGAAAAATCAAAATTAGAATATAAGGAGGATTCAAATTTGAGTGATGAAGAAGAATTCTTATACAAACCTCCCATTCTAAAAAACGAAGAAAAATGTGAACTAGAAATTCAAATAGAAGTGAAAGAACCAAGGAAAGAACACCCAAAAAAGGTTTACAAACCAACTCGACTTACTAAAGCAGGAGACCCGGGTGAATTTATCATTTCTTGCTTACTTAATGATGGTGCTGTATATAATGGACTCGCAGATTTAGGAGCAAGTGCAAATATTATGCCTCTTTCCTTATACAAAAGATTAGGCATGGGTAAATTAAAACCAACCAAAATAGGTGTTCAATCATTTGACCAAACCATTAAACACCCGGTTGGAATAGCAAATAATTTACTTGTTAACGTGGGAAGTTTGACCTTTGTTGCAAACTTCATAGTGATTAATATGGAGAAAAACCTTGATATTCCTCTAATTCTAGGTCGCCCATTTTTAGCAACCACCGAGGCATTCATTGATGTAAGAGAAGGTAGAATGACACTTAGGGATGGTGATACATCGATCACCTTTGTGAACCAAAAGTTTAGATCTCCACCAACCAAAACTATTAGACCAATAAAAATGCATAAGTGTGGGGAAGATGAAGAAACACTTAATGATGATCCAATCACAAAGAATGCCATTGATGATACGAAATTAGATGAACCCATTTTTAACAGTTCAACGAAGAAACTTTATAAACGGATTCACGATGCTAAGATTAAAGGAAACTTTAAGTTATATAACCGATTAATATCCAATTTATCGTCAAAAGAAAAGGCAATGTTAGTTGAATTTGTGAAAGTTACGGAGGAAATCAACAAATGGATTGAAGTAAAAGTCAAAGATATACAAGTTGTTGATGATTCAATTGAAAATAATGTTAATCACAATTTCAACTAAGTATAGGGGGTTTATGTATTTCTGTTCAAGTTAGATTTTCTGTTTTCGTGTAGTTCTCGAAAATGGAACTCTAATGGTCTTTCCCTAGCAGACCCTAAAGAACTACTCTTCTCCCCCCATTCTGAATTTTTATTTTTTTAGGTTTTTACGAAATGAAGACTTCCTGTGAACTAAACCATGGTCTAATGCTACACGCTTTGATCACTAAACGTAATAATGACACACTTCTGAGTGAAATAGTATCAGTAATCAGAGAAAGATTGGACGGAGTAAGAAAAGAATCCAGATGCGAAGATAATAAGTTACAATTTGGTAAAGGAAAATCAAAATCCGCAGCAAAAAGAAGAGCACAACACCTAGAAAGATGTCACAAATGCGGAAAATGGTCACATGGAGGTAAATATTCAAATAATCAAACATATTCAAATACCGAATTTGTTACTTTATGCAGAGACGGACCGTTCATATGTTTAGAAGAAAAAACACTGAATGCTCGAGGTTACGCCTATGTAGCCATGGAAAACCAATTAAACCGACTATCTTATGAATGGGATAGATCATATAACTAAGAATACTATCTCACAGGTAAGTCTGTACATTTTTTTTTGTTTTTATTTTTATTTTTATTTTTAACCTTTTGATAATAAACGCTAATTTGTTCGCTATAAAGTATTAAATTAGTATTAAGTAAAATTAGGTTTGGAGACCGAAATTATTGATATCATTCAAAAATTTATTACATCACTGTGAAATATAACGTTTATTCTTAAGGTATAAATATCTTTAATCAATCAACACAAAATATTTCAAAAATTCGTCATGAGTTAAATTAGGTCATGGAACCGAAATTACTTTACCGAAAAGAGGGGCGCATATTTTTGATAATATTTGATTGATTAAAGTGGGATAAAAGCCAAAAAGATTTTTAATTTTATTTTTACCATGTTTTTAAAATTAATATATAAATCTTAAATTAATATTGTAAACTTTGTAAAATCAATATATTTAAAATTGTAAATATTTGAAAAATTAATATAAGTTTGGTGTGAATTTATAATATGAATTTTTAAATTAAGTTTGGTGTGAATTTTTAATTTTTAAAATATGAATTTTATTTTTATGCATTTTAAATTTTAAGTTTAGTGTGAATTTTTAATATTAATTTTGAATTTTATATTTAAGTTGTGTGAATTTAAAAACAAAAATTTACTTTATCTCATTAAGTTAAAAATATGATTTTTAAACTTCGTCGTAAGTTGAAGACTAGGTCATTGAACCGAAATTGCTTTACCCGAGGGAGGGACGAGAACTTTTATTATCATTTTTTTTTAATCTTATTGAATTAAAGTATGCCAAAAACATTAAAAAACTAAAAAAATCCAATCTTTTAAAACAATCGCTACAAAAAGACAAATTTTAAAATTTTGTTGAAGGACGGACTAGGACATCGATCCGAAACGACCTCGTCCTAAATAATAAGGGAAACAAAATTTTAAAATTAATTACTTAACTGTTTTAATTAGTATAAGATATATATAAAAAAAAAATACAAACTCCGCGACTCGCAGAGTTTGAAGGGTCAAACACCGCGACTCGCGGAGGGACCAAAACCCAGAAAAAAATAAAAACGTAATCAGATCAGTATCCTCACACCACAACACAAAAATACTGCGAAACAAAGCCGAAAAAACCCGAAAAAACACTCCCAAATTCACAATTTTTTACAGTTAATCATCAAATCTTTTACTAAAATCATGTTAAGAAGGATGCTATCAAGGAATTACTCAAGAAAAATGACTGAAAGGGGTGAATCTTCATCCCAAGCTCGCAATGCTCCTACTGAGAATACAGAACAACAGGAGGTGGATAACTACTACAAACAAGATATACCTCATCCAGTCATGACATTCTCTGATATGCACTTGGAAGATTTGCACCCGAACCTGAGATTTGACAGACTTTGGATAGATTATCCAAAATACCAAAGGGGTTTGCATACTCTTCATTCTAAAGCTGTTGAGGTACCTAGGGTCATAGAATGGGGACCATTAGAAGCTGTAGAATTGGCCGGGCCAATTAGGGAATTACTTGCACAGAGGTATGGTAATTCTACTTTTAACGATTGGGTACGGTTATTCAACATGTGTAGACCTGTATATAAAGTATGGTGTGAAGAATTGTTGTGTAGTATAGAATTAAATGATCGGGTAGCTAGTTTAACCGATCGATCTTTTATTAGATTTTTGTTAGGAGGTTCGATGCGCCACATGTCTTTACTAGACATGGCTCAGGCTTTACGTATATATACGCCTGAGGAGCTAGCATCTACCGATTGTAGAGGGTTGATACTAAATGGTAGAAAGATAGATGAAAATTTTGATACGCATGGTGTATGGAGTCAAATGACTAGCCATCACCGATTTAAAGGGGGAAATTACTCTTATTTGGATCAATTCGATTACACAACGAGGTAAGAACACGGAAAAGGTAAATGAACAGGATTTGTTTTACCACATGTGTATTCGAGACCCACAAAGCACTGTAAGTATAGCTTATTGTGTGAGTTATTATTTATCAGCTATGGTTAGGGGGATGAGACCGCATAGCATAATAGGAGGTGGTATATTTATTACTTTGATTGCTGAATATCTCGGTGTGGATATAAGTCGGGGGGGATTATTAGTTGAAGAACCAGAACCCCGTGATACAATAGGTTTAAATGTATACCATGGTGCGAAAGTTTTGAAGAGGCGAAATAACGCTGCAGTACAATACCATGGTAGACATCCACAGGTTGAGAGAAACCAACAGCAAGGTAATGTAGGAGGGGGAAATGAAATGGCAGAAATGCAAAGGTTTATAGCTTCACAAGAGTATGAAAATGCTAGACATAGAGCATTTGAAGATTGGCAAGTTCATCAAAACCAAATCATAGCTTATTGCCAACATATAGGTAGAAACTATATTCCTACTCCATCGCCCATATTCCCTCCCTGGTCTATAGAGATTCAACCACCGTATCCTACGTATAACCCAGCCGAAGTATTTTATAGCACCTATGGTTATGCATGGAACCCCTACTGGTATCAGTATCATCCCTAGTCTACTTAGTTTTATTTATTTTGTAATTTGTAATGTTGATACGTTTAATACTTATGTTAATATTGTAACAGTTTTTATAATTTTCTAACTTTTATTCTTAGATTTTAATAATTTTTGAATGTGGGGTAATATACCAAACTTCAAAAATATGTATATATGTTTGCAGTTTATTTTATGTACACAACAGGGTAAAACAACGCATTTTCAAAGACTGGCATTAAGTTCAGCAAAAGCAACTAATTTTGACGACAAGATGCAAAATATATGTGAAATAACAACAAGACAGAATGAACAAATGATATGCACCATTTATCATTCAGCAAGCAAACACAAATATGTTTGGAAACTTTGGTAAAATTTAATCATTTTCACACAAATCACCCTCAATAATTTAAATTGTTACTGATTTCTTGCAAATGAGGGCATTGCAAGATCTTAAGTGTGGGAAGGGGTTAAATTCTTTCGGATTTTAAAATTTTTACTTTATAAACTTGGTTACCATTAGAAATACTAGTAAAGTAGTAGTTGTATTAGAATCTAGTGCTCTCTGATAATAAAGAACAGCCCTAGTCTTATATACTGACTACCCAATTCTAGTAAAATTTTTCAAAATTTTCAACTAAATGAACTCAAAATCATGTTTATACATATTTATGAACAATAAAACTAGGTTTTAACACTGAAATTATTGTTACCTCGAAAAGGACATAAATTGAGAAACAAACCAAAATGTTAAAATTCATTTAAAATGGAATAGAGGACAATAAAAAGGAAAATAAAAGCCAAGTGTGGGAAAATATACCAAGATATTTTAAACATATGTCACATATTTCTGTACAAATAACTGAAAATACTTTTGCTTTGGACTAAACTAAAAAGTTTTACCTGATTTACTGTAAGAAAGATGGATCTACACGATGAATCAATTCCATCATTAAAAGGAAGTAAAGTCTTCCGAAAAAGAAACGCGCTTCTTGATTTAGGTCATGAAGTTGTCGTCCAGACCAGCTGTAGGTTGACGAAAAATCTAGAAAAGTCATCACTAAAATTAGCAGGAAATCCACGGACCTCAGCATAAAACAGGGTCGCCAAGTGGTCAGATTTATCTTAACCATGAGAAGGATTTATTGTGATGACCCGGAAATTTCCGATCAAATTTAAACTTTAATCTTTATTTGATTTCAATACGATAAGCAAAGCCTATAATGTAGAGTCATGAAATATTCGAACTGTTTATATGGTTTCAGTTAACCTTTGACTATGACGATTCACGAACAATTGTGTGCATATATATATATATATATATATATATATATATATATATATATATATATATATATATATATATATATATATATATATATACATAACCTTTATACATAATTGATATTGTATGTATATTGTAATATATAAAATATATATAAATATTAAATATTTAAATATGTTGTTATATTATATATATTATATATAATGGTAATATATTAAATTAAATACTTAAAATATAGATGTCTTATTAACATTAATAGTATTATCATTATTATGCTATTATTAATATTATTATAAATGTTATAAATATAAACATTAAAATTCTAATAATTTTAAAAGTTAGAATGATGAGAACAAAAATTTTAGATTAGATATAAAAATTAATAGGAGAATGAATAAAAAAAAATTATAAGTTACAATTAAATGAAGTACCAACTATTAGTAAATTTTTTTTTATTCTTATCATTTATTAGTAATATTATTAGAATTATAACTATCAATATATTTACATCTAACACTATAACTAAACGGATTATGGAGTTGAAATTGTTTTCCATCACTTTCAAAATTTGCTTTCTGTCTAATAAAGGTAAATGAATAAGTTAGTTCATTACAAGACGATTAGTAAAAATACAAATTCAATTATATGGATTGATTTCCCGAATCTACATCTACATTGCTATAAAACAATAGACTAAACATTCAATTCCTCACTCTTCATTATCAATTACCAGCTCCACCTATTATTATCTTTATGCATATATACATATGAGTGCAGAGATAGAACTACGGGTATAACACCCACACCAACATCACTCTCTACATTAGATCACCCCATTACACAAATTTTGGCATCAAACCACTTACTACTACTCACTTATACAATCACCATTAGCATTACCTTGCTGCTAGTTGATTGTGCCCTTTTGCTTTCTACAATAACTTTAGCAGAATGACTGCTGCTGCTGTCGATGTTCTTCTACCCAAAAGATCACCCACAACCATTATCACCACCACGAAGAAACCCCGTCATCAAGCTGCTGTTATGATATACTTTTGCTATATACTTATACAGCCTAAACAAACCATACAAACCAGAAAAATTGCTGCTATTTACTCGTGAATTGAAGGAGCAACTGCTCCTCTGTTTACAGCTATACACTATCATCATCTCCCCTCTTAAATCACCACTAAAGAACACCCTCTCCCACTTCCATCCGCTACCTGCACCACAGCTTGATCCCAAATCAAAACATCAAAATCAATGATCACCACTACAACTGCCATACTCGTTCCTGCCCTCCTGTTTATACCATAGTAAGCCACCACCAACTCGATTACGTTATAAATGTTATCGCTACCAAATTATTTCTGTCCGACGAGTAATACACCAACCAAAACTTGCAAAATCATCTTCACCGTAATCATCAAACTATGAACTATTAAAAATTAGCTATTTAATTTTTCTTTCTCGTAAATCATTTAAACCTGGAAAGCCAAGACTACTGCTGTATTCTTCTGCTATTTCATTCAGACCTAAACAGATTCAAATCATGTCAAACAAAGTCATTATTTTTATTCGATTACCATGAAATACCCAAATCAAAATCCATCAAGAACACCATTATTTCACCATTCATGATTGATACAATTAAAAAGTACAGAGTAATTATATATACAGAGATAAAAAAAATTTAGGAAATTTAATGAATCAATTACCTATTTCATTAATTCAAGAATCGATACCTTGATCGATGATGATGGATGATGATCGATGATTTTGAATTAATGACGGGTATATCTCGAGTTGTTGTTGATCGAATTCATCGATTAATGGATAGAGGGTTTTATGAATTGTGATATGTTTCTGAGTTGTGCTCTGCCTTCTCGATCTGTTTGTGGACGCCAACCACACCACCGATCCTCTTTTTATTAGGTATAAAATAAAATCAGTATTTTTATCCTTATTCTTATCCCATTATTATTATTATTATTATTATTATTATTATTATTATTATTATTATTATTATTATTATTATTATTATTATTATTATTATTATTATTATTATTATTATTATTATTATGATTATCACTATGATTGTTATTATTAGTAATATAGTAATTATATTTAACATCATAATTGGAAGAATTAAAAGTATTAATAATGTTAGTATTATTAATATTAATTGTTATAAATATCATGATTTTATTATAGTTATTATCATTAGGTATTAAAGTCATAATTATTAGTATTATTATTATTATTATTATTATTATTATTATTATTATTATTATTATTATTATTATTATGTATTACAAACATTAGTTATTAGTATCATCATTTAATACTAATATAAGTATTAGTTACCCTTTATTATTATTTATTATTATTATTATAACCCTAGTTACAACTATGATTAGGATTAGTATTGTTATTATTATTAAAGTAATACAATTTGTTACAATTAGTATTAGTATCTTTCTATAAATAATAGAACTATTAATATTAACATAAGTAGTGTTAATTGTATTATCATAGGTATTATTATTATTATGTAATTACTAAAATCAGTAATATAGCTATCATTAACTGTAAAAATTAATATTTTACAATTATAATTATTAATATCATTATAATTATCATTAAGTATTATAATTACTATCATTTCTACCACTACTAATATTATTTTGGTTTTATTATAACTACTATTATTAATTATTAATAAACAAATATATATGTTAAAAATATATTTAATACATATGACATAACGAAAAGTAATAACAAAATGAATATATGAAATATATATGTTATTAAAAGTATATAACTAATAAAGTTATATATATATTGTTGTTGGGATTTAACAAGTTCCATTATACTTAAAACCATTTAAGAATCAATTAAAAGCGGAAGCATGTAATTACCATTTTAGAACATGTTAATCTTTAACCAATTAAAGTTAAATCCCAATTAGGATCAAGTTGTGAAACATACTTACAAACTACAAGTAAGAAAAGTGTTTATACCTTCTCCTAGCTTGTTGATAGATGATGATGAAGATGATGATGAATGGAGCTCCAAAAGTATGAAACCTCAAGTAGTTATACCCCAAACTTTGCACCAACACCTTGTACTTTGGTTAGGATTTTTAACACTTGAATTAAACTTGCAAAAACCAAATTTATGAACCCCTTTGAGCTCCCAATACCCCACGGCAGCAGCAGCAGATTTTCAAGGTTTTTGTGCAGTTTTTTTTGAAGTATATTGCATGTGTGTGTTTCTCAAAGAGTCATGTTACATGTATATGGAAATGGGAAAGCATGGGTCAAAGATTCTAAGCCTAGAGCATGTGCTTCTCATTCCCCAAGGCCCTTTCCCATTTGTTTTATAAGATGAGTTTTATATAAGTTGAATTTTATAAAACTTTTATAAAACTTCCATATACATATATATTTGTTATGTACATTTATTTTATAAAACCAAAACTTTATAAAATGTAACATAACAAAATAAATTATTTAACCTATAAATAATTTAAACTCTTGTTATATATAAATTAATCCATAATTTATATATATAAATATATACACATCAAGTAATATTTCAGAAAACCATTTTTCTTGAAGTTCAAGTGTCGCGTATTTGATCAATGAACCAATCGTTAAAATCAAAGACGAATAAGGTGTCGGTAAGTTTGTTATTGGGTATGACCCGACTTGGATCATAACACATCAGCCACGTTAATTTAATATGTCTCTCGGGCATACGAAATACCTTCAATCTCCCACTTGCACGAGAAACATAAGAAATTAATGCAAGTGATGGATACAGCCTAACACACCGTCCATCACCCCTAATATGTTATGACTTTGTTCCATTCAATAACATCATCCCTTTCGAGTTCCCATCTCGAACATGATTAGGTGAATCTTTCATTATTTCCTTTCGTCCTAGATGTCATGTTAAATCCAAGAGATACAGAGTGATCACTCTCTTATAGATTTAACTTTTCAGGCCTTAGACATCTGACTCTCAACGAATAAGAGGGACAAATTCCATCTTGACTACATACGTCCTAGATATACACTTTGTAATATACCTGAGTTCGTTCTTATGTACTACCATGTTTCAGAATAGCGAAGGAAAGAATCAAGGCACAGTACTTGGTGAATATCCGAACCCAATATGTATCTCAGGTCAGAGGATACAATGATATTCGCCTTTACTCAAGATTACATGTGATCAACCACAAAGGCTCTATACAGTAATTCTTGAGAGCGGGTCTTCCAATATTTGTTTCCCACAAATATCTATGAACCTTGGTTGCAACCTTGCCCCACATTCAACCTATGAATGTATACCAATCCGAGTTCATAATAGTCTAAACCTCACACTTGTTCCCACAAATGTGATCAACTACGGAATTTAGAATAATAGTTTATTCATGGATAAAATATGCAAAATTGGAACATGACTCATAAATAAATTAATACCATAATTATATTAATGAGTTTGAACTAATTCATTCCGTTACAATACATAAAATAGATCAATTCCAATCACTAGAATATCGAAGCCCTAATGCACAAACATGTCCCTCATGTTTTGGCCCATGTAAAAGCTTCGTGAGTGGATCCGCAACATTATGATCTGTATGAACTTTGCGAATACATATCTTTCCTTTTTCAACTTCATCCCTTATGTAGTTGAATCTCCGCTCAATGTGACGAGTCTTTTGATGGGCACGAGGTTCCTTGATTTGAGCAATCGCACCCTCGTTGTCACAAAAGATCTCAAGAGGGTCCTGAATGGAAGGGACCACTCCTAAGTCGTCGATGAATTTCTTCATCCATGCAGCTTCCTGAGCTGCCAGTGAGGCGGCAATGTACTCCGACTCTGTAGTGGATAACGCAACAACCTCCTGTTTCGAACTCTTCCAAGAGACCGCACCACCATTTAACATGAAGACATAACCGGATTGTGATCGAGAGTCATCTCGATCAGTTTGGAAACTCGCGTCCACGTAACCTTTTACGGCGAGTTCCTCCTCACCAGACCCATATATTAGAAACATATCCTTAGTTCTCCTAAGGTATTTCAATATACTTTTAACAGCAATCCAATGACTGTTTCCTGGGTTATTCTGGTATCTACTTGTCAAGCTTAGAGCGCATGACACATCCGGTCTAGTACATATCATCGCATACATGATAGACCCAATAGCAGATGCGTATGGGACTTTCTTCATTCTCTCTTGTTCATCTTTCGTGGTAGGACACTGAGATGAATTGATAACGGTTCCTCTTTGAATAGGTACCAAACCTTTCTTAGAGTTTTCCATCTTGAACCTTTTCAAGATTTTATCAATGTATGTACTTTGACTTAAACCTATCAATCTCTTGGATCTATTCCTATAGATCCCTATCCCCAATATGTATTGTGCATCTCCAAGATCCTTAATGGAGAAGCAACTCTTTAGCCAAGTTTTGACTCCTTGCATTGTGGTAATATCATTCCCAAATAATAATATATCATCCACATATAGTACAAGGAACATGATAGTGCTCCCACTAGCTTTCTTATATACACAAGCTTCATCACCATTTTTAATGAAGCCAAATTTCTCGGCTTCCTCATTAAAACGATGATTCCACATTCTAGATGCTTGTTTCAATCCGTAGATTGACTTCTTTAACTTGCATACACTTTTAGGATATTTTGGATCAACAAAACCTTCAGGCTGGACCATATAGACATCTTCCATAAGATATCCATTTAGGAAAGCGGTTTTGACATCCATTTGCCATATTTCATAGTCATAGTGAGCAGCAATGGCAAATAATATCCTAATAGACTTTAGCATTGCTACTGGCGAGAAAGTTTCATCATAATCAACCCCTTGAGTTTGAGTGAAACCTTTTGCTACAAGTCTAGCTTTGTATGTATCCAAGTTTCCATGTATGTCGGTTTTCTTCTTGAAAAGCCATTTGCAATCAACTAGCTTGGAGCTAGGAGGTTGCACAACAGGTTCCCAAACTTGGTTTTCATACATGGATTGCATCTCGGCGTTCATGGCTTCCTGCCATTTATCTTTATCAATTCTTGATAAAGCATCTTTGTAGTTTGTCGGTTCATCCAAATCAACCGTATAGCAACCTTCCACGAGAAACCCATATCTCTCGGGAGGATTACTAATCCTACTAGATCTTCGAACGTCTTGTGTACCTTGATCATCCACTTGATCATTTTCAACATCCTCATGTTGAGTACTAGTGCCAACCAATTGTGTATCATCGGCTTGATCTTGTACCTCTACAAGATCTATCTTCCTTTCACCATCACCTTCCATAAGGAACTTGGTTTCAAGGAATTCCGCTTTCCGAGCAACAAATACGGTTTGCTCGGATGGATCATAGAAGTAATATCCCATGTCATCTTTGGGATATCCTATGAAGATACACTTTGTGGATCGAGCATGTAGCTTATTTGCTACATAACGCTTAGGATAAGCTTCACATCCCCATACTTTCAAGTATGAAAGAGAAGGAGGTTTTCCAAACCACATCTCATGAGGAGTTCGTTCCACCTTCTTGGTTGGGGCCATATTTAAAATACGAGCCGCGGAGCTTAGACAATAACCCCAAAATGATAGAGGCAACGAGCTTCTTGCCATCATAGATCGAACCATATCCATTAGGGTTCGGTTCCTCCTTTCGGAAACTCCATTAAGTTGGGGTGTTCCGGGTGGAGTAAGTTGTGAGATAATCCCACAACTCCTAAGATGATCTTGGAAGGCATCGCTTAGGTATTCACCTCCTCTATCGGTACGTAGTACCTTAATTGTCTTATTGAGTTGATTTTGTACTTCGTTTTGATATTCTTTGAATGCTTCAAAAGTTTCGTCCTTGTGTCTTAATAAGTAGACATATCCGAAACGACTAAAGTCATCAATGAAAGTAACAAAGTATCTTTCACCTTTCCTAGTCATGGGTTTAAAGGGTCCACATACATCCGAATGTATTAATCCCAATAAATCTTTAGCCCTTTCATAGGTCCCTTTGAAAGGTGCTTTAGTCATCTTGCCTTGTAAACAAGATTCACATACTTCAAACGAATCCATTTCAATTGATTTCAAAAGTCCATTCTTTTGAAGTGTATGTATTTGGTTCTTGTTTATGTGACCAAGGCGACAATGCCATAAGTAGGAATCATTCAAATCCCTTTTGAGTTTCTTGGTGCTTGTATGGTACATTGAGCTACTAGATGATGTGTCATCATGAACCAATTCATAAATTCCATTTGAAGGCGAAGCCTTGAAATAGAATACATTATCTTTAGAAACATGAATATCATCATCAATAAAATTAACAACGTAACCACATTGTTTTAAGCGAGAAATAGAAATAATGTTTCTACACAAATCCGGAGCATACAAAACATTTTCTAAAATAAGTTCCAATCCGCTTGGAAGCTTCAAAATAAAATCTCCTTGAGCTTTAACATGCACCTTTGCACCATTGCCCATATAGAGACTTGATGTTCCCGCCTTATGATCACTTCTTTTGAACCCCTGCAAAGAATTGCAAATATGAGTTCCACATCCAGTGTCTAATACCCATGTATTAGAAGAAGTAATACTTAGCTCTATATATACCATATATATATTACCTGAGGTTTGCCCTGCATTCCTCTTGTCCTTCAACTCCTTAAGGTAGACCGGACAGTTTCATTTCCAATGACCCATCTCACCGCAACCGAAACATGGGTCTTCCTTGGGGTTTTCCTTCTCGGTGACCTTTTGCTTCTTGGCCTTGTTGATGGTTGGGGTAACCATCTTCCCCTTCCCTTTGCCTTGATAGGCAGGTCCTTTTCTCTTAGCCACCTTTGGCTTAGAGGTATTACCCTTGGACCCACCTTGATCGATTGCTAACACGGGTAAAGCCCTTTTACCCATGCTAGTTTCCGCCGTTCTAAGCATACCGTGAAGCTCACCTATGCTCTTATCCATCCCATTCATATTGTAATTAATTACAAATTGATCAAACCTTTTTGATAGGGAATTAAGGATAAGATCGGTGGCTAACTCATTTGATATGTTTAGGTTAAGACGGTTAGCACGATCAATAAGGCTCTTCATTTTGAGGACATAAGAGGAGACGGATTGGGTGTCATCCATACGACATGCATGTAGCGCTCGAACCGTTTCGAAGCGCTCGACACGTGCTTGTTGAAGGAACATCTCCTTCAATTGCGTAATCATGTCATATGCACTATGATGTTCGAAATCCTTTTGGAGTTCGGGTATCATAGTCCCAAGCATTAGACAAGCGACTTGCACCGAATCGGCGCAATACTTGTCATAATAAGCCATGCCCTCTATATCTTCCTCATCCGGTTGGTCGGGAATAGGGTCCTCCAACACATACGCTTTGTCCTCAAGTTTGAGGACAATCCTAAGATTACGGAACCAATCCATAAAGTTCGTATGGTTGAGTTTGTCTTTCTCGAGGAGAGACCTTAATGATAGGTTGTTTAGGTTAAGTGGTGCATTTTGCATGTTGTTGTTATTTGCGGCCATCTACAAAATTAACAAAGTTCGTTTAAGTATCGATTTTAAATTTAATAAACAATACCCTTTTATTTTTAATTGTTTTATTAAATCTTAGAACCCAACGGTAAATCAAATTTCGGTTAGGTGACCTTTATCCCGTTATTTGATTTAGCTAGGTAGTCATTTATGTGACAATTGCAATCCTTTTGCAACTTCTAAGTTATGGGATCATGCAATCCTTTTGCATGGCATATTTATCCCATCAACGCCTATTTGTTCCTCATGCTTCGGTGACCCTAAGTTCATGATTCCTAAATCAAGTCGTCCTACTTGTGTAAACATGTAGACTTAACATACAAGTGGTTAGGTGACCTTTATCCCACATGTATGCGAAGTGTACCTTATTCATATTAGTTCACTCATGACGGTTAGGTGACCTTTATCCCATCAAGAGATTCCTAATATGTCTAAGTGTTTCCACAAAAGGATGGCGTTTAACTTGTTTACCTTGTTTTAGTTAAGGGATTTTAAGTTTTCATAAATTCTAGTTTAAGAAAACATTTGCCATACACCAACATGCATTTGGTGTATAGTTCATTATGAAAAGCCAATTTCATGTCTATAAACCATTTTATATATATGATCCTAATCATGATCTTAATAACCGTTTATTAATGTCCTTTTAGCCATTTTTAATTTAACCATTTAAATTGACGTTTTGCATGTCGTTAATTAATGTATAATTTAACCAATTAAATTGCCATTTTGCTTGTTGTTAACTTGTGTGATTAACTTGTAGCATACAACCATACAATCCACAATCATACAATAAACAACCATGCATGCAAAACAAAAATGTTCACAATCAAGCCATTTTGGTAGACATTTGTTTAGCCGAAAACAAATGCCACCGGATAAGGGGTTATAACACAAAGTAGGAGATTTCAAATCTCCCACTTAACCTTGCATCCAAATGCTTCTTCATGTGTTCTTCAAGTCTTCATCATTCTTCATCATTTTACAAAATATATCCTAATACATTTTGTCTAAAAAATGAAATTACAACCTAATCTATTTTACATACCAAATATAAAATAAATTACATAACCAAATGAATTATTAAATGCCAAATGAATAAATATTATTACAAACCAATTGAATAAATATCAATCAACCATGCATGCAACCAAACACAAGGTCAAGGCTTAGATTGTGAACATCATCAACATAAGTGATAGGCAATACAGAATCACAAGTGATTGGCAATACAGAATCACAAGTGATCGGCAACACAGAATCACAAGTGATCGGCAGTACAGAATCACAAGTGATTGGCAGTACAGAATCACAAGTGATTGGCAGTACAAAATCACAAGTGATTGGCAGTACAGAATGCAGAATCACAAGTGATTTTGGCCAAAATGACAACCACCCAAAACCGAAAATTTTACATTCTACTTCATGCATGTTCATAGAATGCAAAATTATAGTGGGTTTAATAATCATCACGAAGCATATTTCAACAACCTCGGCTCTAGATACCATTGTTGGGATTTAACAAGTTCCATTATACTTAAAACCATTTAAGAATCAATTAAAAGCGGAAGCATGTAATTACCATTTTAGAACATGTTAATCTTTAACCAATTAAAGTTAAATCCCAATTAGGATCAAGTTGTGAAACATACTTACAAACTACAAGTAAGAAAAATGTTTATACCTTCTCCTAGCTTGTTGATAGATGATGATGAAGATGATGATGAATGGAGCTCCAAAAGTATGAAACCTCAAGTAGTTATACCCCAAACTTTGCACCAACACCTTGTACTTTGGTTAGGATTTTTAACACTTGAATTAAACTTGCAAAAACCAAATTTATGAACCCCTTTGAGCTCCCAATACCCCACGGCAGCAGCAGCAGATTTTCAAGGTTTTTGTGCAGTTTTTTTTTGAAGTATATTGCATGTGTGTGTTTCTCAAAGAGTCATGTTACATGTATATGGAAATGGGAAAGCATGGGTCAAAGATTCTAAGCCTAGAG
Source organism: Rutidosis leptorrhynchoides (assembly GCF_046630445.1). Taxonomy (NCBI): domain Eukaryota; kingdom Viridiplantae; phylum Streptophyta; class Magnoliopsida; order Asterales; family Asteraceae; genus Rutidosis; species Rutidosis leptorrhynchoides. Next base: position 339,427,715 of record NC_092336.1, read on the forward strand.
CATGTGCTTCTCATTCCCCAAGGCCCTTTCCCATTTGTTTTATAAGATGAGTTTTATATAAGTTGAATTTTATAAAACTTTTATAAAACTTCCATATACATATATATTTGTTATGTACATTTATTTTATAAAACCAAAACTTTATAAAATGTAACATAACAAAATAAATTATTTAACCTATAAATAATTTAAACTCTTGTTATATATAAATTAATCCATAATTTATATATATAAATATATACACATCAAGTAATATTTCAGAAAACCATTTTTCTTGAAGTTCAAGTGTCGCGTATTTGATCAATGAACCAATCGTTAAAATCAAAGACGAATAAGGTGTCGGTAAGTTTGTTATTGGGTATGACCCGACTTGGATCATAACACGTCAGCCACGTTAATTTAATATGTCTCTCGGGCATACGAAATACCTTCAATTGTACGGTTACAAATATGTATATTAATAAATATACAAATGATATAGGTTCGTGAATCCAAGGTCAACCCTGCATTGTCCAGTTTCATTATATGTATTTTTACTACAAAATACATTAGGTGAGTTTCATTATTCCCTTTTCATATACATTTTTGGGCTGAGAATACATGCACTGTTTTTATAACTGTTTTACGAAATAGACACAAGTAATCGAAACTACATTCTATGGTTGAATTATTAAATCGAATATGCCCCTTTTTATTAATTCTGGTAATCTAAGAATTAGGGAACAGACACCCTAATTGACGCGAACTCTAAAGATAGATCTATCGTGCCCAACAAGCCCCATCCAAAGTACCGGATGCTTTAGTACTTCGAAATTTATATCATGTCCGAAGAAGGATCCCAGAATGATGGGGATATTCTTGTATGCATTTTGTGAATGTCGGTTACCAGGTGTTCAATCCATATGAATGATATTTTTGTCTCTATGCATGGGACGTATGTTTATGAGAAATGGAAATATGAAATCTTGTGGTCTATTAAAATTATGAAATGATTATTTATGTTAAACTAATGAACTCACCAACCTTTTAGTTGACACTTTAAAGCATGTTTATTCTCAGGTATGAAAGAAGTCTTCCGCTGTACAATTGCTCATTTTAAAGATATTACTTGGAGTCATTCATGACATATTTCAAAAGACGTTGCATTCGAGTCGTTGAGTTCATCAAGATTATTATTAGGTCAATTATATTTGGATATATTATGAAATGGTATGCATGTCTGTCAACCGTTGATGTAAATGAAAGTTTGTCTTTTAAAAACGAATGCAATGTTTGTAAAATGTATCATATAGAGGTCAAGTACCTCGCGATGTAATCAACTGTTGGGGATTGTTTATAATCGATATGGACTTCGTCCGGATGGATTAGGACGGGTCTTCACATTTATCTCGTACAATGGGGGGGCACCGTGCAAATTAGCTTGATAAGACTAATGAATCAAATCCCCAGAAAGGATAATCTCCTTAAATATTAAAAATCAGCTTTTAAGACTGATATTACTCAATCCTTGAGATTGACCTTAAAGATTGAGAATTTAAACTCATGGAATTCAATGATATCTAAACTCGAGCTTGAACGAGAAAATATTTTGATCAAAATTACAAATCGATTTGTTTTCTAAAAACCCATTTTTAATGCGTTCATTACCATTGAACGTAAAATCCTAGGAATTCACCTGGAATTCATTAGGTCACCTGAACCAAATCGGGTGTCAACCGTAAGAACGGTGGTTGCATAGCATGGTCAAAGACAGGACCTTGTGCCAGACTGACAAATTAAAAGGGTGATCTTTACTATTGCTCCTACAAAGGATAGTAATTGCGTCCAACACGTTATAGACCAAAATTAAAAGCATGTCAGGGGACATTGCCTTAACAGTTGCTTGTTCAACGCTTTCCTTTATAACCGGACGGTAGTTTACCGAAAGGTAATATACGGGATAAGTAAACTGGACGTGTTGCTTTCCAAATACAAGGTTAGCAAGTGGGTAACACAAAACCGCAAGTTTTGAGCTAAAATTTTCAAATCTGAAACCCACCAAACCTACAAAAAGAATTTGCAAACACCGGTGAAGGGTTATTCTGAAAAACTTATCTAGGGTAAAAACTAGATTTAACTTTCTAAAGATCAAATGTTTTCATAAAGATCCAATTTCCTTAATGGATCTAAATTTTTATAGTCATGTGGGACTGTAAACCATATCGTTACTACTATTGTTTATACCGCCGTATAGAAATCACTGATGTACAAAGTGTGAAGAATAAAGAAGTGATTCTTGTATTTCAAGACTATATTGCTTGAGGACAAGCAACGCTCAAGTGTGAGAATATTTGATAATGCTAAAAATGAACATATATTTCATAGCATTATTCCTCAAGAAAGACAAACTTTTAGTTGCAATTGTTCTATTTAAAAGTGATATTCGTTTAAATAATAAAAGGTGAAGACAAAAGACAGATTCGACGAATTGAAGACGCAAAGGTCCAAAAAGCTCAAAAGTACAAAATACAATCAAAGTGGTTCCAATTATTGATAAGAAACGTCTCGAAATTACAAAAGTACAAGATTCAAAACGCAAAGTACAAGATATTAAATTATTCGCAAGGACGTTCGAAAATCCGGAACCGGGACCAGAGTCAACTCTCAACGCTCGACGCAACGGACTAAAATTTACAAGTCAACTATGCACATAAATATAATATAATATTTAAATAATTCTTATAATTATTTATATATTATATAATATATTATAAACCGTCGGCAAGAAAGGCTCCAAACTTGTGTGAGCTGTAAAAGCAAACTCCGCGAGTTGCGGAGTTTGCAGTGCAAAAATTACGCGAGTCGCGGAGACCCCCTGAACTCAATTCCCTATAAAAGCAAACGAATTCTGATCATTTTAAAAAACAATATATCAATCTCTCTATCTATATACGTAATATTTATATTTATAATTTATATTTTAATTTTAATTTTAATTTTAATCCTAATAATAAGGGTACGTTAGCGAATGTTGTAATGGTGTAAGTCGAAATTCTGTCCGTGTAACGCTACGCTATTTTTAATCATTGTAAATTATGTTCAACCTTTTTAATTTAATGTCTCGTAGCTAAGTTATTATTATGCTTATTTAATCCGAAGTAATCATGATGTTGGGCTAATTACTAAAATTGGGTAATTGGGCTTTGTACCATAATTGGGGTTTGGATAAAAGAACGACACTTGTGGAAATTAGACTATGGGCTATTAATGGGTTTTATATTAACTAAACAATACCTTGTTAATTTAATATACAAACTTATAATTCGACGTATTTATATATAACCACATATGCTTGACTGGGTACGGTGGGCGGGATATCTATAAATACCAATAATTATTCATTTTACCGGACACGGAACTGGATTAATAGTTAATAGACTTGTTGAAACAGGGGTGAATTACATTCAAGGGTAATTGGTGTAATTGTTAACAAAGTAGTAAAACCTTGGTTTACACGCAGTCGATAACCTGGTGTATTCATTAAACAAAGTATTAAAACCTTGTTACAATTCGAATCCCCAATTAGTTGAAATATTTGACTTCGGGAATAAGAATAATTTGACGAAGGCTTTCACTCTTTATATTTATGACTGATGGACTATTATGGACAAATCCATATGGACATATTAAATAATCCAGGACAAAGAACAATTAACCCATGGGCATAAAACTAAAATCAACACGTCAAACATCATGATTACGGAAGTTTAAATAAGCATAATTCTTTTATTTCATATTTAATTTCCTTTATTTTATATTTAATTGCACTTCTAATTATCGCATTTTTATTTATTGTTATTGTATTTAATTGCACTTTTAATTATCGTACTTTTTAATTATCGCAAGTTTATTTTATCGCACTTTTATTATTCGCAATTTCATTATCGTTATTTACTTTACGCTTTAAATTAAGTCTTTTATTTAATTTTTTACATTTGGTTTTAACTACGACTGAAGAATTAAAATCGACAAACCGGTCATTAAACGGTAAAAACCCCCCTTTATAATAATAATATTACTTATATATATATTTGTATTTTTATAAAAGTAAACTAATATAGCGTTAAGCTTTGTTTAAAGATTTTCCCTGTGGAACGAACCGGACTTACTAAAAACTACACTACTGTATGATTAGGTACACTGCCTATAAGTGTTGTAGCAAGGTTTAAGTATATCCATTCTATAAATAAATAAATATCTTGTGTAAAATTGTATCGTATTTAATAGTATTTTCCTGTAAAATTTAATAGTATTTTATACCCCTTAGCTTTAAACATCAGATACTTTCATTATAAATTGTCCTCTTCCGTTCCATTATTTTCCACCACTCCCATTTTCTATACTTTAATTCATACTTCTAAATCATCAGTCAGTATGCTTCATCCAGTTTTAAATCTGGATATTTTTCTGACTTTCATATCGATCATTCTCCTTTTTCATTTACTACCGGAGGAATCTGTTTACTTCTACTTTGCTCTTGGAGTTATTGGGTTTATTATACTCCCGTGTTTTTATATTGCTATTTGTATTAATGTACCCGATTTATGATTTCAGTGTTGTTGTCGAGTTTTATATCTTCCCTTATGTTTCAGAGCTCTTTGCCTTTTTATTCTCTTCTTGACCTCTATTAAAGCGAGTAATGGTTCAGAATTCGTAAGTATGAAGTTTCGAATGAACTTAATATTCTAAACAAGAATAAACGTAATAGCACGATTTGATTTGTCAATTTACCAGAATCACTAAGGATAGAACTATCAAGAATATATTTTCTTGGTATGTTCAGAAGTTAATCAGAATAAAAGAGTTATGTAACATGGCACGTGATGAAGGTATGATCTGTGAATCATCACGTTCCATTAGAAACTCAGCATGACTTTCTATAATATAATCACGTTGGTCGGGTGTCATTATATTATACTAACCCATGCTTCAATTCCCAACACTTCTCCACAATTCATTCATAATTTATACTTAGATTTTACAGAAGTTTCCAATATAATAGAATATAGAAAACACGAAGAGGTAGATAATTTCGGATAAAAATATTTATGAAAATATCCTCAGAAATATCGAAGATATTTATGATGATATTTTGGAATTTCTAAGTTCAAAGATTGATGAAGAAAAATTTTCCGCAAGATTTTAACATGACTTCGGAGCAAGATATTCTCTAAAGATTTCATCGGATCCAGAATTACCTGGATATTTTGAATATAGGGTTTGGTCCTTATATTTATCCTTGGTCTCCTTCATGGTTAGCTCAATCCATTTTTCAGTACCAAATTTTTAATCGAGCGTTCCCAACACTCCATTCTTTATCATCAAACCCTTGGCCTTTTAGGCCATCTACAAATTTACTGTTTCGTCTGCATTTAATGCAGCCATATCCGAATTGCCAGTTATCAATCCGAGGTGGTTTCAGGAGAATTGTGTTTTTAGATGATTAAACGCCGATGGTAATATGGTGGAATATAAAAGGTTCCCCGGTAACAATAAAAGAGAACGCATATATGTCAAGGTTATAATAAGGTTGTTTCGAACGAAAAATCGAAGTTGATTTGCTGAAGCTGTGACAAAATTGGCTAATTTGGAGAGGGATTGTAAAATTATTTTTAGTAATAATAACTCCAAAGGAGCTAGCACAGATACGTGTTAAACGTTTACTCAGTTTCCGAGAATTTTTCAGGTGCATAACTATATACATAAATCTTTCCTTCCGTAGCTGAAGTGCGGTTGGTTCATCTTCTCGATAGAGGTGTTTTCAAGAATCATGAAAGGTTTGAACGTAGATTGGAATCGTCAAAATACAAATGAGGTTTAAGATGAAATCAAGTGACAAACTTGAAGAATTGTTTAGTTTCATATGTTATAATCAATATTTTAATTCATTTTAATTGTCCAATGTTGGTAGTCCTCAGTTGATAGTCCACAGTTAGCAATATATAATACTCGAATTAATTAATACATTTCGTGACCCGTGTACATGTCTCAGACTCGATCACAACTTAAAGTATATATATTATTGTCGAATCAACCTCAACCCTGTATAGAGAACTCGATCATTACTGCATATAGAGTGTCTATGGTTATTCCAAATAATATATATAGATGCGTCGATATGATATGTCAAAACCTTGTATACGTGTCTCGATATTTAAAGTGCGTAAAATAAATAACATAAATTAAATGACGATAAATAAAATTACGATAAATAAATTGCAATAAATAAAATGTAATCTGTTAGCTAGGAACAGTTAGCGTGGATTCTTAACAATATTTCAATTAGTTAATTCGTTTGTTTCTAACAAATTTTATTTTGTCAAATGTTTTGTTCATTATGCCACTTGTTGGATTCTGATAAGTCAAAATCCAATTTTCGAAATTGAATGAAAATGGTTACTCTGTGGTGAACGGATTCGTATAGCTGTGGGTGTGAGTAGGATAGTAAATGATCGTTGAATCAGATTTGAAGAATGTACAGTGTAATTTATTAATGTGAAATCTAAATATTCCTCGGGTATTACCTACCCGTTAAAATATTTTCACCATTAACTGTCTGTACAAAAGAATTTTTAATTACAATCTTTATGAAAACATATATACATATATATTTTCTTCAGATATAATCATAGATTTAATGAGTTAATATGATATTAAACTCATATAATTTTTGGTTTGAGCTAGAATAAGAAATCTATAAAAATATTAGGAACCACATATTCTTCGCAGAATATTTAATGAAGTTATGGATCAATACTTCATCGTTCATTGTTGTTGGTATTCCTTGGTATCTATGGTGCATATGATGTTGATGTTCGAGGTATAGATTGTGATGTCGAGATGTGGTATGCGGATGTTGATGTTGCTGAAGCTGGTAAGTTTTGCACCATATTTTTCAAGACTACAACTCTGGTGCAAACTCGTTGACTTATTACTCCAGAATGATTGTCGGTAGGAACGAGTGGATGAATAAGATCTAGAATCTGAGATAGTATGTAATCATAACGAGATATTCGGGAAATTAGAGAAAATGGCATTACGAACAGGTTCGCCGGTAAATGCTTCAGGTTCTTCACTAAAAGGTGAATTCGGTTGGTGAAAAGGATCACCTTCTTCTTTCCTACAACAATTAAGTAGACTATGAACCCATCAGATAAATTGGGGATGGCTGATTGGATGATTCATTCTGGTGACACTGCTTTCGGAGCTTAGGGAAACTCCATATCAGAATAGCTGTCGGAATTCGAGGAATTCGAACTAGTTGAGGGATTCATCTCGTACGATCAGATGAAGGATTTTTGATAAGAAATAGATTATAGGATGTATATTAGTACTCTGTAATACATAATTTACATATGCATATATAATACTAAAATCCCATAAGTTACAGATGAATCTACGGAAGCTGTTAGGTAAAGTCTATAGTGACAGATACACTAAGATATGAATTTTATCTATACACTATCGATGCACTAACTACAGTAAGACGTGTCTAGACTAAAAATGATAAGTAGATAATTTTCTAAGGATGATAACAAATGATTTTTGACTAGAAATGATAAGCAAAACTTTTGACATGAGGACACGGTCGAAGTCCAGACTCACTATGCATCTAAACAACTATCAGTTAGACACATAATGCAAGACTGGTTCGCTAAGACCACCGCTCTGATACCAACTGAAAGGACCCGTCCTAATCCATCTGGACGAAGTCTTCAACAGTTGGTCCCATTGCGAGGTTTTGACCTCTATATGCCATGAACGACTCCATGTAATATGAGCAAATGCACAGCGGAAGATTTCTTTCATACCTGAGAATAAACATGCTTTAAAGTGTCAACCAAAAGGTTGGTGAGTTCATAAGTTTATCATAAAACAATAAAATTCATTATTTTAATAGACCACAAGATTTAAATCCTGCATGGTACAAATGGGCCCGAATCCTATAACCACCTGTAATGTACATGCGATATCTTTTAAATACAGTACACCTTTCTCGTGTACGAAACTATTTTAACAAATCTTAGTAACCGTACACATATCTCGTTTACAAAAAAAATAATACACATAACCTGTGTATAAAAATCATTCTCTCAATACATAACATTCACATCAATTGGTGGCAATTATCATGTCTACATAATTCAATGGTGGCAATTATCATGTCCACATAATTCAATGGTGGCAATTATCATGTCCACATAATTCAATGGTGGCAATTATCATGTCCTCATAATTCAATAATAATCCACAGAACTTCTGTCTGCATAATAATTCATTCGAGGAATGTTTTGCTTGTGTCTATCTCGTCAAACATTTATAAAAGCATTTCATGTATTCGTAGTTCAAAATATATTTCAAAGCATTTAGTAAAGCAGTTATAAAAACAGCGCATGTATTCTCAGTCCCAAAAATGTAAATAGTAAAAGGGAGCAAATAAACTCTCAATAGTGTATTTTGTAGTAAAAATACATATGACGATATTGAACAAATGTAGGGTTGGCCTCGGATTCACGAACCTATATATATATATATATATATATATATATATATATATATATATATATATATATATATATATATATATATATATATATATATATATATATATATATATATATATATATATTAAAACATATAGTTGTAATCAAATAAATTCATATATTATATCTTAATTTATATATCTTATATATTTAATTTTGTATATATTTTAAATAGTTAATATTTAAAAAGTTTAATATTATATTTAAAATCAATAATTTGTTATATATAAATATTTATGTAAATAATCTTAATATATATAATCATATGTAATATCATTGTTGTTGTAATATATATACTTTTATATAGAAAATATTTATTTGTTATAATAATATTGTTAATATAAAAGTATTAATCATAATAATAATAATAATAATAATAATAATAATAATAATAATAATAATAATAATAATAATAATAATAATAATAATAATAATATCATACTACCTTAAAAGAATTCATAATCTTCCCTAAAAAGAAAACTGCTTCTGCCATTGCTCAGGCTCGAACACACGACCTCCCGCTTAACCACCCACACCGTAACCATTCCTCCATTTCATTTTATCTGATTTAATGCCCTGAGTTAAATATATAATCCAAATCTATCTGTCATCCATTTTCTTTTCTTAACAACCCATCATCGTTATTTTTATTTATCATTTTCATCATGTAACACATATCATTTCTTAACCATTATTAATTCATCATTATCGTAATCTAATCACGATCATCTATCACTATGGTGTGTGTGTGTGTTTTCAATAACCCGTAACCGAATAACCATGGCAGGAAAATATACCAACACATCTACTAACTTGATTTAATTTTCATCTTCGTCATTATCTAATTATCTCTTCGTTTTATATGTATCAACGAATTTCAGTACCTCACCTTTTATCATTCATGGTCTCGTTATAGCCTAACCAACAAACAGAAAAAATGATTCTCGGCCGGTACAACAATTAGGAGTAAAGCAGTCCACTAGCTATGATGTATATAAACTACTACACGGATAGCCAAGCCCAACCAATAACCCATTAAGTTACCTGATTCGATTACCACTAAGCTTGATGGATTTTTATGAGATTCATTAACAGCTCACCTAGAACTAGTGAATTGTGTCAATTTCCTTTAATGATAAGTGGGGTTGCATGCTTAATATTTGTCTGCCACAAGGAAAACAAAGGAAAAAAAATATATCACACATCATTTGATTTAAAGGATAACGAGAATTTGTAGATTTGTAAATGGTTTCTTTGAGTGGGTGTTGTCGGCCAATACATTCTATCTTGTCCCACGAATAATTGATAAAGCACTCGACATCTTATTTATTTTGTTTTTGGGTTTAGTGTTTTTGTTCGGCTAGAAAAGAGACGAAGAGATAAGATTAGCTGCAGCAATTTATAAGGAGATTATATGGTGAATATTACTTGATTATGTATGAGTTTTGGATGATGATGGTGGCTGGAAGTTTTAAGGTGGCGGTTTAGATGATCATGGTTTTGATAGTTGAAGAAGAAAAAAATAACGAAAGAAAAGAAGAGAGAGAGAGAGAGAGAGAAAAGGTGGTTGATGGTGGTTACTTGTTGTGGTGGTGGACGGTTTAATGATTCACGAAGAAGAAGAAACAATAGTGGATATTGAAGGTTGTGAGTTTCGATGGTGATTTACAGAAGATATCAAGTAAGTGATAATAGTAACAATGTATCTTATTATTTCTGTTTGATTTTTCTTGGTGATGGTTAATGGGTTTGTGTTCTTTTAAGTTTGTTTTTCTTTGTATCTATAAGTGTATATGTAATTGTATAGATAGATTGCAAGAGAGTAAGAATCACTTTAAGTGAGGTGCGGTGTCGACAGAGATATTCGAGTTAAGGAGAAACAAACAAGAGAAGAAATAAAGCAGATAGTGAGGTGTAACCAATTCGTACGATTGCTATTGATATCGAACGACTTAATTTGATCGATTTTGTATTGTTGTTTAGTGAGGGTGTCGACATATGGAATCAATTAGGATCAGAAGAAGAAGTTAAAGGAAGAAAAAAAATGGAAAAGGGATAGTGACCTTCAACAGAATTTGGACTGTGTCTGCAATTAATTCTTGATTGGTACGATCTATTAGGCAGAAATCAAATTTCCTACAGCATTGAAAATGAGTTGAAACAGAATACGCTGCTTTCTGTGTATATATATGTATATACGTTTTTTATATATTCATATATATCTGTATATGTAATTATATAAATATATCTTTATTTTGTGTATGTATTTCGTATAATGTATCTATTTAATTAATATATATATATATATATATATATATATATATATATATATATCAGTGTATGTATCTGCATTCATATATAGTATATATATATATATATATATATATATATATATATATATATATATATATATATATATATATATATATATATATATATATATATATATGTTTTTACGTATATCTGATTTTTATATATATCCATTTATATATATTTATTTATCGGTATATATAATTTAAATTTAAATAATATTAATAATTATCAATGTATTAATGATAATAATATCATTTACATTTATATTAATACTAATAATAATATGTGATAATAATAAGGTAATAATAATATTATCATTATTAAATTAACTAGATTAAATATCTCAAATAAAATACAGTTAATATTTTTAATATCACTAATATAATAATAATAATAATAATACTATTCATATAAATACTAATATTATTAATAATAACCTTAATATTAATAATAATACTATATCAATTTATATATATCAAATTTCATATCTATATACTATCTACTGATAATAATAATGTTTCTAACACTGATTTTAGTACAGACCATATTAATAACAATATTAACATTATTATTGGTACCATTAATATTATTAGTTATAAATTTATTATTTTTATTAATGATTATAACAATATTAACAATATAACAACTTATACTTATCGAATTTCATATATACTTTATATAGTAATATTAATGATACAAATATTATAATAAAATAATGATAATAATATTAACAAAACAATTAAAATTTTAACTTGTAATTACATATAATATATTATCATTACATATTATTAGTTATGTAATATTCATATAACATATTCGAATATTTAATAGAATATAATCATATATTTATTTACAAACAATCGTTCGTGAATCATCGAACATGGTCATAGGTAATTGATTATATGAATATAGATTTCAAAACTTTCGAGACTTAACATTACAGATTTTGCTTATCGTTTCGAAAACATATAAAGATTAATGTTTAAATTCGATCGGAAATTTCTGGGTCATCACATAACAAACCCCATCCGGGTTACAGATGCTTTAGTACTTCGATTTTATCATGTTCGATGAGAGTCTCAGAATGATGGGGATATTCTAGACGCGTTTTGTTAATGTCGATTACCACGTGTTCACCATATGGATGATTTTTATCTCTATGCAGTTTGTGCGAAATGCCTGATATGAGATGATGTTTATGAAAAATGGAAATGAAAATCTTGTGGTCTATTAAAATTATGGAAATGATCGATTACGATAAACTAATGAACTCACCAACCTTTTGGTTGACACTTTAAAGCATGTCTATTCTCAGGTATTAAAGAAATCTTCCACTGTGCATTTGCTCATTTTAAAGAAATTGCTTGGAGTCATTCATAGCATATTTCAAAAGAAATTGCATTCAAGTCGTTGAGCTCATCAAGAATATTATTAAGTCATTTATAGTTGGATATATTATGGAATGGTATGCATGCCTGTCAGCTTACGATGAAATGAAAGTTTGTCTTGAAGTATTTCGTATGCCCGAGAGACATATTAAAGTAATGCGGCTAATGTGTTATGATCCAAGTCGGGTCATACCCAATAACAAACTTACCGACACCTTATTAGTATTTGATCTTAATGAGTGAATCATTGATTAAATACGCGACACTTGAATTTTAAGAAAAGGTTTCTTAAATAATGTTACTTGACATGTTTATATATAAGTTATGGAATAACTTATTTAAAAAGGATTTAATTATTTATAGGTTAAATAATTAATTAAGTTATGTTACATTTTATAAAAATTGGTTTTATAAAATATACATAACAAATAATATACAAGTTTATAATATGTGTTTTTTTATAAAATCATGTTTATAAAAACTGATTTTGTAAATTTAGTTTTTTTAAAATGTATATTATAATGTAGTCCTTGTAGTGGCATTGGGAGTTAAAGAAGCATGCTAAGATTCTTCATTGAATGCCCCATACTTTTACTAGTATCTATATGCATGCTACATGACTAAATGCTTACCAACACATGAAAACATATCAAGTTGTAGTGTTAAAAAAAACTACACACAGCAGCCTGTTTGGCCGTGATTTTGGGACTCAAGAGGGAGTTCCAAACATTGTTTTGCAAGCTAAAATCAAGTGTCTTTAAATCCTAACTAAAGGCTAGGGTGTTGGGTACAAGTTTGGGGTATTATCCCTTGAGGTTTCACAGTTTTGAAGCTTCATTCATCATCATTCTTTCATTAGCTGCTGTCCAGTTTTCAGGGTGTGAAAGAAGAGGGTTTCTAGCTTGGTTTTAAGGTGATTAAGTGTATAAAACATAACCAAGTTCAAGGGTGGTGTTGGTGCATTAAAAGCTTGGGGTTTTAACACACTTGTTCATCATCTTCATTATCATTTTAACCTCCTAACTTGGAGAAGGTATAACTTCATGAACTAGCTCTTTTACTTTTAAGCATATATTCTTGACTTGATATTCATATGGGATTCATGTTTAAATGGTTAAACTTTATATTAATTTGTTTACATTAATATGCTTCCGCTTTACGTTCAAATTGGTTTTGACATGCTCTACATGAAACTTGTTAACATAATGAATTCCAACAATGGTATCTAGAGCCAAAGTCATAGATATATGCTTCTTGTATTTGGCTTGTAAACCCATTTTCTTTACAATCTAGTAACATGCATGAAACTAGAAAGTAAAATTTTTGGGTTTTGGGTGGGGTTATATTTTGGCCGAAATTATGGGGTTCCAAATGGGTTTTGGAGCTTCAAGTTTGGCCAAGATTTGTTGTTGTTTTGGTTCACAATCATGCCTTGACCTTGTGGTTGGATTTGTGTGTGATTTGGTTGTATTTTGATGCTTGTAAATTCATTCATTTGGTTTGTAATAATCTTGTAATTTTATGATGTAATTTATTTTATTTGGTATGTAAAATAGATTAGGTTGTAATTTCCTTTTCTAGAAAAAATGTATTAGGTTATATATTTTGTAAAAAGAAAAGTGAAGATTCAAGAAGATTACAAGATGGAGCATAAGGATGCAAGAGTTAGTGGGAGATTTGTTAATCTCCTACTTTGTGGTTTTAACCCTTTAAGTAACACTTGTTTTGGCTAAACAAGTGTTTACCACTTTGGCATGATTGTGGACTTTTATTTTGCATGCTTAGTTGTTTATTGTATGATTGTGGATTGTATGTTTGTATGCTACAAGTTAATCACACAAGTTAACAACAAATAAAACTAAAATTTAATTGGTTAAATTAGACGTTATTAACAACATGCAAAAATGACAATTTAAATGGTTAAATTGAAACAACAAAAGGACACTAATAAATGGTTATTAAGGACATAAATAACAATGCATATAAAATGGTTTTTAGCAAAGTAATTGGCTTTACTAATATGACATGAAAATTGGCTTTTCATAATGAACTATACATCAAATGCATGTTGGTGTATGGCAAATGTTTTCTTAAACTAGAATTTATGAAAACTTAAAATCCCTTAACTAAAACTAGGCAAACAAGTTAAACGCCATCCTTTTGTAGGAACACTTGAACGTAGTAGTGAACTCATAATGGAATAAAGGTCACCTAACCATTATGAACTAACTAATATGGTTAAGGTAAAATTCGCATGCTTGTGGGATAAAGGTCACCTAACCACTTGTATGTTAATTTTACAAGTTTACACAAGTAAGACGACTTGATTTGGAAATCATGAACTTAGGGTCACCGAAGCATGAGGAACAAATAGGCGTTGATGGGATAAATATGCCATGAAAAAGGATTTCATGATCCCATAATTTAGAAGTTGCAAAAGGATTGCAATTGTCATATAAATGACTACCTAGCTAAATCAAATAACGGGATAAAGGTCACCTAACCGAAATTTGATTTACCGTTGGATTCTAATATTTAATAAAACAATTAATTATAAAAGGGTGTTGTTTATTAAATTTAAAATCGATACTAAAATAAACTTTGTTAAATTTTGTAGATGGCCGCAAATAACAACAACATGCAAAATGCACCACTTAACCTAAACAACCTATCATTAAGGTCTCTCCTCGAGAAAGACAAACTCAACCATACGAACTTTATGGATTGGTTCCGTGATCTTAGGATTGTCCTCAAACTTGAGGACAAAGCGTATGTGTTGGAGGACCCTATTCCCGACCAACCGGATGAGGAAGATATAGAGGGCATGGCTTATTATGACAAGTATTGCGCCGATTCGGTGCAAGTTGCTTGTCTAATGCTTGGGACTATGATACCCAAACTCCAAAAGGATTTCGAACATCATAGTGCATATGACATGATTACGCAATTGAAGGAGATGTTCCTTCAACAAGCATGTGTCGAGCGCTTCGAAACGGTTCGAGCACTACATGCATGTCGTATGGATGACACCCAATCCGTCTCCTCTTATGTCCTCAAAATGAAGAGCCTTATTGATCGTGCTAACCGTCTTAACCTAAACATATCAAATGAGTTAGCCACCGATCTTATCCTTAATTCCCTATCAAAAAGGTTTGATCAATTTGTAATTAATTACAATATGAATGGGATGGATAAGAGCATAGGTGAGCTTCACGGTATGCTTAGAACGGCAGAAACTAGCATGGGTAAAAGGGCTTTACCCGTGTTAGCAATCGATCAAGGTGGGTCCAAAGGTAACACCTCTAAGCCAAAGGTGGCTAAGAGAAAAGGACCCGCCTATCAAGGCAAAGGGAAGGGGAAGATGGTTACCCCAACCATCAACAAAGCCAAGAAGCAAAAGGTCACCGAGAAGGCAAACCCCAAAGAAGACCCGTGTTTCGGTTGCGGTGAAATGGGTCACTGGAAGCGAAATTGCCCGGTCTATCTTAAGGAGTTGAAGGACAAGAGGGATGCGGGGCAAACCTCAGGTAATTTATATATGGTATATATTGAGCTTAATATTACTTCTTCTAATACATGGGTATTAGACACGGGATGTGGAACTCATATTTGCAATTCTTTGCAGGGGTTCAAAAGAAGTGATCATATGGCGGGAACATCGAGTCTCTATATGGGCAATGGTGCAAAGGTGCATGTTAAAGCTCAAGGAGATTTTGTTTTGAAGCTTCCAAGCGGATTGGAACTTATTTTAGAAAATGTTTTGTATGCTCCGGATTTGTGTAGAAACATTATTTCTATTTCTCGTTTGAAACAATGTGGTTTTAATGTTAATTTTATTAATGATGATATCCATGTTTGTTTAGATAATGTGTTCTATTTCAAGGCTTCGCCTTCAAATGAAATTTATGAATTGGTTCATGATGACACATCATCTAGTAGCTCAATGTACCATACAAGCACCAAGAAACTCAAAAGGGATTTGAGTGATTCCTACTTATGGCATTGTCGCCTTGGTCACATAAACAAGAACCGAATGCATACACTTCAAAAGAATGGACTTTTGAAATCAAATGAAATGGATTCGTTTGATGTATGTGAATCTTGTTTATAAGGCAAGATGACTAAAGCACCTTTCAAAGGGACCTACGAAAGGGCTAAAGACTTATTGGGATTAATACATTCGGATGTGTGTGGACCCTTTAAGCCCATGACAAGGAATGGTGAAAGATACTTTGTTACTTTCATTGATGACTTTAGTCGTTTCGGATATGTCTACTTGTTATGACATAAGGATGAAACTTTTGAAGCATTCAAAGAATATCAAAACGAAGTACAAAATCAACTCAATAAGACAATTAAGGTACTTCGTACCGATAGAGGAGGTGAATACCTAAGCGATGCCTTCCAAGATCATCTTAGGAGTTGTGGGATCATCTCACAACTTACTCCACCCGGAACACCCCAACTTAATGGAGTTTCTGAAAGGAGGAACCGAACCCTAATGGATATGGTTCGATCTATGATGGCAAGAAGCTCGTTACCTCTATCATTTTGGGGTTATTGTCTAAGCTCCGCGGCTCGTATTTTAAATATGGCCCCAACCAAGAAAGTGGAACGAACTCCTCATGAGATGTGGTTTGGAAAACCTCCTTCTCTTTCATACTTGAAAGTATGGGGATGTGAAGCTTATCCTAAGCGTCATGTTGCTAATAAGTTGCATGCTCGATCCACAAAGTGTATCTTCATAGGATATCCCAAGGATGATATGGGATACTATTTCTATGATCCGACCGAGCAAAGTGTATTTATTGCTCGAAAGGCGGAATTCCTTGAAACCAAATTCCTTATGGAAGGTGATGGTGAAAGGAAAATAGATCTTGTAGAGGTACAAGATCAAGTTGATGATACACAAATGGTTGACACTAGTACTCAACATGAGGATGTTGAAAATGATCAAGTGGATGATCAAAGTACACAAGACGTTCGAAGATCTAGTAGGATTAGTAATCCTCCTGAGAGATATGGTTTTCTCGTGGATGGTTGCTATACGGTTGATTTGGATGAACCGACAAACTACGAAGATGCTTTATCAAGGATTGATAAAGATAAATGGCAGGAAGCCATGAACGCCGAGATGCAATCCATGTATGAAAACCAAGTTTGGGAACTTATAGTGCAATCTCCTAGCTCCAAGCTAGTTGATTGCAAATGGCTTTTCAAGAAGAAAACCGACATACATGGAAACTTGGATACATACAAAGCTAGACTTGTAGCAAAAGGTTTCACTCAAACTCAAGGGGTTGACTATGATGAAACTTTCTCGCCAGTGGCAATGCTAAAGTCTATTAGGATATTATTTGCCATTGCTGCTCACTATGACTATGAAATATGGCAAATGGATGTCAAAACCACTTTCCTAAATGGATATCTTGAGGAAGATGTCTATATGGTACAGCCCGAAGGTTTTGTTGATCCGAAAAATCCTAAAAAGGTATGCAAGTTAAAGAAATCAATCTACGGATTGAAACAAGCATCTAGAATGTGGAATCATCGTTTTAATGAAGAGGCAAAGAAATTTGGCTTCATTAAAAATGGTGATGAAGCTTGTGTATACAAGAAGGCTAGTGGGAGCTCTATAATATTCCTTGTGCTATATGTGGATGATATATTATTACTTAGGAATGATATTACCACAATGCAAGGAGTCAAAACTTGGCTTAAAAGTTGCTTCTCCATTAAGGATCTTGGAGACGCACAATACATATTGGGGATAGGGATCTATAGGAATAGATCCAAGAGATTGATAGGTTTAAGTCAAAGTACATACATTGATAAAATCTTGAAAAGGTTCAAGATGGAAAACTCTAAGAAAGGTTTGGTACCTATTCAAAGAGGAACCGTTCTCAGTTCATCTCAGTGTCCTACCACGAAAGATGAACAAGAGAGAATGAAGAAAGTCCCATACGCATCTGCTATTGGGTCTATCATGTATGCGATGATATGTACTAGACCGGATGTGTCATGCGCTCTAAGCTTGACAAGTAGATACAAGAATAACCCAGGAAACAGTCATTGGATTGCTGTTAAAAGTATATTGAAATACCTTAGGAGAACTAAGGATATGTTTCTAATATATGGGTCTGGTGAGGAGGAACTCGCCGTAAAAGGTTACGTGGACGCGAGTTTCCAAACTAATCGAGATGACTCTCGATCACAATCCGGTTATGTCTTCATGTTAAATGGTGGTGCAGTCTCTTGGAAGAGTTCAAAATAGGATGTTGTTGCGTTATCCACTATAGAGTCGGAGTACATTGCCGCCTCACTGGCAGCTCAGGAAGCTGCATGGATGAAGAAATTCATCGACGACTTAGGAGTGGTCCCTTCCATTCAGGACCCTCTTGAGATCTTTTGTGACAACGAGGGTGCGATTGCTCAAATCAAGGAACCTCGTGCTCATCAAAAGACTCGTCACATTGAGTGGAGA
The DNA here is from genome assembly GCF_046630445.1 of Rutidosis leptorrhynchoides. NCBI lineage: Eukaryota > Viridiplantae > Streptophyta > Magnoliopsida > Asterales > Asteraceae > Rutidosis > Rutidosis leptorrhynchoides. The sequence continues at coordinate 339,446,482 of NC_092336.1, forward strand.
TTCAACTACATCAGGGATGAGGTTGAAAAGGGAAAGATATGTATTCACAAAGTTCACACAGATCATAATGTTGCGGATCCACTCACGAAGCTTTTACATGGGCCAAAACATGAGGGACATGTTTGTGCATTAGGGCTTCGATATTCTAGTGATTGGAAATGATCTATTTTATGTATTGTAACGGAACGAATTAGTTCAAACTCATTAATATAATTATGGTATTAATTTAATTAGGAGTCATGTTCCAATTTTGCATATTTTATCCATGAATAAACTATTATTCTAAATTCCGTAGTTGATCACATTTGTGGGAACAAGTGTGAGGTCTAGACTATTATGAACTTGGATTGGTTAACATTCATATGGTGAATGTGGGGCAAGGTTGCAACCAAGGTTCATAGATATTTGTGGGACACAAATATTGGAAGACCCGCTCTCAAGATTTACTGTATGGAGCTTTTGTAGTTGATCACATGTAATCTTGAGTAAAGGAGAATATCATTGTATCCTCTGACCTGAGATACATATTGGGTTCAGATATTCACTAAATATCGTACCTTGATTCTTTCCTTCGCTATTCTGAGAAGGTAGCTCATAAGGGAGGCTTCAGGTATGGTACAAGGTGTAGTGTCTAGGACGTATGTAGTCAAGATGGAATTTGTCCCTCTTATTCGTTGAGAGTCAGATGTCTAAGGCCTGATAAAGTTAAATCTATAAGAGAGTGATCATTCTATATCTCTTGGATTTAACATGACATCTAGGACAAAAGGATATATTGAAAGATTCACCTAAATCATATTCGAGATGGGAACTCGAAAGGGATGATGTTATTGAATGGCACTAAGTCATAACATATTAGGGGTGATGGACGGTAGTTAGGTGGTATCCATCACTTGCATTAATTTCTTATGTTTCTCGTTCAAGTAGGAGATTGAAGTATTTCGTATGCCCGAGAGACATATTAAAGTAATGCGGCTAATGTGTTATGATCCAAGTCGGGTCATACCCAATAACAAACTTACCGACACCTTATTAGTATTTGATCTTAATGAGTGAATCATTGATTAAATACGCGATACTTGAATTTTAAGAAAAGGTTTCTTAAATAATGTTACTTGACATGTTTATATATAAGTTATGGAATAACTTATTTAACAAGGATTTAATTATTTATAGGTTAAATAATTAATTAAGTTATGTTACATTTTATAAAAATTGGTTTTGTAAAAAATATACATAACAAATAATATACAAGTTTATAATATGTGTTTTTTATAAAATCATGTTTATAAAAACTGATTTTGTAAATTCAATTTTTTTAAAATGTATATTATAATGTAGTCCTTGTAGTGGCATTAAGAGTTAAAGAAGCATGCTAAGATTCTTCATTGAATGCCCCATACTTTTACTAGTATCTATATGCATGCTACATGACTAAATGCTTACCAACACATGAAAACATATCAAGTTGTAGTGTTAAAAAAAACTGCACACAGCAGCCTGTTTGGCCGTGATTTTAGGACTCAAGAGGGAGTTCCAAACATTGTTTTGCAAGCTAAAATCAAGTGTCTTTAAATCCTAACTAAAGGCTAGGGTGTTGGGTACAAGTTTGGGGTATTATCCCTTGAGGTTTCATAGTTTTGAAGCTTCATTCATCATCATTCTTTCATTAGCTGCTGTCCAGTTTTCAGGGTGTGAAAGAAGAGGGTTTCTAGCTTGGTTTTAAGGTGATTAAGTGTATAAAACATAACCAAGTTCAAGGGTGGTGTTGGTGCATCAAAAGCTTGGGGTTTTAACACACTTGTTAATCATCTTCATTATCATTTTAACCTCCTAACTTGGAGAAGGTATAACTTCATGAACTAGCTCTTTTACTTTTAAGCATATATTCTTGACTTGATATTCATATGGGATTCATGTTTAAATGGTTAAACTTTATATTAATTTGTTTACATTAATATGCTTCCGCTTTACGTTCAAATTGGTTTTGACATGCTCTACATGAAACTTGTTAATATAATGAATTCCAACATGTCTTTTCAAAACGAATGCAATGTTTGTAAAATGTATCATATAGAGGTCAAATACGTCACAATGTAATCATATGTTATTGTATTCGTCCTTATGGATTAGGACGGGTCATCTCATCTATATCAACAGTTATATGTATACCTATAACATTTATCTCTTAGAATTATGATCTTCCATTCTGAAATTCTGAAAAGCACCCAGTCTACGAATCAATACCCTGAATTCTGAAAAAAGCTGAATGAAGCAGAAAAAACTGTAAACCATCTTAACAGTCGAAAGTTTGATGCTAAAATAGTATGTTGGTAAAGCTCAGAAATGTTGGAACTGGAAAACGGATTAAGCAAACCATGAAGGAGGCTGTGGACAAATCACAAAGACTAAACCTGCCTTCAAAGAATCCAAATGATTCAGTATATGCTGAAGTTATTAACGACCTGACTCTAAACCTTTACGGAAAAATCTTCTTCATCATCAATCGATATTAGAAATTCTAAGATATCATCGTATCTTCCATTATAGATATCCTCGATATTTCTGAAGATATTTTTAAAACTATTCTCATCTGAAATCATTTATCTTTTCACGATATCAGTGTTACATCATAAATGAAACTATTTTAGTTTCTAAATTCTGAAAAATTCGAATTTAAAATTTGAATGTTTTTGAAGTAGTGTTGGGAATTGAAGGATGAGTTAGTATAATATAATGACACTTGATCAACGTGATTATATTACAGTAAGTCATGCTGAGTTTCTAAATGGAACGTAATAATTCATAGACTATAACATCATCATCATGTGCCATGTTACACGACTCTCTCATTCTATTTAACCCCTAAACAAAATCAAGAACATATTTTCTTGATAATTCTATCTTTTCCAGTAACTTCTGAGAATTTGGAAAATGTTTTGGAGATATGAGTTGAAGTATAAAAGATAAGAGTTGTGGAAATAATGGAACGAAATAGGTTCATTTATAGTGGAAATATCAGACAAAGCAATCGAGAAAGATTATCACATTTAGCCAAAGAGGATCCTAATTTCCTTAATTACCGAAGAATCAAATCTTATATAGATTTCAAAGATTTTCTTTAAATCCCTTCAATTCCGGAATTCAAACGTGACCATGTCAGAAGCTAAGGTGAATCTTATTTCTAAATTCACTCCTTTGTGGTATTTTCACTCATACGCTTCGAGTAATCGAATCATTTTATCCATATTACTCTATGGTAATAAAAATTCTATTTTATCAACTCATATTCGTCATGAAGACATTCTTATTGTCAGCCATGATCATCCCAATCAAATTTCGAGAAAAAATTTCTTTAACGGATAGATACTGTGACGACCCGGAAATTTCTGACCAAATTTAAACTTAATCTTTATATGAATTCGACACGATAAGAAAAGTCTGTAATGTGGAGTTTTAAAAAATTTTGAACTGTTTACATGGATCCAGTTAACCTTTGATCATTCCTGACGATTCACGAACAACTATTTGTAATAGATATGTATGTGTATATATATAAGTAATAATTCGAAATATAATTTGAAGTATTATATGTTGTTCTTATTAAAATTAATAATATAAAAATATGATATTATAATAATTATTATTTAAAATATATTTATATATATAAATAAAGTATATTAAATAAACAGTAAATGATTGTAATACTCGTTTGATGTTCCGATTGATATTAAGCAAGTTAAATTCAAACTTATGTGATTTTAAAATAAACGGTGATCCGAAAATGAGTTATATAAATTTTAGGCTTATTAAAAATATATGTAGAAGCTAAATAATAAATTTCAACACTTTTTATATTTTACCCAGAATTGAGAGGGACAGTTGATGTAATTTTTATTTAACAAATTAAGGATCGAATTTTATACCATAATGACCAAAATAAATAAATATAGTTAATCTAAAAATTTGGGATTTTTCTGAAGACTTTTATCCGACACTGATTTCAAATAGTGGACGATACACAGTTCGTGAAAACTGTCCGTAGCAAGAGTACAAGGAATTCGACTGCTGAACTATGCATGATATTTGATTCATTGGATTTTACTGTACTTGATTCAATCAAGTTGAATTACAAATATTATTATATTAATTATTAATTATTATTATTAAACTAATCATATTACTACTACAAATATGTATACATATAGAGATTCTCGATTAACAAAGATGTTAACTACCCATCTTCAAAACCCATCAACCGGCAACCACCCCGATCACCCTTGAACCACTACGAGCAACCAACTTCATTCACCTTGAATCACCACCGTGAGTACCTCCTAACGCCACTTCACTTCCAACAAATCACTACCTATTCTTTTTGTTGTTGTTTTGGTTCACCTTCGAGCACCACTTTCGGTTACCATCATGAGCCACCAATTCACCACCTATCTTCAAACTTAATCACCACACCCATTTAACCTTCACCTCTCACATCACCACCGAACCATCATTTAAACCACTATGTCTCCTACAATGTTTGTAAACGAAGACCACCTTTTACAACTAGTCACCTTCAACCACCATCCTTTCATTTAATTTATATTTTTTTCTTCTCTCCTTTCTTCTTGCTGTACCGTTGCTACTGCAGTAATGTGTTATCGATCCTGTTTAAAAACCGACCACCACCTTAACACCACTCCACTGCCAACCGTCAAAACTACCACCTCTCACCATTGTTAATCACCTCACCATAAACCACCTATGAGCGTCCCCCACTTCAATCGATCACCACCACACTCCCTCCACTGCAGCTCAATTTTGACACCCATATCAACCACCATCGCCACCCACAACCCGCACAACACCATCGCTATCAAACTTGCTACAACCACGATCAAATCACCTTCAACGCTTTTGTTTCTGCTCCAGCTACAAACAACAACCTCAACAGTCGTACATAAACCACCATCGTAATCCACCTCAACCACTATTGTTCTTTATATTTTTTTTGTTTCTTCGTCACTAAATAGCTGCACCTGCAGCTGAACTTTTTGGTTCTATTTGGCTTTAAAGGTAACAAGGGTGTGATGTCACGTTTACTTCAGCAAATCGAGAGAAGAAAAGGAGGAAATAAACCCTTTTACATTCATGTTGTCGGCACTATTGTAGAAACCCGTCCTAATCCATCTGGACAACTAGTTGTAGGTTACTAACGAGGACAGCAGACTTAATAAACTTAAAATATCAAAATGTATTAAAAGTGTTGTAAATATATTTTAAACATACTTTGATATATATATATATATATATATATATATATATATATATATATATATATATATATATATATATATATATATATATATATATATATATATATTTGTTATAGGTTCATGAATCGACCAGTGGCCAAGTCTTACTCCCGACGAAGTAAAAATCTGTGAAAGTGAGTTATAGTCCCACTATTAAAATCTAATATTTTGGGATGAGAATACATGCAGTTTTATAAATGTTTTACGAAATAGACACAAGTAAATGAAACTACATTATATGGGTGAATGATCGAAGCCGAATATGCCCCTTTTGCTTGGTAGCCTATGAATTAGTAAACCGATCTACTAATTAACGCGAATCCTAAAGATAGATCTATTGGGCCTAACGAACCCCATCCAAAGTACCGGATGCTTTAGTACTTCGAATTCGTTTTTATCATATCCGAAGGATTTTCCGGAATGATAGGGGATATTCTTATATGCATCTTGTTAATGTCGGTTACCAGGTGTTCACCATATGAATGATTTTTATCTCTATGTATGGGATGTATATTGAAATATGAAATCTTGTGGTCTATTATTATGATTTGATAATATATAGGTTAAACCTATAACTCACCAACATTTTTGTTGACGTTTTAAGCATGTTTATTCTCAGGTGATTATTAAGAGCTTCCGCTGTTGCATACTAAAATAAGGACAAGATTTGGAGTCCATGCTTGTATGATATTATGTAAAAACTGCATTCAAGAAACTTATTTTTGATGTAATATATTCTTATTGTAAACCATTATGTAATGGTCATGTGTAAACGGTATATTTTAGATTATCATTATTTGATAATCTACGTAATGCTTTTTAAACCTTTATAGATAAAATAAAGGTTATGGTTGTTTTAAAAATGAATGCAGTCTTTGAAAAATGTCTCATATAGAGGTCAAAACCTCGTGATGAAATCAATTAATATGGAACGTTTATAATCAATATGAACGGGACATTACAACTATGTTTTGTTTTTGTAAGTGCAATTTAGTTACCGAAGCTTTTATTAATTAAAGGGACTTGGGCCGTAACATTTAATCCACAAATTGGGCTTAGTAATTGTTTCTTGGTCTTACCTGATGTTGGGCTTATGAAACTATAAATGGGCCGTATCATTTAGTTCATATAGACTAGTGGGTCGATTTGCTATTTGATCCGAAGTCCAAAGTAGATAGATGATAGTCGATTTTTGTTGAAAACGACAATGGTGGTTTGCTATGTGATAATAATCTATGATGATAATTATGATATGAATATGATAATGATTAAACGATGAAGGCTATTAGGATGAAATGAGGATTAAGGTGACGGTTTATGAGTAAATAATGATGATAATGTGTGTACGATGATAAAGGGTAAATGATTAGATTTTGATGGTGATACGGTTATGATAATGGCAATGATAAGAGTATAATGATGATGGTGTTCGAATATAAAGGGATGATGAGTAGAGGGTTAGCCAATAACGATTAGATCATGATCATGATGATCATGATAAGGTATCGGTTATGATACAATGATGTTAAAATGATAGATGATGATGACGGGAAATATTATGCATGGTGATGATGATGATACCAAATGATAAAGATGATGAATGGTATAACAATTTTTCTATTATTATTAACATGATGATTATTATTATTATTATTATTATTATTATTATTATTATTATTATTATTATTATTATTATTATTATTATTAATAGCATTATTATTATCATTATTAGTAAAAGTATTATTATTATAGATATTATAGCTATTATTATTATAACTATTATTATTATTATTATTATTATTATTATTATTATTATTATTATTATTATTATTATTATTATTATTATTATTATTATTATTATTATTATTATTACTTATATAAGTATTATTATAAAAATTATCATTTATTATTATTTTTTTAATTACAAATATAATAATAATAATAATAATAATAATAATAATAATAATAATAATAATAATAATAATAATAATAATTATTATTATTATTATTATTATTATTATTATTATTATTATTATTATTATTATTATTATTAATATGATTATTATTATTAATTCAAAAGAGTATAACACTTTATTCATTATCTTTATTAATATTATCTTATCAAGATAAATACTTATATAAAACAAATATAAAAGTATATATAAAGATATAACAATGGAAATAAAATACATATATAACTTGTTCGATTACGATTATATGTTTTAATAAAAATAATTGATATAGGTTCGTGAATTCGAGGCCAACCATGCATTATTCAATATCGTCGTATGCATATTTTTACTACAAAATATCATATTGTGAGTTCATTTGATTCCCTTTTATTCTTTACATTTTTGGGACTGAGAATTCATGCGCTGTTTTTATAACTGTTTTATTAAATGCTTTTGAGATATATTTTTGAACTGAGAATACATGAACTGCTTTTATAAATGTTTGACGAAATTGACACAAGTACTAAAAACTACATTCTATGATAGAATTATTTGGATTCAGAGGTTCGATTTGCACTAGCTACTATCGGTGAGAAATTTTTATATTGCACGATGCATTAACTACCGTTTAGCTGAAATGTCCCGTTCTTATTGATTAAAAACGTTCCATATTAATTGATTTCGTTGCGAGGTTTTGACCTCTATATGAGACGTTTTTCAAAGACTGCATTCATTTTTAAAATAAACCATAACCTTTATTTCATAAATAAAGGTTTAAAAAGCTCTACGTAGATTATCAAATAATGATAATCTAAAATATCCTGTTTACACACGACCATTACATAATGGTTTACAATACAAATATGTTACATCGAAATCAGTTTCTTGAATGCAGTTTTTACACACTATCATACAAACATGGACTCCAAATCTTGTCCTTATTTTAGTATGCAACAGCGGAAGCTCTTAGTATTCACCTGAGAATAAACATGCTTTAAACGTCAACAAAAATGTTGGTGAGTTATAGGTTTAACCTATATATATCAAATCGTAACAAAAGACCACAAGATTTCATATTTCAATACACATCCCATACATAGAGATAAAAATCATTCATATGGTGAACACCTGGTAACCAACATTAACAAGATGCATATATAAGAATATCCCCATCATTCCGGGACACCCTTCGGATATGATATAAATTTCGAAGTACTAAAGCATCCGGTACTTTGGATGGGGTTTGTTAGGCCCAATAGATCTATCTTTAGGATTCGCGTCAATTAGGGTGTCTGTTCCCTAATTCTTAGATTACCAGACTTAATAAAAAGGGGCATATTCGATTTCGATAATTCAACCATAGAATGTAGTTTCACGTACTTGTGTCTATTTTGTAAATCATTTATAAAACCTGCATGTATTCTCATCCCAAAAATATTAGATTTTAAAAGTGGGACTATAACTCACTTGCACAGATTTTTACTTCATCGGGAAGTAAGACTTGGCCACTGGTTGATTCACGAACCTATAACAATATATACATATATATCAAAGTATGTTCAAAATATATTTACAACACTTTTAATATATTTTAATATTTTAAGTTTATTAAGTCAGCTGTCCTCGTTAGTAACCTACAACTAGTTGTCCACAGTTAGATGTACAGAAATAAATCGATAAATATTATCTTGAATCAATCCACGACCCAGTGTATACGTATCTCAGTATTGATCACAAATCAAACTATATATATTTTGGAATCAACCTCAACCCTGTATATCTAACTCCAACATTCACATATAGAGTGTCTATGGTTGTTCCGAAATATACATAGATGTGTCGACATGATAGGTCGAAACATTGTATACGTGTCTATGGTATCTCAAGATTACATAATATACAATACAAGTTGATTAAGTTATGGTTGAAATAGATTTGTTTCCAATTTTCACATAGCTAAAATGAGAAAAATTATTCAATCTTGTTTTACCCATAACTTCTTCATTTTAAACCCGTTTTGAGTGAACCAAATTGCTATGGTTTCATATTGAACTTTATTTTATGAATCTAAACATAAAAAGTATAGGTTTATAGTCGGAAAAATAAGTTACAAGTCATTTTTGTAAAGGTAGTCATTTCAGTCGAAAGAACGACGTCTAGATGACCATTTTAGAAAACATAATTCCACTTTGAGTTTAACCATAATTTGTGGATATAGTTTCATGTTCATAATAGAAATCATTTTCCCAGAATAAAAACTTTTAAATCAAAATTTATCATAGTTTTTAATTAACTAACCCAAAACAGCCCGCGGTGTTACTACGACGGCGTAAATCCGGTTTTACGGTGTTTTTCGTGTTTCCAGGTTTTAAATCATTAAGTTAGAATATCATATAGATATAGAACATGTGTTTAGTTGATTTTAAAAGTCAAGTTAGAAGTATTAACTTTTATTTGCGAACAAGTTTAAAATTAACTTAACTATGTTCTAGTGATTACAAGTTTAAACCTTCGAATAAGATAGCTTTATATGTATGAATCGAATGATGTTATGAACATCATTACTACCTCAAGTTCCTTGGATAAACCTACTGGAAATGAGAAAATTAGATCTAGCTTCAAAGGATCCTTGGATGGCTTGAAAGTTCTTGAAGCAGAATCATGACACGAAAACAATTTCAAGTAAGATTTCCACTCGAAATAAGATTGTTATAGTTATAGAAATTGAATTAAAGTTTGAATATGATTATTACCTTATATTAGAAAGATAACCTACTGTAAGTAACAAAGGTTTCTTGATCTTGGATGATTACTTGAAATGGATTTAGAAAACTTGGAAGTAAACTTGCAATCTTGGAAGTATTCTTGATTTTATGAAACTAGAACTTTTGGAATTTATGAAGAACACTTAGAACTTGAAGATAGAACTTGAGAGAGATCAATTAGATGAAGAAAATTGAAGAATGAAAGTATTTATAGGTGTTTTTGGTCGTTGTTGTATGGATTAGATATAAAGGATATGTAATTTTGTTTTCATGTAAATAAGTCATGAATCATTACTCATATTTTTGTAATTTTATGAGATATTTCATGCTAGTTGCCAAATGATGGTTCTCACATGTGTTAGGTGACTCAAATGGGCTGCTAATAGCTGATCATTGGAGTGTATATACCAATAGTACATACATCTAAAAACTGTGTATTGTACGAGTACGAATACAGGTGCATACGAGTAGAATTGTTGATGAAACTGAACGAGGATGTAATTGTTAGCATTTTCGTTAAGTAGAAGTATTTTGATAAGTGTCTTGAAGTCTTTCAAAAGTGTATGAATACATATTAAAACACTACATGTATATACATTTTACCTGAGTCATTAAGTCATCGTTAGTCGTTACATGTAAATGTTGTTTTGAAACCTTTAGGTTAACGATCTTGTTGAATGTTGTTAACCCATTGTTTATTATAACAAATGAGATGTTAAATTGTTATATTATCATGATATTATGATATATAATATATCTTAGTATGATATATATATAGTTAAATGTCGTTACAACGATAATCGTTACATATATGTCTCGTTTCGAAATCATTAAGTTAGTAGTCTTATTTTTACATATGTATTTCATTGTTAATACACTTAATAATATATTTACTTATCATTTAACATAATTAACCAAGTATATCAATATCTTAATATGATTCATATGTACCTAGTAAGACGTTGTTATAACGATAATCGTTATATATATCGTTTTCGAGTTTCTTAAATTAATAGTCTCATTTTTATGTATATAACTCATTGTTAAAATACCTAATGAGATACATACTTATAATAAAATCATGTTAACTATATATATAACCATATATATGTCATCGTATAGTTTTTACAAGTTTTAACGTTCGTGAATCACCGGTCAACTTGGGTGGTCAATTGTCTATATGAAACCTATTTCAATTAATCAAGTCTTAACAAGTTTGATTGCTTAACATGTTGGAAACACTTAATCATGTAATTAACAATTTCATTTAATATATATATAAACATGGAAAAGTTCGGGTCACTACATTAGCTACCCTCGGTGAGAAATTTTTTCATTGCACGATGCATTAGCTACCGTAGGTGATTTTATGTAGCATTTGCTACCCTCGGTGAGAAATTTTTGCATCGCACAATGCATTAGCTACCGTTGTAAGATTGTTTACGGTGAAATTTTTTTGCATTGCACGATGCATTAGCTACCGTTGTTGAAATTGTTTACGGTGAGAAATTTTTGCATTGCATGATGCATTAGCTACCGTTGTTGAGATTATTTACGGTGAGAAATTTTTACATTGCACGATGCATTAACTACCATTGTTGTATTTCCCTCGGTGAGAAATTTTTGCATTGTACGATGCATTAGCTACCGTTGGTGAAATAGTATTGTATTAACTACCACGGTGAGAAATTTTTGCATTGCACGATGCATTAACTACCATTGGTGAGTTTGTTTTGAAAGGTTCTGGTGTTCTTCATATGAATGATTTTTACAGCAGTGAGCAGACCTGCACAGATTGTTTTCGAAATATGTGTATCTTGTGGTCTATTATATTATTTGAAATGATTAATTATGATAAACTAATGAACTCACCAACTTTTTGGTTGACACTTTAAAGCATGTTTATTCTCAGGTATGAAAGAAATCTTTCGCTGTGCATTTGCTCATTTTAGAGTTATTACTTGGAGTCATTCATGACATATTTCAAAAGACGTTGCATTCGAGTTGTTGAGTTCATCAAGATTATTATTAAGTCAATTATAGTTAGATATATTATGAAACGGTATGCATGTCGTGAACTTTCAATGTAATGAAAGTTTGTCTTTTAAAAACGAATGCAATGTTTGTAAAATGTATCATATAGAGGTCATGTACCTCACGATGTAACAAAATGTAATGTATTCGTCCAGATGGATTAGGACGGGTCGTTAAACATTTCCTAATTCTTAAGTTACCAAGCTATAAAAATCAAGGGGAAATATTCACATCAATTAGTGGCAATTATAACGTCCAACTAATTCAATAATAATCAACAGAACTTCTGTCTGTATAATAATTCATTCGAGGAATGTTTTGCTTGTGTCTATCTCGTCAAACAGTTATAAAAGCATCTCATGTATTCTCAGTCCAAAAATATAGATTTCAAAGGCATTTAATAAAACAGTTGTAAAAAATATCACATGTATTCTCAGTCCCAAAAATATAAAGAGTAAAAGGGAATCAAATGAACTCACGATATGATATTTTGTAGTAAAAATATGCATACGACGATACTGAATAATATAAGGTTGACCTCGGATTCACGAACCTATATCATTATATATATATATATATATATATATATATATATATATATATATATATATATATATATATATATATATATATATATATATATATTAACACATATAATTGTAATCAAATGAATTTATATATTATTAGTGATATACTTGTTATTTTAATAAATTATGTGTTTCATTAGTAACTTAATTAAATGTATTTATTTTATATTCTTTAAATAAATAAAAATGTTAATATAGTTTAGTTAAGTATATTTATATATGAATAATTTTTATTGTAGTAATGATAATAATATTAGTAGTAATATAGATAATAATAGTAATATGTTTTTTATAAAAATAATAATGATACTAGTAATAATAAAAATGATAATAATAATAATAATTATAATAATAATAATAATAATAATAATAATAATAATAATAATAATAATAATAATAATAATAATAATAATAATAATGTAAAAATAATAATATTATTGTTAAAAATAATAATAATAGGGATAATAAAATAATAATGATAAAAATAATGATAATTCTAATAATAATGATACTTAATAATAATAATAATAATAATAATAATAATAATAATAATAATAATAATAATAATAATAGTTTTAATAATAATATTAATAATTTTTAAAAATAATAATAGGTATTTGTCATAAAACTTAATCATACTTTTTCTTAATAATCATAATCATGTCATTAACTTATTTTAAATCATAAACTTAATCGTAACTTTTATTTATAAACCTAACCTTAACATTTTAATAAAATTAATCATAATAATAGTAATAATAATAATAATAATAATAATAATAATAATAATAATAATAATAATAATAATAATAATAATAATAATAATAATAATAATAATAATAATAATAATGAGTAATAAGTAAACTACCTCAAAGAAGTAGTCCTTAAAAAAATGCCCAAGTCCGGGTTTGAACCCGCGACATCCCGCAAACCCGAATACATCATTAACCATTATGCTATGTGTTTCTAAAAAAATGCCCGAGCCCAGGCTATAACTCGAGACCTCTCGATTAACTCAAACACACTAAACCAATGAACCATTTATTACTTTCTTTTATTATCTCCCACTTTCAACTATATACCCATACAATTGTCATGACTTTCATCTTCATCACAACCATCATATTTGATTATCTTAAATCATATAACATCATCCTTATAATTTGTGATTATCATCATCATTAGTAATATATCATACGTACATCATCATCGTAATTCGCTTCACAGCATTCACGAATTGGTTCTTGGCCCAACAACACAAGCCCAACTAGCAATTTATGGCCCAAACTCAATACTATTTATTACCGAACCAAACTGAATGGGTTTAATTGATCAAGAGTAGCGATTTATAATAGGGTTCAAGGTTGGTTAAGATTGATCGAATGAAAAATAGCAAAACAATAGCAGTAGCATCACGATCATACTTTTCATCATCTGTAAGACCTAAATATTTATTGTACATAATGTATTTATGGTGTACGATGCGTGTATGAAGTGTACGAGACATGTACGTGTTGCTTGCTCGAACGTCGAAGGAAACTGGACGTTGTTTGGAGTCACAAGGTGTGTACGTACCTTTTCGACCTCAAATAAAGTTTGTGTTGATGTTTCAAAGCCTTACTATTGGAAAGAAAATCTTATTACGTTTCCAACGATATTTGATTCATCAAAAACGGAGTTACGGTCAAAAAGTTATGGCCAAAACAAGTTTGCTGAAGTTCGGATGAAACAGGCAAATGCCGCGGCGGAACCAGAATGGCCACGGTGTGACAAATGCCTATTTTGAGGGTCAGAAAGCTTAAAAAAGTGATCTAAAATCACCCTTTGGGCCACGGAGCGACAAATTTGCTCCGCGGCGCGACAATAGGCACGATTTGGCACTTTTCAGCCTTTTAATGAGTTAAATGAGGGGCAAAGTTGGTATTTCACATATGGACGGGTCTTTGGCCATAAAACTGATCCCAATCTTATCTAAACCTCATTTCCTTCTCATTTCTTCCCTCCCACTCACACCCCAAACCCTAGAGAGAGAGTAAAGGGTTTAGAGAGAGAAAGCTCGAATCGGGGATGAAGAAGAGTGATTCGGGTCGGGTCTCAAGAGTTAAAGTTGTTCTCCTCGTTCACGGCTACGTTGTGATAGTGATGGTAAGTTCTAACTCCGAAATTCATCTTTATGATTTGATATTCAAGTTAGGGTTTTTAGCTTTTTAGTTGTAAAACCCATTTAGATGATGAAGTGGGTTTATGGAAACTAGTTATTTTTGATACATGGCAGGTTTTGGGTTGATTGACGTTTTGAACATGATTAGGCTTTGGTTTTGGGTGTAATCACTTAGTTTAGTGATTTTGGAAGCGTTGGAACCCTTTTGGGTGTATTTGAGTTGACTAATTTTGAAATGGGTCAAGATTAGGGTTTATGTGTCAAAATGGATTTTAAGTCAAGTTTTGGGAAATCAAGTAGGTAAATACTTGATTTAAGTGTTAGTGGTTGTCTTGGAAATATAATCACTAGTCGTTAGTGATTTTGGGGCATTTTATGACTTTGGTCAAAATGAGCAATTGGAATTGGGTCAAAATTGAGGATGACACTAATTTGGATTAATTGGATGTTAAATGCTTTTGTTAAGTGTTAAATGATGCTTTTGATGTAATTATTCGCGAGAAGTGATTTTAGGTTAAAATTTGGTGTTTTAGCAATAAAGTCAAACTTGGTCAACCATAGAATGGGTTTTGTTTAAAATACGAGCTAGTATGCGTTTAGAGGTTAAAGTTGACATATTTGGGTATTTTGGGAACGCGGGAATTAGTCTCGTTAGTTTTGGACCTTCGGGTAGCGTTAAAAGTGCAAAAGGGTGTATTTTGCACTTGTTGTTCATTTGGGCTGGTCAAGAGTCCAAATGGGGTTGTATGTTGATTATGTGTATACCTATATGCGTATTATAGGTAAAATCTTGCTCGGTTGCGTGTGGTGAAGATTTCACGCATGGTTTGTAATGCTCGAGTTCACGAGGTGAGTGGAAGGATTATGCATATGTGTATATAATGTATTTACTTGTTCGAGATTCGATGTGGGTTTAAGTTCGGGCGGTCGATACCACATCGGGTCAATATATGATATGGATTTAAGTTCGGGCGTTCGATGCCATGTCATGTATGTGTGTGGGTGTGTAGCGTGGGTTTAAAGTTCGGGCGTTCGATACCACATTACACATGACGGGTGGGTTTAAAGTTCGGGCAATCGATACCACTCCGGGGTTAGTGTTATAATTTGTTGTGCTCTAACGGTTGTTGGGAACACCAATGGGAAATTCGAAGTACCATTCCTTGTACTATTGGTTAACCATGGTTATGTGTTGTAGTGTAGCATATTATATTGTTCGAGTTATATATGCTATTATTTGTGCTAGCTTGTGGTCTTGGAGATTTAGCGATATACTTTGCGATGGTATGCCATGTAAATTGCTAGCGTGTATGAGGTATTTGTGTAAGTGTTTGCAAGTAGTTATATTATATATGTATATGTATAATTATTGCATTCACTAAGCTTTATGCTTACCCCTCTCGTTGTTTACCTTTTTACAGGTATTGTAATTATGAAGCTAGCTAGTTGTAGACTAGATGCTTAGGAGCGCTTGGGCTCGACGGGGTAGCTTTTGGATATTTGGAGGCGGATGGGGGATTTGGTAGTCCCCGGGATTATGCTCTTGGTATTGGGTTGGGTTATTGAGTCTTAACCCATATTTCTTGTGATCGGGTCATTATTACAAATGATTTTGTAAAGTGTAATTTGTGTGCCAAGGGTCATGATAGATTGTTAAACGTATCATTATGATGTTATGTTTCGATTAAAACAGAGTTGAAAATGTATTATATTAATGGGACCTAACTAATAAAAAAAAATGTACTCCGTTTTTGGTTAAACGGATTTGGGTTTTTACAAGTGGTATCAGAGCATGGTCTAAAGGAATTAGGTAACCTCGGAATAGGTGCCTAGTCTTAGACTTATTGATAGTAGTGCGTTAATTGCGGGACTTGTAGGATTACGGGTCGGACTGAGATTTGTTAGTGCCTTAGAGTAGGTGACTAACTAGGACTTGTGCTTGTCCAATGTGGAATTTTGTGGGACCCTATTTCACGTGTAAATTAGTGCCTTAGATCGCTAGTGCCTAATGTAAGTAGGCAAACTTGGACGTTGTTTTAGTGATAGTCACCTAGGTTGTAGGTTGACTTGTTGTTGTGGTATACTTGTGTACGTTTATTATTATTGTATATTGGTGTATATATACAGGTATCTTTTGGTGCGGTGTCCTAGGGACGAATCTATTGGAGAGATTCGCATGTTTGGCGGTTTGAGTGATCAAGTTCACGGTAAGGACTTAGGTCATTTGGGTACTAGGAGTTATCGCGTGTTATTTTGTGTGAATATTGCGTCAGTCCGGGAAATTACCTTGCATGACCATGTGAAAATGGTAAGGTACGCATTTGTAATAGTGACTGATCACCATTATTACAACCGTGTATCTTGACATCGAGCATGACATGACGGGTACCGAGCAGAGGAAACGTGGCATGGTTGGGGTAGATTCGGGATGAATGAGGAATCTTTTAATGGTTCCTAGGCTATAGTTGTCTCGGGTGATGTGATTGTTGTCACGTCGAGTTCATTGTGAGTCGGGAAGTGTTACGCTGGATTCGGTTAGTTAAGTGAGCGAGCCAACTCACGAGTTTGGCGCGTGCTTAGTCACCCTAAGTAGTGGGTGTACTGTTGAGAATGTTATTGGTTTTAGTTACCCATCGTAACTAGGATGACCGATTTACCTGTGCGTGTGTGCGGCGAAGACTTGAATTCCGTAATGGAATGCAATAAGTCTAATGATTGTAGTTTTGAGTTACACTCGGTAGAGTGTGGTTAGATAATCGTGTGGGATTCTTGTTGTGAGTCGCCTTAGAATTGGCGAATCGAGGAGTCTTTGGGTCGTTAAACTCATGGGAGTGGGACCCGTATGACGGTGATTGCGTTAGTGTGTTATGGATTATAGGGTAACATTCCTAACAGAATATCCCTTGTAGTAGTGGTGTTATTGAGATGTAGAAGGGTGTAAGACTTGGTGTTCCCGAGCATCTCCTTAGTATTAGATGAATGGCCTCATTAGGCTATATCGTTTGGCCTTGTGGAATTGCAGGTGACGTGTAATCTCTAGGAACTTTTGAGAAGACAATAAACCGTAAGGTTTGTCAGGTAGGTATGACTTCGGGTCATTATTGTGGAGAAGTTGGTGACATCGGGTGTATGGAACCTAAAGATCGAGTTTCTAAATCTCGATAGGTTGCGGTGGGAGTTTGCATGACACTGCGACAGGTGCCTTTGTATACCTGCTGGTGTAATGTTCAACTCCGGTAGTGGTGTGATCACTTTGTGCTTAGGGTTCTCGTGAGATACCCTTGGAAGCAGCGGAGATTACGAAAGTGATTGATGGGTGAAAGTAATTCGATGGTTGCGAAAGTCAAAGTTTAAGAGCATTGCAGTAAATACTTCTTATGAAGTGGCGGATGAGCGAATCTGGTTGCTCTTAAGTGATAGACGGGTAAGATGACCGGTGAGCTGGTGACAGACTTAATGGTCGGATAGGCCTAAGGTTGATGAAGTGTTGATATTGTGGTCAACGAAATTATTGTATCGGATTGGTCACTCTTCTCCATGAGAGTGAGCAATTGCGGATACTGGTTCATTGAGTGGAAGGTCGGGTGATCTCGACTGAGATGCACGAATGATTTATCGGAGTGACGAATGCTTAGGCATAGAGACGTATGTGGGACTTTGGTGGAGTTCGATTTGCGAACGGTTAAGGCAGTCGATTGTGATTTGTGGTATGAAGGTGCGAAGTCATCGCCTGTACGACATCTCTGGTAATTTTGTATGACGGCTTTGAGAGCCTAAAGTGAATTTGCAGTGATTCGGTGTTTACGATCAATGATGAGAATGATCGCGTGTGTTGCGAAATGGTAATTCCGCGGGGTGTTATCATCTTGGCGGTGAGAATGTGAAGATGAATCCTAAGTGGGGGAGTTTTTACTGTCGAGGAATCTCCGGTGGTGTTAGATCAAGTGAAGTGTAAGTCTTCTTGTATAAGGCGATCGTGCAGTACCAAGTGCGGTATGAGACCAAGTGTGAAGTTTGAGATCACGGACGTGAGAGAATGTAACTGTCATTGCGGGTGCTCTTGTGATGTAAAATTGGGTTGGTGCGAAACCCGGATAGTGCTGTTAAGTAGGTACGAGTTCGATTTCGATATGGATACTGTATTTTCCCTTTCGGGAAACGTGATTGTGGATATTGTCGGTGGATTATTCCACTTTACGGATGATTGTAAGGCGGGGAGTTCTATTTCCGATTGTCTCACATAGAGACACGCGGGTTTTGTTTGTTTGCGAGGGTGCATTCCCTAGTGATGCGACCCGTTAGCCGCATTGAAATGTCGAAACCATCCTTAACGGACGGTCTAGGTTGGAGGATTCACCTGACATTGGTGAATACTTTTGGAGCTCGCGTGAGGAATTGCGAATTGTTGGGATGATAATTTATAACAACCCTCACTTTTCCGTTCCGAATATACCAGATTTCCCTTAGAGTTCATTGCCTGATCCTGTGTATTCGATTTAGGGTTGTTATCTATACACGATTAATGAACCATAATTAAAACTTGTATTAAATAATCGTATTTATTACTTAAACCCTAACCCTAATATTAAACTAATAATATTAACCCTAATCTCATAAACACTGGTTCTAATACTAAATTTATTATATAAACCATATGTAATAAAATCTGACATTTATAACATTTAATTAAAATGAGAACTAAACTAAATCCTAACAAAAGGTCATGGATAAAATATAAATAAATAAATAAAAGTAAAAAAAAATATAATACATATATTATATAAATACATAATTCCCGGAAAAAAAATAATATAGTACATGTATAATTAAATAAAAATCGGCTATATTAAATAAAAGGAATAGAAATATAAACTTGATATAAGCTAAACACAATTCCTAATCCATCTCTAACTACTTGCATTCGAATCCAAATATAATTCCTTGATTACCAAGTTCCATGAATCCTAATATAAACCTAACTCTTATTAACTCATCTATAAAAAGACTCAAGTTTCCCATAATTTGTATCACCAATTAAAATCCAAATCCCTCTCTTTCCCTTGTGTTTGGTCGACTGGGTTCTGCCTTTCCCCACAGCCCTTTTTGTCGACTAAAGCAATTCTCCAAGCATCCACCATCACCACCGAAGTTGCTGTGAATTTGCAGCCTACAACTCACCACCACAACAGCTCTTTTGCTGTTGCAAACCGCCACCCTTTTACACTCCAAAACAGCTTGCTTCGACCATCTCCTGCAGCACCTGCAGTAGTACAAAACAGCCCAACAATCCTGCTATTTTGCTTGCTGCAGTTCGCGATCAAACAACCTCACAAACAACCCATTGTTGCTGCGTTTTCTTCTGGTCTCTTGCTGCTTCTGTCGACTCAAAATAGACCCAAGTTAGTCCATTGTTGATTGGTATCCTGCTGCTAGTTCCTGTCGTGTTTATTCAGACCCATAACAGACCCTTGTTGGGTCGTGACTTCTTGGTGTTGCTGCTGCTGCAATCTACTTCTATTTCGTAACTTAAACATCGTCAAATCTTGATCTTAAACCCTAAGGTATAACTAATAAACCCTAGCTTAATCATGCATTTAAATTTACTACTTTTAAGTTATTCATATAAGTATTATATTAAGTATGAATTATGATTAGCAATATGAATAAATTATGAAAGTAGTCTATGATTTTATGTGATAACTAGTAAGTATGAATAAAGATTATGAATATGAAGTATGATTAGTTGTTATGATTAATAAGATTAAGTAAGTTAAAAAGGGTTATGATAAAAGTTATGGTTAGGAGAATTGAATAATGATTTTGGTTATGATCAAAGTTAAAAGAATAATTATACGATTACGATTATGAATAAATGTAAGTGAATAAAGATAAGGAGATCAACTAGTAATTATAATGAAATATTAGTGTTTTGATTAATAAGCTAGATAATAACAATAGTTGTATGATTATGATTATAGAGTAATAAGATAAAGTATATGATTATTAGCAATAAAGATTCGAGGTGATGAATAAGGTATGATTTTGTATGCATGAGGGTAATTAATAAGTAATAATGATTAGGGTTATTGGTTAACAACAAGCTAGATAATAAAAGATGAATATGGTTAAAGATGTTGTGATTAAAAGGTTAAGTAGGTTAATAAAAGTTGATTAGTAATAATAATAATGGTTATGATTTTATGTGAAAGGTGGTTAACTAGTTAGAAAAGATAGTTAGAGATTATAAATTGATATTGGCTAGAAAGACTACTAGTTATTAAGTTAAAAACCTATGATTTTATGTTAAGTTATAAAGATTGTGATTAAGATTTAGGTTATGATCATGGTGTACGTGCATGCATGCATGCATACGTACGTATGTGTATGTATACACTGTGTGTATATGTATGTGTATGTACGTGAGTATGTATGTATGGACGTGTATTATATAAGTAATAAGTATATGTATATGTACCATCTTACACTATTATATACGTAACACGTACACCTACTATATATGTATCATATAGTGTTGAACACATATATGAATAATAATAATAATAAAGAATATATATGTAAGTATCACATAGATATAATTATATACGTAACATATAATGATAACTTACACAGTAGTTGAATAATTAATGTAATTAATAATACTATTATTAGTATAACCTGTACACATACCTATATAGTAACACTTATAACACTAAGTATATTATCATTCATATAAATATAACTTTTCTCGAGAACGGTCACTGTTAATATAGTTTGCTATATTAATGAACAAACTATATGTCTATTAGACATTAATTAATCGAACATTGTATCTCTAGGTTGAGATCTCCGTGTTCAACACTCTGATCATATAACTTGCGTGGAATATCTATCTGCTATTAAGGTGAACTTCATAGCCCCACTTTTTAACTTTCTTTATATACTTATTTTGAACTTTTGGGGTGAGACACATGCCTGCTTTCAAACTGTTTTACGCTTAGACACAAGTACTCAAACTTTCTTTTGATCAGTTCAAACTGTTTGCTAACATGCTTTGATTCATGCTTAATCCCTACCATGATATCGTTAATTACTGGAATTTGGTAAGCTTAGTTATTGTGATAGTGCTATTGAGGGTGACGTCTCTATCCGGATGACCGCTGGTCAATGGATACATAATAATGATGAACGACACGAACGTGATGTGTTTAGGGTAACTAATGGTTAGTATCGATATCATATACACCAGCACTATTACCGACCTGATTAAACCGCTTATTTAAATCGTGTGGTCTAAAAACTTGTTATAATTATTAAACCTATGTTGTTCAATCAACCATTTTGGTTGACACTTTAAGCATGTTTTGTCTCAGGTACTTAGATATATTGCTTCCACTGTAGAACTCTGCTGTTACTTAGAAGTCAAGCTGAGCACTGGGACCAGAGTTAACATCCGCGTCAATGGCGATTTTGGCGGGGTGTTACAGTTGGTATCAGAGCACTGGTTATAGGGAACTAGGTTACATTAGTGTGACTAACATGAATAGTTAGGATGCATTAGTGAGTCTAGACTATAACCGAGTTGTTCATTGGCATTGATTATTTGCATTACATTCTAGATTATGTGCATTAAGTTCACTTATATTTGTTATGCCTAGAACTCCTATACCATTCAAATCTTTAGAAACACTTTGCTATAGGAACTATACTTACACATCTGACTCTTAGAATAAGAGTCATGACTTACTTATATTCCAACAATAGAATGTCACCATACCTATCTCATTATGTAATTTAGAAGAGCCAAGGCTTGTTATAGAGAACCAGGATTGCATTCTATGTGTGCCTTATGCTGGTGCCTTAGCAATCTTTAGGTCTATAACCTTTCCTGCTTTAGTTTTAAGCGCTTTCCCTTAATCTTTATACTGCCAATCCATCTTATTACATGCTTTTACCCCTTCTGACATTATGTATCCTTTCCTAAGGATGTCAAGTCAAAACCCTATCATCTTGCATGATCCTGACTCTGAAGGATTAGCTAATATGTGACTTTTATCATATCCAAACATATCCTATGACCTAACTTCGCCATTATGATTCAACGTTTTCTTTGACCCACGCGAAGGGATGTCACTCATGACTTAACATTCCCACGTCAACTATCTAAGTTTGATCACGTGTCCTGACCTTATGGAGTGACCTTGGAATGGAAATATGAATTAGTGAAATATAATGATGCTTGGCCGACGTGATTATATTATGGTAATTCATATAGAAATTCCAATATCATGACATATGGAATAGAAAGTGAATCAAAGAAAAATTTCCAAGCCATTCATTCAAAAATCTCAATGTTATTACATGAAGGGTAATTATCATCTGATTTATAGATATACGAAGAGATCGTTACGATCAAACTATCTCATACCCATGAGTAGATTAACAAATTCTCCTATGCCATAAAAGCTGTAAAGCTTTGCATTCTTTCTTTCTTAAACAACTTATCTCTTTATCTTTGACGCTTAATTATCACATTCCCGCTGGCGATGTAGTGACCCGAACTTTTCCATGTTTATATATATTAATTGAGATTGATATTTACATGATTAAATGTTTCCAACATGTTAAGCAATCAAACTTGTTAAGACTTGATTAATTGAAATATGTTTCATATAGACAATTGACCACCCAAGTTGACCGGTGATTCACGAACGTTAAAACTTGTAAAAACTATATGATGACATATATATGGATATATATATAGTTAACATGATACTATGATAAGTAAACATATCATTAAGTATATTAACAATGAACTACATATGTAAAAACAAGACTACTAACTTAATGATTTTTAAACGAGACATATATGTAACGATTATCGTTGTAAAGACATTTAATGTATATATATCATATTAAGAGATATTCATACATGATAATATCATGATAATATAATAATTTAAAATCTCATTTGATATTATAAACATTAGGTTAACAACATTTAACAAGATCGTTAACCTAAAAGTTTCAAAACAACACTTACATGTAACGACTAACGATGACTTAACGACTCAGTTAAAATGTATATACATGTAGTGTTTTAATATGTATTTATACACTTTTGAAAGACTTCAATACACTTATCAAAATACTTCTACTTAACAAAAATGCTTACAATTACATCCTCGTTCAGTTTCATCAACAATTCTACTCGTATGCACCCGTATTCGTACTCGTACAATACATAGCTTTTAGATGTATGTACTATTGGTATATACACTCCAATGATCAGCTCTTAGCAGCCCATGTGAGTCACCTAACACATGTGGGAACCATCATTTGGCAACTAGCATGAAATATCTCATAAAATTACAAAAATATGAGTAATCATTCATGACTTATTTACATGAAAACAAAATTACATATCCTTTATATCTAATCCATACACCAACGACCAAAAACACCTACAAACACTTTCATTCTTCAATTTTCTTCATCTAATTGAACTCTCTCAAGTTCTATCTTCAAGTTCTAAGTGTTCTTCATAAATTCCAAAAGTTCTAGTTTCATAAAATCAAGAATACTTTCAAGTTTGCTAGCTCACTTCCAATCTTGTAAGGTGATCATCCAACCTCAAGAAATCTTTGTTTCTTACAGTAGGTTATCATTCTAATACAAGGTAATAATCATATTCAAACTTTGGTTCAATTTCTATAACTATAACAATCTTATTTCAAGTGATGATCTTACTTGAACTTGTTTTCGTGTCATGATTTTGCTTCAAGAACTTTGAGCCATCCAAGGATCCATTGAAGCTAGATCCATTTTTCTCTTTTCCAGTAGGTTCATCCAAGGAACTTAAGGTAGTAATGATGTTCATAACATCATTCGATTCATACATATAAAGCTATCTTATTCGAAGGTTTAAACTTGTAATCACTAGAACATAGTTTAGTTAATTCTAAACTTGTTCGCAAACAAAAGTTAATCCTTCTAACTTGACTTTTAAAATCAACTAAACACATGTTCTATATCTATATGATATGCTAACTTAATGATTTAAAACCTGGAAACACGAAAAACACCGTAAAACCGGATTTACGCCGTCGTAGTAACACCGCGGGCTGTTTTGGGTTAGTTAATTAAAAACTATGATAAACTTTGATTTAAAAGTTGTTATTCTGAGAAAATGATTTTTATTATGAACATGAAACTATATCCAAAAATTATGGTTAAACTCAAAGTGGAAGTATGTTTTCTAAAATGGTCATCTAGACGTCGTTCTTTCGACTGAAATGACTGCCTTTACAAAAACGACTTGTAACTTATTTTTCCGACTAGAAACCTATACTTTTTTTGTTTAGATTCATAAAATAGAGTTCAATATGAAACCATAGCAATTTGATTCACTCAAAACGGATTTAAAATGAAGAAGTTATGGGTAAAACAAGATTGGATAATTTTTCTCATTTTAGCTACGTGAAAATTGGTAACAAATCTATTCCAACCATAACTTAATCAACTTGTATTATATATTATGTAATCTTGAGATACCATAGACACGTATACAATGTTTCGACCTATCATGTCGACACATCTATATATATTTCGGAACAACCATAGACACTCTATATGTGAATGTTGGAGTTAGCTATACAGGGTTAAGGTTGATTCCAAAATATATATAGTTTGAGTTGTGATCAATACTGAGATACGTATACACTGGGTCGTGGATTGATTCAAGATAATATTTATCGATTTATTTCTGTACATCTAACTGTGGACAACTAGTTGTAGGTTACTAACGAGGACAGCTGACTTAATAAACTTAAAACATCAAAATATATTAAAAGTGTTGTAAATATATTTTGAACATACTTTGATATATATGTATATATTGTTATAGGTTCGTGAATCAACCAGTGGCCAAGTCTTACTTCCCGACGAAGTAAAAATCTGTGAAAGTGAGTTATAGTCCCACTTTTAAAATCTAATATTTTTGGGATGAGAATACATGCAGGTTTTATAAATGATTTACAAAATAGACACAAGTACGTGAAACTACATTCTATGGTTGAATTATCGAAATCGAATATGCCCCTTTTTATTAAGTCTGGTAATCTAAGAATTAGGGAACAGACACCCTAATTGACGCGAATCCTAAAGATAGATCTATTGGGCCTAACAAACCCCATCCAAAGTACCGGATGCTTTAGTACTTCGAAATTTATATCATATCCGAAGGGTGTCCCGGAATGATGGGGATATTCTTATATATGCATCTTGTTATTGTCGGTTACCAGGTGTTCACCATATGAATGATTTTTATCTCTATGTATGGGATGTGTATTGAAATATGAAATCTTGTGGTCTATTGTTACGATTTGATATATATAGGTTAAACCTATAACTCACCAACATTTTTGTTGACGTTTTAAGCATGTTTATTCTCAGGTGATTATTAAGAGCTTCCGCTGTCGCATACTTAAATAAGGACAAGATTTGGAGTCCATGCTTGTATGATATTGTGTAAAAACTGCATTCAAGAAACTTATTTTGTTGTAACATATTTGTATTGTAAACCATTATGTAATGGTCGTGTGTAAACAGGATATATTAGATTATCATTATTTGATAATCTACGTAAAGCTTTTTAAACCTTTATTGATGAAATAAAGGTTATGGTTTGTTTAAAAATGAATGCAGTCTTTGAAAAACGTCTCATATAGAGGTCAAAACCTCGCAACGAAATCAATTAATATGGAACGTTTTTAATCAATAAGAACGGGACATTTCAGGCGACACCCCCGAAAATTCTTCGAAGCATGCCTTCTGTTATCTGCAATTACGATCCTAGTGTAGATTTTCATAAATCCATTAGGAAACCTGTCGAAGATAAGCGACAACCACTTGCAAGATTTTCATTTGAATATTCAAACGAAGATATTATAAACACCACATTCACTATCACGTTCTCATACTCTACCATTCATATCTCATTTGTCAGCAACAGCTTCACACATGAACGTTTTGAATTCCAAGAACTTTAACCACATTCAAATTCAATGGTTTTCATTAACTCGTAATATTTTTGCTTAAATATTCCCCAATATTTTCAAAAATCATTCACTCGATCTTCATCGATCTTTTTCCAACTCGTAACCTCCGAAATATGAAAATTCTGTTACCAAAATTTTACATACACTATTTTACTATGCGATCCTCTCGAAATTTTTATAGATTTATTTACTGCCATTAGTGCAAATTTTATAAATTGTATATATTTAAGCAAAATTTACCTTTACTTATTTTTTGACTAGTACATATAAAATTATACTTTCACTTTTCCAAATCAAAAGATATTTTACTTAAAATAGTACATGTTGTACATAACTCTAGTTTTACTAAGAACTTCGTTTCCTTTTTAAATTGTCACCTTATACAACTCGAATTTCTGTAAAAAAAATTTCATTGCTTTTTTATATAAAATTTTCGTATTATCCTACACCATGTATTAATCACAATCCCTCCAGCCCTTTGAAACTTATCATTAAGTTCATCATTCAAAACTCTATGTTCTCGTCAACTTTTCCCATTTTGAGGTTGACCGTTGAGGAGATTTTACTTCTAATATCTCACGGTTAAACCACAACACCCTCGTGAACATTAATTCTATAATCTATATTTTGTGGTACAAGAAATCATTTTTGGAGATTTTCTCACCTAGTGAAAACTATTCTTATACCCAATGATTCCCATTTCTTCTCATCCGCACTTAAACTCATAAGTGAATGATAGATCGACTCGCCATAGGTGCGAGAATGTCTAACTCGATCAGAGATCACACCTCCCATACGGTTTCCTTTTAGTAGTGGGAATCTAAAATCCTAGCTATCTTCTTTAAAGGAGTTACCTTAAATGTATATGACATTTATTTGTTTACTCCAAATATCTCTCTTCGTTGGTTGCAACTAGATGATTATCCTAGATAAGGGTTCGACCTCTGTTTCGTCCTTACGGAAATCATAATCATAAAGTTAGATTCGACAGTGTGCCTCCAAAATTTCTTCCAAGGATAAGTTCACATGTATTGTAATATATTGGACAATATCTTTTCCACAAGACCATTTTGAGGGCATCTTAGTAATCATGGCTTGCTTTGCATATAAGCCAGATTAATGACCCCTCGACAGGCATCTCGTTTTGCATTCCTTAAAAATCATAGGCATCGTGCCTATGGTTAATCTTACGGAATTAAAATCTAAACACCAACCATATCAAACACAAGTCATGCATCAAACTACATGGCTGTGATCTCCAAGTACTTCTCTCTGATTGTCTGCCCTAATGGTGACATAAATGCTTAAGGTTTCAAATAAACTTAGTAATGTTCGTTGCACATTTCAGGTATCCAACTTACTGAAATGCTTGTACGACTAAAATATCACAATCCCTTTTAAGGAAACCTAGTCTGATGACACTCATGTTATCCCTTTTAATTACCTCCGCATTGATAATAAAATGCACTTCATAGAAGAACCTATAAAAGTTATGGATCGTGAGATCAAATGCTTGAAACAGGATAAA
The DNA here is from genome assembly GCF_046630445.1 of Rutidosis leptorrhynchoides. Taxonomy (NCBI): domain Eukaryota; kingdom Viridiplantae; phylum Streptophyta; class Magnoliopsida; order Asterales; family Asteraceae; genus Rutidosis; species Rutidosis leptorrhynchoides. The sequence goes on from NC_092336.1 coordinate 339,474,877, forward strand.
AATTTCTATTGCCAAAAATCTGTTGGAATTCATGTAGAGGCCCCGAGTATACCTGGGAACGTGAAGACCAAATGAGACGAAAATATCCACATCTCTTCACTACTGCAAATGCATCCGAGAAGTCTACCTAAAACTTCGGGACGAAGTTTTTATTAACGGGGAGGTACTATAACAACCCTCACTTTTCTGTTTCGAATATACCAGATTTCCCTTAGAGTTCATTGCCTGATCCTGTGTATTCGATTTAGGGTTGTTATCTATACACGATTAATGAACCATAATTAAAACTTGTATTAAATAATCGTATTTATTACTTAAACCCTAACCCTAATATTAAACTAATAATATTAACCCTAATCTCATAAACACTGGTTCTAATACTAAATTTATTATATAAACCATATGTAATAAAATCTGACATTTATATAACATTTAATTAAAATGAGAACTAAACTAAATCCTAACAAAAGGTCATGGATAAAATATAAATAAATAAATAAAAGTAAAAAAAAAATATAATATATATATTATATAAATACATAATTCCCGAAAAAAATTTTCTCTTCTTATAAATTATCCCTCACTTATAAATTATCCATGCTCCGTGTTGTACCTATTGCATATGTATCATACCGATTAGCTCCATCCGAAATGAAGGAATCATCCAATCAACTCCAAAAAGTTTTGGAGAAAGGTTTTATCCGTCTTAACTTGCCTTCATGGGGAGCACTCGTTCTTTTCCTTAAGAAAAACAAAATGGCACGTTGAGAATGTGTATTGATTACCGAGAACTCAACAAGCTAACCATCAAGAATCGTTATCCATTCCCGCTTATTGATGACCTGTTTGACCAACTGCGAGGATCAAGTATCTATTCGAAGATTGACCTTAGGTCGGGTTATCATCAATTGAGAGTCAATGAAGTTGACGTTTCTAAGACTACTTTCCTAACTCGTTATAGACATTATGAGTTCTTGTCGTGCCTATTGGTTTAACCAATACTCCCGCTGTATACATGTATCTTATGAACCGTGTATGCAAACCTTATCTTGATAAATTCGTAACCGTTTTCATTGATGACGTCTTAATCTATTCCAAGAGCGAGAAAAGAGCATGAGTAACATCTGTGATTGAATCTAGAGCTCTTAAAGAAGGGACACCTGTATGCCAAGTTTTCCAAGTGTGAACTTTGGCTACAAATCGTACAATTCCTTGGACATGTAGATAATAGTGAAGGAATACATGTCGATCCTATAAAAATCATCATTAATCAGAGATTTTCAAGAACTAGTCATGGAGGAAGTCCATAAGACAAGATATTCTAATCTCCTAGGCTCTTTTAGCTGAAATTTCATGCAACATCAGCTCTCACTCAAATAGATCCCCACTGTAACTAAATGTAAACTTTGCTCTAACAAAACGTTAACCGAATGATAATTTTTAGGCAACACTTCCTGTTAATTAAAGTGCATACATTTCACATATCGAATCTTAAAAAGTGTTCTGTTGATGACTTACTTGTTATTCTTTTGAATAATCTTCGCAATGATGATAAATTGCACTCCACCGAAAAACCTATAGAAGTTTTGGATTGTGAGATGTAATGTTTGAAACAAAGCTTTATTCCTGTTGTTAAGATCCGTTGGAATACACGTAGAGGCTCCGAGTATACCTGGAAACGTGAAGACCAAATGAAATGGAAATATTCACATCTATTCTCACCTGCTGATGCATCCGGGAAGTCTTCCTGAAACTTCGGGACGAAGTTTAAATTAACGGGGAGATACTATAACAACCCTCATTTTTCCATCATGAAATTTCCAAAATACCCTTAGGGTTTTTCATTTGATCCTCCGCGTAATCGATTTAGGGTTGTTATCCATTTCGACAACGCACATTTATACTTTCATTAAATGAGCGTAACTATTATAAAACCCTAATATTATTTAAAACCCTAATACCATTTAATATTAAGTAATAAACCCTAACCCTAGTACTTAATAAATAATATAAACTATATATGAATACTTAAAAGTGATATTATATAAACTATAAATATAAATACAAACTAATTGGAACAAATAAAAATTCATAAAAGACTAGGACTTATAAATAAATAAATGTAACCCTAATATTTACAATACTAATAAATAATAATAGTAATAATAATAATAATAATAATAATAATAATAATAATAATAATAATAATAATAATAATAATAATAATAAAAATAATAATAATAATAATAATAATAATAATAATAATAATAATAATAATAATAATAATAATAATAATAATAATAATAATAAAAGAAAATATATATAATACATAAATAAATAAATAAAAAAAAGAAAAGAACCGCATAAAAAAATAAATAAATAAGATCATAAGGGTCTGGTATATCTCGGCTGCATCTTTTCTTTTTAGAAATCTTAACTTGATTGCCAAGTTGAATAATCCTAGTTAATCTCAAATACCTTCCTTGATCTCCAAGAAGTTTAATGCCATTAGGAAACCTACAACATCTATTTAAGCCTCGTGATTTTTCCTGATTTATCACCACAGATTCACTTGCAATTTCAGTCGACATACTCCTGCTTTCTCTCCTATTTTCTTGTCGACAATACCCCCCATCTGCAGCCTTCTGCAGTAGTGAAACACCACCACCATCACAGCTCTTTTAATCGCCAAAACCTCCTGTGTTTCTTCTGTTGTCTGCCTGCTACAACTACCTGCTGTAAGTGTTCCTGTTTCTGCTGTTTCTATTCGATCCTTACCAGCTATTTTTGTTTGATTATATGTTGTTTATTTTTTGTCTTCCTGTCGTGATTACACAGCCCAAAAGAACCTCCTCTTGGTCGAATATTGCTGCTGTATCTGCCTTCTGTCTGTCGAGTATTCTGACCCAAGATAGACACCATATTGGGTTGTGATTTACCTGCTATAGCTGCTTCTGTTTTCTGTTTCTATACGCACCATTAACATCACCAAACCTACTCTCAATCTTGCATAAGGTAGCCCTTTAAACTTTAGTTAATTCCACTTAAATCCCTTGGATAATAATTACATGTTTTAAGATAAGGTCCAAGATTTTATGTTTGGTCTAGATGTAATCTATAATGAATAATGATAAGATTATGATCAAGTATTATAGTTAATTGTTAATAATAAGATGAATGGGTATAGTTAATAAAGGTTAGGGTCATTGGCTAATAATAAGATAAAGGTTGATCAAGAAATTGTTAAGTATAAGATTTTGATAATGATAAATGATGTAGGATAATAAACTAGTTGTAAAATTTCAAGATGATAGCAAGTATGAATTATAATTATGAAGTAATAAGATTGTTAAACCTAAATGTATAGATATGATTTTATGTTGTGATGGGTAATGTTAAGATTATAAGATTATGAATTAAGATTGATAAAAGAAGTTTAGGGTTAAGAATGTGTATGATTAAGTATTATTAATGAATTATTAATTAATGAATAAGTATTATGATTTTATGTGGTATAATAAGATTAAGAAGGGTTAATAGAAGTTGATTAGTAAAATAATAATGGGAATGATTATGAATATTGTGATTAGGGTTAATGAATGTAACTAATAATTATGAAGAAAAGATATGATTTTATGTGAAAGATGGTTAATTAGTTAGTAAAAGATTATGAATTGATGTTGATTAAAAAGATTACTAATTGTTAAGTTAAGAACTCATGATTTTATGTTAAAATTATAAAGGTTGTGATTAAAAGATTAGGTTATGATTTCATGTAAAGATAATAATAATACATGTGCATGTATCCATGCATACGTACGTATGTGCATGTATACACTAAACGTGTATATGTATGTGTATATATGTATGTGTATGTACGTGAGCATGTATGTGTGGATGTGTATTATATAAGTAATAAGTTAGTAAATAAAATAATGAAAAGAAGTAAGTATATGTATATATAACATCTTACACTTATGTATATGTAACACCTACACTTACAACATATATGTATCATATAGTTTAAAGTAAATACATGTATGATAATAAATAATGAATATATATGCATGTATCACATAGATATAATTATATACGTAACATATAATGATAGATACATAGTAATTAATTAAACTAAATAATAATACTATTATTAGTAATAACAATACATATACATATATAGTAACATTTAAATATACTAAGTATATTATCACATATATAAATATAACTATTCTCAAAAACGGTCACTGTTAATATAGTTTACTATATTAATAAACAAACTTCATGTCTATTAGACATTACCTAATTGAATACTATATCTCTAGGTTGAGATCTCTGCTTACACACTCCATTCATACTACTTGCGTGGATTTGCTTGCTTGCTATTAAGGTGAACTTCATAGCCCCGCTTTTTAACTTTCTCTATTTACTTATTTTAAACTTTTGGGGTGAGACACATGCTTGCTTTTAAACTATTTTACGCTTAGATACAAGTACCTAAAAACTGTTTAACTGTGCTGACATGCTTTGATTCATGCTAAATCCCTACCATGATATCGTTAATTGCTACGTATAAAGGCAAGCTTAGTTATTGTGAATAGCGCTATTGAGAGTAACGTCTCTAACCATTTGACCGTTGGTCTTTGGTTACATAATAATGATTACACGACACTGACAGTTCAAGGTGTCCTGGGGTAACTTTGTTTACGTATCGATATCATAACTTTCAGCATTTGCTTTTGATAACTAGATCTTGTGGTCTAAAACTATATATATTAAACCTATGTTGTTCACTCAACCTTTTTGGTTGACACTTTAAGCATGTTTTGTCTCAGGTGAAGATTGCTAAAGATTATTTGCTTTTTGGACTTTGCTGCTTATAGAGTCCGCATTTATACATTCATACTATTGCATTAAAATATTTAAATTCAATTGTAATGACATAATACTTTCTGCTGCTTTAATACATTGGTTATCAACTAAAACATCTCATATAGAGTCGTTCTCGTTTATACATACTTGTATTGTGATATTGTGATGTCATATTTCCCCGGCCCTATTTGGGGGTATGCCTGATCCTGTGTATTCGATTTAGGGTTGTTATCTATACACGATTAATGAACCATAATTAAAACTTGTATTAAATAATCATATTTATTACTTAAACCCTAACCCTAATATTAAACTAATAATATTAACCCTAATCTCATAAACACTGGTTCTAATACTAAATTTATTATATAAACCATATGTAATAAAATCTGACATTTATATAACATTTAATTAAAATGAGAACTAAACTAAATCCTAACAAAAGGTCATGGATAAAATATAAATAAATAAATGAAAGTAAAAAAAATATAATATATATATTATATAAATACATAATTCCCGGAAAAAAAAATATAATACATGTATAATTAAATAAAAATTGGCTATATTAAATAAAAGGAATAGAAATATAAACTTGATATAAGCTAAACACAATTCCTAATCCATCTCTAACTACTTGCATTCCAATCCAAATATAATTCCTTGATTACCAAGTTCCATGAATCCTAATATAAACCTAACTCTTATTAACTCATCTATAAAAAGACTCAAGTTTCCCATAATTTGTATCACCAATTAAAATCTAAATCCCTCTCTTTCCCTTGTGTTTGGTCAACTGGGTTCTGCCTTTTCCCACAGCCCTTTTTGTCGACTAACGCAATTCTCCAAGCATCCACCATCACCACCGAAGTTGCTGTGAATTTGCAGCCTACAACTCACCACCACAACAGCTCTTTTGCTGTTGCAAACTGCAACCCTTTTACACTCCAAAATAGCTTGCTTCGACCATCTCCTACAGCACCTGCAGTCATCCAAAACAGCCCAACAATCCTGCTATTTTTCTTGCTGCAGTTCGCGATCAAACAGCCTCACAAACAACCCATTGTTGCTGTGTTTTCTTCTGGTCTCCTGCTGCTTCTGTCGACTCAAAATAGACCCAAGTTGGTCCATTGTTGATTGGTATCCTGCTGCTAGTTCCTGTCGTGTTTATTCAGACCCATAACAGACCCTTGTTGGGTCGTGACTTCTTGGTGTTGCTGCTGCTGCAATCTACTTCTGTTTCGTAACTTAAACATCATCAAATCTTGATCTTAAACCCTAAGGTATAACTAATAAACCCTAGCTTAATCATGCATATAAATTTACTACTTTTAAGTTATTCATATAAGTATTATATTAAGTATGAATTATGATTAGCAATATGAATAAATTATGAAAGTAGTTTATGATTTTATGTGATAACTAGTTAGTATGAATAAAGATTATGAATATGAAGTATGATTAGTTATTATGATTAATAAGATTAAGTAAGTTAAAAAGGGTTATGATAAAAGTTATGGTTAGGAGAATTGAATAATGATTTTGGTTATGATCAAAGTTAAAAGAATAATTATACAATTACGATTATGAATAAATGTAAGTGAATAAAGATAAGGAGATTAACTAGTAATTATAATGAAATATTAGTGTTTTGATTAATAAGCTAGATAATAACAATAGTTGTATGATTATGATTATAGAGTAATAAGATAAAGAATATTATTATTAGCAATAAAGATTCGAGGTGATGAATAAGGTATGATTTTGTATGCATGAGGGTAATTAATAAGTAATAATGATTAGGGTTATTGGTTAACAACAAGCTAGATAATAAAAGATGAATATGGTTAAAGATGTTGTGATTAAAAGGTTAAGTAGGTTAATAAAAGTTGATTAGTAATAATAATAATGGTTATGATTTTATGTGAAAGGTGGTTAACTAGTTAGAAAAGATAGTTAGAGATTATAAATTGATATTGGCTAGAAAGACTACTAGTTATTAAGTTAAAAACGTATGATTTTATGTTAAGTTATAAAGATTGTGATTAAGATTTAGGTTATGATCATGGTGTACGTGCATGCATGCATGCATATGTGCGTATGTGTATGTATACACTGTGTGTATATGTATGTGTATATATGTATGTGTATGTACGTGAGTATGTATGTATGGACGTGTATTATATAAGTAATAAGTATATGTATATGTACCATCTTACACTATTATATACGTAACACGTACACCTACTATATATGTATCATATAGTGTTGAACACATATATGAATAATAATAATAAAGAATATATATGTAAGTATCACATAGATATAATTATATATGTAACATATAATGATAACTTACACAGTAGTTGAATAATTAATGTAATTAATAATACTATTATTAGTATAACCTGTACACATACCTATATAGTAACACTTATAACACTAAGTATATTATCATTCATACAAATATAACTTTTCTCGAGAACGGTCACTGTTAATATAGTTTGCTATATTAATGAACAAACTATATGTCTATTAGACATTAATTAATCAAACATTGTATCTCTAGGTTGAGATCTCCGTGTTCAACACTCCGATCATATAACTTGCGTGGAATATCTATCTGCTATTAAGGTGAACTTCATAGCCCCACTTTTTAACTTTCTTTATATACTTTTTTTGAACTTTTAGGGTGAGACACATGCTTGCTTTCAAACTGTTTTACGCTTAGACACAAGTACTCAAACTTTCTTTTGATCAGTTCAAACTATTTGCTAACATGCTTTGATTCATGCTTAATCCCTACCATGATATCGTTAATTACTGGAATTTGGTAAGCTTAGTTATTGTGATAGCGCTATTGAGGGTGACGTCTCTATCCGGATGACCGCTGGTCAATGGATACATAATAACGATGAATGACATGAACGTTATGTGTTTAGGGTAACTAATGGTTAGTATCGATATCATATACACCAGCACTATTACCGAACTGATTAAACCGCTTATTTAAATTTTGTGGTCTAAAAACTTGTTATAATTATTAAACCTATGTTGTTCACTCAACCATTTTGGTTGACACTTTAAGCATGTTTTGTCTCAGGTACTTAGATATATTGCTTCTGCTGTAGAACTCTGCTGTTACTTAGAAGTCAAGCCGAGCACTGGGACCAGATTTAACATCCGCATCAATGGCAATTTTGGCAGGGTGTTACATAATTCGCTATTGACAGGATTCTAGTACACAAATAGTTTCCATGCTAGTGCTAGGAAGCCGTATTGTATGGATGTGTTGTTGGGTTTAGGGGAGAAACCCTGTGTCGAGTGTTGATGTTTTGTCTAACTTGTGGTGTATTATTGTCGTCCTAGATTAATTCAGAGACGGAAGGTCATGTGCGGATCCATTCATGGGAAAGTTTGTATCCCTAGTGTGATTAGTTGGTGATACCGAAATTTCTTCGTTGAAGGAATGACCCGGTTGTGGAGACGAGGGGAGTTGGTTCTTGAATCTGAGAACATTCATGATTGAACGGTTGAGTGTACGTTTATGAACCAGTAAAGCACGAAGTTATAACGCGGCATGAATCCTTCTCGATTTGGATTAATGCAACACTTGGGTCACAGCGTATTTGCGTTGGGTGATATAGTTAAGGATGTAGCTTGTTGCGAGTTGTAGACGGGAGAACTTGAAGGGATGTTAAGTGGTAAGTGTTATCCGTAAGGATTTACTTTTACTCGGTCTTCGTCATTTTGGATGTTAACCTTATTGTGGAACGTGGTTACTCTTGGCATTGTACCTGTGAAGGGTACACCAAAGGGGTGATATCTCGGTACGAGATTGGTTGAGTTCTTCCAGATGTGAGGGATTTAGCAAGTTTCTAGTGCTCGGATTCGTGGATTCGGTAAATCGCGGATGGAGATTAAGTTGAAAGGGGGTGATTCATCGGAAGGGTCGCTTAAGTGCGGTGTAAGATCTTCGTGTTGCGGAAAATTTCGTAGACTTCGAGTTCGAAAGTACGTCGAAGGACCATAGGATGTAGGTCCGGATGGGTTAAGTGATGAAGATCACGAGGACGTGAACGAGTTCAAGTGGGGGAGAGTTGTAAGACTCAAATATTTATTGTACATAATGTATTTATGGTGTACGATGTGTGTATGAAGTGTACGAGACATGTACGTGTTGCTTGCTCGAACGTCGAAGGAAACTGGACGTTGTTTGGAGTCACAAGGTGTGTACGTACCTTTTCGACCCCAAATAAAGTTTGTGTTGATGTTTCAAAGCCTTACCATTGGAAAGAAAATCTTATTACGTTTCCAACGATATTTGATTCATCGAAAACGGAGTTACGGTCAAAAAGTTATGGCCAAAACAAGTTTGCTGAAGTTCGGATGAAACAGGCAAATGCCGCGGCGCGACCAGAATGGCCACGGTGCGACAAATGCCTATTTTGAGGGTCAGAAAGCTTAAAAAAAGTGATCTAAAATCACCCTTTGGGCCACGACGCGACAAATTTGCTCCGCGGCGCGACAATAGGCACGATCTGGTACTTTTCAGCCTTTTAATGAGTTAAATGAGGGACAAAGTTGGTATTTCACATATGGACGGGTCTTTGGCCATAAAAATGATCCCAATCTTATCTAAACCTCATTTCCTTCTCATTTCTTCCCTCTCACTCACACCCCAAACCCTAGAGAGAGAGTAAAGGGTTTAGAGAGAGAAAGCACGAATCGGGGATGAAGAAGAGTGATTCGGGTCGGGTCTCAAGAGTTAAAGTTGTTTTCCTCGTTCACGGCTATGTTGTGATAGTGATGGTAAGTTCTAACTCCGAAATTCATCTTTATGATTTGATATTCAAGTTAGGGTTTTTAGCTTTTTAGTTGTAAAACCCATTTAGATGATGAAGTGGGTTTATGGAAACTAGTTATTTCTGATACATGGCGGGTTTTGGGTTGATTGACATTTTGACCATGATTAGGCTTTGGTTTTGGGTGTAATCACTTAGTTTAGCGATTTTGGAAGCGTTGGAACCCTTTTGGGTGTATTTGAGTTGACTAATTTTGAAATGGGTCAAGATTAGGGTTTATGTGTCAAAATGGGTTTTAAGTCAAATTTTGGTAAATCAAGTAGGTAAATACTTGATTTAAGTGTTAGTGGTTGTCTTGGAAATATAATCACTAGTCGTTAGTGATTTTGGGGCGTTTTATGACTTTGGTCAAAATGAGCAATTGGAATTGGGTCAAAATTGAGGATGACACTAATTTGGATTAATTGGATGTTAAACGCTTTTGTTAAGTGTTAAATGATGTTTTTGATGTAATTACTCGCGAGAAGTGATTTTAGGTTAAAATTTGGTGTTTTAGCAATAAAGTCAAACTTGGTCAACCATGGAATGGGTTTTGTGTAAAATACGAGCTAGTATGCGTTTAGAGGTTAAAGTTGACATATTTGGGTATTTCGGGAACGCGGGAACTAGTCTCGTTAGTTTTGGACCTTCGGGTAGCGTTAAAAGTGCAAAAGGGTGTATTTTGCACTTGTTGTTCATTTGGGCGGGTCAAGAGTCCAAATAGGGTTGTATGTTGATTATGTGTATACCTATATGCGTATTATAGGTAAAATCTTACTCGGTTGCGTGTGGTGAAGATTTCACGCATGGTTTGTAATGCTCGAGTTCACGAGGTGAGTGGAATGATTATGCATATGTGTATATAATGTATTTACTTGTACGAGATTCGATGTGGGTTTAAGTTCGGGCGGTCGATACCACATCGGGTCAATATATGATATGGATTTAAGTTCGGGCGTTCGATGCCATGTCATGTATGTGTGTGGGCGTGTAGCGTGGGTTTAAAGTTCGGGCGTTCGATACCACATTACACGTGACGGGTGGGTTTAAAGTTCGGGCATATCGATACCACTCTGGGGTTAGTGTTATAATTTGTTGTGCACTAACGGTTGTTGGGAACACCAATGGGAAATTCGAAGTACCATTCCTTGTACTATTGGTTAACCATGGTTATGTGTTGTAGTGTAGCATATTATATTGTTCGAGTTATATATGCTATTGTTTGTGCTAGCTTGTGGTCTTGGAGATTTAGTGATATACTTTGTGATGGTATGCCATGTAAATTGCTAGCGTGTATGAGGTATTTGTGTAAGTGTTTGCAAGTAGGTATATTATATATGTATATGTATATTTATTGCATTCACTAAGCTTTATGCTTACCCCTCTCGTTGTTTACCTTTTTACAGGTATTGTGATTATGAAGCTAGTTAGTTGTAGACTAGATGCTTAGGAGCGCTTGGGCTCGACGGGGTAGCTTTTGGATATTTGGACGCGGATGGGGGATTTGGTAGTCCCCGGGATTATGCTCTTGGTAATGGGTTGGGTTATTGAGTCTTAACCCGTATTTCTTGTGATCGGGTCATTATTACAAATGATTTTGTAAAGTGTAATTTGTGTGTCAAGAGTCATGATAGATTGTTAAACGTATTATTATGATGTTATGTTTCGATTAAAACAGAGTTGAAAATGTATTATATTAGTGGGACCTACTAATAAAAAAAATGTACTCCGTTTTTGGTTAAACGGATTTGGGTTGTTACATCATCATCGTTACATAGCATCATCAAGACATCATCATCGTACTCATATTGTAGTGACCCGGAAATTTTCGATCAAATTTAAACTTTAATCTTTATATGGTTTTGACACGATAAGTAAAATCTGTAATGTTGCGTCTCAAAAATTTTGAACTATTTTAGTACATTCATTTGACTTCGGTCAGTGTCGACGATTCACGAACAATCAATTATAAATAGATATGTGTGTATATATATAAATGGTAATTGGAAATATAAATTTAAAATATTATATGTTGTTGTTGTTATTAAAATTAATTATGTAACATAAAATAAAAATATGATATTATAACAATTATTATTTAAAACATAGCTATATATATAAAGTATATTAAAAATAAATAAATATTATTATCATAAATTTTATTAGTATTACTACATGTATATAATTAATAATACATGTCATAATCAAATACATATACATATCCATATACTAAATATGGTTATATATATATATATAATACGAAATTAATACTGTATATACATACAATACAAGATAATACATATTTATCTAAATGATGGCGTATTCTGTTTTGCATCCCAATCATGCTAAATGAAATTTTGCTTTATGACCTCAATCCAGTACAAATCAATACCTAATCACACTTTATCTAAATTGATTCTTATCTTCAATTATGTAATGAGATTCGAAGTTAAATACAGAAGCATCCAAAAGCAGTTTGCAATCCTTTTCAACTTTTTTTTTTATTTTAACTCTGTACAGGCTGAACAAAATTGGTCGACCTTTTCATTGATACAAATCAAAATGATTACTTTCATTTTTAATAACTCAATCAAATTTCCTCTCTCTCTTCTCTCTCTCTCTTCTGCAAATTCGCCACTCGAAAGCAGGCTGCTACAGTATATATATATATATATATATATATATATATATATATATATATATATATATATATATATATTTTACTAGCGATCACCAACAAAAAGAAAACCACCATGTATTGACCACTTTATATCCTCCTCTTTTTCTTGTTCCATTTCACTACTTAAACCACCAAAGTCGAACCATAATTTTTAGGACAACAATCGTTTTTGTTTATGTTTCCTAACCGAGAACATATTCAAATTTACCATCCAATCACCATCACAACCATAAACAACTACACACCTTCACCCTCAACCATGACCACTCTCCACCATTTTTATTATGAAACCGATATTGTTGCTGCTTACCTTTATAATCTGGTCGAAATCAATTTTACCCACAACCACCACCTTTGTCACTCTAATTAAGAAACAATAGAAGAAAGAAGTGGTACACATATCTAAATGGGGTTTGCCAACTTGATTATATAAAATCTATATTACAGCATTTCAAATATGCATATGGAGCAAGTGGGACTTGTTGGCAGACCAAATTAAGAGGTAATAGTTAAATTAATTGGCCATTTGTATATTAAATGTAAAGATGGCACTTTATCACGTTTTAGTGGAACCAACAGCGAATTCGTGGCCGGCATGTTGACTGTTTAGTCATTGAAATATTTTCGTGGTGGACCGAGTTTTTTAAAGATTATGTGCCAAATCCTATCTCTCTATTGACATGTCAAACGAAAATTCTGTGAAACTAGCTGCATTATTTTGTTGGCCCGTGAGCATGTTTGCATTTTGTTGGACTGAGAGTTTCCACTGTATGATTATGGGCCGAAGTCTATTATTGTTGTTGGATTCGAATTATGCAACAAGAAACCCAATACTATTGCACTAGCTCCATTTGACTACTGCAACAGCTATTCTTGTTTCATTCCCTATCAAACTTTGATGATGAACGTGTATCAGGAAAACGATCTTGTAAGTTGAAATGAAGATGATGAGACCAAGACGTTGGTGATGAAAAACGCTGTCAAAAAAAAATAATAATAATAATAACGGGTTGTGATAAGCATTAGGGATGATCATAGTTATGATTTACGATTTAGATTATAATTAGGATTTGATGAATATGATAATGATAGTGATGATGTCAAGTAAAATGATGATGATGATATATGACAATAAGAAAATATAAATGATGATGGAGATGTTTAGATTATTATGATATGATTATGATTATGATATGATTATGGTTATGATATGAATATGATTATATTATGATTATGATTATGTTATAATTATGATTTTTATTGTGATTATAATTAAGATGGTGGAATTAAAATGATTAGGATGATGATTAGGATTATAATGATGATAGTTTAATAGGATAATAAAGGTTTACAAGTGTTGATGATTCGGGTTAAGGATGTTATCGGTTTAGCGGAACGTCGCGGGTTCAAACCCGGACTTGGGCACTTTTTTTAGGATTACTCCTTTGAGGTAGTTTAATTATAACTCAATTTTATTATTATTATTATTATTATTATTATTATTATTATTATTATTATTATTATTATTATTATTATTATTATTATTATTATTATTATTATTATTATTATTATTATTATTATTATTATTATTATTATTATTATTACTATTACTATTATTAACATTAATACACTATTAACAAGAATTATTATTAAGTATTATTAGTTTTAAGAATTTTTATCGAAATTAATGTTTTTATTGTAAAAATAATACAACCTTTTAATATTATTATTATTACTATCATTATTAAAATTTTTAAATATTTTATAATTACTATCATTGTTATTATCAATATTAACATAATTATTAATATTAACATTAAACGTTATTAGTATTATTATTACAAGTACTATCTTTATCATTAATATTAAAATTTTCATTTTTATTATTATTAGAATTACCATAATTTTTATAATAATTAGTAATTATTTTTATCATTATTATTATTAGAACTATTAATATATCAAATGAAGATTTTCTATATAAAAATATATTTATGACATAAAACCTAACCATATTAACACTTTTGTAATAACTGTTAATTATTTATATAAAGATAAATATATCTAATTAAGTTATTAATAAAACACATGATAAAAATAACAAATAAATTCACTAATAATATATATATTATTCGATTACCATTACATGTATTAATATACATGATTGAATAATAGGTTCGTGAATCCGAGACCAACCATACACTTGTTCAATGACGTTATATGTATTTTTACTACAAAATACAGTATGGTGAGTTTCATTTGCTCCCTTTTTAAATGCTTTTGCAATATATATTTTTGGGACTGAGAATGTATGCGCTTTTATAAATGTTTTACGGAATAGACACAAGTAATCGAAACTACATTATATGGTTGAATGATCGAAATCGAATATGCCCCTTTTTATTAAGTCTGGTAATCTAAGAATTAGGGAACAGACACCCTAATTGACGCGAACTCTAAAGATAGATCTATCGGGCCCAACAAGCCCCATCCAAAGTACCGGATGCTTTAGTACTTCGAAAATTATATCATGTCCGAAGGAGGATCCCGGAATGATGGGGATATTCTAATATACATATTGTGAATGTCGGTTACCAGGTGTTCAATCCATATGAATGATATTTTTGTCTCTATGTATGGGACGTATGCTTATGAGGAATGGGAATATGAAATCTTGTGGTCTATTAAAATTATGAAATGATTATTTATGTTAAACTAATGAACTCACCAACCTTTTGGTTGACACTTGAAAGCATGTTTATTCTCAGGTATGAAAGAAACATTTCCGCTGTGCATTTGCTCATTGTAAAGACATTATTTGGAGTCGATCATCGCAATGGAACCAGATGTTGGTGACTTCGTCCAGACGGATTAGGACGGGGTATGACATGTGGTATCAGAGTGGTGGTCTTAGCGAACCAGGTCTTGCATTAGTGTGTCTAACTGATAGTTGTTTAGGTGCATTAGTGAGTCTGGACTTCGACCGTGTCCGCATGTCAAAAGTTTTGCTTATCATTTCGTGTCGAAAATCATCCGCTTATCATCCTTAGGAAATTACTTTGTTATCATTCTTAATCTAGACATATCTTACTGCCTGGATTGCATGTTTAGTGTATAGACAAAAATTCATATCTTAGCGTATCTACTAATTCATATCTTAGCGTATCTGTTACTGTAAACTTTGCCTTACATATTCCGTAGATTCCTCCGTAACTTATGGGATTTTAGTATTATATATGCATATGTAAATTATGTATGGTAGGGTACTAATCTACATTCTATAATCTATTCCTTATCGAAAATCCTTCATCTGATCGTACGAGATGAATCCCTCAACTAGTTCGAGTCCCTCAGATTCCGATAGCTATTCCGATAGTTATTCTGACAGCTATTCCGACATGGATATTCGTCTAAGCTCCGAAAGTAGTGTAAACGAAATGGATCAACCAACTAGTCATCTTCAATTCATTTGATGGGTTTGTAGTCTACTTAATCATTGGAGACAAGAAGAAGCGATCCTTAACATCCGCCATATTGTCTGCTAGGCGAAGAACCTGAAACATTCACCGGCGAACTAATCCGAAACACCATTTTCACTCTCATTTCCCGAATATCTCGCCACGATTATATTCTATTCAGAATTTTAAACCTTATTTATCCGCTCGTTCCGGCCGACAATCATCCCGGAATAATAAAAGAAGTCAACGAACTTCGCACTCGAGTAATCAATTTGGAAAACACGGTGCAAAACGTACCAGCTTCAACAACATCACCGGCACCAACAGTACTACCAACATCAACACTAGTACCACCAACAATCCAAGTATCAACAATACATGCCTCAACATCCCATTCAGTACCTCGAGTACAATCATCGTTCTACGTATCGTTCTACATCAATTATCTTCGTTCTTCATGGCGATTATGTAATCTCTAATGTTTTAGAGATTATATATTCTTGTTCTAACGGTAAATCAAATGAGTCTAATATCATATTGACTCATTAAATCCATGATTACATCTGAAGAAAATATATATGTATATATGTTTTCATAAAGGTTGTAATTAAAAATTCTTTCGTACAAACTGTTAATGATGAAAATATTTTAACGGGTAGGTAATACTCGAGAAATATTTAGATTTCACATTAATAAGTTACACTGTGCATTCTTCGAATCAGATTCAACAGTCATTTACTATCCTATTTACAACTACCGATATATGTATCCGTTCACCGCAGAATAACCATTTTCATTCAATTTCATATTTGGATTTTGATCTATCAGAATCCAACAAGTGGCATAATGAAGAAAACATTTGACAAAATAAAATTTGTTAGAAACAGACAAATTATCTATGAGAAATTTTGTTAAGAATCCACGCTAACTGTTCCTAGCTAATTGTTCCTAGCTAACTGATTACATTTTATATTATCGCAATTTAATTATCGCAATTTACATTCTCACAATTTTATTTACCGTCATTTAATTTCTGTTATTTACTTTACGCACTTTATTTATCTTTATTTAATTTCTGTATTTATTTTTACGCACTTTAAATATCGGGACATGTATACAAGGTTTTGACATATCATATCGACCCATCTATATATATTATTTGGAATAACCATAGACACTCTATATGCAGTAATGCGGGAGTTAGCTATACAGGGTTGAGGTTGATTCTATAATAATATATATAGTTTGAGTTGTGATCGAGTCTGAGACGTATACGGGTCACGATACGTATTAATTAATTCGAATATTATATATTAAATTATATATGAATTATTGGACTATCAACTGTGGACTATCGACTGTGGACTAATAACATTGGACAATTAAAATGAATTAAAATATTGATTATAACATATGAAACTAAATAATTCTTCAAGCTTGCCACTTGATTTCATCTTAAACCTCATTTGTATCTTGACGATTACAATCTGCATTCAAACCTTTCATGACTCTTGAAAACACCTCAATCAAGAAGATGAACCAACCGCACTTCATCTACGAAAGGAAGAATTTATGCATATAGTTATGCACACGAAAACACTCAGAACCTGAGTGAACGTTTAACACGTATATGTGCTCGCTCCCCTTGACGTTGTTATTATCTAAAATAATTTTACAATACCTTTCCAAAGTACCAAATTTTGTCACAGCTCCATCAAGTCAACTTCAACTTTTCATTTGAAGTAGCCTTACTATAATCCTGATATATATGATTACCCTTTTTATACCGGAGAATTCTTTTATATTCCACCATATTAACAACAGACGTACCCGCAACCTCGTTGCTTCTTGGCTTAAATATCTCTGACAAATCATTATATTTATTCATTGAAACACTATCATATACGCATCCGCATCTTGTAACGAGAACTGCCATACCAATTACCGGGAATCAGCAATCAGTACTTTGAAAACTCACAGCATATCTACATCAACAGTTATATGTATGACATTTATCTCTTAGAATTATGATCTCTCATTCTGAAATTCTGAAAAGCACTCAGTCACAAATCAATACTCTGAATGTTGAAAAAAAAAAAAAAAAAGCTGAATGAAGCAGTAGAAACCAATGACAACCGTAAACGCCCTTAATCATCGGAAGTTTGATGATAAAGAATAGTATGTTAAAAAAAAAAAAATTTTTGAACTGAAAAACGGATTAAGCTAACCACGAAGGAGACCAAGGAAAAATACAAGGACCATACTATAAATTCAAAGAATCCAGGTAAATCTGAATCTGATGAAACCTTCAACGAATATCTTACTCCGTACTCATGATAAAATCTTGCGAAAAATCTTCCTCATCAATCATCGAACTTAGAAATTCCAAAATATCATCATAAATATCTTCGATATTTCTGAAGATATTTTCATAAATATTCTCGTCCGAAATTATTTATCTCTTCGTGCTATCTATATTACATCATAAAGGAAACTACTTTAGTTTCTAAAATTCTTTAAAATTCAAATTTAAATTGTGAATGTTTTTGAAATAGTGTTGGAAATTAATGCATGAGTTAGTATAATATAATGACACTTGATCAACGTGATTATATTACAGTAAGTCATGCTGAGTTTCTAATGGAACGTGATGATTCACAGAATCATAACATCATTATGTACTATCCTACACGACTCTTACATTCTACCTAATCTCCAAACATATCAAGAACATATTTCCTTGATAGTTTTATTCTCCGTGATTCTGGTAATTTGACAAATCAAATCGTGATATTACGTTCTTTCTTGTTTAGAATATGAAGTTCATTCGAAAACTCTATACTTACGAATCTTGGACAGTTACTCGCTTTACTAGAGGTCGAGAAGAGAATGAAAAGGCAAAGAGCTCCAAAATATAAGAGAAAATATAAAGCCCAATAACAACACGGAGATTACAAATCATGGATATTAACACGAATAGCAATATAAAGACACGGTAGAACTAAGAATAGTATCACCCCAAGGTAATAGTATGAGTAAACAGATTTTCTGGTGGAAGATTGAAAAGAAGGATGATAGAAATGATAATTAGGAAAATATCAAGGATTAGAACTGGATTAAGCATTTTCAAAATATTTTGGATGTATGAATTAAGAAAGAAAGTATAGGAATGGTGAGAATAATGGAACGGAAGAGCTTAATTTATCATGGAAATATCAGACAGAGTAATCGAGGCAGATCACCGTATTTAATTATAGAGATCTTAATTTCCTTACTCGCCGAAGAATCAAATCTTTTAGATTTCGAAGATTTTCTTTAAATTCCTTGAATTCCGGAATTCAACCATGAATAATCAAAGGTTTTGATGAAACATGTCTTTCTCATTTCACTATTTAGTGATAACTTCACTCATACTCTCCGAGTAATCGAATTATCTTATCCGTATTATTCTATGGTAATAAAACTCTATTTACCAACTTATATTCGTCATGAAAAACATCTTTATTGTTAGCCATGACGACCACACTCAAATTTCGGGATGAAATTTCTTTAACGGGTAGGTACTGTAGTGACCCGGAAATTTCCGATCAAATTTAAACTTTAATCTTTATATGGTTCTGACACGATAAGTAAAATCTGTAATGTTGCGTCTCAAAAATTTTGAACTATTTTAGTACATTCATTTGACTTCGGTCAGTTTCGACGATTCACGAACAATCAATTATAAATAGATATGTGTGTATATATATAAATGGTAATTGGAAATATAAATTTAAAATATTATATGTTGTTGTTGTTATTAAAATTAATTATGTAACATAAAATAAAAATATGATATTATAACAATTATTATTTAAAACATAGCTATATATATAAAGTATATTAAAAATAAATAAATATTATTATCATAAATTTTATTAGTATTACTACATGTATATAATTAATAATACATGTCATAATCAAATACATATACATATCCATATACTAAATATGGTTATATATATATATAATACGAAATTAATACTGTATATACATACAATACAAGATAATATATATTTATCTAAATGATGGCGTATTCTGTTTTGCATCCCAATCATGCTAAATGAAATTTTGCTTTATGACCTCAATCCAGTACAAATCAATACCTAATCACACTTTATCTAAATTGATTCTTATCTTCAATTATGTAATGAGATTCGAAGTTAAATACAGAAGCATCCAAAAGCAGTTTGCAATCCTTTTCAACTTTTTATTTTTTTTTATTTTAACTCTGTACTGGCTGAACAAAATTGGTCGACCTTTTCATTGATACAAATCAAAATGATTACTTTCATTTTTAACAACTCAATCAAATTTCCTCTCTCTCTTCTCTCTCTCTTCTGCAAATTCGCCACTCGAAAGCAGGCTGCTGCAGTATATATATATATATATATATATATATATATATATATATATATATATATATATATATATATATTTTACTAGCGATCACCAACAAAAAGAAAACCACCATGTATTGACCACTTTATATCCTCCTCTTTTTCTTGTTCCATTTCACTACTTAAACCACCAAACTCGAACCATAATTTTTAGGACAACAATCATTTTTGTTTATGTTTCCTAACCGAGAACATATTCAAATTTACTATCCAATCACCATCACAACCATAAATAACTACACACCTTCACCCTCAACCATGACCACTCTCCACCATTTTTATTATGAAACCGATATTGTTGCTGCTTACCTTTATAATCTGGTCGAAATCAATTTTACCCACAACCACTACCTTTGTCACTCTAATTAAGAAACAATAGAAGAAAGAAGTGGTACACATATCTAAATGGGGTTTGCCAACTTGATTATATAAAATCTATATTACAGCATTTCAAATATGCATGTGGAGCAAGTGGGACTTGTTGGCAGACCAAATTAAGAGGTAATAGTTAAATTAATTGGCCATTTGTATATTAAATGTAAAGATGTCACTTTATCACGTTTTAGTGGAACCAACAGCGAATTCGTGGCCGACATGTTGACTGTTTAGTCATTGAAATATTTTCGTGGTGGACCGAGTTTTTTAAAGATTATGTGCCAAATCCTATCTCTCTATTGACATGTCAAACGGAAATTCTGTGAAACTAGCTGCATTATTTTGTTGGGCCGTGAGCATGTTTACATTTTGTTGGGCTGAGAGTTTCCACTGTATGATTATGGGCCGAAGTCTATTATTGTTGTTGGATTCGAATTATGCAACAAGAAACCCAATACTATTGCACTAGCTCCATTCGACTACTGGAACAGCTATTCTTTTTTCATTCCCTATCAAACTTTGATGATGAACGTGTATCAGGACAACGATCTTGTAAGTTGAAATGAAGATGATGAGACCAAGACGTTGGTGATGAAAAACGCTGTCAAAAAATAATAATAATAATAATAACGGGTTGTGATAAGAATTAGGGATGATCATAGTTATGATTTACGATTTAGATTATAATTAGGATTTGATGAATATGATAATGATAGTGATGATGTCAAGTAAAATGATGATGATGATATATGACGATAAGAAAATATAAATGATGATGGAGATGTTTAGATTATTATGATATGATTATGATTATGATATGATTATGGTTATGATATGAATATGATTATATTATGATTATGATTATGTTATAATTATGATTTTTATTGTGATTATAATTAAGATGGTGGAATTAAAATGATTAGGATGATGATTAGGATTATAATGATGATAGTTTAATAGGATAATAAAGGTTTACAAGTGTTGATGATTCGGGTTAAGGATGTTATCTGTTTAGCGAAACGTCGCGGGTTCGAACCCGGACTTGGGCACTTTTTTTAGGATTACTCCTTTGAGGTAGTTTAAATATTACTCAATTTTATTATTATTATTATTATTATTATTATTATTATTATTATTATTATTATTATTATTATTATTATTATTATTATTATTAATATTACTATTATTAACATTAATACACTATTAACAAGAATTATTATTAAGTATTATTAGTTTTAAGAATTTTTATCGAAATTAATGTTTTTATTGTAAAAATAATACAACCTTTTAATATTATTATTATTACTATCATTATTAAAATTTTTAAATATTTTATTATTACTATCATTGTTATTATCAATATTAACATAATTATTAATATTAACATTAAACGTTATTAGTATTATTATTACAAGTACTATCTTTATCATTAATATTAAAATTTTCATTTTTATTATTATTAGAATTACCATAATTTTTATCATAATTAGTAATTATTTTTATCATTATTATTATTAGAACTATTAATATATCAAATGAAGATTTTCTATATAAAAATATATTTATGACATAAAACCTAACCATATTAACACTTTTGTAATAACTGTTAATTATCTATATAAAGATAAATATATCTAATTAAGTTATTAATAAAACACATGATAAAAATAACAAATAAATTCACTAATAATATATATATTATTCGATTACCATTACATGTATTAATATACATGATTGAATAATAGGTTCGTGAATCCGAGACCAACCATACACTTGTTCAATGACGTTATATGTATTTTTACTACAAAATACAGTATGGTGAGTTTCATTTGCTCCCTTTTTAAATGCTTTTGCAATATATATTTTTGGGACTGAGAATGTATGCGCTTTTATAAATGTTTTACGGAATAGACACAAGTAAGCGAAACTACATTATATGGTTGAATGATCGAAATCGAATATGCCCCTTTTTATTAAGTCTGGTAATCTAAGAATTAGGGAACAGACACCCTAATTGACGCGAACTCTAAAGATAGATCTATCGGGCCCAACAAGCCCCATCCAAAGTACCGGATGCTTTAGTACTTCGAAAATTATATCATGTCCGAAGGAGGATCCCGGAATGATAGGGATATTCTAATATACATATTGTGAATGTCGGTTACCAAGTGTTCAATCCATATGAATGATATTTTTGTCTCTATGTATGGGACATATGCTTATGAGGAATGGGAATATGAAATCTTGTGGTCTATTAAAATTATGAAATGATTATTTATGTTAAACTAATGAACTCACCAACCTTTTGGTTGACACTTGAAAGCATGTTTATTCTCAGGTATGAAAGAAACATTTCCGCTGTGCATTTGCTCATTGTAAAGACATTATTTGGAGTCGATCATCGCAATGGAACCAGATGTTGGTAACTTCGTCCAGACGGATTAGGACGGGGTATGACACATATATCCTAATTATATCACTTAATCTTCATCATCATCGATTGTATTATCATCCTAATCATCTTTATTTACGTACGTTCATTATCATTAACAAGTGGGTGTCATGATTGTTGGAATAGAACCAGGGAATAATCAGCAAAACAAGGTTTGAATAATAGGAGATTTTCAGCTATTAGATGGTTTGAAACAGGTGGGTTTTCGATGGCCCAACATCTTGTTATATTGAAACCCAATTACAATCCATTTAAACCAAAGGCACGGTTAGATTATGGAGCCCAATTATTAAAATAGTTTCACGGCTTAAAACATGGTGGCTAAATATTTCTGTAACAGCTCGATTTCCCTCCTATATAATAATTAAGTGGGCTTAATAGTTGGGTATAGGTCAGCCACAAAGGAGATAAAGGTCACGTAAAGTAGTAGCAACAAATAAAGTGATTAGTAAAGGTGGTGTTCATGTTTGAAAGGAATAACAGACAATATATTATCAAGTAGTAGGTGGTTATTTGAATTAAAACAGGAGAGAGCTGGAAGTTTTTATTATGGTTATTCCGACTGTTACAAAAAAATGAGGTAGTAGCAGGTGTCTGTTTGTTTTTCGTTCAAAGCTTATTTGCAACAGACTTATTGAAGCAGTGGTAAGTAATATGGGATGGTGAGTTCTTGATTCAAACAGAATAAAGAAGAAGAGTAAAGAAAAATATAGAAAAACGTGATGGTGGTGTCGATCATGGTTGAAACAGAAATTCATAGCAGGCTTGATTGATTTTCTTTTCTGTTAACCCGAAAAGCAGGCAACAGAGAACATTATAATCACGGTTGTGGGTGTTGATGGAGAATGGTTGAAGTGATGGTGGAACCATGGAGGTGAAGGGAGGTTGTGATTAGAAGATGATGGTTTGTAAGTGGTCTTCGATCAACACAACAAGAACAAGGTGAAGTGGTGATCACTTAAGGTAGTAAAGGTGGCGATGGTTCGATGGTTTTGGGTTGCTGATCACGGTGTTGGTTCATCAAGAAGAAAATAAAAAGGTATGTATATATCTATTATGTATGTATGCGTATATATATCTTTATAGAGAAAGAGCTTGAGAGTGAGAGTGAATTGGTAGCGAGGGTATTGATGATTTGTGTTCTCTTCGTTCATATTTGTATGTATTTCAATTTGATAGGACGTGTAACAAACTGGAGACAGAAACAAATTTGATTTCAGTGTCGATGGGGATATGAAATTGAATCGTACTCCTTTTTGTTTTCATTGTGACTGAGATCGATTGTTGTTTTGTGATGTTGTCAACAGGTTTATCAATCAGGAGCAGAAGAAGAAGTTAAAGGAAAATGGAAAAGGGATAGTGACCTTCAACAGATTTTTGATTGTTTTGTGATTTAAAATTCTGATTTGTACCGGATTAAAGACAAGAATAATCAATTTAATATAGTGTGAAAGTGATATGAAACTAAAATTTATTTTGTGTTTTTGTATAATTCTATATTTAATTAATCAAAATTTATAATAATAATACTGATTTATATAATGTGGTTGTATATATGTATATATAATTATATATGTATGTATATATATATATATATATATATATATATATATATATATATATATATATATATATATATATATATATATATATATATATATATATATATATATATATATATTCTGTATATGTAATTATGCATATATCTGTATCTGTATCATTATATATCGAATATGTATATATATATTTGTATATTAATTATATAAAGAAACATAGTAATAATAATTATATAAACATTAATATTTAATATTAATTTGATTAATAATAATGTAACTAATAATAATAATTATAGAATTAATAATAATAATATCAATAATATTAATAGCAATACTTGTACATCTCAAGTTATATATATATATATATATATATATATATATATATATATATATATATATATATATATATATATATATATATATATATATATTATTTATTTATTTATTTATTTTTTTAAATAATAATACAAATATTAATATTAACATTAACATTTATAATGAAAGTAAGGTTAATAGTATAACTTTTTAACTTGTAATTAAATTTAATTATTAATATTAACATATATTGAATATTTAGTATTTATATATTTTATATACATTTTACAATATATATATAATATTACTTATGTATAGTATTCATATATATATATATATATATATATATATATATATATATATATATATATATATATATATATATATATATATATATATATTAAATATTTATTTACAAAAAATTGTTCGTGAATCGTCGAGAATAGTCAAGGGTTAAATGAATTTATGAAATAGTTCAAAAATTTTTGAGATTCAATTAAATAGACTTTGCTTATCAGGTCGAAATCATATAAAATTAAGTTTAAATTTGGTCGGAAATTTTCAGGTCGTCACAGTACACACCCATTAAAGAAATTTCGTCCCAAAATTTGATTGGGATCGTCATGACTGATAATAAGAATGTTTTCCTGACGAATATGAGCTGATAAATAAAGTTTTATCATCATTGAGTAATATAGATAAAACAATTCGATTATTTGAAGCGTACAAGTGAAGCTATCACAAAAGAGTGAAATAGGGAAATAAAGTTCGTCATAACTTTTGACGTAGTCGTGGTTGAATTCCGGAATTCAAGGGATTTTAAAGAAAATCTTTGAAATCTATAAGATATGATTCTTCGGGAATTAAGGAAATTAGAATCCTCTTTAATTAAATGCGGTCATCTGCCTCGATTGTTATGCCAGAAATTCCCACTATAACTTTGCCTCTTCTGTTCCATTATTTTCACCACTCCTCTACTTTCTTCTTTCATTCTCATTCAAAGATTGTGAAAATGCTCAATCCAGTTCTGATCCTTGATATTTTTTCTGGCTATCGCATCTGTCATTCTTCTTTTTTTTTTTACCATCGGAGGAATCTGTTTACTTCTAATATTTCCTTTGTGTTACAGTGTTTCTAATTTTCCCGTGTCTTTATGTAGCTATACGCATTGATATACACGGTTTGTAATTTTTGTGTTGTTACCGGACCTTATATTTTCCCGTATATTTCAGAGCTTCATACTTTTATTTTCACTTCCCGACTTCAAGTCAAGCGAATATTGGTCCAGAATTCATAGATGTAGCGTTTCGAATGATTATAACGTTCTAAGAATGAAAGAGCGTATTCTCACGATTTGATTGGTTAGATTACTAGAATCACTGAGGATGGAACTATCAATAATATATTTTATTGATATGTTCAGAGGTAAAACAGAATGAACGATTCATGTAACATGACACATGATGATGTTACGATATGTGAATCATCATGTTTCATTAGAATTTCCAGCATGACTTACTGTAATATAATCACGTTGGCCAAGCGTCATTATATTATACTAACTCGTGCTTCAACTCCCAACACTTCTCCAGAAATCATTCATAATTTAAACTTAAAATTTTATAGAAGGATAGAAACTAAAATAGTTTCTTTTATGATGCAACATAGATAGCACGAGGAGATAGATAATTTCGGACGAAGATATTTATGAAGGTATCTTCAGAAATATCGAAGATATTCATAATGAAAGATACAATGATATTTTTTTGAATTTTCTTAAGATCGATGGTTGATGAAGAAATTTATCTGTAAGGATTTAGAATAAGTAGGAGCAAGATATTCATTTAAAGGTTTCAACTGATACTGAATCACCTGGATTCGTTAAGTACAGGTTTAGTTTTTGAGATTTGGTTCACAGTCTCCTTCATAGTCTACTCAATCTGTTTTCCAGT
The DNA here is from genome assembly GCF_046630445.1 of Rutidosis leptorrhynchoides. Taxonomy (NCBI): domain Eukaryota; kingdom Viridiplantae; phylum Streptophyta; class Magnoliopsida; order Asterales; family Asteraceae; genus Rutidosis; species Rutidosis leptorrhynchoides. The sequence continues at coordinate 339,501,817 of NC_092336.1, forward strand.
TGCAAATCTGAGCTTTTTCAACACCTCATTCTTTATTATCAAGCTCTTGGCCATTAAGACCATCTATAGCTTTTGCTATTTCATCAGAATTCTCATATCTGAATTATTGGTCATCGATACGAGGTGTTATCAAGAATTTGAAGGGTTTGAACGTAGAATGTATTCGTCAAGATACAAATGATGTTTAAGATTAAATCAAGTGACAAACTTGGAGAAATGTTTAACAGTAGAAGATGTAGCTTATTAACGATATTATAAATCAAAATGTGTTATAATTTATATTTCCTACTCTTTTAATACTTTTTAATATTTCAAGGTTAGTAGTATAGTCCAATATATAATCTTAGAATTTAAAATATTTAAGATCAGAAGATGATGAAGAAATTTTACGTAGTTAATTAATTGGTTACTAATAAATTTTATTTTGTCCATTATTTTCTTCATTATGCCACTTGTCAAATCTTGATTTGGATTTTGATTGGCAGAATTTCGTATATGAAATTGAATTGGAATAAAAATGGTTATTTGTGGAGGAACACGTACGTATATCTGTGGTTGTAAGTAGGATAGTAAATGACTGTTGAATCGAATTTGAAGAATGTACAGTGTAACATGTTATTGTGAGATCTAAATATTTCTAGGGCATTACCTACCCGTTAAAATATTCTCATCATTAATAGTTTGTACAAGAGAACTTTTATTTACCATCTTTATGAAAATATATGTACATATATATTTTCTTCCGATGTAATCATGGATTTAATGAGTTAATATAATATTAAACTCATTTGATTTACTGTTAGAACAAGAATACATAATCTCTAAAACATTAGTGATTGCATAATCGCCATGAAGAACGAAGATAATGATGTAGAACAAGATATCAAACGAAGATTATGCTCAGGGTATAGATTGTGATGTTGAGGCTTGTGTCGTTGGTGATTTTGTTGGTGCCGATGGTGCTGTTGGTTCTTGTAATCTTTGCACCAGATTCTCCAAAGTTATTATTCGGGCGCGAAACTCATCGACTCCTTCTATTACTCCGGGATGATTGGCGGTTTGAACAAAGGGATGAATAAGTTTTAGAATGGTAGATGTTATGTAATCGTCGCGAGCTATTCTGAAAATGAGGGTGAAAATGGTGTTTTGTACTGGTTTGCCGGTAAGTGCTTCAGGTTCTTCGCCAAGAGTGCAGGTTGGTGGATGGAAAGGATCGCCTTCTTCTTATCTCAATTGATTAAGTCAACTACGAACCCATCCCTAATTCATCTAGAATTGAAGATGACTAATTGGTTGATCCATTCCGGTTACACTGCTTTCAGAGCTCAGGTGAATATCCATGTCAGAATAGATATCGGAATCTGAGGAACTTGAACTGGTTGCAGAATTTATCTTTCACGGTTAGATAAAGGATTTTCGATATGAAATGTTTTTTTGGATATCGGATGATATTCTAATTACATAGAATACCTACATATAGTACAGAGTATCCCGTAGATTACGGAGGGAATTAAGGAAACGTGTCAGACAAGGTCTAATGTGATGGGATATGAATTTGTCTGTACACCATCTATGCAATAATTGCAAAAAGACGTGCCGATACTGAAAATGATAAGTAGATATTTTTCGATAAAGGATGGTAAGCAAAACTTTTAACATGCAGACCAGGTTCAAGTCTAGACTCATTAATTATCCTATCAACTACTAGGTCGAAGTCCAGACTCATTAATTCATCCTAACAACTACCTATTAGACACACTAATGCAAGACCTGGTTCGCTAAGACCACCCCTCTGATACCAACTGAAATGCCCCGTTCATATCGATTATAAACGTTACATAATAATTGATTTCATTGCGAGGTATATGACCTCTATATGATACATTTTACAAACATTGCATTCGTGTTTAAAAGACAAACTTACATCACATTGAAAGTTGACGGCATGCATACCATTTTCATAATATATCCAACTATAAATGACTTAATAATATTCTTGATGAACTCAATGACTCGAATACAACGTCTTTTGAAATATGTCATGAATGACTCCATGTAATATCTCTAAAATGAGCAAATGCATAGCGGAAGATTTCTTTCATACCCGAGAATAGACATGCTTAAAAGTGTCAACCAAAAGGTTGGTGAGTTCATAAGTTTATCATAAAACAATAAAATTCTGTAATTTTGATAGACCACGAGATTTAAATGTGCATGATACAAATGGGCCCGAATCCTATACCCACATGTAATGTACATGCGATTTCTTTTAAATACAGTACACATATCTCGTGTACGAAACCATTTTTCAACAATTCTTTGTAACCGTACACATATCTCGTGTACAAAATATCATACACATAACCTATGTATAAAATCATTCTCTCGATACATAACATTCGCTTTTCTTTGCTTGCTTTCGTTGCTTGGTAACCAACCTTAACATTTGATGTGCATCATAAATATCCCTAAAACAGAACATCTCGTATGTATAATATATAAACCTCGAATTACTAAACACCACGCCCACTAGCTCTTCCGTCTAGTGAACATTCTGGGTGGGGGTGTTAAACCCGGTAGCTACCTTTAGGATTCACGTGAATTAGGGGTCATACCCGTTTCCTAATTATTAGGTTACCAAGCTATAATAATTAAGGGGAAATATTCACATCAATTTGTGGCAATTATAACGTCCAACTAATTCAATAATAATCAACAGAACTTCTGTCTGTATAATAATTCATTCGAGGAATGTTTTGCTTGTGTCTATCTCGTCAAACATTTATAAAAGCATCTCATGTATTCTCAGTCCAAAAATATAGATTTCAAAGGCATTTAATAAAACATTTGTAAAAAACAGCTCATATATTCTTAGTCTCAAAAATATAAAGAGTAAAAGGGAATCAAATGAACTCACGATACGATATTTTGTAGTAAAAATATGCATACGACGATACTGAACAATGCAGGGTTGGCCTCGGATTCACGAACCGATATCATTTATATATATATTAACACATATAATTGTAATCAAACGAATTTATATATTATTAGTGATATACTTGTTATTTTAATAAATTACGTGTTTCGTTAGTAACTTAATTAAATGAATTTATTTTATATTCTTTAAATAAAAAAAATGTTAATATAGTTTAAGTATATTTATATATGACTAATTTTTATTGTAGTAACGATAATAATATTAGTAATAATATTGATAATAATAGTAATATGGTTTTTATAAAAATAATAATGATACTAGTAATAATAATAATAATAATAATAATAATAATAATAATAATAATAATAATAATAATAATAATAATAATAATAATAATAATAATAATAATAATAATAATAATAATGTAAAAATAATAATATTAATGTTAAAAAATAATAATAATAGGGATAATAAAATAATAATGATAATTCTAATAATAATAATGATACTTAATAATAATAATAATAGTTTTAATAATTATAATATTAATAATTTTCAAAAATAATAATAGGTATTTGTCATAAAACTTAATCATAATTTTTCTTAATAATCATAATCATATCATTAACTTATTTTAAATCATAAACTTAATCCTAAATTTTATTTTTAAACCTAACCTTAACATTTTAATAACATTAATCATAATAATAGTAGTAATAATAATAATAATAATAATAATAATAATAATAATAATAATAATAATAATAATAATAATAATAATAATAATAATAATAATAATAATAATAATAATAATAATAATAATGAGTAATAAGTAAACTACCTCAAAGAAGTAGTCCTTAAAAAAATGCCCAAGTCCGGGTTTGAACCCGCGACGTCCCGCTAACCCGAATACATCCTTAACCATTACGCTATGTGTTTCTAAAAAAAATGCCCGAGCCCAAGCTCGAACCCGAGACCTCTCGATTAACTCAAACACACTAAACCAATGAACCATTTATTACTTTCTTGTATTATCTCCCACTTTAAATTATATACCCTTACAACTGTCATGACTTTCATCTTCATCACAACCATCATCTTTCATTATCTTAAATCATATAACATCATCATTATAATTCATGATTATCATCATCATCAGTAATATATCATACGTACATCATCATCGTAATTCGCTTCACAGCATTCACGAATTGGTTGTTGGCCCAACAACACAAGCCCAATTAGCAATTTATGGCCCAAACTCAATACTATTTATTACCAGCCCAAACTGAATGGGTTTAATTGATCAAGAGTAGAGATTTATAATAGGGTTCAAGGTTAGTTAAAATTGATCGAATGAAAAATAGCAAAACAATAGCAGCAGCATCACGATCATACTTTTCATCATCATCATTACATAGCATCATCAAGACATCATCATCGTACTCGTATATCCTAATTATATCACCTAATCTTCATCATCATCAATTATATTATCATCCTAATCATCTTTATTTACGTACGTTCATTATCATTAAAAAGTGGGTGTCGTGATTGTTGGAATAGAACCAGGGAATAATCAGCAAAATAAGGTTTGAATAATAGGAGATTTTCAGCGGTTAGATGGTTTGAAACATGTGGGTTTTCGATGGGCCAATGATATAGCCAAAATGGACGGTTTTATTTGTGCAGTGTCGTTAGGTCACAGGGTGTCAGATTCGGTATAGCATGCAGAGATTTTCGTTTAATTTATATTTTGCGGGGCCTAAATTTACTTTTACTTTCTAAAGTGTAGAAGGTGTAAGTTAACCTAGTGTCATTTTTTATGCTGATTAACGAATTGAAAATCAAGTGGATAACTGTCTTTTAGTTAAATTACCTGGATAAAAGATAGTAGTTGATTTTAGCTAAAGGTCCTAAATGCAGAAAAGTAAATAAAGTGGAAGGATATCCGGAGTATGTAGATCAGGGAAATGTTGACCAAGATATCAGAGTTGGGTTAGGGAAAGGTAATTATGCTTATGTTAAGACTATGCTTGGAATGATGTAGATCTGGTTGGATGAGCCAATTACACAGACCTACTTAACTCTGAACTCTCGGAGTTCTCTTTGAGCAGTGAGAAGTATGTCACTTGGTCGTATAACTGAAGTGTAACAATACCTCGGATGTTATCCTCAGTAGAGTATTAGGTTTATTAGTGAGTTAAGCTCTAATCCTAAACCTCGTTATCAGTTTAGGTAACTGAATAACAACGTGCCGTATTGATTGAACACTTATCACAAATGGAAGGAATTCGTCGGTTTAGGTTGGCAAAACCTTAAATGAAAACTAATAACCATTCCATCATACTAATGAGATCATAACAAATCAAGCATTATACAGCATTACAGTTAACATACTGATAGTAAAGCAGATAGAAACCTAATGAATACCTAACCAGTTGATATGACTAAGACCTAGGGCAACAATCAGACAAGAACATGCAATAGGCTTGGGTCATACAGTAAAGGCACTAACTAGATCTTAACAGCTCCTAAGAGGTCTCTTCGGAATAGTCAATAGGCATACTAGGTCATTCATGTCTCAATTCCTAGGTTCCGTGTCCTAAAAGTGCATTAGATGCCTCTCGGGAACTCCGGCCATACCGAGTTCATAGAATCTTCAGATACAGTATAACCAGGGGTCTTAATCCTATGAAGTAGCAAATTTCATATAGGTGGACAAGTCCTGATCACAACCTAAATTGGTCAATCCTTAAGATGCTAGCATACAAATCTATCAGACTTCCTAGTTCAGTATTATAACAGTAATCGTACTAAATTAACATAATTACGCTAACCCAAACTTCTATCATGGCAACATACAGATAAATTAAGCTATCATGGCAATATCGAAATGAATTATTAAACGTAAAAGGTAAGCATACATGTTTAATACAAAAGACAAGCATTTCAGATAAAAACCTGAAAAGGCCGAATAAATCTGCCCTAGATCGCAGGGACTCGCCGGGATATCCTCCGGAAAATAAAAGCTAAGCTAACTACTACTAAAACTAACTAAAAGATTGGAAAATATAAATTGAATTTCAAGTTGAGTGTGTTTTGGAATGGATGGAGAAGGCCATTTAAATAGACTAAGTTTTTGCCAAAATACGGCTGACAGGCCGTATGGCAGCCCGTTTGGTGGCCCGTATTTGGCATGCCGTTTTCATTGCAAGTCGTTTGGCAGCCCGTTTGGTGAGTCTTATTTGGCAGGCCATTTACATACTGGCAGGCCGTATGGTAGGCCCTTTGGTAAGCCGTTTTTGGTGCCTGGTCAGTCTGATTCACTGGATCGTAACTTGATTTCTTGTCTTTCACCGTTTTCACTCTAGAATCTTCGTTTTAGCTCCATTTTACTTGATTCTTTTTGCATCACCTTTGTAATTACTTGATTTAATCAACCGAAAAAGCGATAATTTTGCCGACAAAGTTTTAATCTTTATTGTTTTGGGGCTCAATTTAGGGGGTAAAAACGTGACTTTTTGTGACGACCCGAAAATTTCCGACCAAATTTAAACTTAATCTTTATATAATTCCAACTTGATAAGCAATGAATTTTAATAAATCTTGAACCTCCGGAAAGAGTTTTACACAAGCTTTTGGTCACCCTTTTATTCTGACGATTCACGAACGTCATAACTTGATTTAATTGTTTAATTATTATGTATATATATGGATTTATATATATTTAACTTGAAAATATGATAATTAAATATCTCATTAAGTATATTAACAAAGTATTATATATATTTTTATACTACTAATTTAAAGAGTTTTTGAACAATATATATGTTACTATTTAAACGACGTAATTAACTTATGTTAAAATGTATTTACATATAATGTATTACGAGTGTAAATACATCCTTATAAGTATTGAATACCCTTTATAATATACCAATACATATGAAGGATAGCTATACTCATATTTTCATTCAATTTCCTCAAAGAGTTCTACTCGCATTCATACGGTATTTTTACCCGTATTATACACAGCTTCTAGAAGTATTTACTATTGGTATATACCAATAGAATTATGCAATTATTTGTTTAATATGTCATCCATGACCTAATCAATTTAATATGTCATGCATGACTTAATAAAATTTAATTTATCTTAGATATTTTCACTAAAAGCCAAAATTATAAGCTTATAAATAAGGACCATTTTAACTCATTTTTACTCCACATTTTTTTTAAACTAAAAACACACACTTGAATGCTCTCATATCATACTTTAATCTCAGCAACTTTCCTCTTCATAATAAAGGTAAAATACTTCTCAAAATCCTTGTTCAATTCCTTGTATAGTTGCTATCTTATTATACTTATAAAACTTGTAAAAACAAGAACTTGTTTTGGTGAACACCAAGCTTGTTTGAAAAACTAATCTAATCTTTCTAACTTAACTCTAATAACACTTATTTATATGTATTATGATGTTATATTAAGTTAATATAAGAACTTATAACTTGTACATATGAAGAACACCTTGAAATTTAACATACATCCTTTAATCTCCATTCGGTAAAAAGCGGGCTGTTTTGGGTTGGGAATTAAAAACCTATCTTAGACTTTGAGTTCAAGGATAAGACTTTGGAAATATGTTAATATATGTAAATGAGACTTCCAGTATTTGTTTCATGATTTTAGACAAAGTGGAAGTATTTTATCAAAAATCATATATTGGGTGGATGCCGGGATTTTTCCAAATCTGTCCACCGATAAAAAAAAGGGTAAAGCTCTAAACATTACTACTTAGGATGAATTTTTCGAATTGGTTTTGTAAAATTTACTTCTTAATGAATCCATAGCAATTTGATTCACTTTAAACGGAGTTGTAATGAATATTTGGCGAGCAAAACAAAATCTGCAAAAATTAACGTTGTATGGACGAAATTTATATTATAAAAACTATATTAACCATATCCTTGTTAAATTTTCCTATATCCTATATATATTTGGACATGTTATCAGTAGTATAAAAAAATATTATAATCTTGGTTAATTCTATGATTGTATATATGTATAATAATATTCTTGGTACGTCCTAACACAATTATACAATACGTTTTGATAAATCCTAAGACAATACGTACACAATACGTCTTAGTTAATTCTAAGACAATATGTATAAAATACGTCTCTAGGTTGATGCAAAGACAATACGTATACAATAAGTCATGGGGTAATTCTAAGATTATATATATATATATACCGATTATTGGACTGTTGAACTTTTCGGACTATTTTGGACTACTAACAAAGGACTACTAACAATGGACTATTAACATAAAATGTTTAAAATTGTTATATAAGTATTCTATGAACTTGCTTTATTTTATTCATATGTCGTATTAATATCTGAATCGTTATTATTGTTAGAGGTTCGTGAATCCAAGGACGACGGTCATATTTTTAATAAGTTGAAAACTTATTATTAATATACTTTTACTACTGTGAGTATATAGTCCCATTTTTAAACTCTAAAAATATTTTGGAATGAGAATACATGCATTTTATGTTTTACGCTATAGACACAAGTACTTAAAATATATTCTACGTTGAGTTGTACCACTTTGCATATCTTCCCAAATAGCTTGGTAACTAATATTTACATGTTGTAAGAACATGTAAGCGCGAATCCTATTGATAGATCTATCGAGTTTGACAACCCCAACCGGGCTAGTTGCTCTGGTATCGTAAACGGTTGCATAGTACTTCGTTTTTACTACACTTGGTACAGTGTAGGGAGATTTCATAATAAAGGGAATATGCCACATTAATGGTTAAGTATGGTTACCGAAGCGCTCAACAACTTATATAATACTTTTATACACTTGCGAGTGTACATATATTTATAACTATGAAATCTTGTGGTCTATATTTATATCGATGATAAACCTATATATCTCACCAACCTTTGTGTTGACTGTTTACGCATGTTTATTCTTAGGTCCTTAAGAACGTCTTCCGCTGTTGCATTATCTGAGCAAGCTGTGCATGGAGTCTCATACTTTTATTTAAATAAAGTGTTGCATTCAATAAAACCTTTGTCATGTATTATATTCAACTGTTACGTCACGTGTGTAGTATTTGGAAACCGATGTATTTTGGGGATTATTTCTTAAATAATCGCCTACTTGTTTAAAACATGCATTATGTATAATAATGATGTGCTTTTTATGAAACGAATGCAATATTTTCTAAAACGTATCATATAGAGGTCAAATACCTCGCTATGGGACCAATGACAACATACTGCGTTTATAGTAATATGGAAGGGTCATTTCAGTTGGTATCAGAGCGGTGGTCTTAGCGAACCTTGTCTTACATTAGTGTGTCTAACGGATAGTTATTAAGATGCATTAGTGAGTCTGGACTTCGACCTTAACTGCATGTCAAAAGTTTTGCTTATCATTTCTAGTCGAAAATCATCTGCTTATCACCCTTAGAAAATTACATTCTTATCATTCTTATTCTAGACACATCTTACTGCATTGATTGCATAAATAGTGTATAGACAAAGTTCATATTTTAGCGTATATGCTAATTCATATCTTAGCGTATCTGTTACTGTAAACTTTGCCTAACATATTCCGTAAATTCCTCCGTAATCTATGAAATCTTTTGCTCTATATATATAGATATTCTATGTAATTAGAATACCATCCGATAGCCGGAAATCATTTCATATCGAAAATCCTTTATTCAATCGTATGAAATGGAACTCTCCACTAGTTCAAGTCCCTCGAATTCCGATATGGAATTTCACTCGAGCTCCGAAAGCAATGTCACCAGAATGGATCAACCAATTAGCAATCATCTATTTTAGATAAATTGGGGATGAGTTCGTAGTCTACTTAATCATTGGAGAAAGAAGAAGGTGATCCCTTCCATCTACCACATTGCCCTCTTGGTGAAGAACATGAGGCACTTATCGGCGAACCCGTTCGTAACACCATTTTCTCTCTCCTTTTCAGGATATGCCGCAATGTAATGACCCGGAATTTTCCGACCAAATTATACTTATGAGATTAATATTTACATAAATTAAACCATACCAACATGATAAGCAATCTAAATTGTTGAGACTTGTGTTTTTGAAAAGAGTTTTACACAACGTTTGACCGTCCAATATGACCGATGATATCACGAACTATATAACATACGATAGTTATACGTTTTTGTATATATATGTATTTATATATATTTAACATGATCTAAGGATGGTTTAACATCTCATTGTATACTAATGACAATGAGTTATAAGTATATTTTGAAACTACTAACTTAAGTTTTCAAAACGATAACTATACGTAACATTCTTTGATATATATACTTATAATCTATAATGCTTATACATGTATCGTATATATAATGTATTTAATCACTTTTTAAGGACTTAAATACATAAAACAATATAAGTATATTCACAAAAGATAGCTATATTTGAATTCTCGTTCCGTTTCCTCAAGATTTCTATACGTATATCTAGGGTATATGTACCCGTATCATACCCAGCTTCTATACGTATTTACTATTGGTATATACACATTAAATCAACATCCTAATCAACATTATTACGGCCCTAGATATGAGGTAACTAGGATTTGTCAAGTAGTATGAATTATTAGTAAGAAAACAAAATTAGGAATCCTTTTCTTTCTTTATAAACTAAAAACGTTTTTATAAATGAACACCATTTATTCACTCCATTTTCTCATACCTACACCCTAATTTCTCTCTCAAAATACTCCTAACTTCATACTTGATCATCTCCAAGCATTTTCCCCATCATTTAGCTTCAATTACAAGCCTTAAACACCATAAGAAAACTCTTTCAAGAACATATCAAAATAACCACCCATTTGAAGAAGTTTACTTCCAACCTTTTGATCTAACTCCACCACTCTTTGATTCCAAGATTATTTCTTATCTTTTGCAGTAACTTTTTCCAAGTAACTTGAGGTAGTAACCTTGTTCATAATCTTATTCAATTCATATTCATATAGCTATCTTATTTTGTGGTATAAAATTTTAACAACAAGAACATAGTTTGAATGATTTCAAACTTGTTCCCAAACTAAATAGATCCTTCTAACTTGACTTTTAAAATACTTCAAGACCTGTAATATATCATAATTATATGCAAACCTAACAAGATATCATTTGGTTTTAAAAAGAACATTTTAAAACTGAATCTACGTCGTCGGAGTGCAACCGGGGGCTGTTTTGCGTTGGATAATTAAAAACCATCTTGAACTTTGAATTGGAAGTTCATGTTCTGGAAAAATGATATTTCTTATGAATATGTTAACGCATTAAAATTTCATGGTTTAACTCAAAGTGTAAGTATTTTTAGAAAAATGATCATTAAATGTTGTTTTTATGATGGAAAATGATCACTTTCATAAGTTTCACCAAAGTTTGACCTATAACCTATAATTTCGAATACAAACTAAGGTATTTTCAGTTCATATTCTTAAAACTTGACTCGATCCAAGGAAGTGGCAAGTTGAACCAACAAAAACGGAGTTGTAATGAAGAAACTACGACTAAAACAAGATTGGGTATCCGAAGCTAGTTTAGCTACGAAAATATTTGGAGAAAAAGTAAATTAATCATATCTTTTCTAATTAATATGATATTTTATATATAATTACTTATGATTTGATTTTATATATTTCAGGACCACCCGTAAACAACACGAGAAGATTAATCATAAGACCTCATGATTGTACGCAACACGTCATTTGACAACACGGTACTTTATGTACGTAACACGTCATTTGACAACATTGTACCATGGGTCGAGATTAATTCTGATCAATACGAATACGATGGGGTCTTGATTTATTTTATTTAAGCAACTAATTGTGGACAACTAACATCGGACTGCTAACTACGGACTAAGAAAATATTAAAAGTATTAAAAGTATATATATATATATATATATATATATATATATATATATATATATATATATATATATATATATATATATATATATATATATATATATATAACGATTACTTAAAAAGAAAATATGTTGATATATTATATATATGGTTAGGTTCGTGATATCTATCGGAGACCAAGTCGAATTAAATACCTTCAAGGCAAAAGTGAGTTTCATTTGCTCCCTTTTTAATTGCTTTTGCTATATATATTTTTGGGCTGAGAATACATACGCTGCTTTTATAAATGTTTACAAAATAGACACAAGTACTTAAAAATATATTCTACGTTGAGTTGTACCACTGGCATATTTCCCTGTAGCTTGGTAACTACTATTTACATGGGTATTGTAAACGCGAATCCTGTTGATAGATCTATCGGGCCTGACAACCCCAACCGGACTGGATGACCAGTATTCAACGGTTGCACAGTACTTCGTTTTGGTGACTACACTTGGTACGGTGTAGTGAGATTTCATAATAAAGGGAATATGCGACATTGATTAAATGTTAAGTATGGTTACCAAGTGCTCAACCACTTAGAATGCTTTACATACACTTGCGAGTGTATTATGTTTATGATTATGAAATCTTGTGGTCTATTAACATATTGAAATGATTGTTATGATAAACCTATGAACTCACCAACCTTTTGGTTGGCACTTTAAAGCATGTTTATTCTCAGGTACGAATTAAGTCTTCCGCTGTGCATTTGCTCAATATAAGGACATTACTTGGAACCGATCATCGCAATGGGACCAAATGTTGATGACTTCGTCCAGGTGGATTAGGACGGGTTCTTTAAGTTGGTATCAGAGCGATGGTCGTAGCGAACCAGGTCTTGCATTAGTGTGTCTAACTAGTAGTTGTTAGGATGCATTAATGAGTCTTGACTTCGACCGTGTCTACATGTCAGAAGTTTTGCTTATCATTTCTAGTCGGAAATAATCTGCTTATCATCCTTAGGAAATTACCTTCTTATCATTCATAAGTCTAGACACGTTTTACTGCATTTACTGCATTGATAGTGTATAGACGAATTCTTATCTTAGCATATCTGTTATTGCGAACTTTGACTGATACCTTTTCAAAGATTCTCCGTAATTTACGGGATTTTGGTATTATATATACATATGTAAATTATGTATTGAAGAGTACCAAATCTAACTCCTATAATCTATTCCATATCAAAAATCCATTTTCCCCATTATAGAAGATGGATTCCGCATCTAGTTCGAATTCTTCAGATTCCGACAGTTATGCCGATATGGATTTCCATTCGGGCTCCGAAAGCAGCGTCACCGGAATGGATCAACCAATTTCCCATCATCTATTCTAGATGAATGGGATGGGTTTGTAATATACTAAATCACTGGAGACAAGAAGAAGGTGATCTATTCCATCCACCAAATTGCCCTCTTGGCGATGAACCTGAAGCACTTACCGGCGAACCTATTCGAAACACCATTTTCTCTCTCATTTCTAGAGTATCTCGTCACGATTATATACTATCCCATATTACAAATCTTGTTCATTCACTCGCTCCAACTGCCAATCATCCCGGTGTACTAGCAGAAGTTAACGAACTTCGCGCTCGCGTGACGGCTTTGGAGAACATGGTGCGAAGGTTGCAAACACCAGCAGCAGCACCAGCAGCATAATCAGCACCACCATCAATAACATCAACAATACCATCATCACCACTAACAAACAACATCCGCATCACACGTCTCGACATCATAATCTGTCCCACAAACATCAACATCATACGCACCATAGATACCAAGGAGTACCAACAATAATGAACGATGAAGTATTGATCCATAACTTCATTGATATTCTGCGAAGAATATGTGGTTTCAAAAAGTTTTAGAGATTTCTTATTCTAGCTCAAACCGAAAAGCAAATGAGATTAATATCATATTAACTCATTAAATTCATGATTTCATCTGAAGAAAAAAAAAAATTATATATATATATATATATATATATATATATATATATATATATATATATATATGTTTTCATAAAGATTGTAATTAAATATATATATATATATATATATATATATATATATATATATATATATATATATGTTTTCATAAAGATTGTAATTAAAAGTTCTTTTGTACAAAATATTAATGGTGAATTTTTTTTAACGGGTAGGTAATACCCGAGGAATAATTAGATTTCATCTTAATAAGTTACATTGTACATTCGTCGAAGCTGATTCAACAATCATTTACTATCCTACTTACAACCACTGATATACGTATCCGTTCACTGCAGAATAACCATTTTCATTCAATTTCATATTTGAATTTTGACTTCTCAGAATCCAACAAGTGGCATATGAAGAAAACATATGACAAAATAAAATCTGTTAGAAACAAACAAATTAACTATGAAAAATTTTGTTAAGAATCCACGCTAACTGTTCCAGCTAACTGTTCCTAGCTAACTGATTACATTTTATTTATCGCAGTTTATTTATCGCAATTTAATTATCGCACTTTTATTTATCGTCATTTAATTTCTGTAATTATTTTACGCACTTTAAATATCGGGACACGTATACAATGTTTTGACATATCATATCGACGCATCTATATATATTATTTGGAATCACCATAGACACTCTATATGCAGTAATGATCGAGTTCTCTATACAGGGTTGAGGTTGATTCTACAATAATATATATAGTTTGAGTTGTGATCGAGTCTGAGACGTATACGGGTCACGACACGTATTAATTAATTCGTATATTATATATTAAACTATATATGAAATATTGGACTGTTACTGTGGACTATCGACTGTGGACTAATGACATTGGATAATTAAAATGAATTAAAATATTGATTATAACATATGAAACTAAACATTTCTTCAAGATTGCCACTTGATTTCATCTTAAACCTCATTATATCTCAATGATTACAATCAGCGTTCAAATCTATCATGATTCTTAAAAACACCTCAATCGAGAGGATAAACCAACCGCACTTCATCTACAGAAGAAAAGATTGATGCATATAGTTATGCACCTGAAAAACCCTCAGAAACTGAGTAAATGTTTGACACGTATCTGTTCTAGTTCCTTTGACATTGTTATTACCGAAGATCGTTTTGCAATCTATTTCCAAAGTAGCTAATTTTGTCACAGCTCCAGCAAGTCAACTCCGACTTTTCATCTGAAACAACTTTATTATAACCGTGATATATATGCGTACTATTTATTGTTACTGGGTAACCTTTTATATTCCACAATATTACCATCAGCGATTAATCATTCTAAAAAAACACAATTCTCCTGAAACTACCTCGGTTTGATAACTGATGACCCAGATCAGTTAACTTTGAAAATGCTGACGAAGCAGCATGTTGTAGATGATCTTAATGGCCAAAAGTTTGATGATAAAGAAAGGAGTGTTAGGAACGCTCGATAGAAAATTTAGTACCGAAAAGCGGTTATGCGAAACTATGAAGAAAGCCGTGGACAAATCACAAAGAATAAGTTTGCCTTCAAAGAATTCAAATGATTCTGTGCCTGCTGAAATCGTTAGCAAACATCTTATTTCTCATTCTAAACCTTCACAGACAAATCTTCTTCATCATCCATTGATATTAGAAATTCTAAGATATTCTCGTATATTCTATTATAAATATCCTCCATATTTTTGGCGATATTTTCACAACTTTTCTTATCTGAGATCATTTATCTCTCCGTAATATCTGCAACATAAAAGAAACTGTATTAGTTTCTAAATTCTGAAACCTTCGAGTTTAAAATATGAATGTTTTGAAGTAGTGTTGGGAACTGAAGCATGGATTAGTATAATATAATGACACTTGATCAATGTCATTATATTACAGTAAGTCATGCTGAGTTTCTAATGAAGCATGATGATTCACAGTACCGTCATCATGTGCCATTTACACGACTCTTACATTCTATCTAATCTCTAAACATATCAAGAGAATATTTTTCTGGATGACTCGGTCTTCTCCAGGTATTCTGGTAATTTAACAAATCAAAATCGTTCTATTACCATTTTCTTCTTAGAGCATTAGCTATGTTCATTCTGAATTTCATATCTACGAATTCCGGACCATTACTCGCTTGACTCGAAGTCGGGAAGAGAAAACGAAAGCATGAAGCTCCGAAAAATAATGAAGAATATAAACTCCGATAATAACCTCGAAATTACAAACTTTTTATATCGATGCAGATAGCAATATAGAGACATGGGAGAATTAGAAACACTATAAACACAAGAGTATAGTAGAAGTAAATAGATTCTTCTGGTAGTAGATGAAAAAGAAGAATGACAGATATAAAAGTTAGGAGTATATCAAGAATCAGGACTGGATGGAGCATATTGATGAATGCTTTAAAGTAAGAATCAAGGGAGAAAGAATAGAAGGTGTGAGTCGTGGAAAATAAGGAAACGAAGGGGTGAATTTATAGTTAAATATCAGACAGAGCAATCGAAATAGATTATTGCATATAATCAAAGAAGATCCTGATTTCCTTAATCACCAAAGAACCAAATTTTATTACGTAAGATTCTCTTTAAATCCCTTAAATCCCGGAAATCAATCATAACTACGTCATCGGTTAAGACGAATATATTTTACTCATCTCACTCTTTTACGATAGTCTCATTTATATTCTTCGTATAATTGAATCGTTTTATCTACATTACTCAATGATGATAAAACTCCATTATCACCTTATATTTGTCATGAAAACCTTCTTATTGTTATCCATAACAACCTCTATCAAATTTCGGGGACGAAATTTCTTTAACGGGTAGGTACTGTAATGACCCGGAATTTTCCGACCAAATTATACTTATGAGATTAATATTTACATAAATTAAACCATACCAACATGATAAGCAATCCAAATTGTTGAGACTTGTGTTTTTGAAAAGAGTTTTACACAACGTTTGACCGTCCAATATGACCGATGATGTCACGAACTATATAACATACGATAGTTATACGTTTTTATATATATATGTATTTATATATATTTAACATGATCTGAGGATGGTTTAACATCTCATTGTATACTAATGACAATGAGTTATAAGTATATTTTGAAACTACTAACTTAAGTTTTCAAAACGATAACTATACGTAACATTCTTTGATATATATACTTATAATCTATAATGCTTATACATGTATCGTATATATAATGTATTTAATCACTTTTTAAGGACTTAAATACATAAAACAATATAAGTATATTCACAAAAGATAGCTATATTTGAATTCTCGTTCCATTTCCTCAAGATTTCTATACGTATATCTAGGGTATATGTACCCGTATCATACCCAGCTTCTATACGTATTTACTATTGGTATATACACATTAAATCAACATCCTAATCAACATTATTACTGCCCTAGATATGAGGTAACTAGGATTTGTCAAGTAGTATGAATTATTAGTAAGAAAACAAAATTAGGAATCCTTTTCTTTCTTTATAAACTAAAAACGTTTTTATAAATGAACACCATTTCTTCACTCCATTTTCTCATACCTACACCCTAATTTCTCTCTCAAAATACTCCTAACTTCATACTTGATCATCTCCAAGAATTTTCCCCATCATTTAGCTTCAATTACAAGCCTTAAACACCATAAGAAAACTCTTTCAAGAACATATCAAAATAACCACCCATTTGAAGAAGTTTACTTCCAACCTTTTGATCTAACTCCACCACTCTTTGATTCCAAGA
This sequence comes from Rutidosis leptorrhynchoides, assembly GCF_046630445.1. Lineage (NCBI taxonomy): Eukaryota > Viridiplantae > Streptophyta > Magnoliopsida > Asterales > Asteraceae > Rutidosis > Rutidosis leptorrhynchoides. Next base: position 339,519,519 of record NC_092336.1, read on the forward strand.
TTATTTATTATCTTTTGTAGTAACTTTGTCCAAGTAACTTGAGGTAGTAACCTTGTTCATAATCTTATTCAATTCATATTCATATAGCTATCTTATTTTGTGGTATAAAATTTTAACAACAAGAACATAGTTTGAATGATTTCAAACTTGTTCGCAAACTAAATAGATCCTTCTAACTTGACTTTTAAAATACTTCAAGACCTGTAATATATCATAATTATATGCAAACCTAACAAGATATCACTTGGTTTTAAAAAGAACATTTTAAAACTGAATCTACGTCGTCGGAGTGCAACCGGGGGCTGTTTTGCGTTGGATAATTAAAAACCATCTTGAACTTTGAATTGGAAGTTCATGTTCTGGAAAAATGATATTTCTTATGAATATGTTAACACATAAAAATTTCATGGGTTAACTCAAAGTGTAAGTATTTTTAGAAAAATGATCATTAAATGTTGTTTTTATGATGGAAAATGATCACTTTCATAAGTTTCACCAAAGTTTGACCTATAACCTATGATTTCGAATACAAACTAAGGTATTTTCAGTTCATATTCTTAAAACTTGACTCGATCCAAGGAAGTGGCAAGTTGAACCAACAAAAACGGAGTTGTAATGAAGAAACTACGACTAAAACAAGATTGGGTATCCGAAGCTAGTTTAGCTACGAAAATATTTGGAGAAAAAGTAAATTAATCATATCTTTTCTAATTAATATGATATTTTATATATAATTACTTATGATTTGATTTTATATATTTCAGGACCACCCGTAAACAACACGAGAAGATTAATCATAAGACCTCATGATTGTACGCAACACGTCATTTGACAACACGGTACTTTATGTACGTAACACGTCATTTGACAACATTGTACCATGGGTCGAGATTAATTCTGATCAATACGAATACGATGGGGTCTTTATTTATTTTATTTAAGCAACTAATTGTGGACCACTAACATCGGACTGCTAACTACGGACTAAGAAAATATTAAAAGTATTAAAAGTATATATATATATATATATATATATATATATATATATATATATATATATATATATATATATATATATATATATATATATATATATATATATATATATATATATATATATATATATATATATATATATATATATATAACGATTACTTAAAAAGAAAATATGTTGATATATTATATATATGGTTAGGTTCGTGATATCTATCGGAGACCAAGTCGAATTAAATACCTTCAAGGGAAAAGTGAGTTTCATTTGCTCCCTTTTTAATTGCTTTTGCTATATATATTTTTGGACTGAGAATACATGCGCTGCTTTTATAAATGTTTACAAAATAGACATAAGTACTTAAAAATATATTCTACGTTGAGTTGTACCACTGGCATATTTCCCTGTAGCTTGGTAACTACTATTTACATGGGTATTGTAAACGCGAATCCTGTTGATAGATCTATCGGGCCTGACAACCCCAACCAGACTGGATGACCAGTATTCAACGGTTGCACAGTACTTCGTTTTGGTGACTACACTTGGTACGGTGTAGTGAGATTTCATAATAAAGGGAATATGCGACGTTGATTAAATGTTAAGTATGGTTACCAAGTGCTCAACCACTTAGAATGCTTTACATACACTTGTGAGTGTATTATGTTTATGATTATGAAATCTTGTGGTCTATTAACATATTGAAATGATTGTTATGATAAACCTATGAACTCACCAACCTTTTGGTTGACACTTTAAAGCATGTTTATTCTCAGGTACGAATTAAGTCTTCCGCTGTGCATTTGCTCAATATAAGGACATTACTTGGAACCGATCATCGCAATGGGACCAAATGTTGATGACTTCGTCCAGGTGGATTAGGACGGGTCCTTTCACGCAACGAGTATAATATTACTAATATTATTGAGGCTATCCGACCTTTACTCCGTATCTTGCATGGTGAATTATTTAGTAAAAAAAAAAATTATTGTCATGAAAAGCAAAACTTCATTAGTAAGTGCATCCTACAACATTTCATTCCCTTTATAAAGCTCTTGACCTCTCTTTTTATTCAAGAAACTTTAAACATCTTCTTTCACAATACAAAACAAAAAAAATTCTCATCATCTATACTCACATCGATGAGTGATGAAGTATAAATTCATTATTTTATTTACGTTGAAGAAATATTCCGCGGCGATTATGTAATCTCTAAAGTTTTAGGGATTATTCATTTCTAGTTCCAACCGTAAACCAAATGAGATTAATATAATATTAACTCATTAAATCCATATTACATCTGAAGAATGAAATGTCCCGTTCATATTGATTATAAACGTTCCATATTAATTGATTTCGTTACGAGGTTTTGACCTCTATATGAGACATTTTTCAAAGACTGCATTCATTTTTAAAACAACCATAACCTTTATTTTATCAATAAAGGTTTTAAAAACATTACGTAGATTATCAAATAATAATAATCTAAAATATACTGTTTACACACGACCATTACATAATGGTTTACAATAGAAATATATTACATTGACATATGTTTCTTGAATGCAGTTTTTACACAATATCATACAAACATGGACTCCAAATCTTGTCCTTATTTTAGTATGCAACAGCGGAAGCTCTTAATATTCACCTGAGAAAAAACATGCTTTAAACGTCAACAAAAATGTTGGTGAGTTATAGGTTTAACCAATATATATCAAATCGTAACAATAGACCACAAGATTTCATATTTCAATACACATCCCATACATAGAGATAAAAATCATTCATATGGTGAACACCTGGTAACCGACATTAACAAGATGCATATATAAGAATATCCCCATCATTCCGGGACACCCTTCGGATATGATATAAATTTCGAAGTACTAAAGCATCCGGTACTTTGGATGGGGTTTGTTAGGCCCAATAGATATATCTTTAGGATTCGCGTCAATTAGGGTGTCTGTTCCCTAATTCTTAGATTACCAGAATTAATAAAAAGGGGCATATTCGATTTTGATAATTCAACCATAGAATATAGTTTCTCGTACTTGTGTCTATTTTGTAAATCATTTATAAAACCAGCATGTATTCTCATCCCAAAAATATTAGATTTTAAAAGTGGGACTATAACTCACTTTCACAGATATTTCCTTCCTCGGAAATAAGACTTGGCCACGGATCGATTCACGAACCTATACAAATATGTACATATATATCAAAGTATGATCAAAATATAATTACAACCATTTTTATTATGTTTTAAAGATTTGAGTGTACTAAGTCAGCTGTCTTCGTTAGTAACCTACAACTAGGTGTCCACAGTTAGATGTACAGAAGTAAATCGATATATATTATCTTGAATCAATCCACAACCCAGTGTATACACGTCTCAGGCTAGATCACAACTCAAAGTATATATATTTTTGGAATCAACCTCAACCCTGTATAGCTAACTCCAACATTACTGCATATAGAGTGTCTATGGTTGTTCCAAATAATATATATACATGGGTCGATATGATATGTCAAAACATTTGCATACGTGTCTATTGTAGTGACCCGAACTTTTCCATGTTTATATATATTATTTGAGATTGATATTTACATGATTAAATGTTTCCAATATGTTAAGCAATCAAACTTGTTAAGACTTGATTAATTGAAATATGTTTCATATAGACAATTGACCACCCAAGTTGACCGGTGATTCACGAACGTTAAAACTTGTAAAAACTATATGATGACATATATATGGATATATATATAGTTAACATGATACTATGATAAGTAAACATATCATTAAGTATATTAACAATGAACTACATATGTAAAAACAAGACTACTAACTTAATGATTTTTAAACGAGACATATATGTAACGATTATCGTTGTAAAGACGTTTAATGTATATATATCATATTAAGAGATATTCATACATGATAATATCATGATAATATAATAATTTAAAATCTCATTTGATATTATAAACATTGGGTTAACAACATTTAACAAGATCGTTAACCTAAAGGTTTCAAAACAACACTTACATGTAACGACTAACGATGACTTAACGAATCAGTTAAAATGTATATACATGTAGTGTTTTAATATGTATTTATACACTTTTGGAAGACTTCAATACACTTATCAAAATACTTCTACTTAACAAAAATGCTTACAATTACATCCTCGTTCAGTTTCATCAACAATTCTACTCGTATGCACCCGTATTCGTACTCGTACAATACACAGCTTTTAGATGTATGTACTATTGGTATATACACTCCAATGATCAGCTCTTAGCAGCCCATGTGAGTCACCTAACACATGTGGGAACCATCATTTGGCAACTAGCATGAAATATCTCATAAAATTACAAAAATATGAGTAATCATTCATGACTTATTTACATGAAAACAAAATTACATATCCTTTATATCTAATCCATACACCAACGACCAAAAACACCTACAAACACTTTCATTCTTCAATTTTCTTCATCTAATTGATCTCTCTCAAGTTCTATCTTCAAGTTCTAAGTGTTCTTCATAAATTCCAAAAGTTCTAGTTACATAAAATCAAGAATACTTTCAAGTTTGCTAGCTCACTTCCAATCTTGTAAGGTGATCATCCAACCTCAAGAAATCTTTGTTTCTTACAGTAGGTTATCATTCTAATACAAGGTAATAATCATATTCAAACTTTGGTTCAATTTCTATAGCTATAACAATCTTATTTCAAGTGATGATCTTACTTGAACTTGTTTTCGTGTCATGATTCTGCTTCAAGAACTTCGAGCCATCCAAGGATCCATTGAAGCTAGATCCATTTTTCTCTTTTCCAGTAGGTTTATCCAAGGAAATTAAGGTAGTAATGATGTTCATAACATCATTCGATTCATACATATAAAGCTATCTTATTCGAAGGTTTAAACTTGTAATCACTAGAACATAGTTTAGTTAATTCTAAACTTGTTCGCAAACAAAAGTTAATCCTTCTAACTTGACTTTTAAAATCAACTAAACACATGTTCTATATCTATATGATATGCTAACTTAATGATTTAAAACCTGGAAACACGAAAAACACCGTAAAACTGGATTTACGCCGTCGTAGTAACACCGCGGGCTGTTTTGGGTTAGTAAATTAAAAACTATGATAAACTTTGATTTAAAAGTTGTTATTCTGAGAAAATGATTTTTATTATGAACATGAAACTATATCCAAAAATTATGGTTAAACTCAAAGTGGAAGTATGTTTTCTAAAATGGTCATCTAGACGTCGTTCTTTCGACTGAAATGACTACCTTTACAAAAACGACTTGTAACTTATTTTTACGACTATAAACCTATACTTTTTCTGTTTAGATTCATAAAATAGAGTTCAATATGAAACCATAGCAATTTGATTCACTCAAAACGGATTTAAAATGAAGAAGTTATGGGTAAAACAAGATTGGATAATTTTTCTCATTTTAGCTACGTGAAAATTGGTAACAAATCTATTCCAACCATAACTTAATCAACTTGTATTGTATATTATGTAATCTTGAGATACCATAGACACGTATACAATGTTTCGACCTATCATGTCGACACATCTATATATATTTCGGAACAACCATAGACACTCTATATGTGAATGTTGGAGTTAGCTATACAGGGTTGAGGTTGATTCCAAAATATATATAGTTTGAGTTGTGATCAATACTGAGATACGTATACACTGGGTCGTGGATTGATTCAAGATAATATTTATCGATTTATTTCTGTACATCTAACTGTGGACAACTAGTTATAGGTTACTAACGAGGACAGCTGACTTAATAAACTTAAAACATCAAAATATATTAAAAGTGTTGTAAATATATTTTGAACATACTTTAATATATATGTATATATTGTTATAGGTTCGTGAATCAACAGTGGCCAAGTCTTACTTTCCGACGAAGTAAAAATCTGTGAAAGTGAGTTATAGTCCCACTTTTAAAATCTAATATTTTTGGGATGAGAATACATGCAGGTTTTATAAATGATTTACAAAATAGACACAAGTACGTGAAACTACATTCTATGGTTGAATTATCGAAATCGAATATGCCCTTTTTTATTAAGTCTGGTAATCTAAGAATTAGGGAACAGACACCCTAATTGACACGAATCCTAAAGATAGATCTATCGGGTCCAACAAGCCCCATCCAAAGTACCGGATGCTTTAGTACTTTGAAATTTATATCATATCCGAAGGGTGTCCCGGAATGATGGGGATATTCTTATATATGCATCTTGTTAATGTCGGTTACCAGGTGTTCACCATATGAATGATTTTTATCTCTATGTATGGGATGTGTATTGAAATATGAAATGTTGTGGTCTATTATTATGATTTGATATATATAGGTTAAACCTATAACTCACCAACATTTTTGTTGACGTTTTAAGCATGTTTATTCTCAGGTGATTATTAAGAGCTTCCGCTGTCGCATACTTAAATAAGGACGAGATTTGGAGTCCATGCTTGTATGATATTGTGTAAAAACTGCATTCAAGAAACTTATTTTGTTGTAACATATTTGTATTGTAAACCATTATGTAATGGTCGTGTGTAAACAGGATATTTTAGATTATCATTATTTGATAATCTACGTAAAGCTTTTTAAACCTTTATTGATGAAATAAAGGTTATGGTTTGTTTTAAAATGAATGCAGTCTTTGAAAAACGTCTCATATAGAGGTCAAAACCTCGCAACGAAATCAATTAATATGGAACGTTTTTAATCAATAAGAACGGGACATTTCAGTTGGTATCCGAGCGTTGGTCTTAGAGAACTAAAAAATTTGCATTAGTGTGTCTTATCGAGTTTGTTAGGATGCATTAGTGAGTCTGGACTTCGACCGTGTTTTCTTTAAAAATGATTGCTTAACATTTTTGTTGGAAACTATATATTTTTAACATATGAATATTATGTGATATATTAATCTCTTAACGTGTTTGATATTATGTGATAGATGTCTACCTCTAGAACAAGTCCCATTGACTCACCTAATAATAATGAAGAGTCAAATGTAAATTGGAATGATTCGTGGACTGATTCACAAGTTCCCGAAGAGGAATCGGAAGAAGAGTCGAAACCGGAAGAAGAATCGGAACCGGAAGAAGAATCGGAACCGGATGAAGAAATAGAACCGGTGGGGGAAATAATAAAACGGTTAAGTAAAAGAAAATCCTCAACCAACCGACCAAAGTTAATTATGGTCAATGGTGTTTCCGCCAAGGAAGCAAAATATTGGGAGGATTACCAATTCTCCGATGGATCGGATTCCGACGAGAATTCCGATGATGTTATAGAAATTACCCCAACTGAATTTAAAAAGGCAAAAGAAAATAATAAGGGAAAGGGCATAAAAATAGAGAAATCTAATTCCAACCCCGATGAACTTTATATGTATCGTCAACCCCCGAAGTCCTTAAGTTGTAACAATGACCCGGGAACCTCTAAACCACCAGGTTTTTCTAAACCAATGTGGACAACGACGGCTCGTATTAGGGGAACATCATATATCCCTAGAAACTTGGCAAAACGAACCAAAACCGAAGAAGAAGAAACGACCGAGTCGAAATAAGATAGTTGTATTCGTGTGGTGTAATATATGTAATATAGTGTTCTTATGCTTTATGATATATGTAAAAATTGCTTGTATTAATAAGTATTTTTTTATGAATCTAACTCTTGTCTATTTTACAGTTTAAAAACACAAAATGGATAGACAACCCAATATTTTAAGAGACCTACCCGGAGACATGATTGATGAAATCTTGTCTAGAGTCGGCCAGAATTCTTCGGCACAACTATTTAAGGCGAGATCAGTTTGTAAGACATTCGAAGAACGTTCCAAGAATGTCTTGGTTTATAAGAGACTTTCGTTTGAAAGATGGGGGATATCACATTGGGAAACCCATAAGTTACGATGTGTTTACTTTGACGCATATATTGCGGGGAACCCAAATGCTATTTTACGCAACGGGTTAAGAAATTATTTTGACTCAATATATCCGAATATTGGACTTCGTGATTTAGAAAAAGCGGCTAACATGCAACATAAAGAAGCATGTTATGCTTACGGATTAGTAATGTTCACTTCTCACCAAAGTGAGAACAAGAACATCGGGCTACAACTATTAAACAAAATGTTTCCACAAGTGACGGAGTCGGTAATTGGGGTAAGAAATGAGGTTTTTAGATTATTACGGGACTGTTGGACATTACGTAACCCTCGTCCCTTTGATGACATTACAACACGCTGTCTTATCAACGGCCATAACGGTTATGTTGCACAAGACCAAGGATGGGAAGTAGTCCTAGTAAAACCAGAATGCATGACTTGTTTCTGGACGTATGAATTACGTGTCTTTATTGCCTTTGCTGAACGACTTGTGTACTAGCTAGAATTGTCTTCACAACTATCTTGTATCAAAGTTATTGTGTGCTATATTTCATGCTTTATGTAAAATAAGCGGTATTGTAAGTTTGTAAAATATTGTATAAAAGTTTGAACGCGAAATATTATTATAATCAGTTTTTCATATAGAATTGTAGTAGTTGAATTGTATATTAGCTACTAAGTATGAACTTAACGGGTAGGTACTACCCGAATTTAAACTTATAAAACGCTAATATGAAGAAAAAGCTTTTATAAATGAGTTCATATTATGCTACGAAATACTATTAACTACTCTTAATATTCTGTATGATTAACTTGTTCCATTTAACTATTTTGAAGGAAATGGCACCGACTACTCGACACACCGTGAATATGAATGAAGAGGAATTCCGTACTTTTCTAGCTTCAAACATAGCCGCAGTACAGGCTGCGCTACATACCAACAATAACCTTGGATCTAGCAGTACAGGAAATCGTGTAGGATGCACCTACAAAGAATTCACTGCCTGCAAACCTTTGGAATTTGATGGAACCGAAGGACCGATCGGATTGAAACGGTGGACCGAGAAGGTTGAATCGGTGTTTGCCATAAGTAAGTGTACTGAAGAGGACAAAGTGAAGTACGCTACGCATACCTTCACAGGTTCTGCGTTAACATGGTGGAATACCTATCTAGAGCAAGTGGGACAAGATGATGCGTACGCACTACCGTGGTCAGCATTCAAGCACTTGATGAATGAGAAGTACCGTCCCAGAACCGAGGTCAATAAGCTCAAGACAGAACTTAGAGGGTTACGAACCCAAGGATTTGATATTACCACGTATGAAAGACGATTCACAGAATTGTGCCTATTGTGTCCGGGAGCATTCGAAGATGAGGAAGAGAAGATCGATGCGTTTGTGAAAGGATTACCGGAAAGAATCCAAGAAGATATAAGTTCACACGAGCTCGCCTCCATACAACAGGCATGTAGAATGGCTCACAAATTAGTGAACCAGATTGAAGAAAGAATTAAAGAACAGACTGCTGAAGAGGCCAATGTGAAGCAAGTCAAAAGAAAGTGGGAGGAAAATGGTGATAAGAATCACCAATACAACAACAATCGCAACAATTATCCCAACAATCGCAACATCAATCGCAACTACAACAAACGGCCCAACAACAACAACTACAACAATCATCCCAACAACAATAATAACCGCAACAACAACAACAATCAGAAGCAGCTATGCCAAAGGTGTGAAAATAATCACTCGGGGTTCTGCACCAAATTTTGCAACAAGTGTAAAAGAAATGGTCATAGCGCGGCGAAGTGTGAGGTCTACAGACCAGGGGTTAATAGAACGAAAGGAACAAATGGTGTCGGAACGAGTAATGGTGGAGCAAGTAGTGTCGGAGCAAGTTATGCCAATGTAGTTTGTTATAAATGTGGAAAACCAGGCCACATTATTAGAAATTGCCCGAACCAGGAGAACACGAATGGACAAGGCCGTGGAAGAGTTTTCAATATTAATGCGGTAGAGGCACAGGAAGACCCGGAGCTTGTTACGGGTACGTTTCTTATTGACAATAAATCTGCTTACGTTTTATTTGATTCGGGTGCGGATAGAAGCTATATGAGTAGAGATTTTTGTGCTAAATTAAGTTGTCCATTGACGCCTTTGGATAGTAAATTTTTACTCGAATTAGCAAATGGTAAATTAATTTCAGCAGATAATATATGTCGGAATCGAGAAATTAAACTGGTTAGCGAAACATTTAAGATTGATTTGATACCAGTAGAGTTAGGGAGTTTTGATGTGATAATCGGTATGGACTGGTTGAAAGAAGTGAAAGCGGAGATCGTTTGTTACAAAAATGCAATTCGCATTATACGAGAAAAAGGAAAACCCTTAATGGTGTACGGAGAAAAGGGCAACACGAAGCTACATCTTATTAGTAATTTGAAGGCACAAAAACTAATAAGAAAAGGTTGCTATGCTGTTCTAGCACACGTCGAGAAAGTACAAACTGAAGAAAAGAGCATCAATGATGTTCCCATTGCAAAAGAATTTCCCGATGTATTTCCGAAAGAATTACCGGGATTACCCCCACATCGATCCGTTGAATTTCAAATAGATCTTGTACCAGGAGCTGCACCAATAGCTCGTGCTCCTTACAGACTCGCACCCAGCGAGATGAAAGAACTGCAAAGCCAATTACAAGAACTTTTAGAGCGTGGTTTCATTCGACCAAGCACATCACCGTGGGGAGCTCCTGTTTTGTTTGTCAAGAAGAAAGATGGTACATTCAGGTTGTGTATCGACTACCGAGAGTTGAACAAACTTACCATCAAGAACCGCTACCCACTACCGAGAATCGACGACTTATTTGATCAACTACAAGGCTCGTCTGTTTATTCAAAGATTGACTTACGTTCCGGGTATCATCAAATGCGGGTGAAAGAAGATGATATTCCAAAGACTGCTTTCAGAACACGTTACGGTCATTACGAGTTTATGGTCATGCCATTTGGTTTAACTAATGCACCAGCTGTGTTCATGGACCTTATGAACCGAGTGTGTGGACCATACCTTGACAAGTTTATCATTGTTTTCATTGATGACATACTTATTTACTCAAAGAATGACCAAGAACACGGTGAACATTTGAGAAAGGTGTTAGAAGTATTGAGGAAGGAAGAATTGTACGCTAAGTTTTCAAAGTGTGCATTTTGGTTGGAAGAAGTTCAATTCCTCGGTCACATAGTGAACAAAGAAGGTATTAAGGTGGATCCGACAAAGATAGAAACTGTTGAAAAGTGGGAAACCCCGAAAACTCCGAAACACATACGCCAGTTTTTAGGACTAGCTGGTTACTACAGAAGGTTCATCCAAGACTTTTCCAGAATAGCAAAACCCTTGACTGCATTAACGCATAAAGGGAAGAAATTTGAATGGAATGATGAACAAGAGAAAGCGTTTCAGTTATTGAAGAAAAAGCTAACTACGGCACCTATATTGTCATTGCCTGAAGGGAATGATGATTTTGTGATTTATTGTGATGCATCAAAGCAAGGTCTCGGTTGTGTATTAATGCAACGAACGAAGGTGATTGCTTATGCGTCTAGACAATTGAAGATTCACGAACAAAATTATACGACGCATGATTTGGAATTAGGCGCGGTTGTGTTTGCATTAAAGACTTGGAGGCACTACTTATATGGGATCAAAAGTATTATATATACTGACCACAAAAGTCTTCAACACATATTTAATCAGAAACAACTGAATATGAGGCAGCGTAGGTGGATTGAATTATTGAATGATTATGACTTTGAGATTCGTTACCACCCAGGGAAGGCAAATGTGGTAGCCGATGCCTTGAGCAGGAAGGACAGAGAACCCATTCGAGTAAAATCTATGAATATAATGATTCATAATAACATTACTACTCAAATAAAGGAGGCGCAACAAGGAGTTTTAAAAGAGGGAAATTTAAAGGATGAAATACCCAAAGGATCGGAGAAGCATCTTAATATTCGGGAAGACGGAACCCGGTATAGGGCTGAAAGGATTTGGGTACCAAAATTTGGAGATATGAGAGAAATGGTACTTAGAGAAGCTCATAAAACCAGATACTCAATACATCCTGGAACGGGGAAGATGTACAAGGATCTCAAGAAACATTTTTGGTGGCCGGGTATGAAAGCCGATGTTGCTAAATACGTAGGAGAATGTTTGACGTGTTCTAAGGTCAAAGCTGAGCATCAGAAACCATCAGGTCTACTTCAACAACCCGAAATCCCGGAATGGAAATGGGAAAACATTACCATGGATTTCATCACTAAATTGCCAAGGACTGCAAGTGGTTTTGATACTATTTGGGTAATAGTTGATCGTCTCACCAAATCGGCACACTTCCTACCAATAAGAGAAGATGACAAGATGGAGAAGTTAGCACGACTGTATTTGAAGGAAGTTGTCTCCAGACATGGAATACCAATCTCTATTATCTCTGATAGGGATGGCAGATTTATTTCAAGATTCTGGCAGACATTACAGCAAGCATTAGGAACTCGTCTAGACATGAGTACTGCCTATCATCCACAAACTGATGGGCAGAGCGAAAGGACGATACAAACGCTTGAAGACATGTTACGAGCATGTGTTATTGATTTCGGAAACAGTTGGGATCGACATCTACCGTTAGCAGAATTTTCCTACAACAACAGCTACCATTCAAGCATTGAGATGGCGCCGTTTGAAGCACTTTATGGTAGAAAGTGCAGGTCTCCGATTTGTTGGAGTGAAGTGGGGGATAGACAGATTACGGGTCCGGAGATTATACAAGAAACTACCGAGAAGATCATCCAAATTCAACAACGGTTGAAAACTGCCCAAAGTCGACAAAAGAGCTACGCTGACATTAAAAGAAAAGATATAGAATTTGAAATTGGAGAGATGGTCATACTTAAAGTTGCACCTTGGAAAGGCGTTGTTCGATTTGGTAAACGAGGGAAATTAAATCCAAGGTATATTGGACCATTCAAGATTATTGATCGTGTCGGACCAGTAGCTTACCGACTTGAGTTACCTCAACAACTCGCGGCTGTACATAACACTTTCCACGTCTCGAATTTGAAGAAATGTTTTGCTAAAGAAGATCTCACTATTCCGTTAGATGAAATCCAAATCAACGAAAAACTTCAATTCATCGAAGAACCCGTCGAAATAATGGATCGTGAGGTTAAAAGACTTAAGCAAAACAAGATACCAATTGTTAAGGTTCGATGGAATGCTCGTAGAGGACCCGAGTTCACCTGGGAGCGTGAAGATCAGATGAAGAAGAAATACCCGCATCTATTTCCAGAAGATTCATCAACACCTTCAACAGCTTAAAATTTCGGGACGAAATTTATTTAACGGGTAGGTACTGTAGTGACCCGAACTTTTCCATGTTTATATATATTATTTGAGATTGATATTTACATGATTAAATGTTTCCAATATGTTAAGCAATCAAACTTGTTAAGACTTGATTAATTGAAATATGTTTCATATAGACAATTGACCACCCAAGTTGACCGGTGATTCACGAACGTTAAAACTTGTAAAAACTATATGATGACATATATATGGATATATATATAGTTAACATGATACTATGATAAGTAAACATATCATTAAGTATATTAACAATGAACTACATATGTAAAAACAAGACTACTAACTTAATGATTTTTAAACGAGACATATATGTAACGATTATCGTTGTAAAGACGTTTAATGTATATATATCATATTAAGAGATATTCATACATGATAATATCATGATAATATAATAATTTAAAATCTCATTTGATATTATAAACATTGGGTTAACAACATTTAACAAGATCGTTAACCTAAAGGTTTCAAAACAACACTTACATGTAACGACTAACGATGACTTAACGAATCAGTTAAAATGTATATACATGTAGTGTTTTAATATGTATTTATACACTTTTGGAAGACTTCAATACACTTATCAAAATACTTCTACTTAACAAAAATGCTTACAATTACATCCTCGTTCAGTTTCATCAACAATTCTACTCGTATGCACCCGTATTCGTACTCGTACAATACACAGCTTTTAGATGTATGTACTATTGGTATATACACTCCAATGATCAGCTCTTAGCAGCCCATGTGAGTCACCTAACACATGTGGGAACCATCATTTGGCAACTAGCATGAAATATCTCATAAAATTACAAAAATATGAGTAATCATTCATGACTTATTTACATGAAAACAAAATTACATATCCTTTATATCTAATCCATACACCAACGACCAAAAACACCTACAAACACTTTCATTCTTCAATTTTCTTCATCTAATTGATATCTCTCAAGTTCTATCTTCAAGTTCTAAGTGTTCTTCATAAATTCCAAAAGTTCTAGTTACATAAAATCAAGAATACTTTCAAGTTTGCTAGCTCACTTCCAATCTTGTAAGGTGATCATCCAACCTCAAGAAATCTTTGTTTCTTACAGTAGGTTATCATTCTAATACAAGGTAATAATCATATTCAAACTTTGGTTCAATTTCTATAGCTATAACAATCTTATTTCAAGTGATGATCTTACTTGAACTTGTTTTCGTGTCATGATTCTGCTTCAAGAACTTCGAGCCATCCAAGGATCCATTGAAGCTAGATCCATTTTTCTCTTTTCCAGTAGGTTTATCCAAGGAAATTAAGGTAGTAATTATGTTCATAACATCATTCGATTCATACATATAAAGCTATCTTATTCGAAGGTTTAAACTTGTAATCACTAGAACATAGTTTAGTTAATTCTAAACTTGTTCGCAAACAAAAGTTAATCCTTCTAACTTGACTTTTAAAATCAACTAAACACATGTTCTATATCTATATGATATGCTAACTTAATGATTTAAAACCTGGAAACACGAAAAACACCGTAAAACTGGATTTACGCCGTCGTAGTAACACCGCGGGCTGTTTTGGGTTAGTTAATTAAAAACTATGATAAACTTTGATTTAAAAGTTGTTATTCTGAGAAAATGATTTTTATTATGAACATGAAACTATATCCAAAAATTATGGTTAAACTCAAAGTGGAAGTATGTTTTCTAAAATGGTCATGTAGACGTCGTTCTTTCGACTGAAATGACTACCTTTACAAAAACGACTTGTAACTTATTTTTACGACTATAAACCTATACTTTTTCTGTTTAGATTCATAAAATAGAGTTCAATATGAAACCATAGCAATTTGATTCACTCAAAACGGATTTAAAATGAAGAAGTTATGGGTAAAACAAGATTGGATAATTTTTCTCATTTTAGCTACGTGAAAATTGGTAACAAATCTATTCCAACCATAACTTAATCAACTTGTATTGTATATTATGTAATCTTGAGATACCATAGACACGTATACAATGTTTCGACCTATCATGTCGACACATCTATATATATTTCGGAACAACCATAGACACTCTATATGTGAATGTTGGAGTTAGCTATACAGGGTTGAGGTTGATTCCAAAATATATATAGTTTGAGTTGTGATCAATACTGAGATACGTATACACTGGGTCGTGGATTGATTCAAGATAATATTTATCGATTTATTTCTGTACATCTAACTGTGGACAACTAGTTATAGGTTACTAACGAGGACAGCTGACTTAATAAACTTAAAACATCAAAATATATTAAAAGTGTTGTAAATATATTTTGAACATACTTTAATATATATGTATATATTGTTATAGGTTCGTGAATCAACAGTTGCCAAGTCTTACTTCCCGACGAAGTAAAAATCTGTGAAAGTGAGTTATAGTCCCACTTTTAAAATCTAATATTTTTGGGATGAGAATACATGCAGGTTTTATAAATGATTTACAAAATAGACACAAGTACGTGAAACTACATTCTATGGTTGAATTATCGAAATCGAATATGCCCTTTTTTATTAAGTCTGGTAATCTAAGAATTAGGGAACAGACACCCTAATTGACGCGAATCTTAAAGATAGATCTATCGGGCCCAACAAGCCCCATCCAAAGTACCGGATACTTTAGTACTTCGAAATTTATATCATATCCGAAGGGTGTCCCGGAATGATGGGGATATTCTTATATATGCATCTTGTTAATGTCGGTTACCAGGTGTTCACCATATGAATGATTTTTATCTCTATGTATGGGATGTGTATTGAAATATGAAATCTTGTGGTCTATTATTATGATTTGATATATATAGGTTAAACCTATAACTCACCAACATTTTTGTTGACGTTTTAAGCATGTTTATTCTCAGGTGATTATTAAGAGCTTCCGCTGTCACATACTTAAATAAGGACGAGATTTGGAGTCCATGCTTGTATGATATTGTGTAAAAACTGCATTCAAGAAACTTATTTTGTTGTAACATATTTGTATTGTAAACCATTATGTAATGGTCGTGTGTAAACAGGATATTTTAGATTATCATTATTTGATAATCTACGTAAAGCTTTTTAAACCTTTATTGATGAAATAAAGGTTATGGTTTGTTTTAAAATGAATGCAGTCTTTGAAAAACGTCTCATATAGAGGTCAAAACCTCGCAACGAAATCAATTAATATGGAACGTTTTTAATCAATAAGAACGGGACATTTCATCTATGGTATCCCAAGATTACATAATATATTAGAATACATGTATAATACAATATAAGTTAGCTAGGATATGATTTGTATAGATTTGTTAAACATTTCCCATAGCTAAAAAGATCAAAAATATCCAATCTTGTTTTACCCATAACTTTTTCATTTTAAATCCGTTTTGAGTGAATCAAATTGCTATGGTTTCATATTGAAATCTAATTTAAGAATACAAATAGAAAAAGTATAGGTTTATAGTCAGAAATTTAAGTTACATGTCAATTACTAAAGAGGTAGTCATTTCCGTCGAAAGAACGACATCTTGATGACCATTTTGAGAAACATACTTTCACTTTGAGTTTAACCAAGATTTTTGGATATAGTTTTATGTTCATATGAAAAATCATTTTCCCAGAAGAAAAATTTTTAAATCAAAGTTTATCATAGTTTTTAATTATACAAACCAAAACAGCCCCCGGTTTCACTATGACGGCGTATATCCGATTTTATGGTGTTCATCGTGTTTCCAGGTTTTAAATCATTAAGTTAGCATATCATATAGATATAGAACATGTGTTTAGTTGATTTTAAAAGTCAAGTTAGAAGGATTAACTTTTGTTTGCGAACAAGTTTAGAATTAACTAAACAATGTTCTAGTGATTATAAGTTTAAACCTTCCAATAAGATAGCTTTATTTGTATGAATCGAATGATGTTATGAACATCATTAATACCTCAATTTTCCTGGATATAGCTTCAAAGGATATAGCTTCAAAGGATCCTTGGATGGCTTGAAAGTTCTTGCAGCAGAATCATGACACGAAAACAGTTCAAGTAAGATTTTCACTCGAAATAAGATTGTTATAGTTGTAGAAATTGAATCAAAGTTTGAATATGAATATTACCTTGAATTAGAAAGATAACCTACTGTAAATAACAAAGGTTCCTTGATCTTAGATGATTACTTGGAATGGATTATAAAGCTTGGAAGTAAACTTGCAAACTTGGAAGTATTCTTGATTTTTATGAAACTATACTTATGGAATTTATGAAGAACACTTAGAACTTGAAGATGGAACATGATAGAGATCAATTAGATGAAGAAAATTGAATAATGAAAGTGTCTGTAGGTGTTTTTGGTTGTTGGTATATGGATTAGATATAAAGGATATGTAATTTTGTTTTCATGTAAATAAGTCATGAATGATTACTAATATTTTTGTAATTTTATGAGATATTTCATGCTAGTTGCCAAATGATGGTCCCCACATGTGTTAGGTGACTCACATGAGCTGCTAAGAGCTGATCATTGGAGTGTATATACCAATAGTACATACATCTAAAAGCTGTGTATTGTACGAGTACGAATACGGGTGCATACGAGTAGAATTGTTGATGAAAATGAATGAGGATGTAATTGTAAGCATTTTTGTTAAGTAGAAGTACTTTGATATATGTATTGAAGTCTTTAAAAAGTGTAAGAATAAATATCAAAACACAACATGTATATACATTCTAATGGAGTCGTTAAGTCTTCGTTAGTCGTTACATGTAAGTGTTGTTTTGAAACCTTTAAGCTAACGGTCTCAATTAATGTTGTTAACCCAATGTTTATTATATCAAATGAGATGTTAAATTATTATATTATCATGATATTATGATGTATGAATATCTTTTAATATGATATATACATTAAAATATCGTTACAACGATAATCGTTACATATAAGTCTCGTTTCGTAATTCTTGAGTTAGTAGTCTTGTTTTTACATATGTAGTTCATTGTTAACACACTTAATGATATATTTAAATATCATTTTATCATGTTAAATATAGTGTATCAATATCTTAATATGATACATATGTATTTAGTAGACGTTATCATAACGATAATCGTTATATATATATATCATTTCGAGTTTCTTAACTTAGTAATCTCATTTCTTATGTATATCACACATTGTTAATATATTTAGTGAGATACTTACTCATCATAATCTTATGTCAACCATATATATATGTCTATATATACCACAACATGTAGTTTTTACAATTTTGTAACGTTCGTGAATCGCCGGTCAACTTGGGTGATCAGTTGTCTATATGAAACTTATTTCATTTAATCAAGTCTTAACAAGTTTGATTGCTTAACACGTTAGAAACATTTATTCATGTAAATATCAATCTCAATTAATATATATAAACATGGAAAAGTTCGGGTCACTACAGTACCTACCCGTTAAATAAATTTCGTCCCAAAATTTTAAGCTGTTGAAGGTGTTGACGAATCTTCTGGAAATAGATACGGGTATTTCTTCTTCATCTGATCTTCATGCTCCCAGGTGAACTCGGGTCCTCTACGAGCATTTCATCGAACCTTAACAATCGGTATCTTGTTTTGCTTAAGTCTCTTAACCTCACGATCCATTATTTCGACGGGTTCTTCAATGAATTGAAGTTTTTCATTGATTTGGATTTCGTCCAACGGAATAGTGAGATCTTCTTTAGCAAAACATTTCTTCAAATTCAAGACGTGGAAAGTGTTATGTACAGCCGCGAGTTGTTGAGGTAGCTCCAGTTGGTAAGCTACTGGTCCGGCACGATCTATAATCTTGAATGGTCCAATGTACCTTGGATTTAGTTTCCCCCGTTTACCAAATCGAACAACGCCTTTCCAAGGTGAAACCTTAAGCATGACCATTTCTCCAATTTCAAACTCTATATCTTTTCTTTTACTGTCCGCGTAGCTCTTTTGTCGACTCTGGGCGGTTTTCAATCGTTGTTGAATTTGGAGGATTTTCTCGGTAGTTTCTTGTATTATCTCCAGACCCGTAATCTGTCTATCCCCCACTTCATTCCAACAAATTGGAGACCTGCACTTTCTACCATAAAGTGCCTCAAACGGCGCCATCTCAATACTAGAATGATAACTGTTGTTGTAGGAAAATTCTGCTAACGGTAGGTGTCGATCCCAACTGTTTCCGAAATCAATAACACATGCTCGTAGCATGTCTTCAAGCGTTTGTATCGTCCTTTCACTCTGCCCATCAGTTTGTGGATGATAGGCAGTACTCATGTCTAGATGAGTCCCCAATGCTTGTTGCAACGTCTGCCAGAACCTTGAAACAAATCTACCATCCCTATCAGAGATAATAGAGACGGGTATTCCATGTCTGGAGACAACCTCCTTCAAATACAATCGCGCCAACTTCTCCATTTTGTCATCTTCTCTCATTGGCAGGAAGTGTGCTGACTTGGTGAGACGATCAACTATTACCCAAATAGTATCATAACCACTTGCAGTCCTTGGCAATTTAGTAATGAAATCCATGGTAATGTTTTCCCATTTCCATTCTGGGATTTCAGGTTGTTGTAGTAGACCTGATGGTTTCTGATGTTCAGCTTTGACCTTAGAACACGTCAAACATTCTCCTACATATTTAGCAATATCGGCTTTCATACCCGGCCACCAAAAATGTTTCTTGAGATCTTTATACATCTTCCCCGCTCCGGGATGTATTGAATATCTCGTTTTATGTGCTTCTTTAAGTACCATTTCTCTCACATCTCCAAAACTTGGTACCCAAATTCTATCAGCCCTATATCGGGTTCCGTCTTTCCGAATATTAAGATGTTTCTCTGATCCTTTGGGTATCTCATTCTTCAACTTTCCTTCTTTTACAACCCCCTGTTGCGCCTCCTTTATTTGAGTAGTAAGGTTAGTACGAATAATTATATTCATAGCTTTTACCCGTATAGGTTCTCTGTCCTTTCTACTCAAAGCGTCGGCTACCACATTCGCCTTCCCCGGGTGGTATCGAATCTCAAAATCATAATCATTCAACAGTTCAATCCACCTGCGTTGTCTCATATTCAGTTGCTTCTGATTAAATATATGTTGGAGACTTTTGTGGTCGGTATATATAATACTTTTGACCCCATATAAATAATGCCTCCAAGTCTTTAATGCAAAAACAACAGCACCCAATTCTGAATCGTGAGTTGTATAATTTTGCTCGTGAATCTTCAATTGTCTAGACGCATAAGCAATCACCTTCGTTCGTTGCATTAATACACAACCGATGTAGTGATCTGAACTTTTTCATGTTTATATATATTAATTGAGATTGATATTTACATGATTAAATGTTTCCAACATGTTAAGCAATCAAACTTGTTAAGACTTGATTAATTGAAATATGTTTCATATAGACAATTGACCACCCAAGTTGACCGGCGATTCACGAACGTTAAAACTTGTAAAAATGACATGACGATATATATATGGATATACATATGGTTAACATGAGATTATGATAAGTAAGTATCTCCATAAGTATATTAACAATGAGTTATATACATATAAACAAGACTACTAACTTAAGGATTTTGAAACGAGACATATATGTAACGATTATCGTTGTAACGACATTTAAATGTATATATATCATATTAAGATATATTAATATATCATAATATCATGATAATATAATAATTTAACATCTCATTAGATATAATAAACAATGGGTTAACAACATTAATTGAGATCGTTAACTTAAAGGTTTCAAAACAACACTTACATGTAACGACTAACGATGACTTAACGACTCAGTTAAAATGTATATACATGTAGTGTATTTAGATGTATTAAAATACTTTTGGAAGACTTCAAGACATATATCAAAACACTCATACTTAACGAAAATGGTTACATTTACTTTCCCATTCTTTTCTTTCATCAAGAATTCTAGTCGTATTCTTACCCGTATTATACACAGCTTCAAAACGTACTTACTATGGGTATATACCAATAGGAACTAGCATGGGATTCGACTCTTGATTATGTCATGTATGACTAATCAATTTTAACTTCTACCATGAGCTAGTCAACTAACTAGAACTCCTTTTAACCCCACTCACCACTCACCAATTACCACCCATCATTCACTCCATTTCACTTCCAATTCTCTTTCTTATTCTCTCTCAACACACATACACTATTATGAACATATTTTTCCAGTAGTTAATCATCATCTTCATTAAAAATCACTTCAAGAATCAAGCTATAATCATCATAGGAAGAACACTTCAAGAACACTTCAAAAATCCCTTCAAGTTTACTAATTTACTTCCAAGCTTTCTAATCCATTCCAAGTAATCATCTGATGATGTAGCGTGAGGGTACGAAATAGTATTATTTTTAATACAAAATACTACAAAATATGACACAAGTTTTATTAATTTACGGATGGGATATACCTAAACCTTGCTACAACACTATAGGCAGTGTACCTAATCGTAGAGTAGTGTAGTTTTTAGTAAGTCCGGTTCGTTCCACAGGGAGCTGGTGAAGTTAACGCTATATTATTAAGTTTATTTGTAAAAATATATATATAAATAAGTAGTAGTATTATTATAAAATGGGGGTTTTACCGTTTAATGACCGGTTTGTCGATTTTAAGCGTAAAAATAAATGACAAAAATTAAAGTGCGTAAAATAAATTGCGATAAATAAAATGACAGAAAATAAAATTGCGAGTAATAAAATGACAGTAAATAAAGATACGATGAGAAATATAATAAAAGAATTATGCTTATTTAAACTTCCGTAATCATGATGTTTGACGTGTTGATTTTAATTTATTACCATGGGTTAATTGTCCTTTGTCCTGGTTTATTTGATACGTCTATCTGGTTTTTGTCCATAATAGTTCATCGGTCATAAATATAAAGTGCGAGTATCCTCGTCAAATTACCCTTATACCCGAAGTCAAATATTCCAACTGATTAAGGATTTAAACTGTGACGCAGTTATCACTTCTGTCAACAATTACACCAGTTATCACTATATGTAATCCACCCCTGTTTTAATTAGTTTATGAATATTAATTCATCCACTTGATCAGAATGAATAATCAATTACCCAACCCAATTGATTAATTAAATGATTATAACAGATTCCATATGAACGTCACTAAATAGGACAACCATAATCATTATTAATTATTGGGTTAATTAATTTGAAGATAGGTTCGACAGACTCCAATGAGTTGTCACTCAATTAGACAATACCCCCCATCTATTAATAGTCAATAGTTCAATTTCCACAAGTGTCGGTCTTTTGCCCAAACCTTAATTATGGTACAAAGCCCAATTACCCAATTTTAGTAATTAGCCCAACATCATGATTACTTCATTTTAAATAAGCATAATAACGACTTAGCTACGAGACATTAATGTAAAAAGGTTGAACATAACTTACAATGATTAAAAATAGCGTAGCGTTACACGGACAGAATTTCGACTTACACACTCAAACGATCTCTATCATAAATCTTATTATTATCATAATTTAAAATTAAAATTAAGATTATTGTTATATCTGATTACATTAACATTATGATAGAGAATTATAAATATAGATATTGATATTTGATATAGAAAAATAAGAAAAAAGATAGAAAGAAAAAAAGATCGAAAAAAATATATTCCTTCTCATCGTTACAATCGTTCCATTTATAGGCTAAATTGTAAATTGAATTTTCATTTACGACCCCTGAACTATGCTCAATTAACAACTTTTTATTATTTAATATTATTCTTATTATGATTTATTTAAATATTATATTTTATTCTTGTGCATAGTTGACTCGTAATTTTTACACCGTTGCGTCGAGCGTTGAGAGTTGGTTCATGTCCTGGTTCCGGATTTTCGAACGTCCTTTCGTACAATTTTATATCGTGTACTTTGCGTTTTGTAACTTGTACTCTTGTCATTTTTAGACGTTCTTCATCAATAATTTGAACCTTTTGAATTGTATCTTGTACATTTGAGCTTTTTGGACGTTTTGGTCTTTCAAATCTTCGTTTTTGTCTTTAAATCTTCATTTTCGAGCGATTTGCGTCTTTCGTCTTCGCACTTATTTATTTAACTATTACAACTAAAAATAAGGAAATTACATTTAAAAACTTTACATATTGGAACGATATTGCTACAAAATATATGTTCATTTGGAACACTATCAAATATCCCCACACTTGAGCGTTGCTTGTCCTCAAGCAATACAGAACTTGAAATAAAAACATACATGAATCACTTTTTTATTCATCACATTTTGTACATCAGTGATTTTGATATAGCGGTATAAACAATGACAGTAATGATGGTTAAAGGTGGGTGTGTCATCCACAGTTGCCTTAGGTTTAGGTCAACGACACTTGCAATCAAATAGCCGATTTACTTTCGGTTTCCAAAGTAAAGTGCACATTTGAAAGGCGGTTTACAGTCCCACATGACTATAAAAATTTAGATCCTTTAGGAAATAGGATCTTTATGAAAACATTTGATCTTTTGAAAATTCAATCTAGCTTTTACCCTAGATAAGTTTTCTGATTTGATCCACCATTGGTGTTGCAAAATATATTTGTGGATCAATATTTTGGCTAAAAACATTTAGGTTCGTGTAATCCACTGCTATCCCGGTATCGGAAAGCACACATCCAGTTTACTTGTTCCGTATATTACCTTTCGGCAAACTACCGTCCGGTTGTAAAGGAAAGCGATGAACAAGAAACTGTTAAGGCAATGTCCCGTGATATGCAGATGATTATGGTCTTTTAACGTGTCGGATGCTAGAACTATCCTTGGTAGGAGCGATAGTAAAGATCATCCTATGATTTTTCGGTCTGGCACAAGGTCCTGTCTCCGACCATGCTATGCAACCACCGTTCTTACGGTTGACACCCGATTTGGTTCAGGTGACCTAATGAATTCCAGGTGAATTCCTAGGATTTTACGTTCAATGGTAATGAACGCATTGAAAATGGATTTTCAGAAAACAAATCGGTTTGTATTTTTGATCAAAATATTTTCTCGTTCAAGCTCGAGTTTAGATATCATTGAATTCCATGAGTTTGAATTCTCAATCTTTAAGTTCAATCTCAAGGATTGAGTAATATCAGTCTTAAAAGCTGATTTTTAATCTTTAAGGAGATTATCCTTTCTGGGGATCTGATTCATTAGTCTTATCAAGCTAATTTGCACGGTGCCTCCCCATTGTACAAGATAAATCCTTCTCATGGTTAGGATAAATCTGACCACTTGGCGACCCTGTTTGATGCTGAGGTCCGTGGATTTCCTGCTGATTTTAGTGATGACTTTTCTAGATTTTTCGTCAACCTACAGCTGGTCTGGACGACAACTTCATGACCTAAATCAAGAAGCGCGTGTCTTTTTCGGAAGACTTTACTTCCTTCAAATGATGGAATTGATTCATCGTGTAGATCCATCTCTTCTTTTCTTTCATCGGATAAAACAGTTGATTATCGTTCAAAACAAAAGTATTTTTAATTGTTTGTACAAAAATATGTGATAGATAGTTTTTAATTGAATAACTTGGTACATTCTCCCCACACTTAGTTTCTTTCTTTGCCTTTTTATTCTCCTTTATTCCATTTTAAATGAATTCAAGCGTTTTAAGTTGTTTCTCAATTTATGTCCTTTTCGAGGTAACGATAATTTCGGTATTAACACCTAGTTTTCATCGTTCATAAATATGTATAAACATGATTTTGAGTTCATTTAGTTGAAAATTTTTCAAATTTTTACAAAATTTGGCAAATAAACCAAGTGTAAACCCGAGAGAATTTATAACCCTTCCCCACACTTGAGATCATGCAATGCCCTCATTTGCATGAAATCAGACTACAATTATAAATTCATGAGGGTGATTAGCGTAGAAAAGTTATTAAAAATACCGAGTTTGCAAACATATTGTTGTTATCTCACATTTGATATTGTCGTCAAAATTATTAGCTTTTGCTGAACTTAATGCTAGTCTTTGAAAGTGCGCTGTTTTACCCTGTTTTGTACATAACATAAAATACAAACATATATACATATTTTTGAAGTTTGGTATATAACCCCTTCAAAAATTTATAAAACATAGTATTTTTTTTGGCATACTTTAAATCAATAAAATTAAAAATAATGATAACAAAATTTGCCGTCCCACCCTCGGGTAAAGCAATTTCGGCTTAATGACCTAGTCTTCAGCTCACGACGAATTTTAGAAATCATTTTTTTCAACTTAATGAATTAAAGTAAATTTTGTTTTTAGAATCACACAAAACTTAAATTTAAAAGGCATATTAATTAAAACCTAAAAAAAATAAAAATTCAGAATGGAGGGAGAAAACTAGTTCTTTAGTGTCTGCTAGCGGAAAAGACCAATCGAATTCCATTCTCGGAACTACACGAGAACAGAACAAATAACTCTAGATAACATTTTCTTAGAACATTTGAATCTCCCCACACTTAGGTAGCTGTGGTGTCGAAATTGTGATTAACTTCATCGTCAATTTCTTTTGGTCCATAATCAACTTGCCTATCTGTGACTTTTTCTTTAAGCCAGTGCCCTGCTTCTTCCGTAATATCCCAAAATTCAACTAGTTTTGCCTTTTCTTTAGGCGACAGATTGGATACTAACCGGTTACATAACTTAAAGTTCCCCTTACTTCTAGCATCGATAGCCCGTTTAAAAAGTTTCTTCATTGAACTGTTAATAACGGGGTCATTTAATTTCGTATCAACAACGGGGTTCTTTATTATCAAGTCATCATTAGGTTTTACTTCATTTTCCCCACACTTAGGCGTTTTATTATTGCTAAGTATTACCGTTGGAGTTGGTAAAAGCACATGGTTCTTACCAATTGTTTTTACTGGTTTAACGGTTTTAGTTGGTGGAGATTTAGACTTTCGAATCATAAAGGTGATTGATTTGTTACCACTTTTAAGTGTCATTCTTCCATTTCCTACATCAAATAACGCCCCGGTGGACGCTAAGAATGGCCGACCTAAAATTAGAGGAATGTTTGGGTCCTCTTCTATGTCAATGACAATAAATTCGACTAGAAAGGTTAAATTGCCTACTTGAATGGGTAGGTTGTCAGCAATTCCAACTGGGTGCTTAATGGTTTGATCAAAGAGTCGAACACTCATATCCGTTGGACTTAACTTACCTACACCTAATCTTTTATATAATGAAAGAGGCATAACACTCACACTTGCACCTAAATCTGCTAGTGCATCATACATGACACAATCACTAAGTAGACAAGGAACAATAAATTCACCCGGATCACCTACTCTAGGTGGAGGTTTTGGTGGAACTGTATTCACCGGGTTTATCTTTACGGTTTTTGTTTCTTGCACTTTCTTATTATTTTTCTTCTTCTTCTTTCCAGAGGTATCACAATCTTTATTACCTATCACTTGCTCATACTCAACTCCTTTTCTTGGAAACGGGATGGGTGGTTTGTATGGTGCCACCACTGGCTTTACATACTCGGGTGGTGGTGGTGGTGTAACTTCTTCATTGTTACTCTCATCTAAAACCTTCCCATCTTCTGATGCTGGTTTTTCAGAATTCGTTGACACCATATTAACATTCTCATTCCGAGGATTTACTTCAGTATTACTCGGTAGCTTTCCTTGTTCCCTCTCACTCATCATGCTAGCAAGAGTACCTACGTGTTTTTCTAGATTCAAAATGGAAGCTTGTTGAGTTCTTAATGACTGATCAAACCTCTCGTTCGTTTGGGTTTGAGATGTAATGAATTGTGTTTGAGATTCAATCAGCTTTGCCATCATTTCTTCTAGATTTGGCTTTTTCTCTTCGGGTTGTTGTGGTGGTTTATACAAGCTAGGTCTTTGTTGATTGAAAGTGTTGTTTTGAGTTGGTTGGTTATTCGGACCTTGTTGGTTATACCAGTTATTTTCGGGTCCTTTTGGATTGTAAAGAATGTTTTGATTTCGATTTAAGTTTAGCCTTGGCGGTTGATAATTATTTTGATAATTATTTCCCGGCCTTTGGTTCATATAGGAAACATTCTCTCGTTGTTCCATCGTTGGTTCAATGTGACAATCTTTCAATAAGTGTGGTCCACCGCATTGCTCACAACTGATTCGTATTGCGTGAATATCTTTATTCATCTTTTCCATTCGTCTTTCGAAAGCATCTATTTTTGCGGAAACGGAATCAAAGTCATGGCTAGAATCGGCTCTAGCCACTTTAGATGATCGAAAAATATCTTTTTCTTGATGCCACTCATGTGAGTGGGAGGCTGTGCTATCAATGATCTTGTAAGCTTCAGTTGCGGTTTTCTTCATAATGGATCCACCAGCGGTTATGTCGATGTCTTTTCGTGTGGCGATGTCTACGCCTTTATAGAAGATTTGTACTATTTGAAAAGTATCTAATCCGTGTTGAGGACATCCTCTCAACATCCTTCCGAATCTTGTCCACGCCTCATATAATGTTTCATTTGGATTTTGCGCGAACGTAACAATTTCTCCTTGAAGTCTCACGGCTTTGGATGCCGGAAAGAATCGTTTAAGAAATTTTTCAACTAAAACATCCCATGTGTCAATCGCCCCTTCAGGTAACGATTCTAACCAATCTTTGGCTTCTCCCTTTAAAGTCCAGGGAAACAACATGAGATAGATCTGCTCATCTTCCACTTCTCGGATTTTGAATAGTGTACAAATTCTTTTAAACGTACGAAGGTGTTCGTTAGGATCTTCATTCGGTGCACCACTGAATTGGCATTGGTTAGTTACCATGTGTAGAATTTGTCCTTTGATTTCATAATCTGACGCATTAACTTCTGGCTTAATAATGGCGTGACCTTGGCCCGTGCGCGTAGCTCTCATTCGGTCTTCCATACTTAGAGGTTCTAGATTTTCCATGATTGGAAGTGTTGTATCTGAATCACTAGAGGTTTCTGATTTAATGGTTTCTTCCTCAACAATCTCTGTTTGAATGATTAGTGGTTTCGGAGGAATAATTAATGGATCAGGGTCTCGGAATTGTCCCTGAGTATTCTCCGGATTCTCAATTGTGATATTGGTTTCAAAAACTGGATTATCGGAAATTTGAGTTTGAGTACTTGGTCGACTGGATGACGAGTCTAAAGAAAAATCAACGGCAGCTATATTTGTTAAACGATGTCTTGATCGAGTTACAGGTGGTGAACGTATGACCGGCGGCGAACGTCTTGCTCGGTGCATTCACTGAATATCCTATTAGTTTTTAAAAAGGAAAGAAAAATTATAATAAGTTATCCAACCAATAGACTTTTCTGATTTTGCCCACGTTTCGAATAGCCAAAAGATGCAGCAGAGGGGCAGGATTCGTTTGGTCTCAATATAATTGAGGACTGTTTGGCTCCAATAACCCGGTCCACGTACAAATCCAACTATTACTACGAACCAGAAAATTTTGATGTCTATCAATTTAACCACTTAAAATAAATTTTCGTAATTTTAAGAAATTTAGAGAAGAAGTAGAAAAAAAATTCTAAGTCCTAAAAACTAGAATGGCGAGAAATAAGAAAGAAATAGATTGCGCGTCGAAAAATGTCGAAAAATAAAAGGTCGAAAAATAGGCGTCGAAAAATAAAAATAAGAAAGTAGTGCGAAATACGGCGTCGTAAAATTCTAAAGCACCTAAAACTTAGTCTAAGGAATAAGCACTTAAGGGATTTTACGGCAAAGCCTAAAAATTCTAGAAGTAAAAATAACTATGGCAAAACTAAACTTAATACTAAAAGTTGCGACTATAGTCTAAAAATCTAAAGGTAATAAAACTAAAAAAAAACATTTTTTTTTTTTTATAGACAAAATTTTAAAAATATATATATTTTTTTTTAATAATTTTTTTTTTTTTTTTTACGTTTTTTTTTTTTTTTTTTTTTTTTTACGTTTTTTGTTTTTTTTTTTTTTTTTTTTTACGTTTTTTTTTTTTTTTTTTTTTTTTTTTTTTACGTTTTTTTTTTTTTTTTTTTTTTTTTTTCAAATTTTTTTTTTTTTTTTTTTTTTTAAACGATTTTTTTTTTTCTTTTAAAAAAAAAACGATTTTTTTTTTTTTTTTTTTTTTTACACAAAATTTTTTTTTTTTTTTTTTTTTTTTAAAAAAAAAACGATTTTTTTTTTTTTTTTTTTTTTTTAAAAACGATTTTTTTTTATAAATTAATAATTTTTTTATAATTATAATTTTTTTTTAAAACTTTTTTTTTTTAATTCATTTACTATTCATGAATAGTAAATGAAAATAAATTAATTAATTTACTATTCACATGAAAGCGACATGATAGCAATTATTAATTATAAGTTACATAATATACCCCTGAAGTATTTAATAAATACGACTTTTTTTTTTTTTAAAGTTTACGTAAATGTTTGATTCTTAAATTTTTATATTATTATATTCTATTTCAATATTATTATATTATTATATTCTATTTCAATATTATTATATTATTATATTTTATTTCAATATTATTATAATTAAAAATATAGCGTTTTAGCGCTCCCCGGCAGCGGCGCCAAAAACTTGATGATGTAGCGTGAGGGTACGAAATAGTATTATTTTTAATACAAAATACTACAAAATATGACACAAGTTTTATTAATTTACGGATGGGATATACCTAAACCTTGCTACAACACTATAGGCAGTGTACCTAATCGTAGAGTAGTGTAGTTTTTAGTAAGTCCGGTTCGTTCCACAGGGAGCTGGTGAAGTTAACGCTATATTATTAAGTTTATTTGTAAAAATATATATATAAATAAGTAGTAGTATTATTATAAAATGGGGGTTTTACCGTTTAATGACCGGTTTGTCGATTTTAAGCGTAAAAATAAATGACAAAAATTAAAGTGCGTAAAATAAATTGCGATAAATAAAATGACAGAAAATAAAATTGCGAGTAATAAAATGACAGTAAATAAAGATACGATGAGAAATATAATAAAAGAATTATGCTTATTTAAACTTCCGTAATCATGATGTTTGACGTGTTGATTTTAATTTATTACCATGGGTTAATTGTCCTTTGTCCTGGTTTATTTGATACGTCTATCTGGTTTTTGTCCATAATAGTTCATCGGTCATAAATATAAAGTGCGAGTATCCTCGTCAAATTACCCTTATACCCGAAGTCAAATATTCCAACTGATTAAGGATTTAAACTGTGACGCAGTTATCACTTCTGTCAACAATTACACCAGTTATCACTATATGTAATCCACCCCTGTTTTAATTAGTTTATGAATATTAATTCATCCACTTGATCAGAATGAATAATCAATTACCCAACCCAATTGATTAATTAAATGATTATAACAGATTCCATATGAACGTCACTAAATAGGACAACCATAATCATTATTAATTATTGGGTTAATTAATTTGAAGATAGGTTCGACAGACTCCAATGAGTTGTCACTCAATTAGACAATACCCCCCATCTATTAATAGTCAATAGTTCAATTTCCACAAGTGTCGGTCTTTTGCCCAAACCTTAATTATGGTACAAAGCCCAATTACCCAATTTTAGTAATTAGCCCAACATCATGATTACTTCATTTTAAATAAGCATAATAACGACTTAGCTACGAGACATTAATGTAAAAAGGTTGAACATAACTTACAATGATTAAAAATAGCGTAGCGTTACACGGACAGAATTTCGACTTACACACTCAAACGATCTCTATCATAAATCTTATTATTATCATAATTTAAAATTAAAATTAAGATTATTGTTATATCTGATTACATTAACATTATGATAGAGAATTATAAATATAGATATTGATATTTGATATAGAAAAATAAGAAAAAAAGATAGAAAGAAAAAAAGATCGAAAAAAATATATTCCTTCTCATCGTTACAATCGTTCCATTTATAGGCTAAATTGTAAATTGAATTTTCATTTACGACCCCTGAACTATGCTCAATTAACAACTTTTTATTATTTAATATTATTCTTATTATGATTTATTTAAATATTATATTTTATTCTTGT
The DNA here is from genome assembly GCF_046630445.1 of Rutidosis leptorrhynchoides. Classification (NCBI taxonomy): domain Eukaryota; kingdom Viridiplantae; phylum Streptophyta; class Magnoliopsida; order Asterales; family Asteraceae; genus Rutidosis; species Rutidosis leptorrhynchoides. Next base: position 339,550,973 of record NC_092336.1, read on the forward strand.
GCATAGTTGACTCGTAATTTTTACACCGTTGCGTCGAGCGTTGAGAGTTGGTTCATGTCCTGGTTCCGGATTTTCGAACGTCCTTTCGTACAATTTTATATCGTGTACTTTGCGTTTTGTAACTTGTACTCTTGTCATTTTTAGACGTTCTTCATCAATAATTTGAACCTTTTGAATTGTATCTTGTACATTTGAGCTTTTTGGACGTTTTGGTCTTTCAAATCTTCGTTTTTGTCTTTAAATCTTCATTTTCGAGCGATTTGCGTCTTTCGTCTTCGCACTTATTTATTTAACTATTACAACTAAAAATAAGGAAATTACATTTAAAAACTTTACATATTGGAACGATATTGCTACAAAATATATGTTCATTTGGAACACTATCATCATCTAAGATCAAGAAACCTTTGTTATATACAGTAGGTTATCTTTCTTATTCAAGGTAATATTCATATTCAAACTTTGATTCAATTTCTATAACTATAAACTATCTTAATTCGAGTAAAAATCTTACTTGAACTTGTTTTTGTGTCATGATCCTACTTCAAGAACTTTCAAGCCATCCAAGATCCTTTGAAGCTAGATCATTTCTTGTCACTTCCAGTAGGTTTACCTACTGAACTTGAGGTAGTAATGATGTTCATAACATCATTCGATTCATATATATAAAACTATCTTATTCGAAGGTTTAAACTCGTAATCACTAGAACATAGTTTAGTTAATTCTAAACTTGTTCGCAAACAAAAGTTAATCCTTCGAACTTGACTTTTAAAATTAACTACACACATTTTCTATATCTATATGATATGATAACTTAATGATTTAAAGCCTGGAAACATGAAAAACGCCGTAAAACCGGATTTACGCCGTCGTAGTAACACCACGGGCTGTTTTGGGTTAGTTAATTAAAAACTATGATAAACTTTGATTTAAAAGTTGTTATTCTTAGAAAATGATTTTTATTATGAACATGAAACTATATCCAAAAATTATGGTTAAACCCAAAGTGGAAGTATGTTTTCTAAAATGGTCATCTAGACGTCGTTCTTTCGACTGAAATGACTACCTTTACAAAAACGACTTGTAACTTATTTTTCCGACTATAAACCTATACTTTTTCTGTTTAGATTCATAAAATAGAGTTCAATATGAAACCATAGCAATTTGATTCACTCAAAACGGATTTAAAATGAAGAAGTTATGGGTAAAACAAGATTGGATAATTTTTCACATTTTAGCTACGTGAAAATTGGTAACAAATCTATTTCAACCATAACTTAATCAACTTGTATTGTATATTATGTAATCTTGAGATACCATAGACACGTATACAATGTTTCGACCTATCATGTCGACACATCTATATATATTTCGGAACAACCATAGACACTCTATATGTGAATGTTGGAGTTAGCTATACAGGGTTGAGGTTGATTCCAAAATATATATAGTTTGAGTTGTGATCAATACTGAGATACGTATACACTGGGTCGTGGATTGATTCAAGATAATATTTATCGATTTATTTCTGTACATCTAACTGTGGATAACTAGTTGTAGGTTACTAACGAGGACAGCTGACTTAATAAACTTAAAACATCAAAATATATTAAAAGTGTTGTAAATATATTTTGAACATACTTTAATATATATGTATATATTGTTATAGGTTCGTGAATCAACAGTGGCCAAGTCTTACTTCTCGACGAAGTAAAAATCTGTGAAAGTGAGTTATAGTCCCACTTTTAAAATCTAATATTTTTGGGATGAGAATACATGCAGGTTTTATAAATGATTTACAAAATAGACACAAGTACGTGAAACTACATTCTATGGTTGAATTATCGAAATCGAATATGCCCCTTTTTATTAAGTCTGGTAATCTAAGAATTAGGGAACAGACACCCTAATTGACACGAATCCTAAAGATAGATCTATTGGGCCTAACAAACCCCATCCAAAGTACCGGATTCTTTAGTACTTCGAAATTTATATCATATCCGAAGGGTTACCCGGTGTTCACCATATGAATGATTTTTATTTCTATGTATGGGATGTGTATTGAAATTTGAAATCTTGTGGACTATTGTTACGATTTGATATATATAGGTTAAACCTATAACTCACCAACATTTTTGTTGACGTTTAAAGCATGTTTATTCTCAGGTGAATATTAAGAGCTTTCGCTGTTGCATACTAAAATAAGGACAAGATTTGGAGTCCATGTTTGTATGATATTGTGTAAAAACTGCATTCAAGAAACTGATTTCGATGTAACATATTTGTATTGTAAACCATTATGTAATGGTCGTGTGTAAACAGGATATTTTAGATTATCATTATTTGATAATCTACGTAAAGCTTTTTAAACCTTTATTTATGAAATAAAGGTTATGGTTTGTTTTAAAAATGAATGCAGTCTTTGAAAAACGTCTCATATAGAGGTCAAAACCTCACAACGAAATCAATTAATATGGAACGTTTTTAATCAATAAGAACTGGACATTTCAGTTGGTATCCGAGCGTTGGTCTTAGAGAACCAGAATTTTACATTAGTGTGTCTTATCGAGTTTGTTAGGATGCATTAGTGAGTCTGGACTTCGACCGTGTTTACTTGAAAAATGATTGCTTAACAAATTTTGTTGGAAACTATATATTTTTAACATGTGAATATTATGTGATATATTAATCTCTTAACGCGTTTGATATTATGTGATAGATGTCTACCTCTAGAACAAGTCCCATTGACTCACCTAATAATAATGAAGAGTCAAATGTAAATTTGAATGATTCGTGGACTGATTCACAAGTTCCCGAAGAGGAACCGGAAGAAGAGTCGGAATCAGAAGAAGAATCGGAACCGGAAGAAGAATCGGAACTGGATGAAGAAATAGAACCGGTGGGGGAAATAATAAAACGGTTAAGTAAAAGAAAATCCTCAACCAACCGACCAAGGTTAATTATGGTCAATGGTGTTTCCGCTAAGGAAGAAAAATATTGGGAGGATTACCAATTCTCCGATGAATCGGATTCTGACGAGAATTCCGATGATGTTATAGAAATTACCCCAACTGAATTTAAAAAGGCAAAGGAAAATAATAAGGGAAAAGGCATAAAAATAGTGAAATCTAATTCCAACCCCGATGAACTTTATATGTATCGTCAACCCCCGAAGTCCTTAAGTTGTAACAATGACCCGAGAACCTCTAAACCACCAGGTTTTTCTAAACCAATGTGGAAAACGACGGCTCGTATTAGGGGAACATCATATATCCCTAGAAACTTGGCAAAATGAACCAAAACCGAAGAAGAAGAAATAAGCGAGTCGGAATAAGATAGTTGTATTCGTGTGGTGTAATATATGTAATATAGCGTGCTTATGCTTTATGATATATGTAAAAATTGCTTGTATTAATAAGTATTTTTTTTATGAATCTAACTCTTGTCTATTTTACAGTATAAAAACACAAAATGGATAGACAACCCAATATTTTAAGAGACCTACCCAGAGACATGATTGATAAAATCTTGTCTAGAGTCGGTCAGAATTCTTCGGCACAACTATTTAAGGCGAGATCAGTTTGTAAGACATTCGAAGAACGTTCCAAGAATGCCTTGGTTTATAAAAGACTTTCGTTCGAAAGATGGGGGATATCACATTGGGAAATCCATAAGTTACGATGTGTTTACTTTGACGCATATATTGCAGGGAACCCAAATGCTATTTTACGCAATGGGTTAAGAAATTATTTTGACTCAATATATCCGAATATTGGACTTCGTGATTTAGAAAAAGCGGCTAACATGCAACATAAAGAAGCATGTTATGCTTACGGATTAGTAATGTTCGCTTCTCACCAAAGTGAGAACAAGAACATCGGGCTACAACTATTAAACAAAACGTTCCCACAAGTGACGGAGTTGGTAATTATGGTAAGAAATGATGTTTTTAGATTGTTACGGGACTGTTGGACATTACGTAACCCTCGTCCCTTTGACGACGTTACAACACGCTGTCTTATCAACGGCCATAACGGTTATGTTCCACAAGACCAAGGATGGGAAGTAGTCCTAGTAAAACCAGAATGCATGACTTGTTTCTGGACGTATGAATTACGTGTCTTTATTGCCTTTGCTGAACGACTTGTGTACTAGCTAGAATTATCTTCACAACTATCTTGTATCAAAGTTATTGTGTGCTATATTTCATGCTTTATGTAAAATAAGCGGTATTGTAAGTTTGTAAAATATTGTATAAAAGTTTGAACGCGAAATATTATTATAATCAGTTTTTCATATAGAATTGTAGTAGTTGAATTGTATATTAGCTACTAAGTATGAACTTAACGGGTAGGTACTACCCGAATTTAAACTTATAAAACGCTAATATGAAGAAAAAGCTTTTATAAATGAGTTCATATTATGCTACGAAATACTATTAACTACTCTTAATATTCTGTATGATTAACTTGTTCCATTTAACTATTTTGAAGGAAATGGCACCGACTACTCGACACACCGTGAATATGAATGAAGAGGAATTCCGTACTTTTCTAGCTTCAAACATAGCCGCAGTACAAGCTGCGCTACATACCAACAATAACCTTGGATCTAGCAGTACAGGAAATCGTGTATGATGCACCTACAAAGAATTCACTGCCTGCAAACCTTTGGAATTTGATGGAACCGAAGGACCGATCGGATTGAAACGATGGACCGAGAAGGTCGAATCGGTGTTTGCCATAAGTAAGTGTACTGAAGAGGACAAAGTAAAGTACGCTACACATACCTTCACAGGTTCTGCGTTAACATGGTGGAATACCTATCTAGAGCAAGTGGGACAAGACGATGCGTACGCACTACCGTGGTCAGCATTCAAGCACTTGATGAACGAGAAGTACCGTCCCAGAACCGAGGTCAATAAGCTCAAGACAGAACTTAGAGGGTTACGAACCCAAGGATTTGATATTACCACGTACGAAAGACGATTCACAGAATTGTGCCTATTGTGTCAGGGAGCATTCGAAGATGAGGAAGAGAAGATCGACGTGTTTGTGAAAGGATTACCGGAAAGAATCCAAGAAGATATAAGTTCACACGAACCCGCCTCCATACAACAGGCATGTAGAATGGCTCACAAACTAGTGAACCAGATTGAAGAAAGAATTAAAGAACAGACTGCTGAAGAGGCCAATGTGAAGCAAGTCAAAAGAAAGTGGGAGGAAAACGGTGATAAGAATCACCAATACAACAACAACAGCAATTACAACAATAATCGCAATAATTATCCCAACAATCGCAACATCAATCGCAACTACAACAAACGGCCCAACAACAACAACAACAACAACAACAACAACAGCAACTACAACAATCATCCCAACAACAATAATAACCGCAACAACAACAACAATCAGAAGCAGCTATGCCAAAGGTTTGAAAAGTATCACTCGGGGTTCTGCACCTAATTTTGCAACAAGTGTAAAAGAAATGGTCATAGCGCGGCGAAGTGTGAGGTCTACGGACCAGGGGTTAATAGAACGAAAGGAACAAATGGTGTCGGATAGAGTAATGGCAGAGCAAGTAGTGTCAGAGCAAGTTATGCCAATGTAGTTTGTTATAAATGTGGAAAACCGGGCCACATTATTAGAAATTACCCGAACTAGGAGAACACGAATGGACAAGGCCGCAGAAGAGTTTTCAATATTAATGCGGCAGAGGCACAGGAAGACCCGGAGCTTGTTACGTGTAACGACCCGGGAATTTCCGACCAAATTTAAATCCTAATCTTTATATGTTTCCGACACGATAAGCAAAATCTGTAATGTTGAGTCTGGAAAGTTTGAAATCTGTATTTATGTAACCAATTACCCTTTAACTATTTTCTACGATTCACGAACCGTGTTTATAAATGCTAATAGTATTATCAAAGTAAATATATTAATATTAATATTAATAATAGCATGATATAAATATGTAACCAAATAAATATATATAAATAAGAGTATATAGAATTAATAACATTTAATTTAATTAATTGAGTAAAAATATTAAATATTAAATTCTTAATAAATTTAAGATTATGATAAAAACCTTAAATATAAATATTACTATAAGAATGATTAAAATTATTATTTAGTTGTAATTTAAATATTATTGGTTATTATGAATAATAATTAATTACTTTTATAATTATAATTACAATTATTAGTAAAGTCATTATTGTTATTATCAAAATTATTACTAGTATTACTAGTATTAATATATTTATAATAATTAGTTTCAAAAATTAAGAAATTGACATATATATACATATATATATATATAATTACATATACAAATATTGATAAATATAAATATATATGGACATATATAACAGTTATAAAAATAATAGCTTTTATATATATAAAAATTCGTATATAGTATAGATAAAAATATAGATATAAATACGATTAGGATTCTATCTGTTTCAAATCCTTTTCCAACTATACCTAATTGATATTACTGTATCAAATTGATAGATTTACTCAATAATGTCCCAACACATGTTAAAACCCGTGATTTTTCTTTTTATCTCTTCTCGTTGTCTTCTTTTCCTTCACAAAATTCCTATCGAGTTCGTTTTCTATTATAAAAGCAATCGGGAACAACTTTTGTGATTCATTAATCATTTAAATCCATCTGATAATTATCCCTAATGCCAAAAATCGAATTAACAGGAAGATAAAAACTTATAACAGATATATCTCCATCACATCTCCCTCAAACCGCCGTCCACCATCGAGAACCCCACAACCCACAAACTTAACCATCATCGTGCTTGTAACTACCATGTGTGAGCACTTGCTACTACTACTGTTTCTTTTTATTTTTGTTCAACACCCAAACGAAACCCACTTGTTTTCTGTTTCAATCGAACACCATAATCTGCAAGTTTCGGTTTCATGTTGCAATATCATCGAGCTTTCACCTTACTTCATTGTGAACCACCACCTATCTTTTCTCCTATTTTTCTTCATGAATCCAAAACACCCACTAAATCACCGAATCTATTTTTTTCCCGCCTATTATAAATCATGAATCAAAACCCACCATTGTTGATACTCTTCACTTCTATGCGACGATGACAATTAAGTAATAATTGGCCAGCTAAAGTTTTGGAAACATGGGTGCAGTGATTATGAAATACTACCTTATTAATATTTTTATGCAAGTGGAGTTTGTTGATATTTAGTGGCCGACACATTTTAATAATTAGAACCCCACTTGAATTGATTATGGCATGATATTATATTGTTGCTAAGTCGTTCATGTCCTCTCGCAATCTAGAAATAATTGTGGGCCGATGACAAATAGAATTGTTAATGGGCCGAGTAACTTTGTTGTTTCAATTGTCCGTTGGTTCTGAAAACTGGTATACGAACTAATTAAAATAGTTTATGTGCCAATTAAATCTTAAAGGAACGGATAGAGAGATGGTTGGAATGTTAGTGCGTCAGCCAAAGGTCGAGGGTTCGAAACCAGTCCCTGGCGGATTTTTTTTTATCAACAATAAAAGCTACCACAATTAAATGGATATAGGTTTATTGCTGGGCCGAATAATTGTGTTTCGAGTTGGGCCGAGTAAATTCTACTTGTGTGTTGGACTGAAATATATGATCTGTTGGGCCACTAATTAATTAAGTGGTTAAATAATTTAACTCGGTATTTAAAACTGAAATTAGTAAGTAGAGCATGGGTATGGCGAGTTTGGTTTGTTCGAAAGGTCGAGGGTTCGAGTCTCGCCAGTGGTATCTTCTTATTTTTTTCAGCCTATTTTGAGAGGTAGTAATTTTTATCATTATTATTATTATTATTATAATTGTTATTATTGTTAATATTGTTAGCATTAATTATTATTATTGTTTCTAACACTATTATGATTATGAATTTTTCATTATAGGAATAATTATAACTAATAGTTATTATCATTAATATTATTTTTACTAAAATTATCCTTTTGTAATCTTTAAAAATTATTATTTTAACATTATCGTTAATATCCATATTATTATTACTAAAATAATTATAATTATAACAATAAAGGTTTTAATGACGTTGTTGAGACTATAAGTATGTCAAAAAAAAAGAGACTATATATATATATAAAAGTATATACATATTTAAATTACAAAATCTAATTATATTAATATTTTCATATATAAAATGAAAATATACAAATAAATAATGAACTTATAAATTATTAATAATAAATAGATTTACTCGATTACAAATATACGTTTTAATATATATATATATATATATATATATATATATATATATATATATATACCAATGATTTAGGTTCGTGAATCCAAGGCCAACCCTACACTTGTTCACTGATGTTATATGTATTTTTACTACAAAATACAGTATGGTGAGTATATAGTCCCCTTTTAAACTCTAAATATTTTGGGCTGAGAATACATGCGCTGTTTTTATAAATGATTTACGTTATGGACACAAGTGATAAAACTAAATTCTCGGTTGAGTTGTACCATGGCATATCTCTTTATACTTGGTAACTGCTAATTACGTGAGAAGCGTAAACGCGAATCCTGTTGATAGATCTATCGGGCTGACATCCCCAACCGGACTGGACGACCAGCATTTAACGGTTGCACAGTACTTCGTTCTCGTTACTACACTTGGTATAGTGTAGGGTTTATTTAAGAGTATGCTGCTGTGACTTTTAGTTAAGTATGGTTACCAAGTGCTCAACTGCTTTTCTATACACGAGGAGTGTATTATGTATAAACTTAAAATCTTGTGGTCCATAGTTATAATGCTGCTAGCATCAAACCTATATATCTCACCAACTTTATGTTGACGTTTTAAAGCATGTTATTCTCAGGTATGAAAGAAACCTTCCGCTGTGCATTAGCTCATATTAAGGACATTACTTGGAGTCGATCATCGCAATGGAACCAAATGTTGATGACATCGTCCAGGAGGATTAGGACGGGTTGTTAAAGTTAGTATCAGAGCGGTGGTCTTAGCGAACCAGGTCTTGCATTAGTGTGTCTGACTAGTAGTTGTTAGGATACATTAATGAGTCTGGACTTTGACCATGTCTACATGTCAAAAGTTTTGCTTATCATATCTAGTCGGAAATCATCTACTTATCATCCTTAGGGAATTGCCTGCTTATCATTCATAAGTCTAGACATGTCTTACTGCATTTACTGCATCGATAGTGTATAGACAAAATTCATATCTTAGCGTATCTAGTAATTCATATCTTGGCGCATCCGTAGACCTGCATGACATATGCCGTAAATTCCTCCGTAGTCTACAAAATCTTTAGGATTATATATAGATATTCTATATAGTCAGAATATCATTTGATACCTGAAAATCATTTCACATCGAAGATCCCTTCCATTCACTAAATTGCCTCTTGGCGATGAACCTAAAACACTTACCGGCGAACCTGTTCGGGGAAACCATTTTCTCTTCTCCTTTCCGAGTATCTCGTCACAATTATATACTATCCCATATTTCAAATCTTATTAATCCGCTCGCCTCAACCGCCAATCATCCCGACATAATGGAAGTTAACAAACTACGCGCTCGTGTGACGGCTTTGGAGAACCTGGTACGGAGGTTACAAACATCAGCAGCAGTACCAGCAGCATAATCCGTATCATCATCATCAACGCCGACAATACTCTTAACACCCCAACCACAATCACGTCGTAAATCTCAACATCACGATCTGTACCTCGGATATCAACATCACACGCCTCAATATCATCATCTGTATTTCAAGTATAATCCTCGTTCGATATATCGTTTTACATCGATTACCTTCACTTTACGTAACGTTCTACCTCATATATCTTCGTTCGACATGGTGATTATGAAATCTCTAATGTTTTAGAGATCATGTAATCCAGTATTAACGATAAATCAAATGAGTTTAATATTTTATTGACTCATTAAATCCATAATTACATCTGAAGAAAATATATATGCAAGTATATTTTCATAAAGACCGTAATTAAAAATTCTTTCGTACAAACTGTTAATGATGAAAATATTTTAACGGGTGGGTAGTACCCGAGGAATATTTAGAATTCACATTAACAAGTTACACTGTACATTCTTCGAATCTGATTCAATGATCATTTATTATCCTACTTACAACTACCGATATACGTATCCGTTCATCCTAGATTAACCATTTCCATTTAAATTTCATATTTGGATTTTTTTTTTACCTATCTGAATCCAACAAGTGGCATAAAGAAGAAACATTGGACAAATTAAAAATTGATAGAAACGCACGATTAAACTAATTGAAAATCTATTAAGGATTCCACGCTAACTGTTCCGGCTAACTGTTCCCAGCTAACTGAATAACATTTAATTTATCGCAATTTACATTCTCGCAATTTTAATTTCTGTATTGTACATACTGTCGGGACACATGTACAACAATACGTCGGATTAATTCTGAGACAACACGTTGTATAATGGGTCATGATATTTATTTATTTATTTTATGCACTTTAAATAACGGGACACGCATACAAGGTTTCGACTTATCATATTGACCCATCTATATATATATTTCGGAACAACCGTAGACACTCTATATGTGAAGGTGGGAGTTGGCAATACAGGGTCGGAGTTGATTCCAAAATATATATATACTTTGAGTTGTGATCGACACTGAGACCGGTACACGGGTCACGATACGTATTAAGTAATTCAAATATTATATATCTAATTTATATATGAATTTATTGGACTATTGGACAATCGGACTATTGGACTGCTAACTTTGGACAATTAAAATGAGTTAAAATGCTAATTATAACATATGAAACTAAACAATTCTTCAAGTTTGCCACCTGATTCTATTTTAAACCTCATTCGTATCTTGACGATTACAATTCGCATTCACAACTTTTCACGATTCTTGAAAACGCCTCGATCGAGAAGTTGAACCAGTCGCACCTCGTCTACGGAAGAAAGATTCCTGCATATGGTTATGCACCTGAAAACTCTCGGAAACTGAGTCAACACGTAGCAGTGTAAATTCCTTAGTGTTATTATTACCCAAAATAACTTTGCAATTTCTTTCCAAATTAGCCACTTTTAACACAGCTCCACTTTGACTTCTCAGTAAAACTAGTCTTATTATCATCTCGATATAAATACGTATCCTTTTGCTGTCGTTACTGGAGAACCTTTTTCCACCATACTACCATCCGTGTTTAATCATCTAAAAACACAAATCTCTTAAAATCACCTTGGTTTGAAAACCAACTACCCAAATTCGTTAACTTTGAAAATGCTGACGAAGCAGCATGTTGTAGATGGTCTTAATGACCAAAAGTTGATGATAAAGAAGGAGGTGTTGGAAACACCCGATGGAAAATTTGGTATTGAAAATCGGATTGAACTAACCATGAAAGAGACCAAGGACAAATACAAGGATCAAACTCTGTATTTAAAGAATCCAGATGATTCTGTTTCTAATGAAATCTTTAGTGAACACCTTGCTTCCGAATCTAAACCCTTTCGGGTCAATCTTCATCATCATCCTTCGACATTAGAAATTCCAAGATATTATCATATCTTTCATTATAAATATCCTCAATATTTCTGAAGATGTTTTCACAGCTATCCTTATCTGAAATCATTTATTTCTCCGTAATATATGTATTACAATATAAAAAAAAAACTGTGTTAGTTTCTAAGTTCTAAAACCTTCGAGTCTAAAATAGGAATGTTCTGAAGCAGTGTTGGGAACTGATGCATGAATTAATATAATATAATGAAACTTGATCAACTTCATTATATTACAGTAAGTTATGTTAAGTTTCTAATGGAATGTGATGATTCACAGTACCGTCATCATGTGCCATGTTACACGGCTTTTACATTCTGTCCAATTCCCAAACGTATTAGGAACGTATCATTTTGATAGCTCTATCTTTTCCAGGGTATTCTGGTAATTTAACAAATCAAAATCTTGCCAATACCCTTTCTTTCTAAGAGCATTAGCTATGTTCATACCTACGAATTTCGGATCATTACTCGCTTGACTTGAGGACGGGAAGAAGAAACGAAGGGACAATGTCCCGAAATAGAAATTGCAGTATAAATCGCAGCAAATAGAAGAATATATTAACTATGGATGACAATGATTATAGAAGACAAAAGCAGGAACATCGAAATATAAAGGAAGATATCAAAATCAACAACCACTCAGAAATTACAAACCGTGTATATCAATACGTATTGCAACGTAAAGACACGGGAGAATTAGAAACATTATAATACCAAAGAAATCATAAAAGTGAATAGATTCTTCTGGTGACAGATGAAAGAGAAGAATGGAAGATATGAAAGTTAGAAGTATGTTTCCGACACGATAAGCAAAATCTGTAATGTTGAGTCTGGAAAGTTTGAAATCTGTATTTATGTAACCAATTACCCTTTAACTATTTTCTACGATTCACGAACCGTGTTTATAAATGCTAATAGTATTATCAAAGTAAATATATTAATATTAATATTAATAATAGCATGATATAAATATGTAACCAAATAAATATATATAAATAAGAGTATATAGAATTAATAACATTTAATTTAATTAATTGAGTTAAAAATATTAAATATTAAATTCTTAATAAATTTAAGATTATGATAAAAACCTTAAATATAAATATTACTATAAGAATGATTAAAATTATTATTTAGTTGTAATTTAAATATTATTGGTTATTATGAATAATAATTAATAATTACTTTTATAATTATAATTACAATTATTAGTAAAGTCATTATTGTTATTATCAAAATTATTACTAGTATTACTAGTATTAATATATTTATAATAATTAGTTTCAAAAATTAAGAAATTGACATATATATACATATATATATATATATAATTACATATACAAATATTGATAAATATAAATATATATGGACATATATAACAGTTATAAAAATAATAGCTTTTATATATATAAAAATTCGTATATAGTATAGATAAAAATATAGATATAAATACGATTAGGATTCTATCTGTTTCAAATCCTTTTCCAACTATACCTAATTAATATTACTGTATCAAATTGATAGATTTACTCAATAATGTCCCAACACATGTTAAAACCCGTGATTTTTCTTTTTATCTCTTCTCGTTGTCTTCTTTCCCTTCACAAAATTCCTGTCGAGTTCGTTTTCTATTATAAAAGCAATCGGGAACAACTTTTGTGATTCATTAATCATTTAAATCCATCTGATAATTATCCCTAATGCCAAAAATCGAATTAACAGGAAGATAAAAACTTATAACAGATATATCTCCATCACATCTCCCTCAAACCGCCGTCCACCATCGAGAACCCCACAACCCACAAACTTAACCATCATCGTGCTTGTAACTACCATATGTGAGCACTTGCTACTACTACTATTTCTTTTTATTTTTGTTCAACACCCAAACGAAACCCACTTGTTTTCTGTTTCAATCGAACACCATAATCTTCAAGTTTCGGTTTCATGTTGCAATATCATCGAGCTTTCACCTTACTTCATTGTGAACCACCACCTATCTTTTCTCCTATTTTTCTTCATGAATCCAAAACACCCACCAAATCACCGAATCTATTTTTTTCCCGCCTATTATAAATCATGAATCAAAACCCACCATTGTTGATACTCTTCACTGCTATGCGACGATGACAATTAAGTAATAATTGGCCAGCTAAAGTTTTGGAAACATGGGTGCAGTGATTATGAAATACTACCTTATTAATATTTTTATGCAAGTGGAGTTTGTTGATATTTAGTGGCCGACACATTTTAATAATTAGAACCCCACTTGAATTGATTAGGGCATGATATTATATTGTTGCTAAGTCGTTCATGTCCTCTCGCAATCCAGAAGTAATTGTGGGCCGATGACAAATAGAATTGTTAATGGGCCGAGTAACTTTGTTGTTTCAATTGTCCGTTGGTTCTGGAAACTGGTATACGAACTAATTAAAATAGTTTATGTGCCAATTAAATCTTAAAGGAATGGATAGAGAGATGGTTGGAATGTTAGTGCGTCAGCCAAAGGTCGAGGGTTCGAAACCAGTCCCTGGCGGATTTTTTTTATCAACAATAAAAGCTACCACAATTAAATGGATATAGGTTTATTGCTGGGCCGAATAATTGTGTTTCGAGTTGGGCCGAGTAAATTCTACTTGTGTGTTGGACTGAAATATATGATCTGTTGGGCCACTAATTAATTAAGTGGTTAAATAATTTAACTCGGTATTTAAAACTGAAATTAGTAAGTAGAGCATGGGTATGGCGAGTTTGGTTTGTTCGAAAGGTCGAGGGTTCGAGTCTCGCCAGTGGTATCTTCTTATTTTTTTCAGCCTATTTTGAGAGGTAGTAATTTTTATCATTATTATTATTATTATTATTATAATTGTTATTATTGTTAATATTGTTAGCATTAATTATTATTATTGTTTCTAACACTATTATGATTATGAATTTTTCATTATAGGAATAATTATAACTAATAGTTATTATCATTAATATTATTTTTACTAAAATTATCCTTTTGTAATCTTTAAAAATTATTATTTTAACATTATCGTTAATATCCATATTATTATTACTAAAATAATTATAATTATAACAATAAAGGTTTTAATGACGTTGTTGAGACTATAAGTATGTCAAAAAAAAAAAGACTATATATATATATAAAAGTATATACATATTTAAATTACAAAATCTAATTATATTAATAGTTTCATATATAAAATGAAAATATACAAATAAATAATGAACTTATAAATTATTAATAATAAATAGATTTACTCGATTACAAATATACGTTTTAATATATATATATATACCAATGATTTAGGTTCGTGAATCCAAGGCCAACCCTACACTTGTTCACTGATGTTATATGTATTTTTACTACAAAATACAGTATGGTGAGTATATAGTCCCCTTTTAAACTCTAAATATTTTGGGCTGAGAATACATGCGCTGTTTTTATAAATGATTTACGTTATGGACACAAGTGATAAAACTAAATTCTCGGTTGAGTTGTACCATGGCATATCTCTTTATACTTGGTAACTGCTAATTACGTGAGAAGCGTAAACGCGAATCCTGTTGATAGATCTATCGGGCTGACATCCCCAACCGGACTGGACGACCAGCATTTAATGGTTGCACAGTACTTCGTTCTCATTACTACACTTGGTACGGTGTAGGGTTTATTTAAGAGTATGCTGCTGTGACTTTTAGTTAAGTATGGTTACCAAGTGCTCAACTGCTTTTCTATACACGAGGAGTGTATTATGTATAAACTTAAAATCTTGTGGTCCATAGTTATAACGCTGCTAGCATCAAACCTATATATCTCACCAACTTTATGTTGACGTTTTAAAGCATGTTATTCTCAGGTATGAAAGAAACCTTCCGCTGTGCATTAGCTTATATTAAGGACATTACTTGGAGTCGATCATCGCAATGGAACCAAATGTTGATGACATCGTCCAGGAGGATTAGGACGGGTTATTAAATTACGGGTACGTTTCTTATTGACAATAAATCTGCTTACGTTTTATTTGATTCTGGTGCGGATAGAAGCTATATGAGTAGAGATTTTTGTGCTAAATTAAGTTGTCCATTGACGCCTTTGGATAGTAAATTTTTACTCGAATTAGCAAATGGTAAATTAATTTCAGCAGATAATATATGTCGGAATCGAGAAATTAAACTGGTTAGCGAAACATTTAAGATTAACTTGATACCAGTAGAGTTAGGGAGTTTTGATGTGATAATCGGTATGGACTGGTTGAAAGAAGTGAAAGCAGAGATCGTTTGTTACAAAAATGCAATTCGCATTATACGAGAAAAAGGAAAACCCTTAATGGTGTACGGAGAAAAGGGCAACACGAAGCTACATCTTATTAGTAATTTGAAGGCACAAAAACTAATAAGAAAAGGTTGCTATGCTGTTCTAGCACACGTCGAGAAAGTACAAACTGAAGAAAAGAGCATCAATGATGTTCCCGTCGCAAAAGAATTTCCCGATGTATTTCCGAAAGAATTACCGGGATTACCCCCACATCGATCCGTTGAATTTCAAATAGATCTTGTACCAGGAGCTGCACCAATAGCTCGTGCTCCTTACAGACTCGCACCAAGCGAGATGAAAGAACTGCAAAGCCAATTACAAGAACTTTTAGAGCGTGGTTTCATTCGACCAAGCACATCACCGTGGGGAGCTCCTGTTTTGTTTGTCAAGAAGAAAGATGGTACATTCAGGTTGTGTATCGACTACCGAGAGTTGAACAAACTTACCATCAAGAACCGCTACCCACTACCGAGAATTGACGACTTATTTGATCAACTACAAGGCTCGTCTGTTTATTCAAAGATTGACTTACGTTCTGGGTATCATGAAATGCGGGTGAAAGAAGATGATATTCCAAAGACTACTTTCAGAACACGTTACGGTCATTACGAGTTTATGGTCATGCCATTTGGTTTAACTAATGCACCAGCTGTGTTCATGGACCTTATGAACCGAGTGTGTGGACCATACCTTGACAAGTTTGTCATTGTTTTCATTGATGACATACTTATTTACTCAAAGAATGACCAAGAACACAGTGAACATTTGAGAAAGGTGTTAGAAGTATTGAGGAAGGAAGAATTGTACGCTAAGTTGTCAAAGTGTGCATTTTGGTTGGAAGAAGTTCAATTCCTCGGTCACATAGTGAACAAAGAAGGTATTAAGGTGGATCCGGCAAAGATAGAAACTGTTGAAAAGTGGGAAACCCCGAAAACTCCGAAACACATACGCCAGTTTTTAGGACTAGCTAGTTACTACAGAAGGTTCATCCAAGACTTTTCCAGAATAGCAAAACCCTTGACTGCATTAACGCATAAAGGGAAGAAATTTGAATGGAATGATGAACAAGAGAAAGCGTTTCAGTTATTGAAGAAAAAGCTAACTACGGCACCTATATTGTCATTGCCTGAAGGGAATGATGATTTTGTGATTTATTGTGATGCATCAAAGCAAGGTCTCGGTTGTGTATTAATGCAACGAACGAAGGTGATTGCTTATGCGTCTAGACAATTGAAGATTCACGAACAAAATTATACGACGCATGATTTGGAATTAGGCGCGGTTGTTTTTGCATTAAAGACTTGGAGGCACTACTTATATGGGGTCAAAAGTATTATATATACCAACCACAAAAGTCTTCAACACATATTTAATCAGAAACAACTGAATATAAGGCAGCGTAGGTGGATTGAATTATTGAATGATTACGACTTTGAGATTCGTTACCACCCGGGAAAGGCAAATGTGGTAGCTGATGCCTTGAGCAGGAAGGACAGAGAACCCATTCAAGTAAAATCTATGAATATAATGATTCATAAAAACCTTACTACTCAAATAAAGGAGGCGCAACAAGGAGTTTTAAAAGAGGGAAATTTAAAGGATGAAATACCCAAAGGATCGAAGAAGCATCTTAATATTCGAGAAGACGGAACCCGGTATAGGGCTGAAAGGATTTGGGTACCAAAATTTGGAGATATGAGAGAAATGGTACTTAGAGAAGCTCATAAAACCAGATACTCAATAAATCCTGGAACGGGGAAGATGTACAAGGATCTCAAGAAACATTTTTGGTGGCCGGGTATGAAAGCCGATGTTGCTAAATACGTAGGAGAATGTTTGACGTGTTCTAAGGTCAAAGTTGAGCATCAGAAACCATCAGGTCTACTTCAACAACCCGAAATCCCAGAATGGAAATGGGAAAACATTACCATGGATTTAATCACTAAATTGCCAAGGACTGCAAGTGGTTTTGATACTATTTGGGTAATAGTTGATCGTCTCACCAAATCAGCACACTTCCTGCCAATAAGAGAAGATGACAAGATGGAGAAGTTAGCACGACTGTATTTGAAGGAAGTCGTCTCTAGACATGGAATACCAATCTCTATTATCTCTGATAGGGATGGCAGATTTATTTCAAGATTCTGGCAGACATTACAGCAAGCATTAGGAACTCGTCTAGACATAAGTACTGCCTATCATCCACAAACTGATGGGCAGAGCGAAGGGACGATACAAATGCTTGAAGACATGCTACGAGCATGTGTTATTGATTTCGGAAACAGTTGGGATCGACATCTACCGTTAGCAGAATTTTCCAACAACAACAGCTACCATTCAAGCATTGAGATGGCGCCGTTTGAAGCACTTTATGGTAGAAAGTGCAGGTCTCCGATTTGTTGGAGTGAAGTGGGGGATAGACAGATTACGGGTCCGGAGATTATACAAGAAACTACCGAGAAGATCATCCAAATTCAACAACGGTTGAAAACCGCCCAAAGTCGACAAAAGAGCTACGCTGACATTAAAAGAAAAGATATAGAATTTGAAATTGGAGAGATGGTCATGCTTAAAGTTGCACCTTGAAAAGGCGTTGTTCGATTTGGTAAATGAGGGAAATTAAATCCAAGGTATATTGGACCATTCAAGATTATTGATCGTGTCGGACCAGTAGCTTACCGACTTGAGTTACCTCAACAACTCGCGGCTATACATAACACTTTCCACGTCTCGAATCTGAAGAAATATTTTGCTAAAGAAGATCTCACTATTCCGTTAGATGAAATCCAAATCAACGAAAAACTCCAATTCATCGAAGAACCCGTCGAAATAATGGATCGTGAGGTTAAAAGACTTAAGCAAAACAAGATACCAATTGTTAAGGTTCGATGGAATGCTCGTAGAGGACCCGAGTTCACCTGGGAGCATGAAGATCAGATGAAGAAGAAATACCCGCATCTATTTCCAGAAGATTCATCAACACCTTCAACAGCTTAAAATTTCGGGACGAAATTTATTTAACGGGTTGGTACTGTAGTGACCCGAACTTTTCCATGTTTATATATATTAATTGAGATTGATATTTACATGATTAAATGTTTCCAACATGTTAAGCAATCAAACTTGTTAAGACTTGATTAATTGAAATATGTTTCATATAGACAATTGACCACCCAAGTTGACCAGCGATTCACGAACGTTAAAACTTGTAAAAACGACATGACGATATATATATGGATATACATATGGTTAACATGAGATTATGATAAGTAAGTATCTCCATAAGTATATTAACAATGAGTTATATACATATAAACAAGACTACTAACTTTAGGATTTCGAAACGAGACATATATGTAACGATTATCGTTGTAACGACATTTAAATGTATATATATCATATTAAGATATATTAATATATCATAATATCAGGATAATATAATAATTTAACATCTCATTAGATATAATAAACAATGGGTTAACAACATTAATTGAGATCGTTAACTTAAAGGTTTCAAAACAACACTTACATGTAACGACTAACGATGACTTAACGACTCAGTTAAAATGTATATACATGTAGTGTATTTAGATGTATTAAAATACTTTTGGAAGACTTCAATACATATATCAAAACACTCATACTTAACGAAAATGGTTACAGTTACTTTCCCATTCTTTTCTTTCATCAAGAATTCTAGTCGTATTCTTACCCGTATTATACACAGCTTCAAAACGTACTTACTATGGGTATATACCAATAGGAACTAGCATGGGATTCCACTCTTGATTATGTCATGTATGACTAATCAATTTTAACTTCTACCATGAGCTAGTCAACTAACTAGAACTCCTTTTAACCCCACTCACCACTCACCAATTACCACCCATCATTCACTCCATTTCACTTCCAATTCTCTTTCTAATTCTCTCTCAACATACACACACTATTATGAACGTATTTTTCCAGTAGTTAATCATCATCTTCATCAAAAATCACTTCAAGAATCAAGCTATAATCATCATAGGAAGAACACTTCAAAAATCCCTTCAAGTTTACTAATTTACTTCCAAGCTTTCTAATCCATTCCAAGTAATCATCTAAGATCAAGAAACCTTTGTTATATATAGTAGGTTATCTTTCTTATTCAAGGTAATATTCATATTCAAACTTTTATTCAAATTCTATAACTATAAACTATCTTAATTCGAGTAAAAATCTTACTTGAACTTGTTTTTGTGTCATGATCCTACTTCAAGAACTTTCAAGCCATCCAAGATCCTTTGAAGCTAGATCATTTCTTGTCACTTCCAGTAGGTTTACCTACTAAACTTGAGGTAGTAATGATGTTCATAACATCATTCGATTCATATATATAAAACTATCTTATTCGAAGGTTTAAACTCGTAATCACTAGAACATAGTTTAGTTAATTCTAAACTTGTTCGCAAACAAAAGTTAATCCTTCTAACTTGACTTTTAAAATTAACTACACACATGTTCTATATCTATATGATATGCTAACTTAATGATTTAAAACCTGGAAACACGAAAAACACCGTAAAACTGGATTTACGCCGTCGTAGTAACACCACGGGCTGTTTTGGGTTAGTTAATTAAAAACTATGATAAACTTTGATTTAAAAGTTGTTATTCTGAGAAAATGATTTTTATTATGAACATGAAACTATATCCAAAAATTATGGTTAAACTAAAAGTGGAAGTATGTTTTCTAAAATGGTCATCTAGACGTCGTTCTTTCGACTGAAAATGACTACCTTTACAAAAACGACTTGTAACTTATTTTTCCGACTATAAACCTATACTTTTTCTGTTTAGATTCATAAAATAGAGTTCAATATGAAGCCATAGCAATTTTATTCACTCAAAACGGATTTAAAATGAAGAAGTTATGGGTAAAACAAGATTGGATAATTTTTCTCATTTTAGCTACGTGAAAATTGGTAACAAATCTATTCCAACCATAACATAATCAACTTGTATTGTATATTATGTAATCTTGAGGTACCATAGACACGTATACAATGTTTCGACCTATCATGTCGACACATCTATGTATATTTCGGAACAACCATAGACACTCTATATGTGAATGTTGGAGTTAGCTATACAGGGTTGAGGTTGATTCCAAAATATATATAGTTTGAGTTGTGATCAATACTGAGATACGTATACACTGGGTCGTGGATTGATTCAAGATAATATTTATCGATTTATTTCTGTACATCTAACTGTGGACAACTAGTTGTAGGTTACTAACGAGGACAGCTGACTTAATAAACTTAAAACATCAAAATATATTAAAAGTGTTGTAAATATATTTTGAACATACTTTAATATATATGTATATAATGTTATAGGTTCGTGAATCAACAGTGGCCAAGTCTTACTTCTCGACGAAGTAAAAATCTGTGAAAGTGAGTTATAGTCCCACTTTTAAAATCTAATATTTTTGGGATGAGAATACATGCAGGTTTTATAAATGATTTACAAAATAGACACAAGTACGTGAAACTACATTCTATGGTTGAATTATCGAAATCGAATATGCCCCTTTTTATTAAGTCTGGTAATCTAAGAATTAGGGAACAGACACCCTAATTGACGCGAATCCTAAAGATAGATCTATTGGGCCTAACAAACCCCATCCAAAGTACCGGATGCTTTAGTACTTCGAAATTTATATCATATCCGAAGGGTGTCCCGGAATGATGGGGATATTCTTATATATGCATCTTGTTAATGTCGGTTACCAGGTGTTCACCATATGAATGATTTTTATCTCTATGTATGGGATGTGTATTGAAATATGAAATCTTGTGGTCTATTGTTACGATTTGATATATATAGGTTAAACCTATAACTCACCAACATTTTTGTTGACGTTTAAAGCATGTTTATTCTCAGGTGAATACTAAGAGCTTCCGCTGTTGCATACTAAAATAAGGACAAGATTTGGAGTCCATGTTTGTATGATATTGTGTAAAAACTGCATTCAAGAAACTGATTTCGATGTAACATATTTGTATTGTAAACCATTATGTAATGGTCGTGTGTAAACAGGATATTTTAGATTATCATTATTTGATAATCTACGTAAAGCTTTTTAAACCTTTATTTATGAAATAAAGGTTATGGTTTGTTTTAAAAATGAATGCAGTCTTTGAAAAACGTCTCATATAGAGGTCAAAACCTCGCAACGAAATCAATTAATATGGAACGTTTTTAATCAACAAGAACGGGACATTTCAACCGAGACCTTGCTTTGATGCGTCACAATAAATCACAAAATCATCATTCCCTTCAGGCAATGACAATATAGGTGCCGTAGTTAGCTTTTTCTTCAATAACTGAAACGCCTTCTCTTGTTCATCCTTCCATTCAAATTTCTTCCCTTTATGCGTTAATGCAGTCAAGGGTTTTGCTATTTTGGAGAAATCTTAGATGAATCTTCTGTAGTAACCAGCCAATCCTAAAAATTAACGTATATGCTTCGGAGTTTTTGGGGTTTCTCACTTTTCAACGGTTTCGATCTTTGCTGAGTCCACTTGGATACCTTCTTTGTTCACTATGTGACCGAGGAATTGAACTTCTTCCAACCAAAATGCACACTTTGAAAACATAGCGTACAGTTTTTCTTTCCTCAATACTTCTAGCACTTTTCTCAAATGTTCTTCGTGCTCTTGATCATTCTTTGAGTAAATAAGTATGTCATCGATGAAAACAATGACAAACTTGTCAAGATATGGCCCACACACTCGATTCATAAGGTCCATGAACACAGCTGGTGTGTTAGTCAATCCAAACGGCATAACCATAAACTCGTAATGACCATAACGCGTCCTAAAAGCAGTTTTTGGAATATCATCCTCCTTTACTCGCATTTGATGATATCCAGAACGTAAATCGATTTTCGAATAAACCGACGAGCCTTGTAGTTGATCAAATAAGTCGTCAATTCTCGGCAGTGGATAACAGTTTTTGATGGAAAGTTTATTCAACTCTCTGTAGTCAATACCCAACCTAAATGTACCATCCTTCTTCTTGACAAACAAAACAGGAGCTCCCCATGGTGATGTGCTTGGTCGAATGAAACCACGTTCTAATAGTTCTTGCAGTTGGCTTTGTAGTTCTTTCATCTCTCTGGGTGCGAGTCTGTAAGGAGCACGAGCTATTGGTGCAGCTCCTGGTACAAGATCTATTTGAAATTCAACAGATCGATGTGGAGGTAGTCCCGGTAATTCTTTCGGAAATACATCGGGAAATTCTTTTGCGACGGGAAAATCATTGATGCTCTTTTCTTAAGTTTGTACTTTCTCGACGTGTGCTAGAACAGCATAGCAACCTTTTCTTATTAGTTTTTGTGCCTTCAAATTAATAATAAGATGTAGCTTCGTGTTGCCCTTTTCTCCGTACACCATTAAGGGTTCTCCTTCTTCTCGTACAATGCGAATTGCATTTTTGTAACATACGATCTCTGCTTTCATCTCCTTCAGCCAGTCCATGCCAACTATTACATCAAAACTCCCTAACTCTACTGATATCAAATCAATCTTAAATATTCCGCTACCCAGTTTAATTTCTCGATTCCGGCATATATAATATGCTGAAATTAATTTACCGTTTGCTAATTCGAGTAAAAATTTACTATCCAATGGTGTCAATGGACAACTTAATTTAGCACAAAACTCTCTACTCATATAGCTTCTATTCGCACCCGAATCAAATAAAACGTAAGCAGATTTATTGTCAATAAGAAACGTACCCATAACAAGCTCCGGGACTTCCTATGCCTCTGCCGTATTAATATTGAAAACTCTTCTGCGGCCTTGTCCATTCGTGTTCTCCTGGTTCGGGCAATTTCTAATAATGTGGCCCGATTTTCCACATTTATAACAAACTACATTGGCATAACTTGCTCCGACACTACTTGCTCTGCCATTACTCATTCCGACACCATTTGTTCCTTTCGTTCTGTTAACCCCTAGTCCGTAGACCTCACACTTCACCGCGCTATGACCATTTCTTTTACACTTGTTGCAAAATTTGGTGCAGAACCCTGAGTGATACTTTTCACACCTTTGGCATAGCTGCTTCTGATTGTTGTTGTTGTTGCGGTTGTTATTGTTGTTGGAATGATTGTTGTAGTTGTTGTTGTTATTGTTGTTGTGCTGTTTGTTGTAGTTGCGATTGATGTTGCGATTGTTGGGATAGTTGTTGTTGTTTTGGTAACTCTTATCACCGTTTTCCTCCCACTTTCTTTTAACTAACTTCACGTTGGTCTCTTCGACCGCCTGTTCTTTAATTCTTCCCTCAATCTGGATAACTAGTTTGTGAGCCATTCTACATGCCTTTTGTATAGAGGCAGGCTCGTGTGAACTTATATCTTCTTGGATTCTCTCCGGTAACCCTTTCATAAACGCGTCAATCTTCTCTTCCTTATCTTCGAACGCTCTCGGACACAATAGGCATAATTCTGTGAATCGTCTTTCGTACGAAGAAATATCGAATCCCTGTGTTCGTAACCCTCTAAGTTCTGACTTGAGCTTATTGACCTCAGTTCTGGGACGGTACCTCTCGTTCATCAAGTGCTTGAATGCTGACCACGGTAGCGCGTAAGCAGCATCTTGTCCCACTTGCTCTAGATAGGTATTCCACCATGTTAATGCAATACCTGTAAAGGTATGCGTAGCATACTTCACTTTGTCTCCTTCAGCACACTTACTTATGGCAAACACCGATTCAACTTTCTCGGTCCACCGTTTCAATCCGATTGGTCCTTCGATCCCATCAAATTATGAAGGTTTGCAGGCAGTGAATTCCTTGTAGGAGCATCCTACATGATTTCTTGCGCCGTTAGCTATATTGCTAGATTCAGAGTTATTGTTGGTATGTAGCGCGGCCTGTACTGCGGCTATGTTTGAAGCAAGAAAGGCACGAAATTCCTCTTCGCTCATATTCAAGGTGTGTCGAGTAGCCGGTGCCATTTCCTTCAAAATAGTCAAATGAAACAATTTAATCATACAGAATATTAAGAGTAGTCAATAGTATCTCGTAGCATAATATGAACTCATTTATAAAAGCTTTTTCTTCATATTAGCGTTTTATAAGTTTAAATTCGGGTACTACCTACCCGTTAAGTTCATATTTAGTTGCTAATATACAATTTAACTACTACAATTCCATATGAAAAACTGATTATAATAATATATCACATACAAATATTCTTCAAACTTACAACTTCGCTATATTACATATAACATGAAATATAGTACACTATGATACAGGAAAGTTTTGAAGATAAATCTAGTTAATACGCAAGTTGTTCAGCAAAGGAAATAAAGACACGTAATTCATAAGTCCAGAAACAAGTCATGAATTCTGGTTTTACTAAGACGACTTCCCATCCTTGGTCTTGTGGAAAATAACTGTTATGACCATTAGCTAGGCAGTATGTTGTAATGTCATCAAAAGGACGAGGGTTTCATAATGTCCAACAGCCCCGTAATAATTTAAAAACCTTGTTTCTCACCCCAACTACTGAATCCGTCACTTGTAGGAAAGTTTTATTTAAAAGCTGCAATCCGATGTTCTTTTTCTCACTTTGGTAAGAAGCGAACATCACTAACCCGTAAGCATAACATGCTTCTTTATGTTGCATGTTAGAAGCTCTTTCTAATTCACGAAATCCTATGTTTGGATATGTTGAGTCAAAATAGGTTCTTAACCCATAGCGTAAAATTGCATTTGGATTCCCCGCATTTAATGCTTTAAAGAAAACACGGTGTAACTTAAAGTCTCCCCAATGTGATATACCCCACCTATCAAATGAAAGTCTTTTATTAACTAAGGCATTTTTGGAAAGTCTTTCAAACGTTTGACAAGTTAATTTCGCCATAACTAAATGTGCTGATGAATTCTGACCGACTCTAGACAAGATTTCCTCAATCATATCCTCTGGTAGGTCTTCTAAAATATTCGGTTGTCTACCCTTAACGTCCATTTTGTTTTTATACTGTAAAATAGACAAGGATTAGATTCGTAATAACAAACAATACAAGCAATTTTTACATAGAACATAAAAGTACAAGCACACTACAATACATTTATTACACAACATGCTCACACCCCTCTAATGTGAATCACTGGTTTCTTCTTCTTCTTCGGACTTGGTTCTTTTTCCTAATCTTCTAGGGAAATATGATGTTCCTCTAATACGAGTCGTTGTTTTCCACATTAGTTTAGAAAAACCTGGTGGTTTAGAGGTTCCCGAGTTATTGTCACGATATTGAAAATACGGGTGTTGACGGTACATATAAAGTTCATCGGGGTCGGAATCAGATTTCTCTATTTTGATTGCTTTTCCCTTATTATTTTCTTTTGCCTCATTAAATTGGGTCGGGGTAATTTCTATAACATCATCGGAATCCTCATCAGGATTCTATTCATCGGAAAATTGGTAATTTTCCCAATATTTTGCTTCCTTAGCAGAAACACCATTGACCATTATTAACTTTGGTCCATTGGTTGAGGATTTTATTTTATTTGACTGGTTTTCTGTGGTTCCTACTATTTCCCCCTCTGGAACCTCTTCTTCTTCCGGTTCCTCTTCTTCTGGTTCCTCTTCTTTCGGTTCCTCTTCTTCCGGTTCCGTTTCCTCTTCTTCCGGTTCTTCGGGAACTTGTGAATCTTGCCAATATATATTCGACTCTTCCTTATTATTAGGTGAGTCAATGGGATTTGTGCTAGAGGTAGACATCTATCACATAATATCAAACATGTTAAGAGATTAATATATCACATAATATTTACATGTTAATAATATATAGTTTCCAACAAAAATGTTAAGCAATCATTTTTAAAGAAAACACGGTCGAAGTCCAGACTCACTAATGCATCCTAACAAACTCGATAAGACACACTAATGCAAATTTTTCTGGTTCTCTAAGACCAACGCTCGGATACCAACTGAAATGTCCCGTTCATATTGATTATAAACGTTCCACGTTAATTGATTTCGTTACGAGACGTTTTTCAAAGACTGCATTCATTTTTAAAATAACCATAACCTTTATTTTATCAATAAAGGTTTTAAAAACATTACGTAGATTATCAAATAATGATAATCTAAAATATACTGTTTACACACGACCATTACATAATGGTTTACAATAGAAATATATTACATCGACATATGTTTCTTGAATGCAGTTTTTACACAATATCATACAAACATGGACTCTAAATCTTGTCCTTATTTAAGTATGCAACAGCGGAAGCTCTTAATATTCACCTGAGAATAAACATGCTTTAAACGTCAACAAAAATGTTGGTGAGTTATAGGTTTAACCTATATATATCAAATCGTAACAATAGACCACAAGATTTCATATTTCAATACACATCCCATACATAGAGATAAAAATCATTCATATGGTGAACACCTGGTAACCGACATTAACAAGATGCATATATAAGAATATCCCCATCATTCCGGGACACCCTTCGGATATGATATAAATTTCGAAGTACTAAAGCATCCGGTACTTTGGATGGGGTTTGTTAGGCCCAATAGATCTATCTTTAGGATTCGCGTCAATTAGGGTGTCTGTTCCTTAATTGTTAGATTACCAGACTTAATAAAAAGGGGCATATTTGATTTCGATAATTCAACCATAGAATGTAGTTTCACGTACATGTGTCTATTTTGTAAATCATTTATAAAACCTTCATGTATTCTCATCCCAAAAATATTAGATTTTAAAAGTGGGACTATAACTCACTTTCACAGATATTTTCTTCGTCGGAAATAAGACTTGGCCACGGATCAATTCACGAACCTATACAAATATGTACATATATATCAAAGTATGATCAAAATATAATTACAACCATTTTTATTATGTTTTAAAGATTTGAGTGTACTAAGTCAGCTGTCTTCGTTAGTAACCTACAAGTAGTTGTCCACAGTTAGATGTACAGAAGTAAATCGATATATATTATCTTGAATCAATCTATAACCCAGTGTATACACGTCTCAGGCTAGATCAAAACTCAAAGTATATATATTTTTGGAATCAACCTCAACCCTGTATAGCTAACTCCAGCATTACTGCATATAGAGTGTCTATGGTTGTTCTAAATAATATATATACATGGGTCGATATGATATGTCAAAACATTTGCATATGTGTCTATGGTATCCTAAGATTACATAATATATTAGAATACATGTATAAAACAATATAAGTTAGCTAGGATATAATTTGTATAGATTTGTTAAACATTTCCCGTAGCTAAAAAGATCAAAAATATCCAATCTTGTTTTACCCATAACTTCTTCATTTTAAATCCGTTTTGAGTGAATCAAATTGCTATGGTTTCATATTGAACTCTAATTTAAGAATCCAAATAGAAAAAGTATAGGTTTATTGTCAGAAATTTAAGTTACATGTCAATTACTAAAGAGGTAGTCATTTCCGTCGAAAGAACGACATCTTGATGACCATTTTGAAAAACATACTTTCACTTTGAGTTTAACCATGATTTTTTGATATAGTTTCATGTTCATATGAAAAATCATTTTCCCAGAAGAAAATTTTTTAAATCAAAGTTTATCATAGTTTTTAATTATCCAAACCA
Source organism: Rutidosis leptorrhynchoides (assembly GCF_046630445.1). NCBI lineage: Eukaryota > Viridiplantae > Streptophyta > Magnoliopsida > Asterales > Asteraceae > Rutidosis > Rutidosis leptorrhynchoides. The sequence goes on from NC_092336.1 coordinate 339,579,583, forward strand.
AAACAGCCCCCGGTTTCACTACGACGGCGTATATCCGATTTTATGGTGTTCATCGTGTTTCCAGGTTTTAAATCATTAATTTAGAATATCATATAGATATAGAACATGTTTTTAGTTGATTTTAAAAGTCATGTTAGAAGGATTAACTTTTGTTTGCGAACAAGTTTAGAATTAACTAAACTATGTTCTAGTGATTACAAGTTTAAACCTTCGAATAAGATAGCTTTATATGTATGAATCGAATGATGTTATGAACATCATTACTACCTCAAGTTTTCTGGATAAAACTACTGGAAATGAGAAAAATGGATCTAGCTTCAAAGGATCCTTGGATGGCTTGAAAGTTCTTGCAGCAGAATCATGACACGAAAACAGTTCAAGTAAGATTTTCACTCGAAATAAGATTGTTATAGTTGTAGAAATTGAATCAAAGTTTGAATATGAATATTACCTTGAATTAGAAAGATAACCTACTGTAAATAACAAAGGTTCCTTGATCTTAGATGATTACTTGGAATGGATTAGAAAGCTTGGAAGTAAACTTGCAAACTTGGAAGTATTCTTGATTTTTATGAAACTATACTTATGGAATTTATGAAGAACACTTAGAACTTGAAGATGGAACTTGAGAGAGATCAATTATATGAAGAAAATTGAAGAATGAAAGTGTTTGTAGGTGTTTTTGTTCGTTGGTATATGGATTAGATATAAAGGATATGTAATTTTGTTTTCATGTAAATAAGTCATGAATGATTACTAATATTTTTGTAATTTTATGAGATATTTCATGCTAGTTACCAAATGATGGTTCCCATATGTGTTAGGTGACTCACATGGGCTGCTAAGAGCTGATCATTAGAGTTATATACCAATAGTACATACATCTAAAAGCTGTGTATTGTACAAGTACGAATACGGGTGCATACGAGTAGAATTGTTGATGAAACTGAACGAGGATGTAATTGTAAGCATTTGTGTTAAGTAGAAGTACTTTGATATGTGTCTTGAAGTCTTTCAAGAGTGTAAGAATACATATCAAAACACAACATGTATATGCATTCTAATGGAGTCGTTAAGTCTTCGTTAGTCGTTACATGTAAGTGTTGTTTTGAAACCTTTAAGTTAACGGTCTCAATTAATGTTGTTAACCCAATGTTTATTATATCAAATGAGATGTTAAATTATTATATTATCATGATATTATGATGTATGAATATCTATTAATATGATATATACATTAAAATATCGTTACAATGATAATCGTTACATATAAGTCTCGTTTCGTAATTCTTGAGTTAGTAGTCTTGTTTTTACATATGTAGTTCATTGTTAACACACTTAATGATATATTTAAATATCATTTTATCATGTTAAATATAGTGTATCAATATCTTAATATGATACATATGTATTTAGTAGACGTTATCATAACGATAATCGTTATATATATATATCATTTCGAGTTTCTTAACTTAGTAATCTCATTTCTTATGTATATCACACATTGTTAATATATTTAGTGAGATACTTACTCATCATAATCTTATGTTAACCATATATATATGTCTATATATACCACAACATGTAGTTTTTACAATTTTGTAACGTTCGTAAATTGCCGGTCAACTTGGGTGATCAATTGTCTATATGAAACTTATTTCATTTAATCAAGTCTTAACAAGTTTGATTGCTTAACACGTTGGAAACATTTAGTCATGTAAATATCAATCTCAATTAATATATATAAACATGGAAAAGTTCGGGTCATTACAAAGAAAATATACATACATATATTTTCATAAAGACTGTAATAAAAATTCTTTTGTACAAAATATTACTTGTGAAATTTTATTTTAACGGGTAGGTAATACACGAGAAATACTTAAGTTCACATTAATATGTTACACTGTACATTTTCAATGATGTTTCGACAATCTTTAATTATACTCTCTCCTTTCATATCAATATACATCATTTCACAAAATTCAAGACAACCATTTTTTATACCAATTCAATTACATATTCTGATTTTGACAGATCATAATCCAAGTCAAGATTTAAGAAGTGCCATCAATCTTAAATTCCTACATCCTTCAAAATCATACTTTAAATTCAAACTATACTAGAACATCACTTTCATTCACAGAACTCATAAAGATATTCGTATCATTCAAGATTCACGACGAATTCATTATACGGATATTGACGATGACAACCTGCGTCTAAACCCTTCAAAATTCTTGAAAACATCTCAACTAAGGAACAATCGAGAGAATGAACCAATCACACGATACATACGAAGAATATATGCATATAGATATGCATTCAGAGGACACTTGAACCTAAGCAAAGGTTCAACACGTATCCGTGTCAGATCCTTTAGCATTATTATTACCCAAAATAACTTTACAATCCCTTTTCAAAATAGCGACTTTTATCACAGCTCCAAAAAGACAACTTCGACTTTTCATTCGGAGTAGCCTTATTATAACCTTGACATATACGTTGTGTTTTCGCCATCGTTACTGGGGAACCTTTTATATTCCACCATATTAGTAGTAAGCTTACCAGTAACTTTATTGCTCTTTGACTTAAATCTCTCTGAAAGATCACTATAAAATCTTGTCGTGTACCCATCTACATCTTGTAACAATAATTTTCATACCAAACCCCAGGAAGCATCAATAGTTATTCTTGAATCTCACATCATTTCTGCATATACATATAATGTTATTTCCTGGAATTATAATTCTGAAATCCGGAATGGCACTTCAGCCTACGAATCAGTACTATGAAGTTTCGAAAAAGCTGAATGAAGCAGCAGAAACTGTAGACAACCGTAACAGTCAAAAGTTGATGATAAAGAATATTGTGTTAGCAAAGCACAGAAAAAGAGAAGGTTTGGAACTGGAAAACGGATTGAGCAAACCCTGAAGGAGGCTGTGGACAAATCAAAAGGACGAAATCTACCTTCAAATAATCCAAATGATTCGGTGTCTGCTAAAATCCTTAGAAAATACCTTGCTCCTTACTCTAAAACCCTTGCGGACAATATTCTTCATCATCCTCTTATCTTAAATATTCTAAGATATCATCGTATCTTCCATTATAAATATCCTTCATATTTCTGAAGATATTTTCATAACCATTCTTATCTAAAATCATTTATTCCTTCGCGTTATCTGTATCACATCATAAAGAAAACTGTTTTAGTTTCTAAATATCTGAAACCTCTTAGTGTAAAGTATCAATGTTTTTGAAGTAATGTTGGGAACTGAAGCATGAGTTAGTATAATATAATGACACTTGATCAACGTGATTATATTACAGTAAGTCATGCTGAGTTTCTAAATGGAACGTAATGATTCACAGACCATAACGTCATCATGTGCCATGTTACATGACTCTTACATTCAATCTAATCTCTAAACATATCAAGAACATATTATATTGATAGTTCTATCTTTTCCTTTGGGGTCTGGTAATTTCACAAGTCAAATTGTGTTATTACAATTTCTCTCTTAGAGCATTAGCTATGTTCATTCCGAATTTCATATCTATGAATTCTAGACCATTATTCGCTTGACTTGAAGTAGGGAAAAGAAGATGAAAGCATGAAACTCCAAAATATAAGGAAAAATATAAGCACGAAGACAATGCATAAATTACAAACCATGTATATCGATGCGTATAGCAATATAAAGACACGGCAAAACTAAGAACACTATAAACCCAAGAGCATAGTAGAAATTAACGGATTCCTCCGGTGGAAGATGAAAAAGAAGAATGACAAATGTGATAGTCAAGAATATATCAATAATTAAAACTGGATGGAGCATATTGACGAATATTTTAGAAGTACGAAGAAAGGAAGAAAGTATAAAAGATGGGAGATGTGGAAATAAGGAAATGTAGGAGGTTGATTTATAGTAAAATATCCGACAGAGAAATCGAGACAGATTATTGCATTAAATCGAAGAGGATCATAATTTCCTTAATCACCGAAGAATCAAATCTTATATAGATTACAAAGATTTTCTTTAATCTGGAGATCAACCGTGATGACTTCAAAAGATAAGACGAATCCCTATTTTCTCATTTCACTCTTTTACGATAGCTTCACTCATACGTTTTGAGTAATCGAATTATTTTTTCCATATTTATCAATCATGATAAAACCCTATGAATCAACTTATATTCGTCATAATAACATTCTTATTGTTAGCCATGACCACCTCGATCAAATTTCGGGATGAAATTTCTTTAACGGGTAGGTACTGTGACGACCCGGAAATTTCCGACTAAATTTAAACTTAATCTTTATATAATTCCGACTTGATAAGCAATGAATTTTAATAAATCTTGAACCTCTGGAAAGAGTTTTACACAAGCTTTTGGTCACCCTTTTATTCCGACGATTCACGAACGTCAAAACTTGATTTAATTGTTTAATGTTTAATTATTGTGTATATATATGGATTTATATATATTTCACTTGAAAATATGATAATTAAATATCTCATTAAGTATATTAACAAAGTATTACATATATATTTTCATACTACTAATTTAAAGAGTTTTTGAACAATATATATGTTACCATTTAAATGACGTAATTAATTTATGTTAAAATGTATTTACATGTAATGTATTACGAGTGTAAATACATCCTTACAAGTATTGAATACACTTTATAATATACCAATACATATAAAGGATAGCTATACTCGTATTTTCGTTCAATTTCCTCATAGAATTCTACTCGCATTCATACGGTATTTTTACTCGTATTATACACAGCTTCTAGAAGTATTTACTATTGGTATATACCAATAGAATTCTGCAATTATTTGTGTAATATGTCATCCATGACCTAATCAATTTAATATGTCATGCATGACTTAATACAATTTAACTTATCTTAGATATTTTCACTAAAAGCCAAAATTATAAGCTTATAAATAAGGACCATTTTAACTCATTTTTACTCCACATTTTCTTAAACTAAAAATGCACACTTGAATGCTTTCATATCATACTTTAATCTAAGAAACTTTCCTCTTCATAATCAAGGTAAAATACTTCTCAAAATCCTTATTCAATTCGTTGTATAGTTGCTATCTTATTATACTTATAAAACTTGTAAAAACAAGAACTTGTTTTGGTGAACACCAAGCTTGTTTGAAAAACTAATCTAATCTTTCTAACTTAACTCTAATAACACTTATTTGTATGTATTATGATGTTATATTAAGTTAATATATGAACTTATATGTAACGACCCGGATATTTTCGTTAATATATAGAATATTAATATTTACATAATTAATGTTTCCAACATGTTAAGCAATCAAACTCATTAAGACTTGGTTATTTGAAATGAATTTTATACAAAAATTTGGCCACCCCGTCTGTCTGACGATTCACGAACGTCATAATTCGTAATAATTATTTAATGACGTATATATGAATACAAATATATACTCATGATTGTTAAATGATATTTAAGTATCTCATTACATATATTAACAATTAGTTATATACATAAAATGAGATTACTAACTTAAAGACTTCAAGATTATATACATATATATAACGATTAACGTTGTAATAACTTTTAAATTAAAATGTATGTATATGTATTGTATTAATATGTATTAATACACTTTTGAAGGACTTAAACATATATACTAACATACTTATACTCAACAAAGATAGCTATACTCATAATCTCATTCAATTCCATCAAGAATTCTATTCGTATTCATTCGGTATTTACACCCGTATCATACCCAGCTTCCATACTTAAATACTATGATTATATACCAATATGAAATACCAATTATAGCCTCCTTAGCAGCCCTATGAGTCACAAGACAAGGATAAACATGATGGAGACTTGTGAGAATCAACATCTAACTTCTAGTTTGCATTATTATGCTATATTCCAAATTTTGATAAAGTCTCTTAACCATATACATGTACCACAACTTTTAACACTCTTTTTACTCATTCATATCAGCTATTTAACTTACCTTCACTCTCATAATACTCACACACAAGAACTTCAAGTATTCTCTCCATTTCTTACTCTTTAAACACTCTTTAAACACACATGCTTCAAGTACTAGAAAATCTTCATTCACTTTGATCATAAACTAGCTTCAAGAACACTTTGTTAACTCATCTACTCCTCTTTATCAAGGTAAGAATCATATATAAGCTTTGGTTCAATTCATATACTTATAACTATTTTAATTCAAGATAGAAATCTTATTCGAACTTTTGTTCATTCTATGATTCTACTCCAAGGATTACAAGCCATCAAGGATATCTTTGATCACAAGATTATTATCTTATTTTATCAGCAACTTTGGTCATTTAATTTGAGGTAGTCACCTTATTCATAATCTTTTTCGATTCATATCCATATAGCTATCTTATTATGAGTTTATAACTTACAACAACAAGAACATAGTTTAGATTAATTCTAAACTTGTTCACAAACAAACTTAATCCTTCTAACTTGACTTTTAAAATACTTCAACACATGTTGAGTCGACAGCAATCGTCAATTTATTGATGACTTGACTGACTCTTAGAGCCTAAATTAAATTCCAGGCAGGATTTAAAACCCATGGAAACTTGATTCTACCATTTTCATGGCGTCTACTTATTTTTATTTTATTATTTTTTAAAAAAACTTTTTCCTACTTAAAGGCCGGAGGTCCTCTCGGAAGCAATCTCTTTATCCGTCGAATAGAGAAAGGGATGACTTTCTCTACTTTTGAGAGTGTTTCACTCTGGGTGGAGAAATGACTTGTCTTTATTCTCGGATAGGGGAAGGATTGTCTACATCTCACCTCCCCCATACACCACTCATGTGGTATTGGGTTTTGTTGTTGTTGTTGTTGTTGTTGTTGTTGTTGTTGTTGTTGTTGTTGTTGTTGTTGTTATTGTTGTTGTATGTATTATGACAGTATGTCAAGCTAACATAAGGATATAAAACTTGTAAACACGAAGAACACCTTAAAATTGGTTATACGCCGTCTTAGTTGAACGGGGGCTGTTTTGGGTTTAATTTTAAAAACCTATCTTAATCTTTGAATTAAAAGATTTTCTTTGGAGAAAAATCTTATTTTATATGGATATGAAATATATCCAAAATCCATGGTTAAACTCTAAGTGGAAGTATGTTTTTCAAAAGGGTCATCAAGATGTCGTTCTTAAGACGGATATGACTATCTTCTCTTAATTGACACCTAACCTGTATTTTCGACTATAAACCTATAGTTTTTCTGTTATGATTAATAATTTTGAATTCGATACAAAACCATGGCAACTCGAATCACTCAAAACGGATTTGTAACGAAGAAATTATGGGTAAAACAAAATTGAATATTTTTCTTAATTTTTAGCTATGGACGTGATTCATAAAAATTGATGCTAACCTTATCCTAGCTAACTTACCTTGTATCCTACATGTATGTCTTGTTCCCGAACTTATGGAAATACAATTTATAATAGTCGTGATTAAGTTCTACGACAATATATTATAGTCTTCATAAAGATCGTAAGGCACCATATATATATATGACTTGATCACCGTGGATTCGTATACAAAGTTTTGACATATCATTTTGACTTCTTCTATATATATTATTGGAATTGGAATGAACTATAAGACACCATTGGCAGTAATCTCGAGTTAGTTGTGGGTCGAAGTGGATTCCAACATAATATATATACTTTGAGTTGTGATTGAGCCTGAGAAATGTTTACAATGGGTCGCGGATTGCTTCAGACAATATACATATTATGTGTCTTATTATATTAAGACAATATATTATAGTGTTAGTAAATTCTAACACAATATACGCATTTATATTTATATATATATTTATACTGTTGGACTATTGAACTATTGTACTATAGGACTACGAACGTTGGACTACTAACAATGGACAATTAAAATTATCACAAATATCATAAGTATGGAATATTAATTATATATATATATATATATATATATATATATATATATATATATATATATATATATCTTGACACAAGAATATTATTATTAGGTTCATGAATTTGTCAAAGGCAAAGTCTTATTACCATCTATTCGGATATCATCACAAGTGAGTTATAGTCCCATTTTTACTATCTAAATTATTTTGGGATGAGAATACATGCAAATTTATAAATGTTTTACAAAATAAGCACAAGTTCATGAAACTACATTCTACGATTGTTTTGTTATACCGGATATCTGTACTTATTATTATTATTATGCTTGGTAACCTAAAAATTAGTGAAAAACACTAATTGACGCGAATCCTAAAGGTAGATCTACGGGCACCAACCACCCCCATTTTCGAATAGTGGAAATGCTTTAGTACTTCGAAGGGTTCTTGTCATACATTTGAATAGTGGAATGTAGGATGCCAGATATCTTAAGCGCTCTATGTTAAGGTCGGTTACCAGGCGACTCATCGTATGAATGATTTTTGCAGTTGTAATGATCCTGCGCATTTAATTAAATCAAATCTTGTGGCTTATTAAATGTTATGATTATTATATAGAAACGAAACCTATGACTCACCAACAATTTTGTTGACTTTTTAAGCATGTTTATTCTCAGGTGATTATTAGAAAGCTTCCGATGTTGCATGTTTACTCAACGTCAAGATTTGGAGTCATCATGCTTTTCTAAATAAATAAACTTGCATTCGGGAATTGTATTTGTAATATATTGTTGACAAGTATGTAATGGTGTGTGTAAAATACATGTATTTTCAGGAGATTGTCTTTGATCGACAATCAAAACTTATGCTTTTAAACCTTTATTCAATAATAAAGGTTATAGTTATTTTAAAATGAATGCAAGCTTTGAAAATGTCTCATATAGAGGTCAAAACCTCGCAAAGAAATAAATTAATATAAAACGTTTATAATTAATATGAACGGGGTATTTCAGTTGGTATCCGAGCATTGGTCTTAGAAAATCAGAAAATTTTTCATTAGTGTGTCTAACTGATTTTTGATGCATTAGTGAGTCTGGACTTCGACCGTAATTGTTTTAAAAATAATTGCTTAATATAATTGTTGGAAACATAAGATTATTAACATATAAATATTATAAGATATATCATTCTCTTAACGTGCCTGCTATTATGTGATAGATGACTTCATCCGATCATATAAGCATCTCTAGTGATTCAGATTTCATTTACTTATCAAGTGATTCGGATGTTGAGTCAAAGCATAGGACTTATGAACCAACGGAAAAGTTAACTTTTGGTACTACCATTAAAGAGGAAAATTGTTGGGAAAATTGGGAAGATTCACAATTGCCAGAAGAGGTTCCAGAAGAGGATCCTGAAGAAGATCCAGAGGAGGAACCCGAAGAAGAGGATCCTGAAGAAGTTGTGGAAATTACTGAACCACAACGTGATTTGGGAAAATCTTTGGCTGTTATACCCAATCCCAAACCCGATGAACCTATTATGACCCAAAATTTTTGTGACAATCCACATGAACCATCTAAGAAAGCAGTTTACAAATTGACCGCTTGTATAACGACTGGTGGTTTTGTTCCTAAGAAATTAGCCGAAAGAACCAATTGGGAGGAATTGGAAAAAGAACTATCCAAATGAAGATCCAAACGTTTGACTGAGGAAGAAACAACGTCAACATCTAAGAAACCTTGTCATTCTTAAACTATCGACGACTACCCTATATTCCATGCATTGTATAATATGTATTATATTGTGTGTTTAAGTTTGTAAGAAAATCCGCAATGTAATTTTCCTTACCATTGTATAATAATAAGAATAAGCATGGAAGGTTTATTATTATTATTACAACTTATTATTACGTAGTAAGGTAATAACTTACCATAGTTTTTCATATTAGAATTTTAGTAGTTAATTTGTTTGTTAGCTGCTAAGTATGAACATTATTATAGTTATAAAACGCTAATATGAAGAAAAAGCTTTTATAATAATAAGTTCATATTAAGCTACAAAATACTTTTTGGCTACTTCTAAAAATTCTATATGATTAACTCATTCGACTATTTTTGAAGGAAATGGCTCCTCCAGCTACTATGTAACGACCCTGGATTTTCCAACGTTTAATTAATAATATTTATTATTAATACTTGTGATTTAATAAATGTATTTTTATGCATTTACTTATAACGACCCTCATTTTTCCATTCTATATTTTATTTTTTAAATATTAAATACCCAAACAATTCTCACAATCCTCTCTCAACAACAATCTCTCCCTCTCCCTCTTTTTTGGCTCACGGCACTCGAAACAGACCACGCGCGTACAAGAAAATAACAAAATGAAAAGTATTTCACTTTTAATAATTATTTAATGTAATTATTATGTTTTAAAAGTACTTTCAATTTATTAGAATTTATATAGATTAAAAACGCGAGAAATTGACGTTTAACATTCCAGTTTGTGTTTTCGGCTAACGACACTTCAAGGCTCTTAACCGGATCCCATAGAAAGTCATCTAGCATCATTTTTGAGACCATTAACTTCCTTTTGGACCCTATTGGCCAAAATCCGTTTCTTAGGGAGTCCATTACTTAGTTTTTCTAGCCCACTTGTGGAATTGGACTTATATAAGGAAACCTAGCCCTAATTATTCACTAAATAAATAATCTGCATATTTTGTCTTCCTCCCTCACCCCATCCACAAATTTGGGCAGTCCCAAACCCCAAAAACAAGTCGACATATTCATCTCCTTCAATTTCTTGCTTGATTGCTAAATCGTTTACGTATTCGTGATCCTCTCGTTCTCCTCTACATGTATCTACTTGCAATTTGTTATTTGAAGGTATAAAACCACTAACCATAATCTTATTAGATCTGATTTTAATCCATTACATAGTGTACAAGAGTCTAGTGCTCAATTGATTACGTTTAGAGTTGTCGTTAATCGTTAATTTGCTCGATTGTTGTCTTTGTTATGAAAACCGAATTTGGTTGTTATGAATATGATTTTATGAGTGTATGTACTAGTCATATAATGTATCTAGATTTGTAGATCTTGAAAAATTAATAAATTTGGACTTTGGATTTGCATGATTTCGTTACCAGATGCTTAAGTTATGATTAATCGAAGTTTCGTTAGGGTTTCACATGTAATCCGAATTTTCTGAATTGTATACTTTGTGATTTAGCTTATGAAAGTTATTCTACTATATTCCTTGTGAAAAGTTATGCAATTTAGACTAAATATTGGCATCAAAAGGTTATGTAATGCTTCCGATATGATAAAACGAAGATTCGATTTGTAAAGTATGCGGAATCTGTTTTTAAGTTAACATAAAAATTTCTAGAACGAACTAGGAATTTATTTAGACTTTGAGCTTCTGGAACATGTTAGTCTAAGTGTTCCTTGACATGTTTCATTTGTATGAAAACTTGCGATAACGTGATTTGCCATGAGTTATTTTCTTATCTTTTTGATGTGCCCGATTGATGCTCAAAAACTGAAGAGTCTGTGTTGTTTTGAAAAACTGTACAAATTGGCTAAAGCAATGCTTCTGATTATTTTATCACTAATATTTTGAGATATTATGAGATCACAAAAATTGGCCATTCGTCAAAATCTATTTTCTATATTTTATGAAAAATGTTTAAACATTGACGCGCGAGCAGAAATTTCTGTAACGAACCTGAACTTGATCCTTTCTGATATTGGACTTTTATTTATCGTATGAGGCTTTGGTTAGACTTTTTGGAATCAATTTTAAGTGTAGTTATGATTTGGAGTTGTTCATGATTTAATGATTTATGTTCTATGAGCTATAGTTGGATCTTTCTACGACATACGAATTTCTAAGGCATGCTTTAAGGTGCAAAAGTGCAACATGCTTAATTATGATTTGTAAAGTGATACTTGACCTAGGTTTGACTTATTGATCATGTGTGTATGACCTACTGAGATGTTTGAATTTAGTTGACCACTTTGACCGAGTTGACTTTAGGGTTGACTTTTGTTGCCTTGCTTGTTTTAGTTGACTTTTACTCGTTCGTTGAGTCAGTATGAGCACTAGGACTTTGCGTACACTATGGGTTGACATTATGACCTATATTTGTATACTTAAGATGACCTATTTGACTAGGTTACATTGTTCGATCGTGATTGTTCGACTACAGTACGATTTGCTAAGATATCTCTCTCTACTTACTAAGGTGAATTCATAGCCCCTCTTTATTGCTAGCAAAACTTACTTACTTTTGGAGTGAGACACATGCTGTTTTTACTTTTTACAACTTAGACACAAGTACCAAACTATTAAACAGTGATATGTTGGGCTATGACCAGCAAGTCCCCAACCGAAAAGTATAAACAATAACTTATCACGGGGCAAACTTGAAAGTTTAGTCTAAATGTCAGTACAAACTATTAAACTATGCTATACCCGGCTATGTCTGACTAAGTCCCTACAGTGATATTTTTAAGTACTGTGGCATGCTTAATTATTGGAGGTAGGCCTATCGGGAGTAACGTCCCCGATACATTTGACTAAGTCTTTGTATTACTTGATAATGAAATTTAACCGACAAGGGGAACTAACTTGTCATGGGGCAAACAACGTTTACTCTAAATATCACGCATTGGCATAAACTTTTGATCTTGCGAGATCAACTTTAAAGATCTTTGTGATCTTCCTTGAAAACTTAAGATCTGTGTGATCTACTTTACAAACTAAATCTTGTGGTCTAAAAACAACGATAACTACTTTTGATAAACCTATGATTTCACTCAACCTTTTTGGTTGACACTTTAGCATGTTTGTCTCATGTGCTATTTGATCAAGCTTACTTACTTACTGCTTATGTGATGCTACTTGGACTTAGGATCAAGAGATATCGCATTTATTATTCTTGCATATGAAACGATTACTTTATTGTAATTTCCATCATTGTAACGACATTTCATTTTCCGCTGCGTACTCAATAAAGTTTAACTTTATCATTTAGTATTGTTCTCGTATTTTAATATGTTGGTTTATTCGATATTAGTGACATTTCTTCCAGACCCTATTGGGAGGATGTTACAGATTGGTATCATAGCATAACCAGGCTGTTATAGAGAACCAGGATTGCATTTTTATGTGTGCCTTACTTGTTAGCTAGGGTGCCTTAGCAATCTAGGAAACTATAACCTTTCCTGTCTTAGACTTTAAAGCACTTAGGGATACCTTGTAATCTTAAAGCATATGCTTTACAATCTTATCCTAAGACAGATCAAGATCTCATTCCTAATGTTAGGATGTCTAATTCTCACCAAGCGACCAAAATGAATCTTTCCAAGCCAATCGAAAAAGATACTGAAAGGTCTTCCATTGAAAGACCAGTCCAAAGCCCACCTTATGGCTTTGGTGGTCCTCCCTCACCAAACTATAGTCCGGATACTTTACTTAATTCTCCCGATCACCACCCGACTCCAAGACCGGAAGGCAAGAGGAAACGTCTTGAAGAAACCGACCCGTCAAAGAAAAGATCCCGACCACCTTCCTACGATGAAGTTGATGCTAAGTACAAGATCATGAATCTACGAAAAACTACCGATATCCTAATCCGCCATATTGCAAGGATCGATGTTCAAATGAAGGAAAAAGACCTAGCGATCGAGAAGCTCATGGAGGGAAACCGCGTGAAATGAAGAATCACGGTTCGTCCAACTGCACCAACTATTACCACGATGTTTCATAACTTTCTCGTCTGACTATTTCCTAACTTTCACAACTTCCATAACTTTCAAGGATATGAAAGTTGACCAAATCTATAAAGACTACCACTTAAAACTAGACAACCATAACTCGACAAGTTCGTAACTGTCTTCACGGATGACATTTCGATCTGCTCCAAAGGATGTGAGCAACATTTGCAAGTTCATTCTTGAACTCTTAAGAAAAAGAACAACTCTAAGCAAACTTTTCCAAATGCAAGTTTTGGCTTAAAACCGACATGTTGTCGATCCAGCTAAGATTACTGCTATCCTTAATACACTATATTAGAAATCATCATTGATCACATATCCTGACCTTATGGAGTGACCTGGGAATGGAAATATGAATTAGTGAAATATAATGATGGTAGCCAACGTGATTATATTTCGGTAATTCATAGAGATATTCCAATATCATGACATATGGAATAGAAAGTGAATCAAAGAAAACTCTCAAGCTATCTGTTCAAGAACCCAAATGCAAGGGCATGAAAGGAGAAAAATGATCATCTTGATGTTATTACATTCATTTACCCTAAATGGATATCTCCTGAGCATTTATGCTTAATCATCACTTGTTATACCCAGATCCTCTCTATTATTACACTTTTGGTACCACTTTTGAACCCTCAAACGTCGATATTACAAACACCATCGCCAATGAAGCATGGAACATCCAGATGTGTAACGTTTTGACTATCATAGTCGAGAAACTTCTGCACTCGTGCATCTACTTATAATAGACTACTTGGCATCATGCAAGTAATGATGTCATACTCAAACAATAACCGATTATTGTCAACTCGAAAATCAAGGGTGAAATACTCCATCTCAAGTTGTGACTTGAGCTATACCCACTACCTCTGAAGAACTGCTGTAACAACTGAAACGATTCCATTATACTTTTACGTATCCTCCTCTCGTGCCAATTAAGGCTGAATTCAAATGATCATTTCATAGTTAAAAGTCACTGCTTTAGCATTTATACTTATCTATGCGATTGCTAGGTTATTCATGCCGAGTTCTCGAACTCTCACTATCACTCGAACGATTCGAAGTTGCAAATCTTATTTGAAGTTCCTTCATACATAACTCTAAATCCAAGGGATTTACTCAACTGATGATAATCACATTATCATCCTTCTTACTTTAACGTTAACATTCTAGGTTCAAGGACTCATGCCCTGATAAAAGTCAATTTATTAGTTTTCATTACCTCGAAACAATTATTACACAATTATTTCTCCAGAATTTTAAAATCTTCAATCAATTTTTCTCGAACAAATAAAATCTTAAATACAAATATCTTGTTTTCCAAATACTTCTTACATGTGTCTTTATTTTCAAATTATCCCAGAATTTATAGAGAAAATGATTTTTCACTTATGCGATCTATAAAATCTTATACATAAATTTACCTATACATATTTTGAATAGTACATATCAAATTCTACAAATTTCTACTTTGATTAAATCAAAATTTCTTTACAAATTTTACGTAACCCTAGTTTTACTATAAACATCATTCTGTCACCTTCTCTAAAATTACTTACACTAATAGTATAAATACTTTCGCATTTTTATATTTACCTTTGTTTTATTAAATTAAACATTCTTCTAATTAACTCTTTTTCGTATTGTTCAAATTATTTCACATAAAATAGTACGTGTTGTACACAACTCAAGCTTTACTAATAGCTCCGCTTCATTTACATTGTTATATCAAACGTCGCAATTTTTCAAAATTACTTTGGCTTACTATTAAAACTTTCGTATTGCTCTCCAATGCGTTTGGATCACCTTTATTCTCATTCTCCGTGCAAGAACGAGACTTACCTCTTTACGTACGTCATGTTTTCCTTTCTATGCTAATCATTAAGAAGTTTCTACTTCCAGTATTTCATGGATAAACTACAACGCTCTCGTAAACATCGATTCTACGATCTTTCGAATAAAGAAGCAGAGGTTCCTCATTCTATAAACAATGATTCACATTTATTCGAATCCGCGTTTAAGCTCATAAGTAAATAATAGACCGACCTGCCATTGTGCAAAAATGACTTTCTTACTCTGAAGGAGTTACCTTAAACATTTATGAAGATACTCTAAACATTTCTCCCTTTTTGGATTGCAACTAGATGTTATTCTAGTCAAGTCTTAATCTATGATTCAACATGAACCCGAAATCATAAATATTGAAGCTACATTCCCAAACTATTTCTAAAGACAAGTTCTCACGTATACTGAACGACGTCTTTCATTTAATCGCTCATATCATCGTGAGAATAATGAATCCTCAACTAAACATCTCAGTTGTCCATTAAACATCTCTTGAAAACTAAAGGTATTATGGTTACCTTTCGAAACTTGAAGATGGTGCTATCTCTAACAAACACCAGTCATACACCAAACTACGTAACTGAAATCTTACGTACTCTACTTTATTTTATCTGCCCTACTAGAGCGGCATAAACACTCAATACTCTAATGAACTCAACGACACATTTAATGCTGGTATAGCGTCATCTTTCCTTTTAAAGGGAGACTAGTCAACGATACTCTTGTTATTCCTTGGAAAATGTCAAAACCCGTCCTTAACCATAAGAACGAGTTAGATAACGTATGATTTCATTGCGAGATATTGACCTCTATATGTGACATTTTTAAAAGAACAACTGCATTTATTTTACATTACAAACCATAACTTTTATTTTAATACAAGCTTTAGACAATAAAAAGATGATTATCGTTTAGCGATAATCTTAGACTTACAAACTTTACATGTGATGATAACAATACGATTTCTAGCATATTTTACATTACAATTCCTCGGATATGCAGTTTTGTTTTTGACACAAATATGCGTACACATGATCTTGCTTAAATTCAACATGTTGCAGCGGAAGCTTTTAGTTATCACCTGAGAATAGACATGTTTAAAACGTCAACATAAAGTTGGTGAGATATAGGTTTAATGCCGGCAGCAATATATATATATATATATAGACCACAAGATTTCATATATAAACATTTTAATAAAAATATTCTAAGTGGTTGAGCACTTGGTAACCATACTTAACATTTAATCACGTCGCATATTCCTTTTATTATGAAATCTTACTACACCGTACCAAGTGTAGTCACGAAACGAAGTACTGTGCAACCGTTGAATACTGGTCGTCCAGTCCGGTTGGGGTTGTCAGGCCCGATAGATCTGTCAACAGGATTCGCGTTTACAATACCGCTGTAAATAGTAGTTACCAAGCTACAGGGAAGTATGCCAGTGGTACAACCCAACGTAGAATATATTTTTCAGTTACTTGTGTCCATAACGTAAAACATAAAATACATGTATTCTCATCCCGAAATACTTAGAGTTTAAAAGTGGGACTATATACTCACTTTTGCCTTGAAGATATATATATTTTGACTTGATCTCCGGTTGATATCACGAACCTATTCATATATAATTTATCAATATATTTTCATTTTAAACAATCGTCACATATATATACTTATAATACTTTTAATGTCTTCTTAGTCCGTAGTTAGCAATTCAATTTTAATGGTTCATATTTAGGTGTTTAATAAATAAATAAAACCCCCATCGTATTTGTATTGGTCGGGATTAATCTTGACCCACGGTACCGTGTTGTCAAATGACGTGTTGCGTACATAAAGTACTGGTGTTGTCAAATGACGTGTTGCGTACGTACATGAGGTCTTATGATTAACCTTCTCGTGTTGTTTACGGGTGATCCTGAAATATATAAAATTAAATTATGAGTACATATATATAAAATATCATGTTATTTTAAAAAGATGTGATTTATTTAATTTTTCTCCAATTATTTTCGTGACTAAACTAGTTTTGGATATCCGATCTTGTTTTAGTCATAGTTTCTTCGTTACAACTCCGTTTTCATTGATTCAACTTGCCACTTCCTTGGATCGAGTCCTTGTTTAAGAATATGAACTGTAAATACCTTAGTTTGTATTCGAAATCACAGGTCATAGGTCAAATTTTGGTGAAACTTATGAAGTTAATCATTTTCCCTTATGTAAACAACATTAAATGATTATTTTTCTAAAAATACTTATACTTTGAGTTAAATCATGAAATTTTTATGTGTTATCATATTCATAGTAAATATCATTTTTCTAGAAAATAAACCTCCAATTCAAGGTTCAAAATAGTTTTTAATTATCCAACCCAAAACAGCCCCCGGTTGCCCTCCGATGTTGTAAATTCAGTTTTTAAGGTGTTCTTTGAAAAACCAAGTTATACCTTGTTAAATTAGCATATATTTATGATATATTACAGGTCTTGAAGTATTTTAAAAGTTAAGTTAGAAGGATCTATTTAGTTTGCAAACAAGTTTGAAATCATTCAAACTATGTTCTTGTGTTAAAATTGTATACCATAAAATAAGATAGCTATATATATATGAATCGAATAAGGTTATGAACAAAGTTACTACCTCAAATTACTTGGACAAGATTACTGTAAAAGAGAAGTAAAAACCTAGAACCAAAAGAGTGATGGAGTTGAATGAAAGATTGGAAGTAAACTTGTGTTCTTGGAAGGATTCTTGAAGTATTTTTGTAAGGGTTTTCTTATGGTGATTAAGTGATGTTTTTGACGCTAGATCTTCATGGTTGTGAGCTGAGATGGTTAAGGTGTTTAAGGCTCATAAGTGTGTGTGTATTTAGCTAGAAAATTGAAGTAAAAATGAATCAAAATGATGATCCCCCCATGGTCCTTAAAAACGTGAATCAAAGGGAAACAAGGACAAGATTTTAGGTTGTTCTTTTGTGCAATTTGTCATACTTGCTTCCAAATTCAATTACCTTATACCTAGGGCATGAACAAGGGCTGGTTGGTGGTGATTTGATGTGTATATACCAATAGTAAATACGTATAGAAGCTAGGTATGATACGGGTACATATACTCTAGATATACGTATAGAATTCTTGTGAAAACGGAATGAGAATTCAAATATAGCTATCTTTTGTGAATATACTTATATGGTTTTATGTATTTAAGTCCTTAAAAAGTGATTAAATACATTATATATACGATATATGTATAAACATTATAGGTCATAAGTATTTATGTCAAATAACGTTACGTATGATTATCGTTTTGAAAACTTAAGTTAGTAGTTTCAAAATATACTTATAACTTATTGTTATTAATACAAAATGAGATATTAAAACATCCATAAATCATGTTAAATATGTATATATACATATATATACACAAACGTATAATTATCATATATTATATAGTTCGTGATATCATCGGTCAAACTAGACGGTCAAACGTTGTGTAAAACTCTTTTCGAAAACATAAGTTTCAATAATTTGGATTGCTTATCATGTTGGTAAGGTTTAATTTATGTAAATATTAATCTTATAAGTATAGATTGATCGAAAAAGTCCGGGTCATTAAAGTACCTACCCGTTAAATAAATTTCGTCCCGAAATTTTAAAATTGTACCTATTTTGCGTCATCGAGAAACAAGTGTGGATACTTTTGTTTCATCTGATCCTCTCGTTCCCAAGTAAACTCAGGACCTCTTCGAGCATTCCAATGAACCTTAACGATCGGTATGTTGTCTTCTTGAGCCGTTTAACTTCACGATCCATGATTTCGATTGGTTCTTCGATGAATTGTAGTTTCTCGTCGACATGGATTTTTTTAAGAGGAATGGTGAGATCTTCCTTTGCAAGACACTTCTTAAGGTTTGAGACGTGAAATGTATTATGTACTCCAGCGAGTTGTTGCGGTAATTCGAGTCGATAAGCTACCGGTCTAATGCGTTCGATGATCTTGAACGGGCCTACATATCTTGGGTTTAGTTTACCCCTTTTTCCGAAGCGTATTACACCTTTCCACGGTGACACCTTTAACATAACAATGTCCCCGATCTGAAACTCTAATGGTTTCCTTCGAACATCGGCGTAGCTCTTTTGGCGACTACGGGCTGTTTTCAATCTCTCCTTGATTTGTACTATCTTCTCAGTCGTTTCGTGTATGATCTCGGGACCAGTTAATTGTCGATCTCCTACTTCATTCCAACAAATAGGAGATCTACACTTCCTTCCGTACAATGCTTCGAATGGCGCAGCTTTAATGCTCGCATGATAACTATTATTATACGAGAATTCTGCTAATGGTAGATATTTATCCCATCCGTTTCCAAAATCGATCACACATGCCCTGAGCATGTCTTCAAGAGTCTGAATTGTTCTTTCACTCTGCCCGTCGGTTTGCGGATGATATGCGGTACTCATATCCAAACGAGTTCCTAGTGCCTCCTGTTGTGATTGCCAGAACTTTGAGGTAAATCTACTATCACGATCAGATATAATGGAAATAGGTATTCCATGCCTTGAAACTATTTCCTTTATATATAATCGTAATAATTTCTCCATTCTATCTGTTTCCTTTATAGGCAAGAAATGTGCAGATTTGGTAAGACGATCAACAATTACCCAAATGGTATCGTATCCCAGGCAGTCTTTGGTAACTTCGTGATGAAATCCATGGTAATACCGTCCCATTTCCATTCTGGAATTTCTGGTTGTTGAAGTAACCCTGACGGCTTCTGGTGTTCTGCTTTGACTTTGGAACAAGTTAAACATTCCCCAACATATGTTGCAACGTCTGTCTTCAAATTAGGCCACCACTAATGCGTCTTAAGATCTTGATACATCTTTCCAACTCCAGGATGTATCGAGTATCTTGTCTTATGTGCCTCATTCAATATTAACTTTCTTAATCCACCCAACTTTGGTACCCAAATACGGTTTACAAAATATCGAATTCCATCTTCCCGTATAACGAGTTGTTTCCCATACTTCTTCATTATTTCATTTCCTATGTTTTCTTTAGTAAGAGCTTCTCGTTGAGCCTCTTTGATTTGTGAGTTGAGATTCATGCGAATTTTTATGTTCATTGCTCTTACTCGAATTGGTTCCCGTTCCTTTCTGCTTAGAGCGTCGGCCACTACATTCGCTTTCCCAGGATGATAGCGAATCTCACAATCATAGTCATTTATCAGCTCAACCCACCTACGTTGCCTCATGTTCAGCTGTTTCTGATCGAAGATATGTTGAAGGCTTTTATGATCGGTAAACACAGTGCATTTAACCCCATATAAATAGTGTCTCCATATCTTCAATGCAAACACTACTGCCCCCAATTCTAGATCATGCGTCGTATAATTCCGCTCGTGAATCTTCAATTGTCGGGATGCGTATGCAATAACTTTCTTTCGTTGCATAAGGACGCAACCAAAACCTTGTCGCGAAGCGTCAAAATATATCTCAAAATCATCGTTCCCTTCAGGTAACGATAAAATAGGTGCCGTGGTCAACTTCTTCTTGAGTAATTGAAATGCACTCTCCTGCTCAAAGGTCCATTCGTACTTCTTCCCTTTTTGTGTTAACGATGTCAATGGTTTAGCTATTCGGGAAAAATCTTGAATAAACCTTCTATAATAACCGGCTAAACCTAAAAATTGGCGTATCTGCGTTGGTGTCTTAGGAGTCTCCCATTTTTCAATGGCCTCAATTTTAGCTGGGTCAACCTGAATTCCTTTGCTACTAACAACATGGCCAAGAAATTGAACTTCTTTCAACCAAAACGCACACTTAGAAAATTTAGCGTATAGCTGTTCTTTTCTCAACAACTCTAATATTAACCTTAAATGCTGCTCATGCTCTTGCTCACTCTTGGAATAGATAAGAATGTCATCAATGAAAACAATAACAAACTTATCTAAATACGGACTACAAACTCGATTCATGAGGTCCATGAATACAGCTGGCGCATTCGTTAATCCAAACGGCATGACCAAAAATTCGTAATGACCGTAACGTGTCCGAAAAGCAGTTTTCGGTATATCTTCTTCTTTGACGCGTAATTGATGATAGCCCGATCTTAGGTCAATTTTCGAGTACACACATGATCCTTGGAGTTTATCAAATAAGTCGTCAATTCTCGGTAGTGGATACCGATTTTTGATAGTTAACTTATTTAATTCACGATAATCTATACACATTCTAAAAGATCCATCTTTCTTTTTAACAAATAGAATCGGAGCTCCCCACGGTGAAGTACTTGGTCGTATGAATCCACGATCCAGTAATTCTTTTAACTGACTCTGAAGTTCTTTTAACTTGGATGGTGCAAGTCTATATGGAGCACGGGCAACTGGTGCAGCTCCTGGTACTAAATCTATTTGAAATTCTACAGATCTAAATGGAGGTAATCCCGGCAACTCTTCCGGAAAAACTTCAGGAAAATCTCTTCACGTCGTTGATGCACTTCTCTTTTTCTTTCTTTTCGACTTTATTAACATGTGCTAGAATAGCATAACATCCCTTTTCTAAACACTTCTTGGCTTTCAAACAGCTAATGATTTTTAGCTTTGAGTTACCCTTCTCTCCATAAATCATCACCGGCATTTTATCCTTACAAGGAATGCGAATTGCCTTCTTGGCACACACAACTGCAGCTCCTACTTTGGACATCCAGTCCATGCCGACTATTACATCAAAACTTCCTAATTCTACGGGTATCAAGTCAATTTTAAACATTTCTCCGGCTAAATTTATTTTACAATCACGACAAATTTTATCGGCTTTAATTAGTTTACCATTAGCTAACTCAATCATGTACTTAGCATCTAGAGGTAATGATGAACAATTCAATTTAGTGTAAAAATTTCTACACACGTAACTTCTATCGGCACCAGTATCAAATATAATAGATGCTGATAAGTTATTAATGGTAAACGTACCCGTAACAAGCTCCGGGTCTTCACATGCCTCTCTAGCATTAATAATAAATGCTCTCCCACGTGCAGGTCCGATATTCTTCTCAGGATTCGGGCACTGGCTCTTATAGCGACCTTGTTTTCCACACCCATAACAAGTAATGGTAGCCAAAGCAGTTCTATTTGCATTGGTGGCAGGAGTCTTGGTACCATTTGTATTTGTAACGAGAGCCCTACAATCTTCAGCAAGATGACCCTTTCGATTACATTTGTTGCATACCACATTACAGTAGCCAGAGTGATGTTTGTGGCATCGGTTACATAAAGGATTTTGTCCTTTGTAACCAAAGCTTAAACCACTACCCGCACCTTGCGTGATTTCTTGTTTCTTAAAAGATTGTTGTTGGTTACCTCGATCATAATTTCCATTCCACTTTCTTTTGTTACCTGATACCTTCACATCAGTATTGGATACTTTCTTATACATGATGACCTGATCCATTAGCTCGTTTGCCATGGTTATAGCTTCATGAATTGTCTTAGGTTTCGATGTTGTAACATTTGCCTTGACCTTTTTGGGCAAACCATCTTTGTACATTTCAATCTTCCGTTCTTCGGTTGGAACCAATTCAGGACATAGCAAAACTAATTCCATGAATCGCTGATTGTAGTTGGTGATTTCAGTACCAACAACCTTCAGGCTTCGTAATTCATCTTCCAACTTCCTAACCTCGTTCCTTGGACAATACTCGTTGATTAACATTATTTTGAATTCTTCCCATGGAGTATCATAAGCTACATCTCCTCCTACAGCCTTCACATAATTTTTCCACCACGTGAGTGCACTATCTTGTAAAGTGCACGATGCATACTTGGTCATGTCCTTTTCAACACAACCACTGATTTTAAACACAGTCTCCATCTTTTCTATCCACCGGGTTAAACCGATCGGTCCTTCTGTTCCACTGAATGATGAGGGCTTGCAATCTTGAAAAGTTTTGTAGGTGCATCCTACACGAGGATTTGGGTTAACTGCAGCAGCTCTTGCAGCCTCGACCCATAACATTCTGTCATTCACTCGCTGGTTGATGAATTCCTTGACTTCTTGTTCCGTCATTCGATTCAATCGCGCCATATTCTTCTATAAGAATGAAAAGAAAATAATTATTCACATGGAATATTATAGATGTAGTGTATATTTACAGTACATTATAGCTTATTAATAATATGAACCAGGTATTATTATAAAAGCCTTTTCTTCTTATTAGCGTTTTATAATTATATCTAGGGTAGTACCTACCCGTTAATGTCCATACTTAATAGCTTAGTACAGAACCAATTACTACCATCTAAATAATACTTAACCATGGAAAATTATTGCATTTCATACTTCACTATTTTACATATGCTTATCTTACATCGAACATTAAGCAAACCACACTAATAATATTATACAAAACATTATATGATCCCATGGTTTAATACGGCAGCGCATCGTTTGGTCTATTTTCTAGGACGTTTAGGTTCAAAGAATCGCTTAACGCTTATCCTGGCTGTCTGCCTATATTTTGGCTGTGGGGCTGAAGAACTGGATGCCGGGATAGAACGAATAGGAATAGCGGGAATAGGGGTGGTAGTGTCTAGTGGAGTTGGTGCCACATCATCCTCACTAAACTCGGGATTTGAATTTTCTAATTCATTAGCCTTTCGTTTCTTTCCTAGTTCGAACTTGTCTTTTGTAATTTCCTGTATTTCTTCCTCGGGTTCACTTTCCTCCTCGGGTTCACTTTCCTCCTCGGGTTCACTTTCCGGGTTCTCTATAGTTGGTTCATCCGGAATTTGTGAGTCTTCCCCAAAGATATTATTTTCGTCATCGGATAGGTTAATGACTGGAACACCATCTGAAGATTCTGGTTCGGAGTCGCTGAATGTGATAACAATTTTTGAGCCCGACATCTATCACACAACAACTAACCCATTAGTACTACATAATATTTACATATAAATTTTAACCAACAATGATAAGCAATGGTTTTTAAATCAGACCCGGTCAAAGTCCAGACTTACTAATGTATCCTAACGACTTATCAGTTAGACACACTAATGCAAACCTGGTTCGCTAAGACCACCGCTCTGATACCACATGTCAAAACCCGTCCTTAACCATAAGAACGAGTTAGATAACGTATGATTTCATTGCGAGGTATTGACCTCTATATGCGACATTTTTAAAAGAACAACTGCATTTATTTTACATTACAAACCATAACTTTTATTTTAATACAAGCTTTAGACAATAAAAAGATGATTATCGTTTAGTGATAATCTTAGACTTACAAACTTTACATGTGATGATAACAATATGATTTCTAGCATATTTTACATTACAATTCCTCGGATATGCAGTTTTGTTTTTGACACAAATATGCGTACACATTATCTTGCTTAAATTCAACATGTTGCAGCGGAAGCTTTTAGTTATCACCTGAGAATAGACAAGTTTAAAACGTCAACATAAAGTTGGTGAGATATAGGTTTAATGCCGGCAGCAATATATATATATAGACCACAAGATTTCATATATAAACATTTTAATAAAAATATTCTAAGTGGTTGAGCACTTGGTAACCATACTTAACATTTAATCACGTCGCATATTCCCTTTATTATGAAATCTTACTACACCGTACCAAGTGTAGGCACGAAACGAAGTACTGTGCAACCGTTGAATACTGATCGTCCAGTCCGGTTGGGGTTGTTAGGCCCGATAGATCTATCAACAGGATTCGCGTTTACAATACCGCTGTAAATAGTAGTTACCAAGCTACAGGGAAGTATGCCAGTGGTACAACTCAACGTAGAATATATTTTTCAGTTACTTGTGTCCATAACGTAAAACATAAAATACATGTATTCTCATCCCGAAATACTTAGAGTTTAAAAGTGGGACTATATACTCACTTTTGCCTTGAAGATATATATATTTTGACTTGGTCTCCGGTTGATATCACGAACCTATTCATATATAATTTATCAATATATTTTCATTTTAAACAATCGTCACATATATATACTTATAATACTTTTAATGTCTTCTTAGTCCGTAGTTAGCAATTCAATTTTAATGGTTCATATTTAGGTGTTTAATAAATAAATAAAACCCCCATCGTATTTGTATTGGTCGGGATTAATCTTGACCCACGGTACCGTGTTATCAAATGACGTGTTGCGTACATAAATTACCAGTGTTGTCAAATGACGTGTTGCGTACGTACATGAGGTCTTATGATTAACCTTCTTGTGTTGTTTACGGGTGATCCTGAAATATATAAAATTAAATTATGAGTACATATATATAAAATATCATGTTATTTTAGAAAGATGTGATTTATTTAATTTTTCTCCAATTATTTTCGTGACTAAACTAGTTTTGGATATCCGATCTTGTTTTAGTCATAGTTTCTTCGTTACAACTCCGTTTTCGTTGATTCAACTTGCCACTTCCTTGGATCGAGTCCTTCTTTAAGAATATGAACTGTAAATACCTTAGTTTGTATTCGAAATCACAGGTCATAGGTCAAATTTTGGTGAAACTTATGAAGTTAATCATTTTCCCTTATGTAAACAACATTAAATGATTATTTTTCTAAAAATACTTATACTTTGAGTTAAATCATGAAATTTTTATGTGTTATCATATTCATAGTAAATATCATTTTTCCAGAAAATAAACCTCCAATTCAAGGTTCAAAATAGTTTTTAATTATCCAACCCAAAACAGCCCCCGGTTGCACTCCGATGTCGTAAATTCAGTTTTTAAGGTGTTCTTTGAAAAACCAAGTTATACCTTGTTAAATTAGCATATATTTATGATATATTACAGGTCTTGAAGTATTTTAAAAGTTAACTTAGAAGGATCTATTTAGTTTGCAAACAAGTTTGAAATCATTCAAACTATGTTCTTGTTGTTAAAATTGTATACCATAAAATAAGATAGCTATATATATATGAATCGAATAAGGTTATGAACAAAGTTACTACCTCAAATTACTTGGACAAGATTACTGTAAAAGAGAAGTAAAAACCTAGAACCAAAAGAGTGATGGAGTTGAATGAAAGATTGGAAGTAAACTTGTGTTCTTGGAAGGATTCTTGAAGTATTTTTGTAAGGGTTTTCTTATGGTGATTAAGTGATGTTTTTGACGCTAGATCTTCATGGTTGTGAGCTGAGATGTTTAAGGTGTTTAAGGCTCATAAGTGTGTGTGTATTTAGCTAGAAAATTGAAGTAAAAATGAATCAAAATGATGATCCCCCCATGGTCCTTAAAAACGTGAATCAAAGGGAAACAAGGACAAGATTTTAGGTTGTTCTTTTGTGCAATTTGTCATAATTGCTTCCAAATTCAATTACCTTAAACCTAGGGCATGAACAAGGGCTGGTTGGTGGTGATTTAATGTGTATATACCAATAGTAAATACGTATAGAAGCTAGGTATGATACGGGTACATATACTCTAGATATACGTATAGAATTCTTGTGAAAACGGAATGAGAATTCAAATATAGCTATCTTTTGTGAATATACTTATATGGTTTTATGTATTTAAGTCCTTAAAAAGTGATTAAATACATTATATATACGATATATGTATAAACATTATAGGTCATAAGTATTTATGTCAAATAACGTTACGTATAGTTATCGTTTTGAAAACTTAAGTTAGTAGTTTCAAAATATACTTATAACTTATTGTTATTAATACAAAATGAGATATTAAAACATCCATAAATCATGTTAAATATGTATATATACATATATATACACAAACGTATAATTATCATATATTATATAGTTCGTGATATCATCGGTCAAACTAGACGGTCAAACGTTGTGTAAAACTCTTTTCGAAAACATAAGTTTCAATAATTTGGATTGCTTATCATGTTGGTAAGGTTTAATTTATGTAAATATTAATCTTATAAGTATAGATTGATCGAAAAAGTCCGGGTCATTACAGAAAATCTCCGCATTTAATGCACTCTGTAAATGACCTAATAAGGTTAAGGATCATGGGATCAAACGTATAACCAAAACAATATACTTATTGTTAACACTCATTGGAATTCACGAAAGGGCCCCGATTGTACCAGGGAACGTGAAAATCAAACTCTATTGTTAAAATCCATTGGGATTCGCGTAGCAGCTCCTAAAATACATGGGAACGCGAAGACCAAATGATACGGAAATACTTCCATCTCTTCTCAACTGTTGATGCAAACGAGAACTCTACCTAAAACTTCGGGACGAAGTTTTCAATAACGGGGAGGTACTATAACGACCTCATTTTTCCATTCTATATTTTTTTTAAATATTAAATACCCAAACAATTCTCACAATCCTCTCTCAACAACAATCTCTCCCTCTCCCTCTTCTTTGGCTCACGACACTCGAAACAGACCACGCGCGTACAAGAAAATAACGAAACGAATAGTATTTCACTTTTAATAATTATTTTATGTAATTATTATGTTTTAAAAGTACTTTCAATTTATTAGAATTTATATAGATTAAAAACGCGAGAAATTGACGTTTAACGTTCCAGTTTGCGTTTTCGGCTAACAACACTTCAAGGCTCTTAACCGGATCCCATAGAAAGTCATCTAGCATCATTTTTGAGACCATTAACTTCCTTTTGGACCCTCTTGTCTGAAATCCTTTTCTTAGGGAGTCCATTACTTAGTTTTTCTAGCCCACTTGTGGAATTGGACTTATATAAGGAAACCTAGCCCTAATT
The DNA here is from genome assembly GCF_046630445.1 of Rutidosis leptorrhynchoides. Lineage (NCBI taxonomy): Eukaryota > Viridiplantae > Streptophyta > Magnoliopsida > Asterales > Asteraceae > Rutidosis > Rutidosis leptorrhynchoides. The sequence goes on from NC_092336.1 coordinate 339,607,940, forward strand.
ATTCACTAAATAAATAATTTGCATATTTTGTCTTCCTCCCTCACCCCATCCACGAATTTGGACAGTCCCAAACCCCATAAACAAGTCGACATCTTCATCTCCTTCAATTTCTTGCTTGATTGCTAAATCGTTTACGTATTCGTGATCCTCTCGTTCTCCTCTACATGTATCTACTTGCAATTTATTATTTGAAGGTATAAAACCACTAACCCTAATCTTATTAGATCTGATTTTAATCAATTACATAGTGTACAAGAGTCTAGTGCTCAATTGATTACGTTTAGAGTTGTCGTTAATCGTTAATTTGCTCGATTGTTGTCTTTGTTATGAAAACCGAATTTGGTTGTTATGAATCTGATTATATGAATTTATGTACTAGTCATATAATGTATCTAGATGTGTAGATCTCAAAAAATTAATAAATTTGAACTTTGAATTTGCATGATTTCGTTACCAGATGCTTAAGTTATGATTAATCGAAGTTTCGTTAGGGTTTCACATGTAATCCGAATTTTCCGAGTTGTATGCATTGTGATTTAGATTATGAAAGTTATGCTACTGTATTCCTTGTGAAAATTTATGCAATTTAGACTAAATATTTGCGTCGAAAGGTTATGTAATGCTCCCGATATGATAAAACGAAGATTCGATTTGTAAAGTATGCTGAATCTGTTTTTAAGTTTATATAAAAATTTCTAGAACGAACTAGGGACTTATTTAGACTTTTAGCTTCTGGAATATGTTATTCTAAGTGTTCCTTGACATGTTTCATTTGTATGCGAACTTACGATAACATGATTTGCCATGAGTTATTTGCTTATCTTTGTGATGTGCCCGATTGATGCTCAAAAACTGAAGAGTCTGTGTTGTTTTGCAAAACTGTACAAATTGGCTAAAGCAATGCTTCTGATTATTTTATCACTAAACTTTTGAGATGTTATGAGATCACACCAATTGGACATTTGTCAAAATCTATTTTCTATATTTTATGAAAAATGTTTAAAAACTAACGCGCGAGCAGAAATTTCTGTAACGAACCTGAACTTGATCCTTTCGGATATTGGACTTTTATTTATCGTATGAGGCTTTGGCAGGACTTTTTGGAATCAATTTTAAGTGTAGTTATGATCTGGAGTTTTTCATGATTTAATGATTTATGTTCTATGAGCTATAGTTGGATCTTTCTACGACATACGAATTTCTAAGGCATGCTTTAAGGTGCAAAAGTGCAACATGCTTAATTATGACTTGTAAAGTGATACTTAACCTAGGTTTGACTTATTGATCATGTGTGTATGACCTACTGAGATGTTTTACTTTAGTTGACCACTTTGACCTAGTTGACTTTAGGGTTGACTTTGGTTGACTTTTATTGCCTTGCTTGTTTTAGTTGACTTTTACTCGTTTGTTGAGTCAGTCTGAGCAATAGGACTTTGCGTACACTATGGGTTGACATTATGAACTATATGTGTATACTTAAGATTACCTATTTGACTAGGTTACATTGTTCGATCGTGATTGTTCGACTACAGTACAATTTGCTAAGATATCTCTCTCTACTTACTAAGGTGAATTCATAGCCCCTCTTTATTGCTAGAAAAACTTACTTACTTTTGGGGTGAGACACATGCTATTTTAACTTTTTACAACTTAGACACAAGTACCAAACTATTAAACTGTGATATGTTGGGCTATGACCAGCAAGTCCCCAACCGACAAGTATGAACAATAACTTGTCACGGTGCAAACTTGAAAGTTTAGTCTAAATGTCAGTACAAACTATTAGACTATGCTATACCCAGCTATGTCCGACTAACTCCCTACAGTGATATTTTTAAGTGCTGCGGCATGCTTAATTATTGGGGGTAGGCCTATCGGGAGTAACGTCCCCGATACATTTGACTAAGTCTTTGTATTAGTTGATAATGAAATTTAACCGACAAGGAGAACTAACTTGTCATGGGGCAAACAACGTTTAGTCTAAATATCACGCATTGGCATAAACTTTTGATCTTGCGAGATCAACTTTAAAGATCTTTGTGATCTTCCTTGAAAACTTGAGATCTGTGTGATCTACTTTACAAACTAAATCTTGTGGTCTAAAAACAACGATAACTACTTTTGATAAACCTATGATTTCACTCAACCTTTTTGGTTGACACTTTAGCATGTTTTGTCTCAGGTGCTGTTTGATCAAGCTTACTTACTTACTGCTTATGTGATGCTACTTGGACTTAGGATCAAGAGATATCACATTTATTATTATTGCATATGAAACGGTTACTTTATTGTAATTTCCATCATTGTAACAACATTTCATTTTCCGTTGCGTACTCAATAAAGTTTAACTTTATCATTTAGTATTGTTCTCGTATTATAATATGTTGGTTTATTTGATATTAGTGACGTTTCTTCCAGACCCTATTGGGAGGACGTTACATTACTTGTTACCGTACATGACTTTGCATGGCCCGAATCGTCTTTGTGACACACGTACATTACACGAATAATATTTTCAAATATTATTTACATTCATGATTAATTTTTATTAATCATTTTTAATTAACTAAGGTTACTAGTTAATTACTTGGGCTTATTTATTTAATTTGTTACATACTTACATACTTGGGCCTTTTATTAATGGATTCTTGTAAATGGACTTGGAAGCCCACCCTACCTTTCTTAATGGACTATTAGGAGCCCAACAATTTGCTAGTGACTTATTAAGCTCAATACAAGATTAATTAGTAAATGGGAATCTAGTTACTAGCACCTTTACATCTCTTTGCCATGTCAATTTGCTTTATTTCCATTCTAAGCTATCACCACTCTCCCATGTTGAAAGAGCATTTGATCCCTTCCTCTTTTCTTCTAAAAACCATCGGCCATACAAGGGTGGGAGGGAAGTTTTGTTTGCAGTTTTGATTACTTATGCACTTGTATTTTCCTCACTTTTACACACACACATTTACTTGCAATTTCTTTTACTCTCTTTTCTCTCTAACCTTGTAAGTAAAAAGCTTTATGTTCTTCCTTTTTCCTTCCTTAAAACCAAAACCTAAACACCTCATCATCATCATCATTATTTGTTCTTGTTTAATGTTTAATTACTTACTAGTTGTTGTTGTTGTTGTTGTTGTTGTTGTTTACTTGCTTGTTGTAAGAATCAATCTACCTAGTTTATTCTTAATGTTATCTTGTTATTTCAAGAACAAACAAGAACCTAAACTTTCTAGTTTATGGTTCAAAAATTAATGTTTTAAAGATTTAAAGTTCATGAGTTGTAAAAACCATACTTGTGTTCATGTTGTAAACTTATGGTTTACTTTCTTAAAGATCAAAGCCTTGGCTTGAATCTTTCCAAGTATGAACAACCATGAACTTAGTACTTGTAGATGTAATTTATTTCTTCATTTTGTACATGTATCAATTCATGTTTTGTGTTTGTTGGTCAAGTGTTACTAGTTAATCTTGATCTCATCTTTTCTTGCAACTAAAGTTAACTTTATAAGTTCAAGAACATGGAAGTATAACTTTCTAGTTATAGCTTCATATACTTGTGTTGGATCTAAGTTTATATAGCTTATGGTCTTCTAACTTTGTTGTAAATAAGAGCTTATAAGCTTACATACACTTTACAAGATGAAAATCTAAGTTTCATAACTTATGGTTTCATTAAAGTAAAGATTCAAGTGTTATATCTTAGGATCTAACTTAAGAACTTTAGATCTAGATTTTTGGGTGTAGGATCTTCAAGATCTAACTAAGAACTATGTTCTACAACTTAAGATCTTGTTTAATTAGTTTACTTTCAAGTTTGTAGCTTTATATTACTATTAGAACTCATGTGTGTGTCGGATCTAACATATTGATGTAACTTTGGTTCATCAAACTACATACAACTCTTAAGTGATTTGTGCAACTTATCTTAGACCTACACAAGTGTTATGATGGTCAAACCTTGGTTAAGATGATGCAAACCCATCAACAAGTTGTACACTTGAAGTATACGCATCAAGGATGAGAACCGTGATGAGCATCAAGCACCAAGAACCCAACGGAACACCTTTAACTACTGTTTCTGGAACAGATAAAACTACTTGGGCTACTGTAAAATTTATTTTCAGTTAGTTCGGTTCGAGTAGATGATTTTCCGTTTAGATCTTGTCTGAATCCGAGTTACGGTTTAGGATCTATGGCCTCCCGAAAGTCACTACACCCTATTAACGTTGTGCTGAAATTTCTGACCTACTCGCACTTAAACCGTTACCACGGTCAAACAAAGACGAGTTTGGTTCTGGAAATTGGTCAGTACCTAGGGGACTCATATATGGAGCCATGGCCACTGGTCTAACCCCATTTCAGTTTGTATAGAGGTCGTGGCGACTGATCGAAGTCAGCCTTTATTTCAAACCCTAGTCTTGACTAAAAACTTACTTTACACTTTTTGTTTAATGATGAATGATGATGGTACTTAAGACATAATTTACATACTTTTAAACCTTTGGGAATGATTTACTGACTTAGTACTTTTGACTTAGGTGGAGGACTTTCCAGACAAACATACTTGCTTACTTTCCCGAATCAACTTTACTACTACTTTACCACTGTGAGTTATAGCATCCCTTTTTACTTTAACTATTTTGGGAACTGAGAATACATGTGCATTTTACGTTTTACATACTAGGCATGAGTACTTAAACTTTATATATGTGTGGATTATACAACGGCATAAACTTTCCCCTTAGCTCGGTAACGTTTAGTCATTGGTCTTTGAACCGGTGAACGCGAATCTTAGATATGGATCCATAGGGTTTGACATTTCCACTCGGGCTAGTAGCGCTAGCATTTAACGGGTGTTTAATACTTCGTATACATACACACTCACCAATTGTACTTTTAGGGGGTGATAAACATTAAGTTAGTTACCAAGTGCCCACGGTTATACATATATTTTCATACTATTTTGAAACGCTGTTGAAGCACTGAAATCTCGTGGCCTACCTTACATACTGTTATACTTAAACTATAGCTCACCAACCTTTGTGTTGTCGTTTTTAAGCATGTTTTTCTCAGGTGCTTAAGGTTGCTTGCTTCCGCTGTTGTACTAGTCATGCCTTGTAGACACCCGCTGCGCTTGTTAGAGTTGTCACCGCATGAAACGTTTTATTTGCATTCAAACTATGTTACCTTTTGAAACAATGATTTGTAATGACCATTGGGTCATGTACTATTACTAATTGCTTCTGTTCATTGAAGCATACTTTTGTTGTAAGATATTTGATGTTGGTTAGGACATCACCTTTATTCATGAATGCAAACTTCTTTTGAAAACGCAAATAGTATTTGACCTTGTAATGATCCTCCTATTGATGATTCGTATACGATGGTTTTATACGGGGCATCACATTTGGTATCAGAGCAATGGTTGTAGAGAATTAGGTTGCATTAGTGAGTCTGGACTGACCCGAGTGGAATTCACTAATAGGACTAATCTAAAACTTGATAGTTTACTTGTTTCTGCAGAATTTGCTGCATACTACTGCTTACTTTTACTGCTATATGCCGTATTCTACTACATGACTTCACTACTGCATGCTATTATCTGTTTTCGATTGCATGATACTTGTCGGCATTGCCATGCTACTTACTGTTACACATGATTTAGACTGTCGTAGTTACTTTGCCTAATATATGCTTACTTTATGACTTACTGACATGGAAAAAGTTATTTTTCCTTGTTCAGATGTCGGATATTCCACCTGTCATCATTTTGGATAGCGACACAGACTCATCAGCCACCTCACCTGCCATCGTTGCCGATTCTCAGATCCCGTCATCGACACCCTCCAGTGACTCAGGCACTTCGTCCTCCGGAACTAGTAGCCATGCACCCAGCCCAGTGATTACCTCAGACGGAGCTGAGGACCCACCGGAGATTCCAGCTCCAATTACCCCAGGACCTCCGGAGCCACAGCACCATCCTGGTGGTGCTGTGATTCCCGCGGAACTTAGGGAAGGTCCAGTTCGTAATGAGCATAACCATTGGTGCCGACGCCTTCCTGATGGACGACTCATGCCGATCAGGCCCGGCAGATACCGACAGATGATGGCCTCCCGAGGAGACACCCCCAGCCGATTTAGACGACCCATCATCCGTCGATTCTTCATCCGATGACTCATCCTCTGACGACTCTAGTGACGAGGATTCAGATGAGGACCCTGATGATGCACCTGTACAGCCACCTCCACCCCGTCGAAGAAGCGGTACTGTTTCGATGGTACCGTCATTCCAGGGATTAATGGAGGTCGACCATTCATTGACGCTCATGGTTGGCGTTGTAGGGTTACCGCCCGTAAGCGGCTTGTGCTGTATCCTGCTGATCCCTTCATCCGTAAGCCTTACTGCTTTGCAGCCTCTACTTCTGGAGCCGGACCGTCTGCACCACCAGCTCCACCAGCACCACCCGTACCGACTGCACCGCCTGCCTCCTCATCTCCCTCCGTCTAGGAATTGACGAGGGAAGTGGATATCCTCCGTGCTCGGGTAACTGAGCTCGAGGACCAGATGTCCCACATCATGGACATCCTACACCCACCATCACCGTAGGGCTTTTGTAGTAGATTTCATTATGTAATCTCATTTGTAGTTTTATGTTTCACTTATGTATTGTACGAACCTATGCATATGTATGCAACTTATTATTAATTAATGGAACTTTGCGTTAATTAATTTTTGTACGGTGTTCTATTTACATTACTGTATGATGATTCTGTGGTATTTGTACCTGGTTGCATTATGTGATGACCCGGAAATTTCCGACCAAATTTAAACTTTAATCTTTATATTATTCAAACACGATACACAAAGTTTGTTAAGTTAAATCTCAAGAATTTTAAACTGTGTTCATACATTCATTATAACCTCGACCAAATTCCGACGATTCACGAACCGTTATATATAAATAGATATGTATATGTATATATATATATTATAACTTGAGAATATTAATAAAGTATTAAACGTATAATACTTTACACGAACGTATTTGTTTCAATATGATTTTCGACGAAAAAAAATATATTAAATGATTGAATTATCAGAAACATTGAATTATGATTACAAGTCTCTGTTGAGAGGTCCACTATGATTTGAGAAAATCTATTCTTCTTAATGATATTCAGAATAATTTGTAAAGCTATTTATAAATAAAAACAAAAAGTGTCATTTACGAAAGTTAGACAAAAGTTAGTGGAGAATTGGTTTCCATAATATTCTATTAATCTATTTTCAAACGTACAAAGACGTTTTCAGTTTAAAAAGAACTTTATTATTAAAACGTATATAACTTTTATAAATATCTAGAATCACTTTTGACAACTCATTACTTAACCAGTATAATAAATATAATGATATTTATATTTTATTTCATTAAATATATATAACGATTTAAATTAATATTATATATATTTATACGCGTATTATACATACATAGTTTTTTATACTTTTAATATACTTTAACTTTACCTTTACTTTACTTTTACTTTACTTTAACTTTAATAATTCATACTTTAATAATTCACTTTAATAATTCATACTTTAATAATTCACTTTAATAATTCATACTTTAATAATTCACTTTAATAATTCATACTTTAATAATTCACTTTTATAATTCAAAAATCTATTATAAATAGAATTCAATAGGTTTCATTATTTCATAGAAACTTGAAAATATATTTCTCTAAACTCTCTCAATTGATATATATATATATATATATATATATATATATATATATATATATATTTGCTCTATATTATTTCAAGATATTATTAGTATACCTAAAATATTACGACGGATTGCTGTCAGAGTGATTTCAAAATAGTTTTTTTGAATGAGTCGAAGCTAAGGAAATTATGGGTTATAGCTATGGAGGTGATGGGTATGGTTCATGGGTATGCTCGTGAGGTCAATCTAGTGTTTATCATCTCCGTTGCGTCTACGTACTTTCCTGCAATATTGAATCTCAATATTGATACGTTCGTGAATCCGAGGCCTACCTTGCACTTATTAAATGACGTTATATGTATTTTTACTACGAAATACAGTATTGTGAGTTTCATTTTCTCCCTTTTATATATATTTTTGGGACTAAGAATACATGCGCTGTTTTTATAAATGTTTTACGAAATAGGCACAAGTACTAAAACTAATTCTACGTGGGTTTAAACCAGAAATATACTCTTAGCTTGGTAACATTAAACTACTTGTCTATGTACGGTAGGCACGAATCCTAAAGATATATCTATTGGGCCTGACAAACCCCATCCTGACTATGGAATGCTTTAGTACTTCGAGGTTATTTTAAACACACCTGATCTGGTGTACTTCAGAGGGTAAAACATGAACGTTAAGGCTTGTTACCGGGTGCCTACAACTAATAGAATAATATTATACACTTGCGAGTGTACATATATTTATAAACGGAAATCTTGTGGTCTATTAATATATTGAAATGATTGTTATGATAAACCTGTGAACTCACCAACCTTTTGGTTGACACTTTAAAGCATGTTTATTCTCAGGTATTAAAGAAATCTTCCGCTGTGCATTAGCTCATTTTAAGGATATTACTTGGAGTCATTCATGGCATATTTTGAAAGACGTTGCATTCGAGTCATTGAGTTCATCAAGATTATTATTAAGCCAATTATAGTTGGATGTATTATGAAATGGTGTGCATGCCGTCAACTTTCGTTGTAAAGAAAGTTTGTCTTTTAAAAACGAATGCAATGTTTGTAAAATGTATCATATAGAGGTCAAATACCTCGCGATGTAATCAACTATTGTGAATCGTTTATAATGTATATGAACGGGTCCTTTCAGTTGGTATCAGAGCGGTGGTCTTAGCAAACTAGGTCTGCATTAGTGTGTCTAACTGATAGTCGTTAGGATGCATTAGTGAGTCTGGACTTCGACCGTGTCTGCATTTCAAAAGTTTTGCTTATCATATCTAGTCGGAAATCATCTACTTATCATCCTTAGGAAATTTCCTGCTTATCATTCATAAGTCTAGACACGTCTTACTGCATTTAGTGCATCGATAGTGTATAGACAAAATTCATATCTTAGCGTATCTGATAATTCATATATTAGCGTATCCGTAGACTTGCCTGACATATGCCATAAATTTCTCCGTAGTCTACGAAATCTTTAGGACTATATATATAGATATTCTATATAGTTAGAATATCATCCGATATCTGAAAATCATTTCACATCGAAGATCCCTTCCATCCACTAAATTGCCCTCTTGACAATGAATCTGAAGCACTTACCGGCATCATAACCAGTACCGCACCGTACATCTCAACATCACAATCTGTATCTTGGATATCGACATCACACGCCTCAATATCACCATTTATACTTCAAGTATGATCTTCGTTCTACATATCGTTCTACAACGATTACCATCGCTTTACATATCGTTCTACCTCATTTATCTTCGTTTGATATGACGATTATGTAATCTCTAATGTTTTAAAGATCATGTAATCTAGTAATAACGATAAATCAAATGAGTTTAATATCTTATTGACTCATTAAATTCATAATTACATCCGAAGAAAATATATATGCAAGTATATTTTCATAAAGATTGTAATTAAAAATTCTTTCGTATAAACTATTAATGATGAAAATAATTTTAACGGGTAGGTAGTACCCGAGGAATATTTAAATTTTACATTAATAAGTTACACTGTACATTCTTCGAATCTGATTCAACGATCATTTACTATCCTACTTATAATCACCGATAAACGTACCCATTCACCACAGAATAACCATTTCCATTCAAATTTCATATTTGGATTTTGACCTATCGGAATCCAACAAGTGGCATAACGAAGAAAACATTGGACAAAATAAAAAGTGTTAGAAACAAACAAATTAACTATGATGAACTTTGTTAAGATCCCACGCTACCTGTTCCTAGCTAACTGTTCCTAGCTAACTGGTTATATTTTATTTATCGCAATTTACATTCTCGCAATTTTATTTATCGTCATTTAATTTCTGTTATTTATTTTACGCACTTTAAATAACGGGACAGGTATACAAGGTTTCGACCTATCATATCGACCCATCTATATATATATTTCGGAACAACCATAGACACTCTATATGTGAATGTTGGAGTTGGCTATACAGGGTTGGAGTTGATTCCAAAATATATATATGGTTTGAGTTGTGATCAATACTGAGACCGGTACACGGGTCACGATACGTATTAATTAATTCGAATACTATATAATAAACTATATATGAATCATTGGACTATTGGACAATCGGACTATTGGACTGCTAACTTTGGACAATTAAAACGAATTAAAATATTGATTATAACATATGAAACTAAACAATTCTTCAAGTTTGCCACTTCATTTCATCTTAAACCTCATTTGTACCTCGACAATTACAATCCGTGTTCAAATCTTTCATGATTTTTGAAAACACCTCGATCGGAAGAATGAACCAGCCGCACTTCATCTACAGAAGAAAATATTTATGCACCTGGGAAACTCTCGAACCTAAATTCATAGTTTAACACGTACCCGTGTTGAATCCTTTACCATTTATTAGCAAAAACAACCTTACAATTTCTTTTCAAAGTAGTCAATTTTGTCACAGCTCCAGCAAGCCAACTTCGATTTTTCGTTCGAATCAACCTTATTATAACTTTGATATATACGATTAGCTTTCCTCATCGTTACCGAAGAACCTTTTATATTCCACCATATTAACATCAGCGTTTAATCATCTAAAAACACAATTCTCCCGAAACCACCTTGGTTTGATAACCGATGACCCAGATCCGTTAACTTTGAAAATGCTGACGAAGCAGCACGTTGTAGATGGTCTTAATGGCCAAAGGTTGATGACAAAGAAGGAAGTGTTAGGAACACCCAATAGAAAATTTAGCACCGAAAAGTAGATTATGCGAAACTATGAAGGCCGTGAACAAATCACAAAGAATAAGTTTGACTTCAAAGAATCCAAATGATTCAGTGCTCACTGAAACCGTTAGTAAGAACCCTACTCCTTATTCTAAACCTTTCCAGATGATATTCTTCATCATTATCTTATCTTAGATATTATAAGATATCTTCATATCTTCCGTTATACATATTCTCCATATTTCTGGGGTTATTTTCATAACTATTCTTATCTGAGATCATGTGTCACTCTGTAACATCTGCGTTACAACATAAAAGAAACTGTGTTAGTTTCTAAATTCCGAAACCTTCGAGTTTAAAATATGAATGTTTTGAAGTAGTGATGGGAACTGATACATGAATTAGTATAATATAATGACACTTGATCAACGTCATTATATTACAGTAATTCATGTTGAGTTTTTAATGGAATGTGATGATTCACAGTACCATCATCATGTGCCATGTTACACAACACTTACATTCTATCCAATCTCCAAACATATTAAGAACATGTCATCTTGATAGTTCTATCTTTCCAGAATATTCTGGTAATTTGACAAATCAAAATCGTGCCATTAAAACTTCCATCTTAGAACATTAACTATGTTCATTCCGAATTTTATACCTACGAATTCCGAACCATTACTCACTTGACTCGAGGACGGGAAGAGGAAACGAAAGAATGAAGCTCCAAAATAGAAATTGGAGTATAAATCGCAGCAAATAGGAGAGAGCATTAACTGTGGATGACAATGATTATGGAAGACAGAAGTAGGGACAACAAAATATAAGGGAAGATATAAAACCCAACAACCACTCAGAAATTTACAAACCGTATATATCAATACGTATTGCAACATAAAGATACGGGAGAATTAGAAACCTTATAATTCCAAGGAAATCATAAAAGTGAATAGATTCTTCTGGCGGCAGATGAAAAAGAGAAGAATGAAAGATATGAAAGTTAGAAGTATAACAAGGATTAAAATGGGATGGAGCATATTGGCGAATGTCTTAAGGTAGGAATAAAGGAAAAAGAGTAGAAGATGTGAGTTGTGAAAAAATAAGGAAACGAATGGGGTAGATTTATAGTGAAATATCCGACAGGGAAATCGAAACAGATTGTCGTATTAAATCAAAGAAGATCCTGATCACCGAAGAACCAAATCTTATTACGTAAGATTTTCTTTAAATCCCTTAAATTCCGAAAGTCAATAGTAACTACGTCATCGGTTGAAACGAATATATTTATTTACTCATTTCACTCTTTTGTGATAGCTTCACTCGTGCGTTTCACATAATCGAATCGTTTAATCTATATCTCTTAATAATGATAAAACTCCATTATTATCTCATATTCGTCATGAAAACATTCTTATTGTTATCCATGACGATCTCTACTAAATTTCGGGGACGAAATTTCTTTAACGGGTAGGTACTGTGACGACCCGGAAATTTCTGACCAAATTTAAACTTTAATCTTTTTATTATTCAGACACGATAAGCAAAGTTTGTTAAGTTAAATCTCAAGAATTTTAAACTGTGTTCATACATTCATTATAACCTCGACCAAATTCCGACGATTCACGAACCGTTATATATAAATAGATATGTATATGTATATATATATATTATAACTTGAGAATATTAATAAAGTATTAAACGTATAATACTTTACACGAACGTATTTGTTTCAATATGATTTTCGACGAAAAAAAATATATTAAATGATTGAATTATCAGAAACATTGAATTATGATTACAAGTCTCTGTTGAGAGGTCCACTATGATTTAAGAAAATCTATTCCTCTTAACGATATTCAGAATAATTTGTAAAGCTATTTATAAATAAAAACAAAAAGTGTCATTTACGAAAGTTAGACAAAAGTTAGTGGAGAATTGGTTTCCATAATATTCTATTAATCTATTTTCAAACGTACAAAGACGTTTTCAGTTTAATAAGAACTTTATTATTAAAACGTATATAACTTTTATAAATATCTAGAATCACTTTTGACAACTCATTACTTAACCAGTATAATAAATATAACGATATTTATATTTTATTTCATTAAATATATATAACGATTTAAATTAATATTATATATATTTATACGCGTATTATACATACATAGTTTTTTATACTTTTACTATACTTTAACTTTACCTTTACTTTACTTTTACTTTAATTTAACTTTAATAATTCATACTTTAATAATTCGCTTTAATAATTCATACTTTAATAATTCACTTTAATAATTCATACTTTAATAATTCACTTTAATAATTCATACTTTAATAATTCACTTTAATAATTCATACTTTAATAATTCACTTTAATAATTCATACTTTAATAATTTACTTTTATAATTCAAAAATCTATTATAAATAGAATTCAATAGGTTTCATTATTTCATAGAAACTTGAAAATATATTTCTCTAAACTCTCTCAATTGATATATATATATATTTGCTCTGTATTATTTCAAGATATTATTAGTATACATAAAATATTACGACGGAGTGCTGTCCGAGTGATTTCAAAATAGTTTTTTTGAATGAGTCGAAGCTAAGGAAATTATGGGTTATAGCTATGGAGGTGATGGGTATGGTTCATGGGTATGCTCGTGAGGTCAATCTAGTGTTTATCATCTCCGTTGCATCTACGTACTTTCCTGCAATATTGAATCTCAATATTGATACGTTCGTGAATCCGAGGCCAACCTTGCACTTATTAAATGACGTTATATGTATTTTTACTACGAAATACAGTATTGTGAGTTTCATTTGCTCCCTTTTATATATATTTTTGGGACTGAGAATACATGCGCTGTTTTTATAAATGTTTTACGAAATAGGCACAAGTACTAAAACTAATTCTACGTGGGTTTAAACTAGAAATATACCCTTAGCTTGGTAATATTAAAATACTTGTCTATGTACGATAGGCGCAAATCCTAAAGATAGATCTATTGGGCCTGACAAACCCCATCCTGACTATGGGATGCTTTAGTACTTCGATGTTATTTTAAACACACCTGATCTGGTGTACTTCAGAGGGTAAAACATGAACGTTAAGGCTTGTTACCGGGTGCCTACAACTTATAGAATAATTTTATACACTTGCGAGTGTACATATATTTATAAACGGAAATCTTGTGGTCTATTAATATATTGAAATGATTGTTATGATAAATCTGTGAACTCACCAACCTTTTGGTTGACACTTTAAAGCATGTTTATTCTCAGGTATTAAAGAAATCTTCCGCTGTGCATTATCTCATTTTAAGGATATTACTTGGAGTCATTCATGGCATATTTTGAAAGACGTTGCATTCGAGTCATTGAGTTCATCAAGATTATTATTAAGCCAATTATAGTTGAATGTATTATGAAATGGTGTGCATGCCGTCAACTTTCGTTGTAAAGAAAGTTTGTCTTTTAAAAACGAAAGCAATGTTTGTAAAATGTATCATATAGAGGTCAAATACCTCACGATGTAATCAACTATTGTGAATCGTTTATAATGTATATGAACGGGTCCTTTCACATTACTTAATAAACATGTGATTTGTTGATTCCATGTTGGTTACCATATACTGTATTATTACTATTTGAATACCGGATTTTGACTTGAGTCAAAATTTTTGTGTAGAACATCAATGGCCAACGGAAGATCAACACCCACCGCAGCCCAAATCGAGGAAATGATCAATGAACGAGTCACCGCAGCTTTAGCGGAAATGAACCCCCAAGCTCCACTACCACCGGTTATCCAGCCCATTCGTAATGGGTGTACATACAAATAGTTTCAAAGCTGTAAGCCCCAAAACTTTAGCGGAACTGAGGGTCCAGTTGGTCTCACTAGGTGGTTTGAGAAATTAGAATCTGTGTTCCGAGTTAGCAACTGCTCAGAGGCGAACAAGACCAAGTATGCCTCATGTACGCTGTCTGACGGCGCACTAACTTGGTGGAACACATTGGCTCAATCAAAGGGTATTGATGAGGCATTTGCTGCCCCATGGGAGGAATTCAAAGGGGCCCTGATTGAGGAATATTGCCCTAGAACAGAGATCCAGAAGATGGAGATTGAGTTTATGCAGTTGAAGGTGGTGGGAAACGATCTCGATGGTTACAACTATAGATATCTAGAATTAGCCCTGATGTGTCCTACCATGGTTACCGCGGAGTTTAAGCGCATGGAAAGGTACTTGTAGGGACTTCCTAAGTCTATTAAGGGAAATGTCACCTAATCTAAGCCACCAAACGTCCCGGAAGCAATGCGCATAGCGAACACTTTAATGAACCAAATAACCATCGATGAATCGAAAAAGGCTAAGTCCGAAGCAGGTAGTAGTGATAAGCGTAAGTGGGATAACAACAAGGGGAGAGCCTATGATCAAACCCCCACTAAGAGGCACAACAACGGTAGGAATCCCAATCCGAACACCAAATCGAACCCCAACTACAAGGGTACCCTACCGCAATGCAAGAGGTGCTACAAGCACCATACCAGGTATTGTAATGTTGTTTGTGAAAAGTGCAAAAAGACCGGGCATAGTGGCAGAGACTGTAAAATTACCACCATGACTGGGAAGCCGAACCCCAATGGACAGAGAAAGTGTTATGAATGCGGACAAACGGGCCACTTCAGAAATGAGTGTCCCAACAAGCGAAAGGACGGCGGACCACCGCATGATAGAGCATTCAATGTAAATGCAAGGGATGCTCGTGTGAACCCCGACTTGGTGTCAGGTATATTCACTATCAACAATCTATTAGCTTCTGTCCTATTTGATACTGGTGCTGATAGAAGTTATGTATATAGACACTTTTGTGATAAGATAAATTGGTGGTTAGTTCCTTTAAAGGAGAGTATGCTTGTAGAGGTAGCCAATAGTAAACTTGAGAAAGTTGACCATATTAGCCGAGGAGCCATTATCAACGTAGCTGGTGTGGATTTCGAGATTGACTTGATACCTATTAAGTTGGGAAGCTTTGATGTTATTGTCAGTATGGACTGGTTGACCAAGATAAGGGCCGACATTATCTGTAGAGATAAAGCTCTTCGTATACCACAAGGAGATGGTGAACCACTGATTATTTATGGAGAGAGATGTAGCTCGAAACTGAATCTTATTAGTTGTGTGAAAGCGCAAAAGATTATGAAGAAGTGGCGTCTTGCTGTTCTAGCACACGTGAAGACATTAGAAACCGAGGTGAATAGTGTGAACAACGTATGAATTATGAACGAGTTTTCCGATGTCTTTCCTAAAGAATTGCCTGGATTACCGCCACCGAGAGCAGTAGAGTTTCAGATCGATTTAGTGTCAGGAGCTGCACCTGTAGCTCGCGCACCTTATCGACTCGCACCTTCCGAAATGCAAGAGTTGCAGAGCCAATTAGAAGAACTGCTAGACCGTGGATTTATCCAACCAAGTTTCTTGCCTTGGGGCGCACCTATTTTGTTTGTGAAGAAGAAGGACGGATCCTTCCGCATGTGTATCGACTACCGTGAACTCAACAAATTGACGATCAAGAATCGGTATCCTCATCCCCGAATTGACGATCTTTTTGATCAACTACAAGGATCAAGCGTTTACTCTAAGATTGATTTGCGATCCGGTTATCACCAGCTGAGGGTGAAAGAGAGCGATGTGATGAAGACTACATTCAGAACCCGTTATGGTCATTATAAGTTTCTCGTGATGCCATTCGGTTTAACCAACGCACCTGCCGTGTTTATGGATCTCATGAATCGTGTATGCAAGCCATAATGGATAAGTTCGTTATCGTCTTCATAGATGATATCCTCATCTACTCCAAGAGCAAAGAATAACATGAACAACATCTTCGTCTAGTGTTGGAACTCTTGAGACAAGAGCAACTTTATGCCAAATTCTCCAAGTGTGAATTTTGGTTGAAGGAAGTCCAATTTCTGGGTCATGTTGTGAGCGACCAGGGTATCAAGGTAGATCCCGCAAAGATCGAAGCTATCAGCAAGTGGGAAACCCCCACTACTCCGACGCACATTCGCCAATTTTTAGGTCTCGCCGGTTACTACCGAAGATTTATTGAAGGTTTCTCTCTGATTGCACGTCCTTTGACTGCACTGACTCACAAAGGGAAGAAGTTTATTTGGGAACTCGAACAGGAATCTGCATTTCAAACCTTAAAGAAGAAGTTAACCACCGCACCTATCTTATCACTTCCTGAAGGCAGTGACGATTTCGTAATTTATTGCGATGCTTCAAAAAATGGTTTTGGTTATGTACTGATGTAACGCACAAAGGTTATCATTTACGCCTCCCGACAACTGAAGATTCACGAACGAAATTACACAACGCATGATCTCGAGCTTGGAGCCATTGTCTTTGCATTAAAGCTGTGGAGACACTATCTTTATGGAACAAAGTGCAATATTTTCACCGATCATAAAAGCCTCCAACACATCTTTGATCAGAAGCAACTAAATATGAGACAGCGTCAATGGATCGAGACACTGAATGACTATGATTGTGAACTTCGTTATCATCCTGGCAAGGCCAATGTTGTAGCTGATTCTTTGAGCTGAAAGGAGAGGATGGCACCTCTTCGTGTTCGGGCACTGAACATCACCATTCATTCAAACCTCAATAGCCAGATCCGAGCAGCCCAAGATAAGGCTCTCAAGGTATCTCATGAACACTTGAACATTCTCGTCTCTCGATTCGAGGTTAAGGAGACTGGACTTCGATATTTTGCCGGAAGGATTTGGGTACCTCTTTATGGAGATCTACAAAACCTTATACTAGATGAAGCCCACAAGTCGAGATATTCGATTCATCCCGGAGCGGGCAAAATGTACCACGATCTTAAGGAACCGTATTGGTGGCCGAATCTTAAAAAAGATGTTGCAACGTATGTTGGTAAGTGTTTGACTTGTTCGAAGGTTAAGGCCGAACATCAGAGACCTTCTGGGTTACTTCAACAACCGGAAATCCCGCAATGGAAGTGGTAAAGGATAACAATGGATTTCATTACTAAGCTACCAAAGACGGTGAGCGGATACGATACCATCTGGGTTATCGTTGACCGTCTTACCAAATCTGCACACTTCCTAGCTATGAAGGAAATGGATACGATGGAGAGACTCGCTCAAATATACATCAAAGAGGTTGTATCTCGTCATGGTGTACCTTTATCGAACATCTCAGATCGCGATCTCCGTTTTGCTTCTAGATTTTGGCGTTCTTTACAAGAAGCCTTGGGAACTCGTCTCGACATGAGTACTGCTTATCACCCACAGACCGATGGTCAAAGCGCACGATTCAGACTTTGGAGGACATGTTGCGTGCATGTGTCATTGATTTTGGAAAGGCCTGGGAAAGGCATTTGCCGCTAGCCGAATTTTCTTACAACAACAGTTATCACTCAAGTATTAATGCCTCACCTTTTAAAGCGTTGTATGGCCGCAAGTGCCGATCTCCCATTTGTTGGGCCGAAGTAGGCAAAAAGCAAATCACCGGACCCGAGGTAGTTCATGAAACAACGAAGAAGGTTGCTCAGATTCAAGCGAGACTCAAGACAGCCCGTGATCGTCAAAAGAGTTATGCAGACCTCAAATGTAAAGACTTTGAATTCAACATGGGTGACCATGTAATGTTGAAAGTAGCACCTTGGAAAGGTGTGATCCGTTTTGGAAAATGTGGAAAGTTAAACACACGATACATTGGTCCTTTCGAAATCTTGGAGCGTGTTGGACCCGTTGCTTACCGTGTAGATCTTCCAACTCAATTGAGCTCAGTTCATCCTACTTTTCATGTATCGAATTTGAAGAAGTGTCTTGCTGAATCGGAACATGTCATACCATTGGAAGAACTTACGATTGATGACAAACTCCACTTCGTGGAAGAGCGTGTTGAAATTATGGACCGTGAGGTCAAAAGTTTAAAACGCAACAAGATTCTGATCGTTTGAGTACGATGGAATGCCAAGCGAGGACCTGAGTTTACCTGGGAGCGAGAGGATCAAATGATGCAGAAGTATCCTCACCTTTTCCCAACTCCTCCATCTACCTCAGCTTAAAATTTCGGGACGAAATTTTCTTTAACAGGTGGGTAATGTAACGACCCTAGCTTTTCCAACGTTTAATTAATAATATTTATTATTAATACTTGTGATTTAATAAATGTATTTTAATGCATTTACTTGTTACCGTACATGACTTTGCATGGCCCGAATCGTCTTTGTGACACACGTACATTACACGAATAATATTTTCAAATATTATTTACATTCATGATTAATTTTTATTAATTATTTTTAATTAACTAAGGTTACTAGTTAATTACTTGGGCTTATTTATTTAATTTGTTACATACTTACATATTTGGGCCTTTTATTAATGGATTCTTGTTAATGGACTTGGAAGCCCACCCTACCTTTCTTAATGGACTATTAGGAGCCCAACAATTTGCTAGTGACTTATTAAGCTTAATACAAGATTAATTAGTAAATGGGAATCTAGTTACTAGCACCTTTACATCTCTTTCCCATGTCAATTTACTTTATTTCCATTCTAAGCTATCACCACTCTCCCATGTTGAAAGAGCATTTGATCCCTTCCTCTTTTCTTCTAAAAATCGTCGGCCATACAAGGGTGGGAGGTAAGTTTTGTTTGCAATTTTGATTACTTATGCACTTGTATTTTCCTCACTTTTACACACACACATTTACTTGCAATTTCTTTTACTCTCTTTTCTCTCTAACCTTGTAAGTAAAAAGCTTTATGTTCTTCCTTTTTCCTTCCTTAAAACTGAAACCTAAACACCTCATCATCATCATTACTTGTTCTTGTTTAATGTTTAATTACTTACTAGTTGTTGTTGTTGTTGTTGTTGTTGTTGTTGTTGTTGTTTACTTGCTTGTTGTAAGAATCAATCTACCTAGTTTATTCTTAATGTTATCTTGTTATTTCAAGAACAAACAAGAACCTAAACTTTCTAGTTTATGGTTCAACAATTAATGTTTTAAAGATTTAAAGTTCATGAGTTGTAAAAACCATACTTGTGTTCATGTTGTAAACTTAAGGTTTACTTTCTTAAAGATCAAAGCCTTGGCTTGAATCTTTCCAAGTATGAACAACCATGAACTTAGTACTTGTAGATGTAATTTATTTCTTCATTTTGTACATGTATCAATTCATGTTTTTTGTTTGTTGGTCAAGCATTACTAGTTAATCTTGATCTCATCTTTTCTTGAAACTAAAGTTAACTTTATAAGTTCAAGAACATGGAAGTATAACTTTCTAGTTATAACTTCATATACTTGTGTTCGATCTAAGTTTATATAGCTTATGGTCTTCTAACTTTGTTGTAAATAAGAGTTTATAAGCTTACATACACTTTACAAGATGAAAATCTAAGTTTCATAACTTATGGTTTCATTAAAGTAAAGATTCAAGTGTTATAACTTAGGATCTAACTTAAGAACTTTAGATCTAGACTTTTGGATGTAGGATCTTCAAGATCTAACTAAGAACTATGTTCTACAACTTAAGATCTTGTTTATTTAGTTTACTTTCAATTTGTAGCTTTATATTACTATTAGAACTCATGTGTGTGTCGGATCTAAGATATTGATGTAACTTTGGTTCATCAAACTACATACAACTCTTAAGTGAGTTGTGCAACTTATCTTAGACCTAAACAAGTGTTATGATGGTCAAACCTTGGTTAAGATAATGCAAACCCATCAACAAGTTGTACACTTGAAGCTATACTCATCAAGGATGAGAACCGTGATGAGCATCAAGCACCAAGAACCCACCAGAACACATTTAGCTACTGTTTCTGGAACTGATCAGACTACCTGGGCTACTGTAAAGTTGATTTTCAGTAAGTTTTGGTTCGAGTAGATGATTTTCCATTTAGACCTTGTCTTAATCCGAGTTACGGTTTAGGATCTATGGCCTCCCGAAAGTCACTACGCCCTATTAACGTTGTGCTAAAATTTCGGACATACTTGCACTTAAACCGTCACCAAGGTCAAACAATAACGAGTTTGGTTCTGGAAATTGGTCAGTACCTAGGGGACTCATATACGGAGCCATGGCCACTGGTCTCACCCCATTTCAGTTTGTATAGAGGTCGTGGCGACTAAACGAAATCAGTCTTTATTTCAAACCCTAGTCTTGACTTAAAACTTACTTTACACTTTTTGTTTAATGATGAATGATGATGGTACTTAATTCCTAATTTACATGATTTTAAACCTTTGGGAACGATTTACTGACTTAGTACTTTTGACTTAGGTGGAGGACTTTTCGGACAAACATACTTGCTTACTTTCCCGAATCAACTTTACTACTACTTTACCACTGTGAGTTATAGCATCCCTTTTTACTTTAACTATTTTGCGAGCTGAGAATACATGTGCATTTTACGTTTTACATACTAGGCACGAGTACTTAAACTTTATATATGTGTGGGTTATACAACGGCATAAACTTTCCCCTTAGCTCGGTAATGTTTAGTCATTGGTCTTTGAACCGGTGAACGCGAATCTTAGATATGGATCGATAGGGCTTGACATCCCCACTCGGGAGAGTAGCACTAGCATTTAACGGGTGTTTAATAATTCGTATACATACGCACTAGCCAAGTGTACTTTTAGGGGGTGATAAACGTTAAGTTAGTTACCAAGTGCCCACGGTTATACATATACTTTTCATACTGTTTTGAAATGTTGTTGAAGCACTGAAATCTTGTGGCCTACCTTACATACTATTATAGTTAAACTATAGCTCACCAACCTTTATGTTAACATTTTTAAGCATGTTTTTCTCAGGTGCTTAAGGTTGCTTGCTTATGCTGTTGTACTAGTCATGCCTTGTAGTCACCCGTTGCGCTTGTTAGAGTTGTCACCGCATGAAACGTTTTATTTGCATTCAAACTATGTTACCTTTTGGAACAATGATTTGTAATGACCATTGGGTCACGTACTATTACTAATTGCTTTTGTTCATTGAAGCATACTTTTGTTGTAAGATATTTGATGTTGGATAGGACATCACCTTTATTCATGAATGCAAACTTCTTTTGAAACCGCATATAGTATTTGACCTTGTAATGATCCTGTTGTTGATGATTCGTACACGATGGTTTTGTACGGAGCATCACATACTAGACAACAACAATTGAACATAGAAGAACTTCAATCTTTCGCTGCAAATGTGGCTGCAGTGGTGAATGCAATGAACAACAAAACCAATCGGGTTCCAGCAGTGGAAGAAACAATGGCAATCGGATAGGATGTTTCTAAAAAGCTTTTATGGCCTGCAAACCCAATGAGTTTGAAGGAACCAAAGGACCCGTTGGACTAAAGCAGTGGACAGAGAAGGTTGAAGCTGTGTTCGCAATCAGCAACTACGCAGAAGAGGATAAAGTTAAGTATGCCACACATACTTTCATGGGTACTGCTTTGACAAGGTGGAATACCTACATGGATTACGTAGGACAGAATACCGCCTACGCACTTCCATGGTCCGCTTTCAAGCACATGATGAAGGAAGAGTACCGTCATATAACTGAAATCAACAAGCTCAAGGCAGAGCTTAATGCAATGACAACCCAAGGGTTAGACGTCACTACCTACAAGCGACGTTTCAATGAACTGGCATTAATGTGTCCCGGAGTCTTCGAGGACGAGGAAGCTAATATCGCAGCATTCATAAAAGGGTTGCCGGAACGAATCCAAGAGCATGTAGGTGCTAACGACCCTGCAACAATGCAGAAAGCGAGCCGTATAGCCCATAAATTGATAGGCCAAATTACAGGAAGGATAAAGAAAGAGGCGGCCGAGGAGGCAATAATGAAACAGGGAAAGAGAAAGTAGGAGGAAAGCAGTGATCAGGGTTACCAGTCTAACAACAATAATCAAAACAACAACTACAACAACAATAACCCCAATCCCAACAATAACAATAACAAATGTCTCAACAACAATAACCCTAACAACTACAACAACAACGACAACAAAAAGCAAAGGACTATATGCCCAAGGTGTGATACGTTTCATCCGGAATGGTTTTGTAGAGAGTTATGTACCAAGTTCAATAGGAATGGCCATATTGCGGCAAAGTGTGAAGTCTACGGACCAAATAGAAACAAAGGAGCAAATAATGTCGAAACAAATAATAACGGCGTTGTTTGCTATGGATGTGGAAAATTGGGCCATACCATAAACCAGTGCCGGAATGGAAATAGGCAAGGCCATAGGAGAGCCTTCAACATTAATGGGGAGAAAGAACAGGAAGACCCGGAGCTTGTTACGGGTACGTTTCTTATCAACAATACACCTGCTTATGTTTTATTTGATTCGGGTGCCGATACAAGTTATATGAGTGGAGAATTTTTTGCCAAATTAAATTACCCGTTAACTCCTTTGGATAAAAAGTGTATAGTTGAAGTAGCAAACGGTAAACTAATTATGGTTGATAAAATTTGTCGAAATCAAAAAATTAGTTTAGTTAGCGAAACGTTTGCAATTGATTTAATACCAGTGGAATTGGGAAGCTTCGACGTAATTATTGGAATGGACTGGATGTCCAAGGTGAAAGCTGAAGTTGTTTGTCATGAGAAGGCGATTCGCATTCCGAGAGAAAACAGGTTACTCTTAATGGTGTACGGAGAAAAGGGTAATGCCAAATTAAATCTTATTAGTAGTTTGAAGGCGCGCAAACTAATAAGAAAAGGTTGCTATGCCGTACTAGCACACGTTGAGAAGATTGAAAAAGAAGAAAAGAAAATCGATGACGTTCCTATTGCAAGAGAATTTCCTGAGGTGTTTCCGGACGATTTACCGGGACTACCTCCACACCGATCCGTTGAATTTCAAATAGATCTTATACTAGGAGCCACACCAATAGCTCGTGCTCCATATAGACTTGCGCCCACCGAAATGAAAGAATTACAAAGTCAGCTACAAGAATTATTAGAACGTGGTTTTATCCGACCGAGTACGTCACCATGGGAAGCTCCGATTTTGTTCGTTAAAAAGAAATATGGGTCTTTTCGCATGTGTATCGATTACCGTGAGCTGAACAAAGTAACCATCAAAAACTGATACCCTTGAAGGTATTTCGTATGCCCGAGAGATATATTAAATTAATGTGGCTAATATGTTATGATCCAAGTCGGGTCATACCAAAAAAAAAGCTTACCGACACTTTATATGTATTTAATCTTAACGATTGGATCGTTAAATAAATACGCGACACTTGGACTTTAGAAAATCGGTTTTCTAAAATATCATCACTTGGGATAAATTATTTGGATAATTTGTATTTAATTATTTATAGGTTTAAATAATTATGTTGTGTTATATTTTATAAAATGGTTTATAAAAATTGCCGGTAACTTAATAAATGCATGGTGATAATGCTAAAAATGAACATATATTTCATAGCATTATTCCTCAAGAAAGACAAGCTTTTAGTTACAATTGTCCTATTTACAAGTAATATACGTTTAAATAATAAAAGGTGAAGACAAAAGACAGATTCGACGAATTGAAGATGCAAACGACCAAAAAGCTCAAAAGTACAAAATACAATCAATAAGGTTCCAATTATTGATAAGAAACGTCTCGAAATTACAAGAGTACAAGATTCAAAATGCAAAGTACAAGATATTAAATTGTACCCAAGGACGTTCGAAAATCCAGAACCGGGACCAGAGTCAACTCTCAACGCTCGACGCAACGGACTAAAAATTTCAAGTCAACTATGCACATGAATATAATATAATATATAATTAATTCTTAAAATTAATATATATATTATATTATATTTAAAAACCGTCGGCATAAAAAACAAAGACTTTTGAGTCTCCCCAGCTGGCCATGCGATCGCATGGCCTTGAAGGGTAAAGCTCATGCGATCGCATGAGCATCTTTTCCAGATCACATGCCTATAAAAATCGAGCTTTGGTGTAACACAAAACACATCTTTTTCTATCTCTCAATATATCTATACGTAATATTTATATTTATATTTTAATTTTAATTTTAATTTTAATTTTAATTTTAAATCCTAATAATAAGGGTATGTTAGCGAATGTTGTAAGGGTGTAAGTCGAAATTCTGTCCGTGTAACGCTACGCTATTTTTAATCATTGTAAGTTATGTTCAACCTTTTTAATTTAATGTCTCGTAGCTAAGTTATTATTATGCTTATTTAATCCGAAGTAATCATGATGTTGGGCTAAAAATATTAAAATTGGGTAATTGGGCTTTGTACCATAATTGGGGTTTGGACAAAAGAACAACACTTGTGGAAATTAGACTATGGGCTATTAATGGGCTTTATATTTGTTTAACTAAATGATAGTTTGTTAATTTTAATATAAAGATTTACAATTGAACGTCCCTATAAATAACCATATACACTCGATCGGACACGATGGGCGGGGTATTTATATGTACGAATAATCGTTCATTTAACCGGACACGGGAATGGATTAATAGCCACTAGAATTATTAAAACATGGGTGAAATTATGTACAAGGACACTTGGCATAATTGATAATAAAGTATTAAAACCTTGGGTTACATTCAGTCGAGATCCTGGTGTAATTATTAAACAAAGTATTAAAATCTTGTTACAATTTAAGTCCCCAATTAGTTGGAATATTTAACTTCGGGTATAAGGATAATTTGACGAGGACACTCGCACTTTATATTTATGACTGATGGACTGTTATGGACAAAAACTAGACGGACATATTAAATAATCCGGGACAAAGGACAATTAACCCATGGGCATAAAACTACAATCAACACGTCAAACAACATAATTACGGAAGTTTAAATAAGCATAATTCTTTTATTTCATATTTAATTTCCTTTATTTTATATTTAATTGCACTTCTAATTATAGCACTTTTATTTATTGTTATTGTATTTAATTACACTTTTAATTATCGTACTTTTTAATTATCGCAAGTTTATTTTATCGCACTTTTATTTATCGCAATTTCATTATCGTTATTTATTTTACGCTTTAAATTAAGTCTTTTATTTATTTAATATTTTACATTTTGTTTTAACTGCGGCTAAAATTTTAAAATCGACAAACCGGTCATTAAACGGTAAAACCCCCCTTTATAATAATAATATTACTTATATATATATTTGTATTTTTATAAAATAAAACTAATATAGCGTTAAGCTTTGTTTAAAGATTTTCCCTGTGGAACGAACTGGACTTACTAAAAACTACACTACTGTACGATTAGGTACACTGCCTATAAGTGTTGTAGCAAGGTTTAAGTATATCTATTCAATAAATAAATAAATATCTTGAGTAAAATTGTATCGTATTTAATAATATTTCCTTGTAAAATATAAGCTATTTTATATACACCTCGCAGAACATCAAGTATTTTTGGCGCCGCTGCCTGGGAGACATCTAGCTTAAAAGCCGGAAGCGCAACGCTAAATATATAAAAAAACGCTTTTGTAAAAATACGTTTTAAATATTCGAAAATATAAAAAGAAAAACAAAAATATAAATATTTTTGAGAGTTTGTAAGTTATATAAAAATTTTCTTTATCTTTATTTTAAAAAAAATATAAGTTTTATTTAATTTATACAAATATATTACATAATTTTTTATTAAAACAGCAAAACAGAAAAAAAAAAAAAAAAAAAACACTCGAGTTCAGATACTGTTACAGCCCGTATCCTGGCCCAAAACCTCAGCTCATGCGATCGCATGAGCCCGAAGGCAAAATCTCATGCGATCGCATGAGAGTGTCTGACACGCCAACTGCAACCCTAATTCAGCATTTATTACGGGATTTATTTATATTATTATTACTTTAACCCTAATTAGGTTATTATTATAATAATATTTAGTTTTAATTTTATTATTTTGTTTTATTTAGTTTTAATTAGTTAATTAATTTATGTAAAATTAATAGTTTTATTAAATAAATAATATAAAAATAATATTTGTATAAAAAAATTGTACTTTTTACAACTTTTAGTATATTTTTATATTTTGTCCCTTTTTAA
Organism: Rutidosis leptorrhynchoides; assembly: GCF_046630445.1. Taxonomy (NCBI): domain Eukaryota; kingdom Viridiplantae; phylum Streptophyta; class Magnoliopsida; order Asterales; family Asteraceae; genus Rutidosis; species Rutidosis leptorrhynchoides. The sequence goes on from NC_092336.1 coordinate 339,635,006, forward strand.
TTGTTTTAGTGTAATATTTGTATTTTTCGCTCGTATTTAGTTATTAATTCATAGTTTTTGCCATAGTTATTTTTTTTATTTAGATTTTTAGGCTTTGCCGTAAAATCCCTTAAGTGCTTTTTCTTTAGACTAAGATTAAAGTGCTTTAGAATTTTGCGACGTCTTTTTAAGTTTTAGTACCTTTTTAAGTCATTTCCATTTGGGATATAGTTTTACTTGTAAGCTTTAATATTTTTAGACACCTTTTACCTATGTATCAATTATCACTCCAATTAGTAATCTCAATTTGCGATTATAATTTTAAGTTAGTGATAGTAATAAGGTTGGGTTAGTCAAGTATTTTTAAGTTTTATAAGTCACTCTTTTTCTTTCTTATTTTTCGACGCCTTTTATTTTTCGACCTTTTTCGACGCGCTCTTTTTCTTTCTTATTTCTCGCTATTCTAGTTTTAGGACATAGATTTTTATTCTACTTCTTATCTATACTTCTTAAAATTACTAAAATTTATTTTAAGTGGTTAAATTGATAGACATCAAAATTTTCTGGTTCGTAGTAATAGTTGGATTTGTACGTGGACCGGGTTATTGGAGCCAAACAGTCCTCAATTATATTGAGACCAAACGAATCCTGCCCCTCTGCTGCATCTTTTGGCTATTCGAAACGTGGGCAAAATCAGAAAAGTCTATTAATTGGATAACTTATATAATTTTTCTTTCCTTTTAAAAACTAATAGGATATTCAGTGAATGCACCGAGCAAGACGTTCACCACCTTTTGTACGTTCACCACCTGTAACTAGATCAAGACATTTAGCAAATATTACCGCCGTTGATTTTTCTTTAGAATCGTCATCCAGTCGACCAAGTACTCCAATTCAAATTTCCGATAATCTATTTTTTGAACCCGATCTCACAATTGAGAATCCGGAGAATATTCAGGGACGATTCATAGATCCTGAACCATTAATTTTTCCTCCGGAACCACCAATCATTCAAACAGAGATTGTTGAGGAACGAACCATTAAATCAGAATCCTCTAGTGATTCTGATTCAATAAATTCAAACAAGGAGAATCAGGAACCTTTAAGTATGGAACACCGAATGAGAGCTAAACGCACTGGCCAAGGTCACGCAATTACTCATCCTGACATTAATGCGCCTGATTATGAAATCAAAGGACAAATTCTACACATGGTGACTAATCAATGCCAATTTAGTGGTGCGGCGAAGGAAGATCCAAATGAACATCTTCGTACCTTTAATAGGATCTGCACTCTATTTAAAATCCGAGAAGTGGAGGATGAACAGATATATCTCATGTTATTTCCCTGGACTTTAAAGGGAGAAGCCAAAGATTGGTTGGAATCGTTACTTGAAGGGGCGATTGATACATGGGACGTTTTAGTTGAAAAATTTCTAAAACAATTCTTTCCGGCATCTAAAGCCGTAAGACTTCAAGGAGAAATTGTTACGTTCACACAGAAGCCAAATGAAACTCTATATGAGGCTTGGACAAGATTTGGAAAGTTATTAAGAGGATGTTCGCAACATGGTTTAGACACCTGTCAAATAGTACAAATATTCTACCAAGGATGCGACATCACTACAAGAAAAGACATCGATATAGCAGCTGGTGGTTCTATTATGAAGAAAACCGAAACTGATGCTTACAAAATTATTGATAACACTGCTTCCCACTCACATGAGTGGCACCAAGAAAAAGATATCGTTAGATCATCTAAAGCAGCTAGAGCCGATTCTAGCCATGACTTAGATTCCATTTCCGCAAAGATAGATGCTGTCGAGAGACGAATGGAAAAGATGACTAAAGATATCCACTCAATACGAATTAGTTGTGAGCAGTGTGGAGGACCACATTTGACAAAAGATTGTCTCAGTATTGAATTAACAATGGAATAAAGAGAGAATGTTTCATATCTAAACCAAAGGCCTGGAAATAATTATCAGAATAATTATCAACTGCCAAGACCGATCTACAATCAAAACCAGAATTATAATCGAAATATTCCATACAACAACCAACAAGGTCCTAACAATCAACAAGTATCCAATAATACTTACAATCAGCAAAGACCTAATTTCCAAAACAAACCACCACAAACCGATGATAAAAAGCCGAATTTAGAAGATATGATGACAAAGCTAGTTGAAACTCAAATGCAGTTTTTCACATCTCAAAAACAAACTAATGAACAAAATGCTCAAGCATTTAGAAATCAACAAGCTTCTATTCAAAACTTGGAACAAGAAGTAAGTAACCTAGCAAGGTTAATAGGTGAAAGAAAACTGGGAAGTTTACCTAGTGATACAAATACTAACCCCCGGAATGAAACAGCTAAAGCCATTACCACAAGAAGTGGTACAACACTTAAACCACCTGAAATACCTGTAACTTCTGATGAAGCTATTCCTACTCCACAAGAACCACAACCTAATCAAGATAAGGAAAAAGAACCGGTAGTTGAAAAGGTTAATGAAGATAACACAGCTAAGGATAAACCTTATGTTAAACCATACCAACCATCACTTCCTTACCCGAGTAAAATGAAAAAAGAAAAACTTGAAGCCGAGCAATCCAAATTCTTGGATATGTTTAAATAGATAAATGTAAATCTTCCTTTCATTGATGTGATTTCAGGAATGCCTAGATATGCTAAATTTCTGAAAGATCTAATCTCAAATAGAAAGAAAATGGAAGAACTCTCGGCTGTTACTATGAATGCTAATTGTTCAGCAGTGCTGTTGAATAAGATACCAGAAAAACTATCTGATCCAGGAAATTTCACAATTCCATGTTTTCTGGGTAGTCTTAGTTCAATAGAAGCATTAGCAGACTTAGGTGCTAGTATAAATTTAATGCCGTATTCATTATACGCTAAACTAGACCTTGGAGAATTGAAACCAACAAGAATAAGTATACAACTAGCCGATAGATCAATAAAATATCCTAGAGGGATAATGGAGAACATGCTAGTTAAAGTTGGTACTTTAGTATTTCCAGTAGATTTTGTTGTTCTGGACATGGAAGAAGATTCTCAAGTTCCTCTCATATTAGGAAGACCATTCTTAAACACGGCTAAAGCAATGATAGACGTGTTCGGTAAGAAATTGACCCTAAGTATAGAGGACTAGAGTGTTACCTTTTCAGTTGATAGAGCAATGCAACAACCGCAATCTGCAGATGATACATGTTATTATATTCAAACTATAGATTCACATGCAGAATTGTTAGAAGAATTTCCAGAATTACAAGGAACAGGAGAATGTTCTTTAGGAGAAGGTAATGAACCAATTGATGAAGCTGAAATGTTAGCTACACTAATAGCTAATGGATATGAACCAACAATAGAAGAAATTCAAATGCTAAAAGAAGAAGACAGATATCGATATAAATCATCGATAGAAGAACCTCCGACATTAGAGTTAAAGCCACTTCCAAACCATTTGGAATACGCTTATTTACATGGTGAATCTGAATTACCTGTAATAATATCGTCTTCTCTTACTGAAAATGAAAAATCTCAACTCATTTCTGTGTTAAAAGCTCATAAACCAGCCATTGCATGGAAGATTCATGATATAAAAGGAATAAGTCCTTCGTATTGCACACATAAAATCCTTATGGAAGAAGGTCATAAAACGTATGTGCAATGCCAACGAAGACTAAATCCGAATATGCAAGATGTAGTTAAAAAAGAAATTATTAAACTGCTAGATGCATGTTTAATTTATCCAATCTCTGATAGTCCATGGGTAAGCCCAGTTCAATGCGTGCCTAAGAAGGGTGGCATGACTGTCATTACAAATGAAAAAAATGAGCTTATTCCTACTAGGACTGTAACAGGATGGCGTGTGTGTATTGATTATAGAAAATTAAATGACGCCACCATAAAAGATCACTTCCCTTACCTTTTATTGATCAAATGTTAGAAAGATTAGTCGGAAACAGTTACTATTGTTTTCTTGATGGATTTTCCGGATATTTTCAAATTCCAATAGCACCCGAAGATTAAGAAAAAACCACGTTCACGTGCCCTTATGGTACTTTTGCTTACAAACGCATGCCATTTGGACTTTGCAACGCCCCTACAACCTTTCAAAGGTGCATGATGGCGATTTTTCACGACATGATAGAAGAATGCATGGAAGTTTTCATGGATGACTTTTCAGTCTTCGGTGATACTTTTGAATCATGTCTAGCTAATCTTGAACGAATACTTATTAGATGCGAACAATCAAATCTAGTTCTTAATTGGGAGAAATGCCATTTCATGGTTAAAGAAGGCATCGTTCTTGGTCATAAAATTTCAAAAGAAGGAATTGAAGTGGACAGAGCTAAAGTAGATGTAATTGCTAAACTTTCACATCCCACCAATGTTAGAGGAGTTAGGAGTTTTCTAGGGCATGCCGGTTTTTACCGACATTTCATAAAAGATTTTTCTAAAATTGCCACTCCTATGAATAAACTCCTAGAAAAGGATGCTCCATTCATCTTTTCAGATGAATGCATCAAATCTTTTAATATTCTTAAAGAGAAACTTACTAATGCGCCTATCATGATAACACCAAATTGAAATCTACCGTTTGAACTAATGTGCGATGCAAGTGAATTTGCAATGGGAGCCGTTTTAGGACAAAGGATTGAAAAATGATTTCAACCTATATATTATGCTAGTAAGACGTTACAAGGAGTACAAACGAATTACACAACTACTGAAAAAGAACTCCTTGCTATTGTCTTTGCTTTTGATAAATTTCGTTCATATCTCGTTCTAGCAAAAACGGTGGTCTATACCGACCATTCTGCTCTTAGATACCTATTTTCGAAACAAGATGCCAAACCAAGATTAATCCGTTCGATCTTACTCTTACAAGAGTTCGATATTGAAATCCGAGATAAAAGAGGAGCAGAAAATCTCACCGCTGATCATCTTTCTCGTCTTGAAAATCCCGAATTAGAAGTTCTAAATGAATCGGCCATACAAGACAACTTTCCTGATGAATATCTATTGAAGATAGATTATAATGAAATTCCATGGTTTGAAGACTATGCAAACTACTTAGTATGTGGATTCCTTGAAAAAGGATTATCGTACCAAAAACGAAAGAAATTCTTCAGTGATATAAAACACTATTTCTGGGAAGATCCACATTTGTTTAAAAGTTGTCCCGATGGAATAATACGCCGATGTGTATTTGGAGATGAAGCTAGTAAAATTTTAAACCATTGTCACGCAGGACCAACAGGAGGGCACTATGGGCCTCAACTAACAGTAAGAAAAGTTTATGATGCTGGATTCTATTGGCCTACAATTTACAAAGACGCACACCTTCTTTGCAAATCCTGTGATGCTTGTCAATGTGCCGGAAAAATAAGTCAACGTGGTGAAATGCCACAAAATGTCATTCAAGTATGTGAAGTATTTGACATTTGGGGTATTGACTTTATGGGTCCATTTCCAAAATCTCATAATAATCTCTATATTCTCGTAGCCATTGATTATGTATCTAAATGGGCGGAAGCACAAGCTCTCCCAACTAACAATGCACGAGTTGTAGTCAACTTTTTAAAACGTCTTTTTGCAAGGTTTGGAACACCGAAAGCTTTAATAAGTGATCAGGGTACTCATTTCTATAATAATCAACTTGAGAAAGTTCTCAAAAGATATGGAGTAACTCATAAAATCTCCACCGCATATCATCCACAAACAAGTGGACAAGTTGAAAATACCAACCGAGCTTTAAAACGTATTCTAAAAAAAACCGTAGGATCAAATCCAAAGGAATGGTCCATTAAATTGGAGGACGCACTCTGGGCTTTAAGAACAGCCTACAAAACTCCAATTGGAACCACACCTTTTAGACTTGTTTATGGAAAAGCATGTCATCTTCCAGTAGAAATTGAACACAAAGCATTTTGGGCTTTGAAGACATGTAATCTTGATTTACATGAAGCTGGACGTCTACGGTTAAGTCAATTAAACTAATTAGAAGAATTAAGACAATAAGCATACGAAAATTCGTTGATATATAAGGAAAGAACGAAGAAATGGCATGATAAAAGAATCAGAAGTTCAAAAGAATTCAAAGAACGAGACAGAGTTCTTCTTTTCAATTCACGATTCAAGCTATTTCCTGAAAAATTGAAATCAAGATGGTCTGGACCATTCATAGTCAAAAGAGTTTTCCCATATGGAACAGTAGAGTTAATAAATTCAAATAGGATTGAATTTAAGGTTAATGGTCACATAGTTAAACATTACATAGATAGTCCAATGGAAATCGACAATGAAGTTAATCACAATTTCGATACCACAGCTAACTAAGTGTGGGGAGAATCAAGTCTTTTAAGGATTTTATGTATTTCTGTTAGAGTTAGATTGTCTGTTTTCGTGTAGTTCTCGAAAATGGAACCCGAATGGTCTTTCCCTAGCAGACCCTAAAGAACTAGTCTTCTCCCCCCATTCTGAATTTTTATTTTTATTTAGGAAATGAAGACTTCCTGTGAAATAAACCATGGTCTAATGCTACACGCTTTGATCACTAAACGTAATAATGACACACTTCCGAGTGAACTAGTATCAGTAATCAGAGAAAGATTGGACGGAGTAAGAAAAGAATCCGGATGCGAAGATAATAAGTTACAATTTGGTAAAGGAAAATCAAAATCCGCAGCGAAAAGAAGAGCACGACACCTTGAAAGATGTCACAAATGCGGAAAATGGTCACATGGAGGTAAATGTTCAAATAATCAAACCTATTCAAACACCGAATTTGTTACTTTATGCAGAGACGGACCGTTCATATGTTTAGAAGAAAAAACACTGAATGCTCGAGGTTACACCTATGTAGCTATGGAAAACCAATTAAACCGACTATCTTATGAATGGGATAGATCATATAACTAAGAATACTATCTCACAGGTAAGTCTGTACAGTTTTAATTTTTTTTATTTTTATTTTTAAACTTTTGATAATAAACGCTAATTTGTTCGCTATAAAGTATTAAATTGGTATTGAATAAAATTAGGTTTGGCGACTGAAATTATTAATATCATTCAAAAATTTATTACATCACTGCGAAATTTAACGTTTATTCTTAAGGTATAAATATCTTTAATCAATCAACCCAAAATATTTCAAAAATTCGTCATGAGTTAAATTAGGTCATGGAACCGAAATTACTTTACCGAAAAGTGGGCGCGTATTTTTGATAATATTTGATTGATTAAAGTGGGATAAAAGCCAAAAAGATTTTTAATTTTATTTTTACTTTGTTTTTAAAATTAGTATAAAAAAAATTATTGTAAACTTTTTAAATTAATATATTTAAAATTGTAAATATTTGAAAAATTAATATTTTTAAGATTGTATGTATAACAACAAAAATATAATATAATTTTGGTGTGAATTTTTAATTTTTAAAATATGAATTTTATTTTTATGCATTTTAAATTTAAGTTTGGTGTGAATTTAAAAACAAAAATTTACTTTATTTCGCTAAGTTAAAAATATGATTTTTAAAATTCGTCGTGAGTTGAAGACTAGGTCATTGAACCGAAATTGCTTTACCCAAGAGAGGGACGAGAACTTTTATTATCTTTATTTTTAATCTTATTGAATTAAAGTATGTCAAAAACATTAAAAAACCCAAAAATCTTTACTTTTAAAAACCACGCTTTGATTTGACAAAATTTAAAATTTTGTCGAGGGACGGATTAGGACATCGATCCGAAACGCCCTCATCCTAAAAAGAAACAAAATTTTAATTTTTAAATGATGTTTTATAAAGTATAAGGTTTTATTAAAAAAAAAAAAAGGTGAAAACACTGTACCCGGAACCCCATGCGATCGCATGGGGTTTACTCTTCAACCTCATGCGATCGCATGAGGTTGGATTCTAGGCCAGTTTGATAAAAAGAACAGCTCGCTGTTCTGCACAAAAAACACACACACACATATACGAACCAACCCCAAAATCACCTCTAAAATTCGCAATTTTCCACCGTAATTCGTCATTTTTCTTGCTCTAATCATGCCTAGATTCACATTCTTCAGCAAAATGGTAAAAATTACACCCCTAAACTCTATAAATTCCTAGTTTTTGTGATAATTACCAATTTTTTTACCTAATGCAATTTTGTTAATTTCTAGTGTAATTAGTGTTAAATTGTTAGTATTTTATGCATGTATAACCTAGATTGATACCAAAGAGTCAATGGCTTGGCGGTATCGAGATCACCCTTACAACCTTGAGGTTGAGGGTTCGAGTCCTGCTTAGGACAATTCGTGGTGTATATATTCGAGTTAGATTTAGATGGGTGTGTGAGTTTGCCTTTCAAAAAAAAAAAAAAAAAAAAATAAAAACCTAGATTGATGCTATTTACATGATTTGAAGCCAAAAACTTCAAATTTTTTAGAAATCTAGGGTTTGTGTTTTTGAGCAATTTGGGGCTTTTTGATATAAACAGGTTATGGCCAATTTTTGTCATGAATTATTGCTAAATTGAGTAGTGTAACATGTTTAGATAGTTAAATGATCCAAACATTGATCCTAAACATAATTTTTAGAGATTAAAGTGGACTTTTTAAGTCCAAAATTCATGAACTTGATTAATTTGATATATTTTCCATTTGAGACTTGTTTAATTATTAGTAATAACTATTTTGACATGTTATTTGAGTTAAATGCTTATGAATTTTGTATACATTTTCATATGTGCTTATATGAAAAGTGTAGAATTGTGAAAAATGGTGAAAATGTGTATAAGTTTAATTTTGATTTAACATGTTATAGGGATTGTTTTAAGTTGTTATTTTGCTAACACTAATGCATATTTGGATGCACAAATTTTGTGTTTAATGTGTTTTGTAGAAAGCCGATACGGGAGGTTCAGGAGCATCATCATCTAGACGACCAGCACCAGCACCAGAACCAGAACCAGAAATGCAACATGAACAACAACCACAACAGGAACAACAACAACAGCCTGATCAGCACGTACCTTATTATGATCCGGTACAGTTTGTTGATGAATTCATAGTATTCCCAATGAGGCCGCAGTAGAATTCCCAACGATTCCTGAGCACACTCTGCATCCTAATCTGAGATTTGATAGGAGATGGAGAGATTACGAGACATATCAAAGGAACAAATTCAAATTGGTAACAAAAAATGTAGAGGTGCCAAGGGTAATCGATTGGGCCCCTTTGGAAACGATCCATCTAGCTGACCGTGTTAGACAACTTTTGGTACAAAGGTATGGAAGTTCTTCTTTTACAGATTGGGAACGTCTTTTCACCATTCGTAGACCTGTATATAAGGAATGGTGTGTTGAGTTGATGAGTACTGTATCACTTGATACAAATATAGTTAGAATAGATGATAGAAGATTTCTTAGGTTTATCCTTGGCGGTAGGATGTACAGAATGTCCATGCTGGACATGGCCAGGGCCTTACAGATATATACTCCTGGTGAGTGCTATTACCCGATTGTACAAATTTGATTTATTATGGTGAAAGGGTAGATAGTAACTTTGACGCTGACGCCATTTGGAGGCGTATATCACATTTTGATGTTTTTACACGAGCAGGAGGACACTCCTATACACATATTGACAGAGCCGAGCTTCGTATTATTCATAGATTTTTGGCTAACTCAATTACACAGAGAGGTCACAATAAAGAAAAAATTACCTTACATGATTTATTCTACCTAAAGTGTATTCGGGATCCTAGAAGCTTTGTCAATATCCCTTACTGTGTTGCTTTTTATTTATCTAAAATGGTAGAGGGAATGCAGGACGAGAGTATAATAGGAGGAGGTATTTTTGTTAATCTCATTGGAGAGTATTTAGGTGTTGATAGGAACCAAGGGGGTCCATTACAGCTTTGTAGAGAACAGGTTTAGCCCTTAGGATTGAAAGTTTATGTGGGTGCTAAGGTATTGAAAAGTAGACGTAATCAGGCAGTACCTTATGAAGGATCTCATCCTCAGGTAGAGAGAGGCTCAGACGAGGAAATAGAGGAGGCGGAAGACATTAGGGATGTCTTTCGAGATGCTATTCTTGACGTCCACGTTTGTATAGATGAGGAAGCAATGACGAATGCGGCCAGACATAGTATGTATGAGCAGTGGAACTCCGAGCGAGTATACGAGGATTATAGGCGACGCCAACATGATAGCTGGGTAGTTCATCAGCACCAAATCATGAGCCAGCTATCATATCAGGTACCAAATAACTATGTACCTACTCGACCTGCTCATTTTCCGCCACACAGCCCCGATATCCGACCACCCTTTAACCGGTATGACTATAACCAAGCCTATCAGCACACCTATAACCAACAATGGAACCCACCTGATGAGATGAACTGGAACTCTTATCTAGACTGATTTGGTTCTATTTGGTTATTTATATGATTTTTATGTTTTTATCTTTTTACTTATTCATGTTTAAACTTATGTTATTGAATATATTTATGTAATTTTTATAATTTTTATTATTATTGTGTACTAATATTTCACATTTAGGATTTGAAAGTGGGATATTAAGTCCCATTTCAAATTGCCATGCATGTTTATATTTATATGTATGTATATTGTAAATTGTACAAAACAGGGTAAAATAACGCATTTTCAAAGACTGGCATTAAGTTCAGCAAAAGCTACTAATTTTGACGACAAGATAAATGTGATGTAACAACAGACGGAATGAACAAATGATATGCACCATTTATCATTCAGCAAACAAACGCCAATATGTTTGAAAACTTTGGTAAAATTTAATCATTTTCACACTAATCACCCTCAATAATTTAAATTGTTACTGATTTCTTGCAAATGAGGGCATTGCAAGATCTTAAGTGTGGGAAGGGGTTAAATTCTTTCGGATTTTTAAATTTTTTTACTTTAAACACTTGGTTACCATTAGAAATACTAGTAAAGTAGTAGTTGTATTAGAATCTAGTGCTCTCTGATAATAAAGAACAGCCCTTGTCTTATATACTGACTACCCAATCCTAGTAAAAATTTTCAAAATTTTCAATTAAATGAACTCAAAATCATGTTTATACATATTTATGAACGATAAAACTAGGTGTTAACACCGAAATTATTGTTACCTCAGAAAGGACATAAATTGAGAAACAAACCAAAATGTTAAAATTCATTTAAAATGGAATAGTGGACAATAAAAAGGAAAATAAAAGCCAAGTGTGGAAAAAATTACCAAGTTATCTTAAACATATATCACATATTTCTGTAACAAATAATTGAAGGTACTTTTGCTTTGGACTAAACTAAACTGTTTTACCCGATGAAAGAAAAGAAGAGATGGATCTACACGATGAATCAATTCCATCGTTAAAAGGAAGTAAAGTCTTTCGAAAAAGAAACGCACTTCTTGATTTAGGTCATGAAGTTGTCGTCCAGACCAGCTGTAGGTTGATGAAAAATCTAGAAAAGTCATCTCTAAAATTAGCAGGAAATCCACGGACCTCAGCATCAAACAGGGTCGCCAAGTGGTCAGACTTATCCTAACCATGAGAGGATCTGTCTCGTATAATGGGGGGCACTGTGCAAATTAGCTTGATAAGACTAATAAATCAGATCCCCAGAAAGGATAATCTCCTTTAAAGATCAAAAATCAGCTTTTAAGACTGATATTACTCAATCCTAGAGATTGACCTTACGATTGAGAATTACAAACTCATGGAATTCAATGATATCTAAACTCGAGCTTGAACGAGAAAATATTTTGATAAAATTACAAACCGATTTGTTTTCTGAAAACCCATTTTCAATGCATTCATTACCATTGAACGTAAAATCCTAGGAATTCATCTGAAATTCATTAGGTCATCTGAACCAAATCGGGTGTCAACCGTAAGAACGGTGGTTGCATAGCATGGTCAAAGACAGGACCTTGTACCAGACCGAAAAATCATAAGGGTGAGCTTTACTATTGCTCCTACCAAGGATAGTAATTGCGTCCGACACGTTATAGACAATAATTAAAAGCATGTCAAGAGACATTGCCTTAACAGTTGCTTGTTCAACGGTTTCCTTTACAACCGGACGGTAGTTTACCAAAAGGTAATATACGGAGCAAGTATACTGGACGTGTTGCTTTCCTAATACAAGGTTAGCAAGTGGGTGACACAAAACCGCAAGTTTTGAACTAAAATTTTCAAATCTGAAACCCACCAAACCCACAAAAATATTTTGCAAACACCTGTGAAGGGTTATTCCGGAAAACTTATCTAGGGTAAAAGATAGATTTAATTTTCAAAAAAAAAAAAAAATCAAATGTTTTCATAAAGATCCAATTTCCTAAAGGATCTAAATTTTCATAAGTCATGTGAGACTGTAAACCACATCATTACTACTATTGTTTATACCGCCGTATTGAAATCACTGATGTACAAAGTGTGAAGAATAAAGAAATGATTCTAGTATTTCAAGACTATATTGCTTGAGGACAAGCAAAGCTCAAGTGTGGGAATATTTGATAATGCTAAAAACGAACATATATTTCATAGCATTATTCCTCAAGAAAGACAAGCTTTTAGTTGCAATTGTCCTATTTACAAGTGATATTCGTTTAAATAATAAAAGGTGAAGACAAAAGACAGATTCGACGAATTGAAGACGCAAACGACCAAAAAGCTCAAAAGTACAAAATACAATCAATAAGGTTCCAATTATTGATAAGAAACGTCTCGAAATTACAAGAGTACAAGATTCAAAACGCAAAGTACAGATATTAAATCGTACGCAAGGACGTTCGAAAATCCGGAACCGGGACCAGAGTCAACTCTCAACGCTCGACGCAACGGACTAAAAATTTCAAGTCAACTATGCACATGAATATAATATAATATATAATTAATTCTTAAAATTAATATATATATTATATTATATTTAAAAACCGTCGGCATAAAAAAACAAAGACTTTTGAGTCTCCCCAGCTGGCCATGCGATCGCATGGCCTTGAAGGGTAAAGCTCATGCGATCGCATGAGCATCTTTTCCAGATCACAGGCCTATAAAAATCGAGCTTTGGTGTAACACAAAACACATCTTTTTCTATCTCTCAATATATCTATACGTCATATTTATATTTATATTTTAATTTTAATTTTAATTTTAATTTTAAATCCTAATAATAAGGGTATGTTAGCGAATGTTGTGAGGGTGTAAGTCGAAATTCTGTCCGTGTAACGCTACGCTATTTTTAATCATTATAAGTTATGTTCAACCTTTTTAATTTAATGTCTCGTAGCTAAGTTATTATTATGCTTATTTAATCCGAAGTAATCATGATGTTGGGCTAAAAATATTAAAATTGGGTAATTGGGCTTTGTACCATAATTGGGGTTTGGACAAAAGAACGACACTTGTGGAAATTAGACTATGGGCTATTAATGGGCTTTATATTTATTTAACTAAATGATAGTTTGTTAATTTTAATATAAAGATTTACAATTGAACGTCCCTATAAATAACCATATACACTCGATCGGACACGATGGGCGGGGTATTTATATGTACGAATAATCGTTCATTTAACCGGACACGGGAATGGATTAATAGCCACTAGAATTATTAAAACAGGGGTGAAATTATGTACAAGGACACTTAGCATAATTGATAACAAAGTATTAAAACCTTGGGTTACATTCAGTCGACATCCTGGTGTAATTATTAAACAAAGTATTAAAATCTTGTTACAGTTTAAGTCCCCAATTAGTTGGAATATTTAACTTCGGGTATAAGGATAATTTGACGAGGACACTCGCACTTTATATTTATGACTGATGGACTGTTATGGACAAAAACCAGACGGACATATTAAATAATCCAGGACAAAGGACAATTAACCCATGGGCATAAAACTACAATCAACACGTCAAACATCATAATTACGGAAGTTTAAATGAGCATAATTCTTTTATTTCATATTTAATTTCCTTTATTTTATATTTAATTGCACTTCTAATTATAGCACTTTTATTTATTGTTATTGTATTTAATTGTACTTTTAATTATCGTACTTTTTAATTATCGCAAGTTTATTTTATCGCACTTTTATGTATCACAATTTCATTATCGTTATTTACTTTACGCTTTAAATTAAGTCTTTTATTTATTTAATATTTTACATTTTGTTTTAACTGCGACTAAAGTTTTAAAATCGACAAACCGGTCATTAAACGGTAAAAACCCCCTTTATAATAATAATATTACTTATATATATTTGTATTTTTATAAAATAAAACTAATATAGCGTTAAGCTTTGTTTAAAGATTTTCACTGTGGAACGAACCGGACTTACTAAAAACTACACTACTGTACGATTAGGTACACTGCCTATAAGTGTTGTAGCAAGGTTTAAGTATATCCATTCAATAAATAAATAAATATCTTGAGTAAAATTGTATCGTATTTAATAGTATTTCCTTGTAAAATATAAGCTATTTTATATACACCTCGCAGAACATCACATGGTATATTATTACAAGTTTTATAAAATACAACTTTGTTATAATATATTCAATGGTGGACGGTTTTTATGGTCTCAAGAAGACCCACCATACTTGCTTTTGGTTGCTTTTAGGAATACACATTTCTCAAGTGCATGAGTGGGTTCTTTGACCAAGTAATTTGACTAAAGAAAGAGAGTTAGAAGTTGAGATAGACACTTGTTTTTTCTACCAGATTCTGGCCGAACCTTTTGCTGTTTTACAGCTCAGTTTTGGTCGATCTATTACAAGGAAAAAGAGAAGTCTTTTAAAAAGTTTTTTGACTCAAGAAAACACACACAAGTGCAAGTAATTCTCTCATTCTTCCTTGTGACTTTCTGGCCAAAACTCTCACATGTTTCTGGACAGATTCTGGTCGAACTATATTCAGTAACAAAAGGGTTTGTTACTTGGTAATCTAGCTCAATCAAGTGTCCAAAATCGTAACCAAATTAAAGGTGGTGTTGGTGCACAAAATCTTGGGGTATTACAAACTTGAGGCTTCAAGTTAGAAGCTAGATTCTCCATCATCTTCCTCATCATCTTGCAACTTTGAAATCAACCCTCAACTACTTTAAGGAGGTACATAATCTTCTCTACTTATTCTTATTTGTAAGTATTTATCCAATACTTCATATTAATATGGAATTTACCAAAATGGCTTAACAAATGTAATTGTTATCTAAATGCTTCCGCTTGGTTTTACTATCTTAAAATTGGTTTTATGATTGAGTAAACTACGTTAACATGTCACTTGTTGATGTTAAATTCCATCAATGGTATCTAGAGTCGAGGTCTATGGATTATGCTTCTTATATGGCCTTTAAACCCATTATATTTGCATTCTAAGTACATGCATGAATATGGAATGCAAAAATTTTCGGGTTTGGGAGGGTTGGTATAGTTGGCCGATTTTAGGAAGAGTTCCAAATGGGTTTGGAACTTGTAAATTGGTCAAATTAGTTGTATGTTGAAGTTCACAATTAAGCCTTGACCTTTTGATTGAATGGTTACATGTTTGGATGATTATTAATAATTCATTTGGTATGTAATATTAATTCATTCATGCATGGTTGATTATTATTCATTCATTTGGTTTGTAATAATTCATTTGGTTATGAAATTTATTTTATATATGGCATGTAAAATAGATTAGGTTGTATTTTCATTTTCTAGAAAAAAATATATTAGGATATATTTTTTTGTAAAAAGAAAATGAAGATGCACAAGATGGAGTCAAAGGAAGAACACAAGAAGAATGCATTTGGATACAAGATTTAGTGGGAGTGGTAAAATCTCTTACTTTGTGTTTTGACCCATTACCAGGTGGCATTTTGTTTTTGGCTATACAAAATGCCTACCTAAAGGCTTGATTGTGAACATATTTGTTTTGCATGCGTGGTTGTTTATTTGTTTGATTATGGATTGTATGTATGGTTGCTACAAGAAAATCGACAAAACAAAACTAAAATTTAATTGGTTAAATTAGAAATTATTAACAACATGCAAGGAGCAAAACGATATTTTAAATGGTTAAAATGAAATGGCAAAAGGACCTTAATAAATGGTTATTAAGAACAAGAAAAGGATTTTAATAATTGGTTATTAAAAACATAATAAAATGGTTTATTTTTCAAAGTAATAAAATTGGCTTTATTACATGACATGAAAAATGGATTTTCACATGAACCACACACTGAATGCATGTTAGTGTATGGTATAAAAGTTTTCTTAAAATAGAATAAATGAAAACTTAAAATCCTTTTTACCAACAAGGTAAACAAGTTTAACGCCATCCTTTTGTGTGACACTTAGGCATATTAGGGAACTCATGATGGGATAAAGGTCACCTAACCGTTATGAGCAAACTAATATGGTTAAGGTGAATTTCGCATGCTTGTGGGATAAAGGTCACCTAACCACTTGTATGTTAAGTTTACATGTTTACACAAGTAGGACGACTTGATTTGAGAATCATGAACTTAGGGTCACCGAAGCATGAGGAACAAATAGGCGTTGATGGGATAAATATGTCATGTAAAAGGATTGCATGATCCCATACCTTAGAAGTTGCAAAAGGATTGCAATTGTCATAAAATGACTACCTAGCTAAATCAAATAACGGGATAAAGGTCACCTAACTGAAATTTGGTTTACCGTTGGATTCTAAAATTTAAAATATCAATTGGATTTAAAAGGGTATTGATTGTTAAATTAAAATTAATACTTAAACAAACTTTGTCAAATTTTGTAGATGGCCACCAATAACAACAACATTCTAAACGCACCTATCAACTTTAATAACCTATCATTGAGGTCAATCCTCGAAAAGGAAAACTCAACCATACGAATTTCATGGATTGGTATCGCAATCTAAGAATAGTCCTCAAGGTTGAGGATATGGCGTATGTGTTGGAAGACCCTATGTTCTTAAAATGAAAAGCCTTATTAATCAATTGAACCGCCTAAATTGTAACGTGTCTAATGAATTAGCCACAGACCTTATCCTCAATTCTTTGTCAAAAAGGTTTGACACATTCGGGTTGAATTACAACATGAATGGTTGGGATAAAAGCATTGGCAAATTACATGCCATGCTTAGGACGGCCGAATCAAGCATGGGTAAAAGGGCTTCACCCGTGCTTATGATCAATGAAGGTGGGTCCAAATGTAATTCCACTTCTAAGCCAAAAGGGGCTAAGAGAAAAGGACCTGCCTACCAAAGAAAGGGCAAGGGGTAAGGGAAAAGGGAAGTTGGTTACCCCAACCAATGAAAATAAGAAGCAAAAGGTTGCCGGACAAGCAAACCCCAAGGAAGATTCGTGCTTTGTTTGCGATGTGATGGGTCACTGGAAACGCAACTACCCGGTCTACCTAAAGGAGTTGAAAGCAAAGAGGGATGCAGGGCAAACCTCAGGTAATGTATATATGGTATACATTGAGCTTAGTATTACTTCTTCTAATACATGGGTATTAGACACAGGATGTGGAACTCATATTTGCAATTCATTGCAAGGGTTCAAAAGAAGTAAACTAAATGCGAGAACAAAAGGTCTCTACAAGGGAAATGGTGCAAAGGTGCACGTAAAAACTCAAGGAGACTTTATTTTAAAGCTACCAAGTGGTTTGGAGCTTGTTTTGAAAAATGTTTTGTATGCAACTGATTTAACACGAAACATTATTTCTGTTTCCTGTTTAAAACAATGTGATTTCAATTTTAATTTTATTAATGATGATATCCATGTTTCATTGGATAATGTGTTCTATTTTAAGGCTTCACCTTTGAATGGTATTTATGAATTGGTTCATGTTAACACATCATTCGATAGCTCAATATACCAAGCAAGCACCAAGAAACTCAAAAGGGATTTGAGTGATTCCTACTTATGGTATTGTCGTCTTGGTCACATAAACAAGAATTGAATGCATACACTTCAAAAGAATGGACTTTTGAAATCAAATGAACTAGACTCATTTGACGTATGTGAATCTTGTTTACAAGGCAAAATGACAAAAGCACCTTTCAAAGGTACCTATGAAAGGGCTAAAGACTTATTGGGATTAATACATTCGGATGTATGTGGACCCTTTAAGCCCATAACTAGGAATGGTGAAAGATACTTCGTTACTTTCATTGATGACTTCAGTCGTTTCGGATATGTCTACTTATTAAGACACAAGGACGAAACTTTCGAAGCATTCTAGGAATATCAAAACGAAGTACAAAATTAACTCAATAAGATAATCACGGTACTTCGTACCAATAGAGGAGGTGAATACCTCAGCGATGCCTTCCAGGATCATCTTAGAAGTTGTGGGGTTATCTCACAACTTACTCCATAAAGAACACCCAGCTTAATGGAGTGTCCGAAAGGAGGAACCGAACCCTAATGGATATGGTTCGATCTATGATGGCAAGAAGTTCATTACCTCTATCATTTTGGGGTTATTGTCTATGCTCCGCGGCTCATATTCTAAATATGGCCCCAACCAAGAAAGTGGAACGAACACCTCATGAGATGTAGTTTGAAAACCTCCATATCTATCATACTTAAAGGTATGGGGATGTGAAGCTTATCCTAAGCACTACGTCCCTAATAAGTTGAACGCTCGATCCACGAAATGTATCTTCATAGGATATGCCAAGGATGATATGGGATATTATTTCTATGATCCATCCGAGCAGAATGTATTTGTCACTCGAAAGGCTGAATTCCTTGAAACTAAGTTCCTAATGGAAGGAAATAGTGAAAGGAAGATAGATCTTGAAGAGGTTCAAGATCAAGTAGATAATACACAATTGGTTGACGCTAGCACTCAACATGAAAATGTTGAGAGTGATCAAATGGATGATCAAAATACATAAGACGTTCGCAGATCTGGTAGGATTAGTAATCCTCCTGAGAGATATGGGTTTCTCATGGATGGTTGCTATGTGGTTGATTTGGATGAACCAACCAACTACCAAGATGCTTTATCAAGGAATGATAAGGATAAATGGCAGGAAGCCATGAACGCTGAGATGCAATCCATGTATGACAACCAAGTTTGGGAACTTGTTGCCCAACCTACTGGCTCAAGGCTAGTTGATTGTAAATGGCTTTTCAAAATGAAAACCGACATACATAGAAACTTGGATACATATAAAGCTAGACTTATAGCAAAAGGTTTCACTCAAACTCAAGGGGTTGACTATGATGAAATTTTTTTGCCTGTGGCAATGCTAAAGTCTATTAGGATATTACTTTCCATTGCTGCTCATTATGATTATGAAATATGGCAAATGGATGTCAAGACCGCTTTCCTAAATGGACATCTTGAGGAAGATGTCTATATGGTTCAGCCTGAAGGTTTTGTTGATCCGAAGTGTCCTAAAAAGGTATGCAAGTTAAAGAAATCAATCTATGGATTGAAACAAGCATCTAGAATGTGGAATCATCGTTTTAATGAGGAGGCCAAGAAATTTGGCTTCATTAAAAATGGTGATGAAGCTTGTGTATACAAGAAAGCTAGTGGGAGCACTATCATGTTCCTTGTACTATATGTGGATGATATATTGTTATTTGGAAATGATATTCCGGAAATGCAAGGTGTTAAAACTTGGCTAAGTAAATGCTTCTCCATTAAGGATCTTGGAGAAGCACAATACGTTTTGGGGATTGGGTTCTACATGGATAGATCCAAGAAACTGATAGGTTTGAATCAAAGTACATACATTGAAAAGATATTCAAAAGGTTCAAGATGGATAACTCTAAGAAAGGTTTGGTACCTATTCAGAGAGGAACGCCTCTCAGTTCATCTCAGTGTCCAACCACGAAAGATGAATAAGAGAGAATGAAGAAAGTCCCGTACGCATCTGCTATTGGGTCAATCATGTATGCAATGATATGCACTAGACAGGATGTGTCATGCGCTCTTAGCCTGACAAGTAAATACCAGAATAACCCAGGAAACAGTCATTGGATTGATGTTAAAAGTATATTGAAATACCTTAGGAGGACTAAGGACATGTTTCTAATATATGGGTCTGGTGAAGAAGAACTCGCAGTAAAGGGTTACGTGGATGCGAGTTTCCAAACTGATCGAGATGATTCTCGATCACAATCCGGTTATGTCTTCACGTTAAATGGAGGTGCAGTCTCTTGGAAGAGTTCAAAACAGGATGTTGTTGCTTTATCCACTACAGAGTCAGAGTACATTGCTACCTCACTGGCAGCTCAGGAAGCTGCATGGATGAATAAATTCATCGATGACTTGGGAGTAGTCCCTTCAATTCAGGACCCTCTTGTGATCTTTTGTGATGATGAGGGTGCGATTGCTCAAATCAAGAAACCTCGTGCTCACCAAAAGACCCGTCACATTGAGCGGAGATTCAACTACATAAGGGGTGAAGTTGAAAAGGGAAAGATATGTACTCGAAAAGTTCACACAGATCTTAATATTGCGGATCCTCTCACGAAGATCTTACATCAAGCAAAACATGAAGGACATGTTTTGCATTAGAGCTTCGATATTCTAGTGATTGGTTGTGATCTGTTTTATGTATTGTAACGGAATGAAGTAGTTCAAACTCATTAATATAATTATGGTGTTAATTTATTAATCTTGAGTCAGGTACCTATTTTGCATATTTTATCCATGAATAAGTAATTATTCTAAATTCCGTAGTCGATCACATTTGTGGGAGCAAATGTGAGGTTTAGACTATTATGAACTTGGATTGGTATACATTCACGGGATGAATGTGGGGCAAGGTTGCAACCAAGGTTCATAGATATTTGTGGGATACAAATATTGGAAGACCCGCTCTCAAGATTTACTAAATGGAGCCTTTGTGGTTGATCACATGTAATCTTGAGTAAAGGCGAATATCATTGTATCCTCTGACTTGAGATACATATTGGGTTCGGATATTTACCAAGTATTGTGCCTTGATTCTTTCCTTCGCTATTCTGAAATATGGTAGTTCATAAGGAAGATCTCGGGTATTTAGCTGAAAGAATTTGGGTACCAATGAATGGGGATTTGAGGAAAGTGGTACTAGATGAAGCACATAAAACCAGATATTCAATACATCCCGGAGCGGGGAAAATGTACCAAGACCTCAAGAGAAACTTTTGGTGGCCAGGAATGAAGGCCGATAGAGCCATATATGTAAGAGCATGTTTGACTTGTTCTAAAGTCAAAGCTGAGCATCAGAAATCATCGGGTCTACTCCAACAACCTGAAATCCCATAATGGAAATGGGAAAGCATTACCATGGATTTCATTGCTAAGTTACCAAGAACCGCAGGTGGTTATGATATGATTTGGGTAATAGTCGATCATCTTACTAAGTCAGCACACTTTCTGCTAATAAAAGAAGAGGATGGTATAGAGAAATTAGCACGATTATATCTGAAAGAAGTTGTTTCTAGACATGGTATACCAATCTCTATTATCTCTGATCGTGATAGCAGATTTACTTCTAGATTCTGGCAGGCATTACACAAAGTGTTGGGAACTCGTCTAGATTTAAGTACTGCCTATCATCCACAAACTGATGGGCAGAGTGAAAGGACGATTCAGACACTCGAAGACATGCTACGAGCATGTGTTATTGATTTTGGAAGCAGTTGGGATCGACATCTACCGTTAGCTGAGTTTTCCTACAACAACAGCTATCATTCTAGTATTGAGGCGACACCATTCGAGGCACTTTATGGTAGGAAGTGCAGGTCTCCGATTTGTTGGAGTGATGTGGGGGATAAAAAGATTACAGGTCCGGAAATTATCCAAGAAACCACCGATAAAATCATTCAGATTCAGCAACGATTGAAAATAGTCCGGAGTCGGCAAAAAAGCTATGCGGATGTTAGAAGAAAACCTTT
This sequence comes from Rutidosis leptorrhynchoides, assembly GCF_046630445.1. Lineage (NCBI taxonomy): Eukaryota > Viridiplantae > Streptophyta > Magnoliopsida > Asterales > Asteraceae > Rutidosis > Rutidosis leptorrhynchoides. Next base: position 339,656,922 of record NC_092336.1, read on the forward strand.
AGAGTTTGAGGAAGGTGATATGGTTATGCTAAAGGTATCACCTTGGAAAGGTGTTATTCATTTTGGAAAGCGGGGGAAATTGAGCCCAAGATACATTGGGCCATTCAAGATTGAAAAACGCATTGGGCCGGTGGCCTATCGATTTGAGCTACCTCCATAATTAGAAAAGATTCACAACACCTTTCATGTTTCAAACCTGAAGAAATGCCTAGCTACTGAAGATCTCATTATTCCTTTAGACGAGATTAAAATTGACGAGAAACTAAATTTCGTCGAAGAACCGTCGAAATTATGGATCGTGAGGTCAAACGACTCAAACAAAGTAAGATACCAATCGTTATGGTTCGATGGAATGCTCGTAGAGGACCTGAATTCACTTGGGAATGAGAAGACCAAATGAAGCTGAAGTACCCACATTTGTTTTCCGATATCGCACGTTAACTAGGTACTATTCTAAATTTCGGGACGAAATTTAATTTAACGGGTGTGTAATGTAACGACCCGGATTTTTCCGTTAATATATAGAAGATTAATATTTACATAATTAATGTTTCCAATATGTTAATCAATCAAACTCATTAAGACTTGGTTATTTGAAATGAATTTTATACAAACATTTGGCCACCCCGTCTGTTTGACGATTCACGACCGTCATAATTCGTAATAATTATTTAATGACGTATATATGAATATAAATATATACTCATGATTGTTAAATGATATTTAGGTATCTCATTACATATATTAACAATTGGTTATATATATAAAATGAGATTACTAACTTAAAGACTTAAAGACTATATACATATATATAACGATTAACGTTGTAATAACTTCTAAATTAAAATGTATGTATATGTATTGTATTAATATGTATTAATACACTTTAAAAGGACTTAAACATATATACTAACATACTTATACTCAACAAAGATAGCTATACTCATAATCTCATTCAATTCCATCAAGAATTCTATTCGTATTCATTCGGTATTTACACCCGTATCATACCCAGCTTCCATACTTAAATACTATGAGTATATACCAATATGAAATACCAATTATAGCCTGCTTAGCAGCCCTATGAGTCACAAGACAAGGATAAACATGACGGAGACTTGTGGGAACCAACATTTAACTTCTAGTTTGCATTATTATGCTATATTCCAAATTTTGATAAAGTCTCTTAACTATATACATGAACCACGACTTTTAACACTCTTTTTACTCATTCATATTAGCTATTTAACTTACCTTCACTCTCATAATACTCACACACAAGAACTCCAAGTATTCTCTCCATTTCTTACTCTTTAAACACTATTTAAACACACATACTTCAAGTACTAGAAAATCTTCATTCACTTTGATCATAAACTAGCTTCAAAAACACTTTGTTAACTCATCTACTCCTCTTTATCAAGGTAAGAATCATATATAAGCTTTGGTTCAATTCATATACTTATAACTATTTTAATTCAAGATAGAAATCTTATTCGAACTTTTGTTCATTCTATGATTCTACTCCAAGGATTACAAGCCATCAAGGATATCTTTGATCACAAGATTATCATCTTATTTTATCAGTAACTTTGTTCATTTAATTTTAGGTAGTCACCTTATTCATAATCTTTATAACTTACAACAACAAGAACATAGTTTAGATTAATTCTAAACTTGTTCACAAACAAACTTAATCCTTCTAACTTGACTTTTAAAATACTTCAACACATGTATTATGACAGTATATCAAGCTAACATAAGGATATAAAACTTGTAAATACGAAGAACACCTTAAAATCGATTATACGCCGTCTTAGTTGAACGGGGGCTGTTTTGGGTTTAATTTTAAAAACCTATCTTAAGCTTTGAATTAAAAGATTTTCTTTGGTGAAAAATCTTATTTTATATGGATATGAAATATATCCAAAATCCATGGTTAAACTCTAAGTGGAAGTATGTTTTTCAAAAGGGTCATCAAGATGTCGTTCTTACGACGGATATGACTATCTTCTCTTATTTGACACCTAAGCTGTATTTTTGACCATAAACCTATACTTTTTCTGTTAAGATTAATAATCTTAATTCGATACGAAACCATGGCAACTCGAATCACTCAAAATGGATTTGTAACGAAGAAATTATGGGTAAAACAAAATTGGATATTTTTCTTAATTTTTAGCTACGGACATGATTCATAAAAATGGATGCTAACCTTATCCTAGCTAACTTACCTTGTATCATACATGTATGTCTTGTTCCCGAACTTAAGGAAATACAATTTATAATAGTCGTGATTAAGTTCTACGACAATATATTATAGTCTTAATAAAGATCGTAAGGCACCATATATATATATATGACTTGATCACCGTGGATTCGTATACAAAGTTTTGACATATCATTTTGACTTCTTCTATATATATTATTGGAACAAACTATAAGACACCATTGGCAGTAATCTCGAGTTAGCTGTGGGTCGAAGTGGATTCCAACGTAATATATATACTTTGAGTTGTGATCGAGCCTGAGACATGTATACAATGGGTCGCGGATTGCTTCAGACAATATACATATTATGTGTCTTATTATATTAAGACAATATATTATAGTGTTAGTAAATTCTAACACAATATACGCATTTATATTTATATATATATTTATACTGTTGGACTATTAGACTATTGGACTATAGGACTACGAACGTTGGACTACTAACAATGGACAATTAAAATTATCACAAGTATCATAAGTATGAAATATTATATATATATATATATATATATATATATATATATATATATATATATATATATATATATATATATATATTTATATATATATATATATATTTTGACACAAGAATATTATTATTAGGTTCGTGAATTTGTCAAAGGCCAAGTCTTATTACCATCTATTCGAAAATCATCACAAGTGAGTTATAGTCCCATTTTTACTATCTAAATTATTTTGGGATGAGAATACATGCAAATTTATAAATGTTTTACAAAATAAGCACAAGTTCATGAAACTACATTCTACGATTGTTTTGTTATACCGGATATCTGTACTTATTATTATTATTATGCTTGGTAACCTAAGAATTAGTGAAAAACACTAATTGACGCGAATCCTAAAAGTAGATCTACAGGCACCAACCACCCCCATTTTTGAATAGTGGAAATGCTTTAGTACTTTGAAGGGTTCTTGTCATACAGTTGAATAGTGGAATGTATGATGCCAGATATCTTAAGCACTCTATGTTAAGGTCAGTTACCAGGCGACTCATCGTATGAATGATTTTTGCAGTTGTAATGATCCTGCGCATTTAATTAAATGAAATCTTGTGGCTTATTAAATGTTATGATTATTATATAGAAACTAAACATATGACTCACCAACAATTTTGTTGACTTTTTAAGCATGTTTATTTTTAGGTGATTATTAGAAAGCTTCCGCTGTTACATGTTTACTCAAAGTCAAGATTTGGAGTCATCATGCTTTTCTAAATAAATAAACTTGCATTCGGGAATTGTATTTGTAATATATTGTTGACAAGTATGTAATGGTGTGTGGAAAATACATGTCTTTTGAGGAGATTGTCTTTGATCGACAATCAAAACTTATGCTTTTAAACCTTTATTCAATAATAAAGGTTATGGTTATTTTAAAATGAATGCAAGCTTTGAAAAAGTCTCATATAGAGGTCAAAACCTCGCAAAGAAATAAATTAATATGAAACGTTTATAATTAATATGAATGGGGCATTTCATTATAACTTGTACATATGAAGAACACCTTGAAACTTAACATATATCCTTTAATCTCCATTCGGTAAAAAGCGGGCTATTTTGGGTTGGGAATTAAAAACCTATCTTAGATTTGAGTTCGAGGCTAAGACTTTGGAAATATGTTAATATATGTAAATAAGACTTCCAGTATTTTTTTCATGATTTTAGACAAAGTGGAAGTATTTTATCAAAAATCATATATTGGGTGGATGCCGAGATTTTTCCAAATCTGTCCACCGACACAAAAAGAGGGTAAAGCTCTAAAAATTACTACTTGGGATGAACTTTTTGAATTGGTTTTGTAAAATTTACTTCTTAATGAATCCATAGGAATTTGATTCACTTTAAACGGAGTTGTAATGAATATTTAGCGAGCAAAACAAAATCTTGGTTAGCCATATCCTTGTTAACTATTCCTATATCCTATATATATTTGGACATGTTATCAGTAGTATAACAAAATATTATAATCTTGGTTAATTCTGTGATTGTATATATGTATAATAATATTCTTGGTACGTCCTAACACAATAAGTATACAATACGTTTTGATAAATCCTAAGACAATACGTACACAATACATCTTAGTTAATTCTAAGATAACACGTATACAATACGTCTCTGGGTTGATGCAAAGACAATACGTATACAATACGTCGTGGGGTAATTCTAAGATTATATATATATATATATATATATATATATATATATATATATATATATATATATACCGATTATTGGACTGTTGGACTTTTCGGACTAGTTTGGACTACTAACAAAGGACTACTAACAATGGACTACTAACATAAAATGTTAAAAATTATTATATAAGTATTCTATGAACTTGCTTTATTTTATTCATATGTCGTATTATTATCTGAATCGTTATTATTGTTAAAGGTTCGTGAATCCAAGGACGACGGTCATATTTTTAATAAGTTGAAAACTTATTATTAATATACTTTTACTACTGTGAGTATATAGTCCCATTTTTAACCTCTAAAAATATTTTGGGATAAGAATACATGCATTTTATGTTTTACGCCATAGACACAAGTACTTAAAATATATTCTACGTTGAGTTGTACCACTTTGCATATCTTCCCTAATAGCTTGGTAACTAATATTTACATGTTATAAGAACATGTAAGCGCGAATCCTATTGATACATCTATCGGGTTTGACAACCCCAACCGGGCTAGTCGCTCTAGTATCGTAAACGGTTGCATAGTACTTCGTTTTTACTACACTTGGTACAGTGTAGGGAGATTTCATAATAAAGGGAATATGCCACATTAATGGTTAAGTATGGTTACCGAAGCGCTTAACAACTTATAGCATACTTTTATACACTTGCGAGTGTACATATATTTATAACTATGAAATCTTGTGGTCTATATTTATATCGATGATAAACCTATATATCTCACCAACCTTTGTGTTGACTATTTACGCATGTTTATTCTCAGGTCCTTAAGAAAGTCTTCCGCTGTTGCATTATCTGAGCAAGCTGTGCATGGAGTCTCATACTTTTATTTAAATAAAGTGTTGCATTCAATAAAACCATTGTCATGTATTATATTCGACTATTACGTCACGTGTGTAATATTTAGAAACTGATGTATTTTGGGGATTATTTCTTAAATAATCACCCACTTGTTTAAAACATGCATTATGTATAATAATGATGTGCTTTTTATGAAACGAATGCAATATTTTCTAAAACGTATCATATAGAGGTCAAATACCTCACTATGGGACCAATGAGAACGTACTACGTTTATAGTAATATGGACGGGTCATTTCACTTTTTGCCCGATATCACCCAACATCTTGTTATAATGAAATCCAATTAGAGTCCATTTAAACCAAAGGCAAGGTTAGATTATGGAACCCAATATTTAAATTAGTTTCACGGCTTAAAACATGGTGGCTAAATATTTCTGTAACAGCTCGATTTCCCTCCTATATAATAATTAAGTGGGGTTAATAGTTGGGTATATGTTGGCCACAAAGGAGATAAAGGTCACGTAAAGCATTAGCAGCAAATAAAGTGATTAATAAAGGTGGTGTTCATGTTTAAAAGGAATAACAGACAATATATTATCAAGTAGTAGGTGGTTATTCGAATTAAAACAGGAAAGAGCTGGTGGTTTTTATTATGGTTATTCCAACTGTTACAACAAAAAGAGTTAGTAGCAGGTGTCTATTTGTATTTCGTTCAAAGCTTGTTTGCAACAGACTTATTAAAGCAGTGGTAAGTAATATGGGGTGGTGAGTTCTTGATTCAAACAGAATAAAGAAGAAGAGTAAAGAAAGATACAGAAAAACATAATGGTGGTGTCGATCATGGTTGAAACAGAAATTCATAGCAGGCTTCATATTCTTTTCTTTTAACCCGAAAAGTAGGCAACAGAGAACATTTTAATCATGGTTGTGGGTGTTGATGGAGAATGGTTGAAGTGATGGTGGAACCATGGTGGTGAAGGGAGGTTGTGATTAGAAGATGATGGTTTGTAAGTGGTCTTCAATCAACACAATAAGAACAAGGTGAAGTGGTGATCACTTAAGGTAGTAAAGGTGGTGATGGTTCGATGGTTTTGGGTTGGTGATCACGGGGTTGGTTCATCAAGAAGAAAATAAAAAAGGTATGTATATATCTATTATGTATGTGTGTGTATATATGTCTTTATAGAGAAAGAGCTTGAGAGTGAGAGTGAATTGGTAGCGAGGGTGTTGATGATTTGTGTTCTCTTCATTCATATTTGTATGTATTGCAATTTGATAGGACGTGTAACAAACTGGAGACAGAAACAAATTTGATTACAGTGTCGATAGGGATATGAAACTGAATCGTACTCCTTTTTTTTCATTGTGACTCAAATCGATTGTTGTTTTGTGATGTTGTCAATAGGTTTATCAATCAGGAGCAGAAGAAGAAGTTAAAGGAAAATGGAAAAGGGATAGTGACCTTCAACAGATTTTGGATTTTTTTTGTGATTTAGAATCGTGATTTGTACTGGATTAAAGACAGGAATCATCAATTTAATACAGTGTGAAAGTGATATGAAACTGAAATTTATTTTGTGTTTTGTATAATTCTATATTTAATTAATCAAAATTTATAATAATAATACTGATTTATATAATGTGGTTGTATATATGTATATATAATTATATATATATATATATATATATATATATATATATATATATATATATATATATATATATATATATATATATATATATATATATATATATATATATATATTCTGTATATGTAATTATGCATAGATCTGTATCTGTATCCTTATATATCAAATATGTATATATATATATATTTGTATATTAATTATATAAAGAAACATAGTAATAATAATTATATAAACATTAATATTTAATATTAATTTGATTAATAATAATGTAACTAATAATAATAATTATGGAATTAATAATATTAATATCAATAATATTAATAGCAATACTTGTACATCTCAAGTTTTATATATATATATATATATATATATATATATATATATATATATATATATATAATTATTATTTTTAAATAATAATACAAATATTAATATTAACATTTATAATGAAAGTAAGGTTAATAGTATAACTTTTTAACTTGTAATTATACATTGAATATTTAGTATTTATACATTTTATATACATTTTACAATATATATAATATTACTTATGTATAGTATTCCTAGATATATATATATATATATATATATATATATATATATATATATATATATATATATATATATATATACATACATATTTATTTACAAATAATTGTTCGTGAATCGTCGAGAATAGTAAAGGGTTGAATGAATTTATGAAACAGTTCAAAATTTTTTGAGATTCAATTAAATAGACTTTGCTTATCATGTCGAAATTATATAAAATTAAGTTTAAATTTGGTGGGAAATTTTCGGGTCGTCACAATGTCCATCTTTTGTCATTTTTGTTTCAAAAATTAAAAATGTGTGTATAACAGATCAGACTTTCAGCTACGAACCGTGGTTAGACCATATTTAATGAATTCATTTTTTATTTGTTTGGCCCAATCAACATCGCCCTAAAACATGATCATCGATCAACAGTTAAAGCATTGTTATCTTTTTTTATTTACTCAGTACTTTTCAAACCTAGCTAACTCACGTCTCAAACCATGGTTGCTCATTCGTTGTACTCTTCAAACAACATGAATCCAATTCCAGGAAGAAAATATGGTGATTGTGGGTATCGAGTATATGATGGAATTGCATGGACTCAAGCAAACTCAGGAAGAAGATTCGTTGTGTGTCCAATATTTGTAAGTGCTCAATTTTCTGTAATTTTAAGTTTTTAATTTTTTCCCCAATTGATTGTTTGTTTTGTAGAATAAACAAAGAAAGTGTAAATTTTTTATGTTTCTTGATGATGAGCTTCCAAACCAACATTACAAAGATCTGCTATACAAAGTTATTTTTGGAAACTAAGAAATTGGACCCTCGAATTCATGATGTTGAAGATTTAAAACTCACAGAAGACTTAGCTATTTTCAAGACAAAGCTGGAAGTTTATAATAAGTTGTTTTTAGCTATGATAGCACTTGTGACTGTCTTATGTGTTGTAGTTGCTATTTTGATAGTTAGATGAATGTATGTAACTGTTCTTCCTATTTTGGTGTGATGTTATGAATGATGTTAGTTAATGATGTAATTAATGATGTTTTATTCATAATAAAAGTGTTTTGGCTTCAAATTATGTATTTAATAACTACCATAAGTTTTATCCTAAAGTGTTTAATAACTACAGAGTGTTTGGACTGCGCGATGCCGCGGTTTTTTGGATGATGGTTATTACAAATTCAGTTTGTATAAAGTCACTTCTTAACTCGTATTTGGTATTCAAAAATGTGAAAGGATCATTGTTAGACTCTTCCATTCAAAGTGTGTTGGACGACGCTTTTAATACCGTTACACAAACCTCCTGCCTACACCAACTTTGAGCCACAAATTGTGTTTTGTTAAGCTATTTAGGAAATGGTAGAGTACAGTTTAGTATTAAAGTCAGCGTAATACTACAAAATATCCTCAACAGTAGTCAAGGTACAAAATATGCCTACTTACTGTTTAACCCACCAACACATGACATTGTTCTACCACATACATACAAATTACAACAACTAAACACAAACACAAGGTTCTCAGTTTATATCATAAACAACTTAAACATCTGAATTGTTTGAATCATCTTCGTTGTTGTAAACACGAAGGAGATAGAAAGCATGCTCATTGATTACATAACTGAACAAACATTGATCACCGGCTTTTAGTCCATTATCTTCCCGAAACTGTGGAAATCGAGTTGACACACACAAGTTAGGCTTCTTCTTCCCAATCTCCTCACACAAAATCCATCTCCATTGATCTCCATTCTGGTTAAAGCAATGGACCCGATGGCCACTTTCAAGGCCATGTAGTACAATTACTTCCTCCGGAAGACGCTAAAAAAATGTATTACATTACATGTATAAATAAAAGAGAATGAAAATAGTTGTAGTGTGAATAAACATGTATTAACAAAAAGCATCTAAAAATAATAAACACAATTAACAATACATACTAAACAAACTAAGAGAACACTTAATAAATATATAATAAGTTGAGATAAGTAAGGTACCCAAACTTGGCCACCGCAAATTTTGTGATCAAAAGCATGAAAAGTATGATCATGATCTGGCTGCACGGGAATCTCTCCAAGATTAGGTGGCTGACCAACATGGACATCGTTCATCTGGTTATCACCTTCATCATACACTTCTTTATCTGAACTGTCATCAATCTCAATGATCTGAACTTTGCTTGGACCACACTCATCAGGTTGAACATGATTGTTTAAACATGATTTTTGCCATTCAACAGCTTCAACAATATGATTCAGCATCCCATACAATAAATGACCTTTCTCACTACCATGTTGATTATAAAGCACAAGCTGTAGATTAAGATCATCGATTGCATAAAAAATATACAATCACATGGATACATTTGAAGCTCCTTAACCACCGATTACCAATCTGACCATATAAGACACTCATCTGCATCCACAAGTATGCCACATTATTTTTATACCATCCTTGAAAATGAATGGTAATCTGATATTTGGGCCATGACCTTCCCCGAAATGCTCTTACCCATACTTCTGGCAGTGTATATATAAAATAATATTTAAATTAATGAAACTGAATTAAATTGAAAAATTCTTAAGTTAATAATATTAAATGTAATTTAATATTGTCGTATTATTGAAGAAACACCATACCATTGTTGCATCACTAGGATTGGCGAAAAAACTCATGAAGGAAGGGAATCACCTATATGGTTGTGTGTCATAGACTGTACTCTGAATTTTAGTCATAGGACCACTTTGTTTAGAAGGGTTGAAAAAATTTCTTGGAGCCATATCTGGACCATAGATGACCAAATCATAAGTTCCTTTGTCCATGGCAGTTAAACAAAGGATATCACCCTTTTTAAACTTACGATCTGTGATGATCTTACTCCACCCTGTGCTTAGCCACAATTTTCGATCCTCATTGCGTCAAAAACCAACTTCAGAATCATAACCCTGTAGAGTGTGTATCCAAACGTTATGCCTAGGCTTCATGAGCTCATAATAATGTCTAAACCAATGATATGGCAGTTGTTGTCATAAATAAAACAATATGATTATAAATTTATAAGTTCATGAGAATATAAGTTTAAAACTATTACTACTGATGAAAAACCCATACCACTTCATTTTCATCTGCCTCGAGTATTATATGGATGAACGAAGGAGGAATCACCTGATCCATGCTTAAGTACATGATGAATCTGTTCTGTCTGAAAAGCTAAAAACTCTATATATAAAATATTATGATATTGATCCATGCATGTACTTAGAAATGTCCATGTATAAAGAGTGTGGATGGATCAAATACTCAACAAAAACGACTATTTCAAAAACAAATTAACCTAATTAGTTTGTACACACTATAAAATGCTAAATCTTACTAACGTATTTTCAGACTCTATTTATATACTTAAACTACCGTCTGTAACTCAAGAACTCAGAATCTATTTATATACTTAAACTAATTTCTATTGATAGCAGTTAATCTATTTATGCATATACTTTGAGACTGAATACATGCATGATCAGTTCTATTTAAAAAAACTTAATGTCTAAAATAACTACAAATAGCCGATTTCACCAAAATATGTATTCTTTTTAAAACTGTTCATCTAAAAACCTTAAACATGGAATCTAATCAATACTATAAACAATTATATAAATCTATTCACACAATGATAACACGATTAACAAAATAATTAATTTTATGAAGGAAAAATTTCTTCAAGATTATATAAAATCCTAACCTGTTACTGAAGTGTCTGGTAACTCGAGGATGAAGAGATCGGTTGAAAATGAAGATGCCTTCCAAAATTGATTGAAGATGAAGATCCCTGAACCGAAGATTTTCTTTTTCTGGTGTAAAATTTGAAAGAGATTGTGAAATATTTTGAAAAGGAAGTTGAAAAAGTGGGAAATTTTTTGCTTGAGAACCTTTTCACATCAGTCATATGTACACACTCTCCCATATTAATTTACACTTTACCACCTCATACTATTAATTAGTATTATGTACTCGATCAGTATTATTTTAGGTATTTTAATGAATGACGTTAGTTAATGATTTAATTAATGATATTTCATTCATAATGAAAGTGTTTTGGCTTCAAATTATGTGTTTAATTGTTGACAACAAGATGTAGGCTGGTTACGCACTTCGCGGCTAAGAAATGTTTGCAAGTTTCAATGGGTATTCATTATGCATTCACCTTTCACGGGAGAACATTGTATGTTCCAAAAATTACCATCATTCATCGATGGCATATGATAAAGTTCAATTACATGACAAACTATTCCACAATTATAAAGCTACCATAAGTTTTATCCTAAAGTATTTAATAATTACATAACCATCAAAATACAAAAGATACCAAATCTAAATAAATCATTTAACCGGGCGAGTTCCATCTAGGATCAAGAAAAACCTCAGATCGTCGCGGCCGAACCCAAACAGACACCTGTGTTCCAGATTGTAGCCAATTGATATGGCTGACACTGACGGTTTTATTTATACGGTGTCGTTAGGCCGCAAGGCATTAGAATCAACCACCAACAAGGGGTAATGTTTTTAAATTTATATTTAGCGGACCTAAATCTTACTGCTCCTTATTATGAGTAAGAGAAGTATGACCTAGAGTCATATTTTTAAGATATCAGTAGAATCGAACCTATACCTAAAAGCTTAGGATAATCATAAGTGAAGGAGTAGTGGTATATTACCTAATTTTGGGTTTTCTAGTTTATAAGATAAAGTAAAGTAAATACAATAAAATTCGTAACTCAAATAAAGTTAAAACAAGTGCATGCTATGATTTTGTCAGTTACTTTGCCGGGATTACAGAATGCTGGCTCATGGATAGGTAGTGACCTTGTATTCACTACACTAGTCTTAAACACCCCAGTCATAAGACATGTCACTGGGTAAAGCGATAGGATTGAAGATTTTGCATAGACAGCAACGTCCCTTACCCCTGACACCCTTGCAGTCTGACTACAGGCATACACGTTCAGACGACTCATCCAATTGAGCGACTCAGTTGGGTGACGTATTAACATTCCATAATGGTCTAAACTTTCTTAAGAATAATGGGATACAGGGTTTACCGTATCCGAGAGACGTGATGTGTTTCGATGATTTCATTAGTGATTGGGTTTAAAAGATAGTTAGGCCCTCAAAAAGAGTTCAACCATAAAGAACACCATGGCCAAGTCAAGGTTGACTTCCATGAACACGTTTGGTTATCCTAACGGTCCAATCCTTTATGTTTTTAAACAAACCATTCCTTAATTAACCAAGAATCCCTCAAGCGGGGTGCAATGCTAGAGACCGCGTTATGGTGAAGTGTACTAATCAGCACTAAACGGGTTCCATGGCCTTACTTAGCAGAGGTACAGCTTACAACAACTATTGTGCTTCAGCGTGCACGTACTAAGTTTATATGCTTAGTGACTACACTAGAATGGTTTAGGACCGACAATGTACTAAGGGTCTAGTTAGATTTTTTACTACGAAAGAGTCCTCAGTCGTAATCCAAGGTGGACTTACTACAACCGGTGCGCCTCAGTCAAACTTACGTTGTATCCGATAGACTTCTCTTACCAAGGGATGACACAGATAGTGAAATGTCTAGTTCATATCGATTATAAAAGTTTCATATTAATTGGTTTCGTTGCAAGGTTTTGACCTCTATATGAGACATTTTTCAAAGACTGCATTCGTTTTTAAAACAAACCATAACCTTTATTTTATCGACAAAGGTTTAAAGTACATAGCCTAGATTATCAAGTAATGATAATATAAAATATCACGCTTACACACGACCATTACATAATGGTATACAATAATTAATATGTTACAACAAAGTAAATTCTCGAATACAGTTTTTAAACAATATTATACAAACATGGACTCCAAATCTTATCCTTAATTTAGTATGCAACAGCGAAAGCTCTTAACAATCACCTGAGAATAAACATGCTTAAAACATCAAAAAAAATGTTGGTGAGTTATATGTTTAACCTATATATTTATCAAATCATAATAATAGGCCACAAGATTTCATTTCTCATAAACAGCCATCTGTATAAAAATCATTCATATATTTGAACACCTGTTACCGACATTAACAAAATGCATCTAGAATATCCTCAAAACAGAACCACTCGTCTGTAGAGAAAAATTGAACTACTAAAGTAGTTCAAAATCTCTGACTGGGGCGTGTCAAAGCCCGTAGATCTACCTTTAGGATTCGCGTCAATTAGTGGCAATTATAATAAACACTAATTCATGGGCTACCAAGTTCAACAAAGGCGATATCCGGTATAGCAATTCAACATAGAATGTAGTTTCAATTACTTGTGCCTATTTTGTAAAACATTTATAAAACTGCATGTATTCTCATCCCAAAAAGATATTATATAATAAAAGTGGGACTATAACTCACTTTCACAGATTTTCAAATCGTCGAAAATAAGACTTGTCCACGGGTCGATTCACGAACCTATAACAAATATATACATACATATCAAAGTATGATCGAAATATATTCAAAACATTTTTTATTACGTGTTGATGATTTAAGTTGTTAAATTAGCAGTCCAACATTGGTAGTCCACAGTTAGTAGTATATAAATAAATTAATATATGCATATTATCTCGAATCAATTCACGACCCAGTGTATACTTGTCTCAGACTCGATCAAAACTCAAAGTATATATATTATTTTAGAATCAACCTCGACCCTTTATATGCTAACTCGAGCATTACCGCATATAGAGTAACTTACGGTTATTCTAAATAATATATATAGATGATGTCGATATGATATGTCAAAACATTGTATACATGTCTATGGTCTATCAAGATTACATAATATATGTTAGAATGCATGTATAATATAATATAAGTTAGTTAAGTTATGGTTAGTATAGATTTGTTATAAAATTTATGTAGCTAAAACTAGTAATTTTTACCAATTTTGTTTTACCCATCATTTCTTCGTTACAAATCCGTTTTGAGTGAATCAAATTGCTATGGTTTTGTATCGAACTTAACTTTATGAAACTAAAGAGAAAAAGTGATGGTTTATAGTTAAAGTTACAGGTTACAATTTGTTTTTGTAAGAGGTAGTCATTTCAGTCGAAAGAACGACGTCTTGATGACCATTTTGAAAAACATACTTCCACTTTGAGTTTAACCATGATTTTTGGATATAGTTTCATGTCATAAAAAATATCATTTTACCTGAAGAACAACCTTTAAATAAAAGATTAAGATAGTTTTTATTTAACCAACCCAAAACAGCCTCTGGTTTTACTACGACGGCGTATGTCCGGTTTTACGGTGTCCTTCATGTTTCCAGGTTTTAAATTATTAAGTTAGCATATCATATAGATATAGAGCATGTGTTTAGTTGATTTTAAAAGTTAAGTTAGAAGGATTAAGTTTGCAAACAAGTTTAGAATTAACTAAACTATGTTCTAGTGATTACAAGTTTAAATCTTCGAATAAGATAGTGTTATATATATGAATTGAATGATGTTATGAACATCATTAATACCTTAAGTATAGTAGGTAAACCTACTGGAAGTGAAAAGAAATGATCTAGCTTCAAAGGATCTTGGATGACTTGAAAGTTCTTGAAGTAGAATCATGACATGAAAATCGAATCAAAGTTTGATTATGAGTATTACCTTGAAATAGAATGATATCCTACTGTAAATAACAAATATTTCTTGAGGTTGAATGATCACTTGAAATGTATTTGCAAGATTGAAAGTAAGCTAGCAAACTTGAAAGTGTTCTTGAGGTGTTCTTGAGTAGTTGTTTTGTAAGTTGATCTAGGTTAGGTTTTTTGAAATAGATTGAGCTAGATTTTGATGAAGATGATGAAGAAATCTTAGAACATCAAGAGAGAACTTGAGAGAGATGTGTTTGATGCATGAAAGTTGGAATCAAAATGTGTTTATGGTTGGTGAAAGTGGACGTGAATATGGAGTCAAGATATAGGCTCCATTAGTTTGATTTTTAGTGTAATCATTCATGCTAGTTACGAAATGATGGTTGCCACATTCTTAGGTGACTCATTAAGGCTGCTAAAAGCTAATAGTTAAAGTGTATATACTAATAGTAAATACATCTAGAAGCTGTGTATCATACGAGTACGAATACTGAGTGGATACGAGTAGAATTGTTGATGAAAATGAATGAGAATGGATTTGTAACCATTTTTGTTAAGTATGAGTGTTTTGATATATGTCTTGAAGTCCTTCAAAAGTGTATTAATACATCTTAATACACTACGTATATATACATTTTAACTGAGTCGTTAAGTCATCGTTAGTCGTTACATGTAAGTGTTGTTTCGAAACCTTTAATTTAACGATCTTGTTAAATGAAATTAATCCATTGTTATTATACTTAATGAGATGTTAAATTGTTATGTTAACATGATAATATAGTGTATTAATATATCTTAATATCATATATATATATATATATATATATATATATATATATATATATATATATATATATATATATATATATATATATATATATATATATATATATGTTAAAATGCTATTACAACGATAATCGTTACATATATATATTGTTTCAAAATCCTTAAGTTAGTAGTCTCATCTTACTCGTGTAGTTCATTGTTAATATACTTAATGATATATTTAATTATCATTTAATCATGTTAAAAATAGTGTGTTAATATCTTAATACAATACATATGTATTTATTTTAATTAAAACATTGTTATAACGATAATCGTTATATATATCGTTTCGAGTTTCTTTAATTCAGTAGTTTCATTTTATGCATATATCTCTTTATTAATATATTTTGTGAGATAGTTACTTATCAGAATATCATGTTATATATATATATATATATATATATATATATATATATATATATATATATATATATATATATATATATATATATATATATATATATATATATATATATCATCATGTCATTTTTACAAGTTTTAACGTTCGTGAATCGCCGGTCAATTTGCGTGGTCAATTGTCTATATAAAACTTGTTTCAATTAATCAAGTCTTAACAAGTTTGATTGCTTAACATGTTGGAAATATTTAATCATGTAAATATAGTTTTAATTTAATATATAATCATGGAAAAGTTCGGGTCACTATAGTACCTACCCGTTAAATAAATTTCGTCCCGAAATTTTAAGCTTTTGAAGGTGTTGACGCATCTTCTGGAAATATGTACGGGTATTTCAGCTTCATCTGATTTTCACACTCCCAGGTGAATTTGGGTCCTCTACGAGCATTCCATTAAACTTTAACGATTGGTATCTTATTTTGCTTGAGTCCTTTAACCTCACGATCCATTATCTAGACGGGTTCTTTAACGAATTGTAGTTTTTCGTTGATTTTAATTTCGTCTAAAGGAATAGTGAGATCTTCTTTAGCTAAGCATTTCTTCAGATTCGAGACGTGAAAGGTATTATGTACGCCAGCTAATTGTTGCAGTAATTTAAGTCGATAAGCTACCGGTCCGACAAGATCAATAATTTTGAATGACCCAATGTATCTCAGGTTTAGTTTTCCCCGTTTTCCAAAATGAACAACGCCTTTCCAAGGTGATACTTTAAGCATGACCATGTCACCAATTTCAAATTCTAAATCTTTTTTTCTAATGTTCGCGTAGCTCTGTTGCCGATTCTGTGCGGTTTTCAACCGTTGTTGAATTTGAATGATTTTCTCGGTAGTTTCTTGAATAATTTCTGGACCCGTAATCTGTCTATCCCCTACCTCGTTCCAACAAATTGGAGACCTGCACTTTCTACCGTAAAGTGCCTCGAATGGTGCCGCCTCAATACTCGAGTGGTAACTATTGTTGTAGGAAAATTCTGCCAATGGTAGATGTCGATCCCAACCATTTCCAAAATCAAACACATGCTCGTAGCATGTCATCAAGTGTTTGTATCATCTTTCACTCTGCCCATCAGTTTGCGGATGATAGGCAGTACTCATGTCTAGACGAGTTCCCAATGCTTGTTATAATGTCTGCCAGAATCTTGAAACAAATCACCCATCCCTATCAGAGATAATAGAGACTGGTATTCCATGTCTGGAGACTACTTCTTTCAAGTATAGTCATGCTAACTTTTCCATTTTATTATCTTCTCACATTGGTAAAAAGTATGCTGACTTGGTAAGACGATCTACTATTACCCAGATTGTATCATAACCACTTGCAGTCCTTGGCAATTTAGTAATGAAATCCATGGTAATGTTTTCCCATTTCCATTCCGTGATTTCAGGTTGTTGAAGTAGACCTGATGGTTTTGGATATTCAACTTTGACTTTAGAACAAGTCAAACATTCTCCTACGTATGTAGTAATATCGGCTTTCATACCCGACCACCAAAAGTGTTTCTTGAGATCTTGGTACATCTTTCCCGCTCCGGGATGTATTGAGTATCTTGTTTTATGTGCTTCCCTAAGTACCATTTCTCACACATCTCCAAACTTTGGTACCCAAATTCTTTCAGCCCTATACCGGGTTCCGTCTTATCGAATATTAAGATGTTTCTCCGATCCCTTGGGTATTTCATTCTTCAAATTTCTTTCTTTTACAACTCCCTGTTATGCCTCTTTTATTCGAGTGGTAAGGTTAGTATGAATAATTATATTCATAGCTTTTACCCGCATAGGTTCTCTGTCCTTTCTACTCAAAGCGTAGGCTACCACATTCGCCTTCCCCGGGTGGTAACGAATCTCAAAATCGTAATCATTCAACAACTCAATCCACCTGCGATGTCTCATGTTAAGTTGTTTCTGATCAAATATATATTGGAGACTTTTGTGATCGGTATATATGATACTTTTAACCCTATATAAGTAGTGCCTCCATGTCTTTAATGCAAAAACAACAGCGCCTATAACGACCCTCATTTTTCCATTCTATATTTTTCCAATATTAAATGCCCAAACAATATAATTAAAACTTAATGATTAAACTTTAATCAACAATTGTTAAGTGTTAAGAGTTAGAAAACATATTAATTAACTTTGTGCAAATATTGACAAGTTAATAAAAGATGAAAATAATAAACTGTTAGTCGACACTCATTGCTAATTAAAATTTATGCATTTATGTAATATTATAACTAATAACCTATAAGTAATAAATAAAAAGTGACATTTATATAAATAATAAAACAATTGGGAACTAAATACATACAAGTCATGAATTAGTAAAAAGAAAACAATACTTATCATGTAGTAAATGTAAAAATAATAATAATAATAGTAATAATAATGAGACTAAAAAAATCTTACATCCTTATGTTGACTAAAAATAAAGTGTAAACTAGTACATCCTTATGTTGACTAATTATAAACTAGTACCACCTATTGTTGACTAAAAATTATAAAACAAAATAAAATCATTAATTAGAACATCCTTATGTTAACTAACACTCTAATACTTGCACTATATAAACACCTAATTTCTCATTCACAAATCACACCAAAATCCTCTCTCAAAAACAATCTCTCCCTCTCCCTCTCTTGTGATATTCGGATCTTCAAGCTTGTTCTTCGTGTTCTTCAAGAATCTACAAGGAGTTCTTCAAGATTTTCAAGGCTTTAATCTTCCATCTTCATCGTGTTCATCTTTTCTTTGTTAATTATCTTGAATCTTCAAAGGTATAACATAAACCCTAAACTATTTACATAAACTTTGATCTTTGTTAATTCATATTCATATTATAAACTTGTTATTCATAAGTATATACATAAACACACCTAGATTTATATATACATATATACATGTAAAAAAATATATTTTTATATATATATACATATATATACGAATTATATATACATATACATATTAAAACCTTAAACCCTAATACTACTTATACTAGTACTTAACATGTATACACTATTACTATTACTAGCACCTATAACCTACTACTTATATTGTAGCACAAAAACATTTTGGGATATGTATTAGAGATGTATAGATCTTAGAACTTTCTTGACAAATGGTTTCTATGAGATTCTAGGCAGAGGGTTTGGATTTCTGATTTAAAGGGTCCTATGGCTCAAGCCCCTAAATCTAAATTAGCCATTCGAAGGAAAAGGGGTGATTGGAAGCTTATCTAATACGGCAAGTATCCTAAAATGGAAAACACTCATAAAAGTAGAAACTCTCTAGTCATAGAAACTTAGTAAAATAAGAAACTTTCTAAAAATGGAAACTTTATAAAAATAGTAACTTACTAGGAATAGAAACTTAGTAAAACAAACTATACTTAAACACATACTTAAACTTAAACATGGGCAAAACACTTAACTACTCTTAAATGTCAATAGGTTGACTTTCCTGCTCACTCGTTCAACTCTTTATTCCAAGGAATAATTCTCTCTCTACTTACTAAGGTGAATTCATAGCCCCACTTTTTACTGTTTCATAACTGTTTTATAACTTTTGGGGTGAGAATACATGCGCAACTTTTAAAACTGTTTTACACGTATTAACTATTAAACTGTGATATGTTGGGCTATGACCAGCAAGCCCCCAACCGATAAGTATAAACGATAACTTGTTACGAGGTAAACTTGAAAGTCTAGTCTAAATATCAGTACTTACACGTATCAACTATTAAACTGTGATATGTTGGGCTATGACCAGCAAGCCCCCAACCGACAAGTATAAACGATAATTTGACATGGGGTAAACTTGAAAGTCTAGTCTAAATATCAGTACCAACTGTTAAAACTATGCTATACCCGGCTATGTCCGACTAAGTCCCTACTGTGATATTTTTAATTGTTGCGGCATTCTTAATTATTGGGGATAGGCCTATCGGGAGTAACGTCCCCGATACATTTGACTAAGTCTTTGTATTACTTGATAATGAAATTAAACCGACAAGGACAGACACAACTTGTCATGGGGCAAACTTGAATGTTTAGTCTAAATATCACGCACTGGCATAACTTTTGGATCTGCGAGATCTACTTTTTGATCCTGCGGGAGATCAATGTTACAAACTAAATCTTGTGGTCTAAAACAACGATAACTACTTTTGTTAAACCTATGAACTTCACTCAACCTTTTTGGTTGACACTTTAGCATATTTTGTCGCAGGTGATGTTTGATTCAAGCTTTCTTATCTACTACTTATGTGATGCTACTTGGACTTCGGATCAAGAGATATCGCATTTATTACTTCTGCATATGAACAATTACTTTATCGTTATTTCCATTATTGTAACGACATTTCATTTTCCGCTGCGTACTCAATAAAGTTAAATTTTCTCATTTAGTATTGTTCTCGTATTATAATATGTTGGTTTATTTGATATTAGTAACGTTTCTTCCAGACCCTATTGGGAGGACGTTACAGATTGGTACCAGAGCATAACCAAGCTGTTATAGAGAACCAGGATTGCATTTTTATGTGTGCCTTACTTGTTAGCTTGAGTGCCTTAGCAATCTAGAAAACTATAACCTTTCCTGCCTTTGACTTTAAAGCACTTAGAATTGCCTTGTAATCTTAAAACATATGCTTTACAATCTTATCTTAAAACTGATCAAAAATCTCCTTCCTAATGTTAGGATGTCTAATTCTTACCAAGCGATCAAAATGAATCTTTTCAAGCCAACCGAAAATGATACTGAAAGTTCATCCACTGAAAAACCAGTCCAAAGTCCACCTTATGGCTTTGGTGGTCCTTCCTCACCAAATTATAGCCCGAATACGCTACCTACTTCTCCTAGTTACCACCCGACTCCAAGATCAGAAAGTAAAGGGAAACGCCCTGCTAATTTCAAAGAAGATGGCCCGTCAAAGAAAAGATCCTGATCCCCTTCCTACGATGAAGTTGATGCCAAGTACGAGCTCATAAATCTGCGAAAAACTACCGATGACCTAATTCGCCATATTGCACGGATCGATGTTCAAATGAAGGAAAAAGACCTAGCGATCAAGAAGCTCATGGAGGAAAATGCTGAACTAAAGAAAGAGATAAAGTTGGTGAAGTATGAAGGTGATAGAAATACTCGATGGGGGAAGCAATCTCTCTCCTACCTAAGAGAAGATGTTGACCTTAGATTTAAGATGGAGGAAAACCGCGTGAATAATCAATTTTCTATAAGGGACCACAAGTACCATGTAATCAACAATGGTGTTTCTAATCTTTATGATAATCTCGAGCTCCTGCATGAGAAACAAAAGGCGAAGAATGAGGAAGTGGAGAAGTTTATGAAGAAGGATGAGGACGAGAAGAAGAAATATGAAGACTACTTCAATATTAATATTTCCTAGTTTATTTTCCCAAATTCTTGTCTATGTAAAGGTTATGCCTTAAACTATTTCTATTCCCGAAGCTTGTAATAAAAAGGCTTGCTTAATGCCTCATTCTTAATAATATAAAGTGATTCATATTCATCCTTATCTCGCTTGAAAGTTTTTCAAACTTATGACCTATCAAACTTATCAGACTTATATAGCTTAGTGAAGAAGCACGGTCCGTCCAACTGCACCAACCATTACCATGATGTTTCATAACTTTCAAAGACATGAAAGTTGACCAAGTCTATAAGGACTGCAACTTAAAACTAGTCAACCATAACTCGACAAATTCGTAACTGTTTTCATGGATGACATTTCGATCTTCTCCAAGAGTGAACATGAGCAACATTTGCAAATTTATTCTTGAATTCTTAAGAAAAAAAAAAAACTCTACGCAAACTTTTCCAAGTGCAAAGTTTTGGCTTAAAACCGACATGTTGTCTATCCAGCTAAGATTACTGCTATCCTTAACACACTATTAGAAATCATCATAGATCAGATATCCTGACCTTATGGATTGACCTTTGAATGGAAATATGAATTAGTGAAATATAATGACGGTGGCCAACGTGATTATATTCCGGTAATTCATAGAGATATTCCAATATCATGACATATGGAATAGAAAGTGAATCAAAGAAAATTCTCAAGCTATCTGTTCAAAGACCTAAATGCAAGGGCATTAAAGGAAAAAAAATGATCATCTTGATATTAGTAGATACGAAGAACTCATTCCTATATATATCTATCTCATACTCATTTAACAAACAATCGAATCTTGAAATCTTACATTCATTTATCCTAAATGGATATCTCCTGAGCATTTATGCTTAATCAGCACTTGTTAAATCCAGATCCTCTCTATTATTACACTTTTGGTACGACTTTTGAACCCTCAAACGTCGATATCACAAACCCCATGTTCGCTATTACAATTTCTATTTGAAGAATAGAATCTCCATATGTGTAACGTTTGACTATCATAGTCAAGAAACTTCTGCACTCGTGCGCTTATAATATACTACTTGGCACCATTCAAGTAATGGTGTCATACTCAAACAATAACCGATTATTGTCAACTCAAAAATCAAGGGTGAAATACACAATCTCAAGTTGTGACTTGAGCTATACCCACTACCTCTGAAGAACTGCTGTAGCAACTGAAATGATTCCATCATACTTTAACGTATCCTCCTCTCGTGTCGATTAGGGCTAAATTCAAACGATCATTACATAGTTGAAAGCCACTGCTTTAGCATTATTTATACCTGACTATGCGAGTGTCAGATTACTTATACCGAGTTCTTGAACTCTCACTATCACTCGAACGATTCAAAGTTGTAAATCTTATTTGAAGTCCTTTCATACATAACTCTAAATCCGAGGGATTTACTCATTTGATGATAATCACATTATCATCCTTCTTACTTTAACGTTAACATTCTAAGTCAAAGGACTCATGCCCTGATAAAAGTCAATTCATTAGTTTTCACTACCTCGAAACAATTATTACACAATTATCTTCTGGAATTTTAAAATCTTCAATCAATTTTTCTCAAACCAATAAAATCTTAAATACAAATATCCTGTTTTTCAAAGATTTCTTACACGAGTCTTAATTTTCAAGCTATCTCGGAATTTATAAAAATGATTTTTCACTTATGCGATTTATAAAATCTTATACATAAATTTAACTTTACGTACTTTGACTAGTACATATCAAATTATACTTTCGCTTCTACAAATTTCCACTTTGACTAAATCTAGATTACTTTACAAATTTTACGTAACCCTAGTTTTACTACGAACATCATTTCGTCACCTCCTCTAATATTACTTTCACTAAAAGTATAAATACTTTCGCATTTTTATCAATTTACCTTTGTTTTATTAAATTAAACATTCTTTTAATCAACTCTTTTTCATATTGTTCAAATTATTTCACATAAAATAGTACGTGTTGTACACAACTCAAGTTTTACTAATAGCTCCGCTCCATTTACATTGTTATATCAAACGTCGCAATTTTTCAAAATTAATTTGGCTTACTATTAAAACTTTCGTATTGCTCTCCAATGCGTTTGGATCACCTTATTTCTCATTCTCCGTGCAAGAACGAGACTTACCTCTTTACATACGTCATCTCTTCCTTGCTATACTTATCATTAAGAAGTTTCTACTTCCAGTATTTCATGGATAAACTACAACGCACTCGCAAACATCAATTCTACGATCTTTCGAACAAAGAAGCAGAGGTTCCTTCATCTTATAAACAATGATTCACCTTTACTCGAATCCGCGTTTAAACTTGTAAGTAAATAATAGACCGACTCACCATTTGTGCGAAAACACTTTTCTTACTCTGAAGGAGTTACCTTAAACATTTATGAAG
The DNA here is from genome assembly GCF_046630445.1 of Rutidosis leptorrhynchoides. Lineage (NCBI taxonomy): Eukaryota > Viridiplantae > Streptophyta > Magnoliopsida > Asterales > Asteraceae > Rutidosis > Rutidosis leptorrhynchoides. The sequence goes on from NC_092336.1 coordinate 339,681,146, forward strand.
ATACTCTACACATGTCTTCCTTCTTGGATTGCAACTAGATGTTATTCTAGTTAAGTCTAGATCTATGATTCGACATGAAGCTGAAATCATAAATCTTGAAGCTACATTCTGAAACTATAGTATCCTGAGGTCAATGGATCCTCAACTAACATCTCATTTGTCTATTAGACATCTCTTGAAAACTAAAGGTATTATGGTTACCTTTCGGAACTTGAAGCTGGTGCTGACTCTAACAAACACCAGCCATACATCAAACTACGTAACTGAAATCTTACGTACTCTACTTTATCTTATCTGCCCTATTAGAGCAGCATAAACACTCAAGACTCTAATGAACTCAATGACACATTTAACGCTAGTATAGCGTCATCTTTCCTTTTAAAGGGAAACTACCCAACGATACTCTTGTTATTCCTTGGAGAATTTCCGCATTTAATGCACTCTGTGAACGACCTAATAAGGTTAAGGATCATGGGATCAAACGTGTAAACAAAACAATATACTTATTGTTAACACTCATTGGAATTCACGAAAGGGCCCCGATTGTACCTGGGAACGTAAAAATCAAACTCTATTAAAATCCGTTGGGGATTCGCGTAGCAGCCCCTAACATACATGGGAACGCGAAGACCAAACAATACGGAAATACCTCTATCTCTTCTCAACTGCTGATGCAAACGAGAGCTTTACCTAAAACTTCGGGACGAAGTTTCTAATAACGGGGAAGTACTATAACGACCCTCATTTTTCCATTCTATATTTTTCCAATATTAAATGCCCAAACAATATAATTAAAACTTAATGATTAAACTTTAATCAACAATTGTTAAGTGTTAAGAGTTAGAAAACATATTAATTAACTTTGTGCAAATATTGACAAGTTAATAAAAGATGAAAATAATAAACTGTTAGTCGACACTCGTTGCTAATTAAAATTTATGCATTTATGTAATATTATAACTAATAACCTACAAGTAATAAATAAAAAGTGACATTTATATAAATAATAAAACAATTGAGAACTAAATATATACAAGTCATGAATTAGTAAAAAGAAAATAATACTTATCATGTAGTAAATGTAAAAATAATAATAATAATAATAGTAATAATAATGAGACTAAAAAAATCTTACATCCTTATGTTGACTAAAAATAAAGTGTAAACTAGTACATCCTTATGTTGACTAATTATAAACTAGTACCACCTATTGTTGACTAAAAATTATAAAACAAAATAAAATCATTAATTAGAACATCCTTATGTTGACTAACACTCTAATACTTTCACTATATAAACACCTAGTTTCTCATTCATAAATCACACCAAAATCCTCTCTCAAAAACAATCTCTCCCTCTCCCTCTCTTGTGATATTCGGATCTTCAAGCTTGTTCTTCGTGTTCTTCAAGAATCTACAAGGAGTTCTTCAAGATTTTCAAGACTTTAATCTTCCATCTTCATCGTGTTCATCTTTTCTTTGTTAATTATCTTGAATCTTCAAAGGTATAACATAAACCCTAAACTATTTACATAAACTTTGATCTTTGTTAATTCATATTCATATTATAAACTTGTTATTTATAAGTATATACATAAACACACCTAGATTTATATATACATATATACATGTAAAAAAAAATATTTTTATATATATATATATACATATATATACGAATTATATATACATATACATATTAAAACCTTAAACCCTAATACTACTTATACTAGCACTTAACATGTATACACTATTACTATTACTAGCACCTATAACCTACTACTTATATTGTAGCACAAAAACATTTTGGGATATGTATTAGAGATGTATAGATCTTCGAACTTTCTTGACGAATGGTTTCTACGAGATTCTAGGCAGAGGGTTTGGATTTCCGATTTAAAGGGTCCTATGGCTCAAGCCCCTAGATCTAAATTAGCCATTCGAAGGGAAAAGGGTGATTGGAAGCTTATCTAATACGGCAAGTATCCTAAAATGGAAAACACTCATAAAAGTAGAAACTCTCTAGTCATAGAAACTTAGTAAAATAAGAAACTTTCTAAAAATGGAAACTTTATAAAAATAGTAACTTACTAGGAATAGAAACTTAGTAAAACAAACTATACTTAAACACATACTTAAACTTAAACATGGGCAAAACACTTAACTACTCTTAAATGTCAATAGGTTGACTTTCCTGCTCACTCGTTCAACTCTTTATTCCGAGGAATAACTCTCTCTCTCTACTTACTAAGGTGAATTCATAGCCCCACTTTTTACTGTTTCATAACTGTTTTATAACTTTTGGGGTGAGAATACATGCGCAACTTTTATAACTGTTTTACACGTATTAACTATTAAACTGTGATATGTTGGGCTATGACCAGCAAGCCCCCAACCGATAAGTATAAATGATAACTTGTTACGGGGTAAACTTAAAAGTCTAGTCTAAATATCAGTACTTACACGTATCAACTATTAAACTGTGATATGTTGGGCTATGACCAGCAAGCCCCCAACCGACAAGTATAAACGATAACTTGACACGGGGTAAACTTGAAAGTCTAGTCTAAATATCAGTACCAACTGTTAAAACTATGCTATACCCGGCTATATCCGACTAAGTCCCTACTGTGATATTTTTAATTGCTGCGGCATTCTTAATTATTGGGGATAGGCCTATCGGGAGTAACGTACCCGATACATTTGACTAAGTCTTTGTATTACTTGATAATGAAATTAAACCGACAAGGACAGACACAACTTGTCATGGGGCAAACTTGAATGCTTAGTCTAAATATCACGCACTGGCATAACTTTTGGATCTGCGAGATCTACTTTTTGATCCTGCGGGAGATCAACGTTACAAACTAAATCTTGTGGTCTAAAACAACGATAACTACTTTTGTTAAACCTATGAACTTCACTCAACCTTTTTGGTTGACACTTTAGCATGTTTTGTCGCAGGTGCTGTTTGATTCAAGCTTTCTTATCTACTACTTATGTGATGCTACTTGGACTTCGGATCAAGAGATATCGCATTTATTACTTCTGCATATGAACAATTACTTTATCGTTATTTCGATTATTGTAACGACATTTCATTTTCCACTGCGTACTCAAAAAAGTTAAATTTTCTCATTTAGTATTGTTCTCGTATTATAATATGTTGGTTTATTTGATATTAGTAACGTTTCTTCCAGACCCTATTGGGAGGACGTTACAGCGCCCAACTCTAAATTGTGAGTCGTATAATTTTGCTCGTGAATCTTCAATTATCTGGACGAATAAGCAATTACCTTCGTTCGTTGCATTAATACACAACCGAGGCCTTGCTTTGAGGCGTCACAATAAATCACAAAATCATCATTCCCTTCAGGCAATGACAATATAGATGCCGTAATTAGATTTTTCTTTAATAGCTAAAACACTTTCTCTTGTTCATCATTCCATTCAAATTTCTTCCCTTTATGCGTTAATGCAGTCAAGGGTTTTGCTATTTTGGAAAAATCTTGGATGAATCTTTTGTAGTAACCAGCCAATCCTAAAAATTGGCCTATATGCTTCGGAGTTTTCGGGGTTTCCCAGATTTCAACGGTTTCAATCTTTGACGGATCAACCTGAATACCTTCTTTGTTTACTACATGTCCGAGGAATTGAACTTCTTCCAACCAAAATGCACACTTTGAAAATTTAGCGTACAGTTTTTCTTTCCTCAACAATTCTAGTACTTTTCTCAAATGTTCTTCGTGCTCTTGGTCATTCTTTGAGTAAATAAGTATGTCATCGATGAAAACAATGACAAACTTGTCAAGATATGGTCCACACACTCAGTTCATGAGGTCCATGAACACAGCTGGTGTGACGACCCAGAAATTTCCGACCAAATTTAAACTTATTCTTTATATGAATTCGACATGATAAGCAAAGCAAAGTCTGTAATGTTGAGTCTCAAAATTTTGGAACTAGGTTCTTGTATTCAATTACCTTCGACCAGTTTCGATGATTCACGAACAACTATTTGTAAATAAATAATTATATATCTAAATATATATATACATAAATATTAATTGTAAATATATAAGATTAAATATTAAATCTATTTAGTTGAAAATATATAACTAATATATTTATTTATGTAATAAAACCTATTACTAAAATATATTTATATATAAACATATATCATATTGAAAATAAATGATTTCGAGCTTAATTAGTAAATTGTGATAATACTCTGTTGACATTTCGTTAGTAAACGCCACTGATTAATCACGGATCATGATATAATACTCCGATAATCGATGATAATTCAATTACCCTACAGCTAACTATTTCTATTTCAATTACTGTGTCTACTTTATCATATGATATATTAATTATTAATATAGTATTATTGATGTGTTTTATTTATGTGATTGATAACAAACACCACCCATGCCTTATTCTATTTTCGTTCGTGAACTAGATATGAATGTGATCTTAATGTTTTGTCTGCATCTCCTACATCTAATCTATCTAATATCTACCCTATCTTATTTATATATTTATATATATACATATTACATATGCACAAGAGGATCCATAACAACCACCACTCTCTAAATTACTCCTACTACTCGATGCTATAGTATCTGTTTTGTTTATGTTTCAAACAACTAAATCAAAAACAATGAAACCCATTTAGATAAGCCACTGCAGCTACTACATCTGTGATTTTAGGTTTACTACTCGAAACCCACAATAACCTGATCAAACTGGTGCACCTCATTTCTGTTTGCAAATGTTTACTCTCGCCATCACAAGTAACCACCATAAATGACCCACGTTTCCCTTTTCTATTTCTTTTTCTTCAAGCACCATAACCTCGTCATCAAGATTAACCCTATAACAAACTATCACCATAATCATGAATACCACTATGTTCTATTTCTTTTTCATAACCCATCAATACGAAACCACCATGTAAACTCGTTTACCTACTAACGTTACTGTTTCTATTGAGGAACACCAGCAAAACAATTCCACAAACCACCACTTTTACCACATCAAAACCCATATAAAATGCAGCCACAGTTTCTACTTCCTATTTCAAAACGAAGACAACCCAACCCTTTATCAAAATTGCTGCTACCGTCACTTTTTTGGAAAATTGGAAAACACCACCTTTCCATCACTCTTTCGACTGCTACTGCTGCCAAGTCATCTGTTTTTTTTTCAAATCGTTGATTATTATCTTTGTTGCTTTTAACAAAACGATAAAGGTGATAATGTTTGATTTTAATAATGGAAATAGAATGATGATAGTGATGTGTTTTGTTACCTTTCGATTTCAACTTGCACTCACACATATTATTTATTCCTTTCACTATTAACCGGGCCAAGTGTGTTCCTCTTTTGAGTTTATATTATTGAGTAGGGATACGTAATTTAGGTCACGGGAATGGTAGGTCCATCAATTAGATTGATATTGATTAAGAATGATATATGTGTTGATAATATATATCACGATGATGATGATGTATAGTTATGATAATGGAAACATGAATATGATAGTGATGATATACAATGATGTTTATGACGATGATGGTTGATGGGATGATGAGGACGATGAAGAATCACGATGACAAAATACGGAGTAGGTTATGATTTTATGTAATGATCATTAGATGATGATTCATAATCATGATTGTGATGATGAAGATGAGATGATTATGATAAAGATGATGATGCGTGATGATATTGATGATGATGATGGTGTTACAGATGATGATGATTCGACAGCTATAAAATTCAATAATGATGATTTAACTGAACTTACGGCTGTTTTGGTGTTCTTGTTTTCTATTAAAAATCACGAACCAAAATCTCCCTATATAATTCCTAGATCACGAGCTGTATTATCAATGAAGTTGGGCAAGGTTAAATAGGTTTATTGGGCTTATAAATTGTTATTAGGTCGTGATCTACTTATCCGTTTTTCTATTGGGCTGACACATGAACAAATGGGATACTAAAACAGTTATACGGGTTATATATATTTTATGTGGTATTTAAGATAGAAATGTATATACAGAGCATTGGTTAGAGGGTTGGGAGTTGAACGAGAGGTTGCGGGTTCGAGCCCGGGCAAAGGCACTTATTTTTGGAACTTATTCTTTGAGGTAGTTTATCTCTATTTTTATTATTAGTATTATTATTGTTATTTTTATCGTATCATTTTTTGTATTAAAATAGGTATTATTATTATTAATACTATCATTATTATTAATATTATATATATATATATATATATATATATATATATATATATATATATATATATATATATATATATATATATATATCACTACGTTTATGAAAATAATAGTTTAAAAAAAATTATTAAGGTTATAAGTACGTTTTAATCATATTAACAATATTTATATAAATATTCATAATTGAGATTTTTATTAAAGTACTAACCATATATATATATATATATATATATATATATATATATATATATATATATATATATATATATATATATATATATATATATAACTATATTAATATTAAACATTTTGAATATATATATATATATATATATATATACACAAATTAAATAAATAATAAGGTATAATATATAAACTGGTTCAAATTACGATTATATATTTTAATATATATACAAATGATATAGGTTCGTGAATCCGAGGCCAACCTTGCTTTGTTCAGATTCGTCGTATGCATATTTTTACTACAAAATATCGTATTGTGAGTTTCATTTGCTCCTTTTTTAAATGCTTTTGCAATATATATTTTTGGGACTGAGAATACATGCGCTACTTTTATAACTGTTTTACAAAATAGACACAAGTAATAGAAACTACATTATATGGTTGAATGATCGAAGCCGAATATGCCCCTTTTTACTTGGTAACCTAAGAATTAGTAAACTAGTCTACTAATTGACGCGAATCCTAAAGATAGATCTATTGGGCCTAATAAACCCCATCCATTGTAGTGGATGCTTTAGTACTTTGATGTTGTTTTATCATGCCCGATTGATGTCCCGGAATGATAGGGGATATTCTTATATGCATCTTGTTAATGTCGGTTACCAGGTGTTCAATCCATATGAATGAGTTTTGTCTCTATGCATGGGACGTATATTTATGAGAAATGGAAATGAAAATCTTGTGGTCTATTAAAATGATGAAAATGATTGATTATGATAAACTAATGAACTCACCAACCTTTTGGTTGACACTTGAAAGCATGTTTATTCTCAGGTACGAAAGAAATCTTTCGATGTGAATTTGCTCGGTTTAGAGACATTACTTGGAGTCATTCATGACATATTTCAAAAGGCGTTGCATTCAAGTCGTTGAGTTCATCAAGATTATTATTAAGTCAATTATAGTTGGATATATTATGAAATGGTATCCATGCCGTCAACTTTTGATGAAATGAAAGTTTGTCTTTTTAAAATCGAATGCAATGTTTGTAAAATGTATCATATAGAGGTAAAGTACCTCGCGATGTAACCAAATGTAATGTATTCATCCAGATGGATTAGGACAGGTCGCTACAGCTGGTGCGTTAGTCAATCCAAACGGCATAACCATAAATTCATAATGACTGTAATGCGTCCAAAAAGCAGTTTTTGGAATATCATCCTCCTTCACCCGCATTTGATGATACCCAGAACGTAAATCGATCTTCAAATAAACTGACGAGCTTTGTAGTTGATCAAATAAGTCGTCGATTCTTGGTAGTGGATAACGGTTCTTGATGGTGAGTTTGTTCAAATCTCGGTAGTCGATACACAACCTAAATGTACCATCTTTCTTTTTGACAAATAAAACAGAAGCTACCCACGGTGATGTGCTTGGTCGAATGAAACCATGTGACGACCCGGAAATTTCTAACCAAATTTAAATTTTATCTTTATATGGTTTCGACATGATAAGCAAAGTTTATAATGTTGAGTCACAAAATGTTTTTTGAATTATTTCATATATTCAATTGACCTTCGACTGTTCCCAACTATTCACGAACAATTAGTTGTAAATTAGATATGTGTGTGTGTATATATATACATGGTAATTGGAATTTATAATTTCTAATATTATATGTTGTAATATATATATATATATATATATATATATATATATATATATATATATATATATATATATATATATATATATATATATAATATTAAAAATTCAATATATTATATAATTGGTAAATAGTAATAAATTGAAATATATTAAATCAAGTTACAAATTTGAATATGATTATCATTACTTTCACTATTATTATCACTAGTAATATTAATATTAAAATCAGTATTATTAATATTATTATTTTCAATATACTACATACAGATATGAAATTGATATAAATAAATTGTTATAGTATTATTATTACTAATATTATTATTATCATTAATAATATTAGTATTATTATAGTTAATATTATTATTATTAATAATATTATTTTTATAAATTTTATAGTTACTATTATCATTATCAGTAATAATAATATTATTATTATTACTAGTATATTATTATAAATTTTTATTATTATTATGTATAATATTAAGAGTACTATTATTATAGTTATATTTATATTTATTAATTAATAAGATTAATAATAATATGTAAATACAGATATATACATACAGATATATAAAAACAGATATATATATATATATATATATATATATATATATATATATATATATATATATATATATATATATATATATATATATATACTGACATATTATATGAATCAGTATTATTGTATTAATTATATAATTATTAATTTAGATTAATTGAATAAGGAATAAAACCACCACAGAAGCAAAATCTGTTTCACGTTACAATCCTACTGTAAGTAATTTGATTTTCTGGCTCTAGACTAGTACAAATCAAGATTTAATCACAAGAACAAAACAAACTTGGATAGGAATCAGTAACAGAAGAATGTACGAATTTGTTACATCTGACTTATTTTTTCTTGTTTTCTTCTTCTTGTTTGAAGAATCCTGTCTACGTTCTGTTACATGTCGACTTCACAATCGTCCTTCAAATCTTGTTACTGCATAACCCTATCGACCCAATCTAGCTATAAAAAAACTTCAATTGATTCTTACCTGATTACAAATTGAATCCAACCAAAGATACAATCAATTTCAGTTGCAAGTCTCCATCATCTTTTTAAGTTTTTCTTCTTCTTTTTCGTTCCTTCTAGCCTCGAATAATTCTGTCGACCACCATTAACCATACAAAACAAAATGTGATCAATTATTATCATGGTATCACTCACAATATACAAATATAATTACATACACAAAGCCTATAGATGGAGACAGAGTTATAGATTTTCATTCACCACCATCTTTAAACCTGTTTAACCAACCATAAAACTTTGCTCGATCACGGTTTTATATCTACAACCAAAAACCACTTATTATTGTTGAACCGAGGCCAAGAATCAAACACCCTTGAGTTATCTACTACACTTTGATTTCTATTTCTTCAACCTATAACAATCACCACCTTTCTTGTTATCTTATTTCCATCGACCCAAATTCACCACCACAATCCACCTGCTTACTAATTTCGACCACCTTGATCATTAACCGCCACCTTAAAAATTTATGTTTCAACTCCAATGGTTTTCTGTTTCTGTCTCAACCAAACAACCACCAATGATCACTATCTAACTGCTACATATAGCCTCCTATTTCTTTTGATTCGTAACCAAATCAAACACCCTTTTGTTAAACTGTCGTCGCTACCATGTGCCGTTTTTTTCTAATCGAAACCAAAGCCAAAAGGCTGCTCGAAACATGGCTGCCACCATTTGAACACCACCAAAAACCCTTTTTCTTTCTACTACAAACTACTACTGTGTACTTTTGTTTTTCTGTTCAGACGACACACAAACCCAACCTTTCAAACACCCCTTCGTTAACTATTACATACAAATAAACAAACCTATGAATGAAACAATTATCCTTTAAGAACAAAAAAGAAATTGAGGAAATATGTTCACAATATAAGGTTGTCAACTTGGATATATAGTATATATTTATACAGCATCTTCTTTCAATTATACATGTGGAACCAAGTGGAGTTTACGGCAGACCAAGAAAGATCACATAATGACATTTTTTTTAAAGTAATGAAAATCACGTAAAGCTTTATTATTTAAAGTACTAGTAAGCTGTCTTTGATGATGAATCGAATATTGATGATGAAGTTCACGTGTCCTCCTTTTTCTCTTGTTGGTCGACATTTACCCACTTATGTAGCCCTACTTGATAAAAAAAAGAGAAAGGGACGTAGGGCAACTGCTGCTATTTCAGTATTATAATTGTGGGTATTGAGGTCCATATCAGGCCCAAGTTACACTGGTTTGACGTTTTAATTAAAATCCCAATATTCACCTAATTTAAACTTTGTTCTAATTGCCCAAAAATTATTTGGGCAAGCTATTGTTGTTGTCGATATGCCTGCTGCTTCATTCTTCTTCGTTATATTTTCTGACGATGCTAAGATGACTAAATGATGGTTAATTAATGATGATGATGATAGGATGATCATGTTGATATTATGATTAAGATTAACTAGATTAATTTTAGGAAGAAGGAGAAGTTGACAGAAAAGGGTTAAAAGAAATTAAGATGGTGATTATTTCAGAAAAAGCAATGACAGAGTAAGGGTTGGGAGTGTTTGTATGTAACAAGAGGTCTCGAGTTTGAGCCCTGACTGTGGCATTTTTTTTTTGGAAAAAGAAGAAGATGCTGGAATCAGTTAAATATACGGGTTAAATATAATTAAGCAGGGATATAAATCAGGAAAGTAGATTTGGAATAATGGTTAAGAGTATTAATGGGTTAGCGGGAGGTTGTGTGTTCAAACCCGGACTTGGGCATTTTTTTTAAAGGCTACTTCTTTGAGGTAGTATTTCTATTACCATTACTATTATTATTTTCGTAACATTAGTAGTATTAATATAAGTATTATTATTCTTAATATTATCATTTTATGAATTAATAACATAAGTATCATTATTATTTTTATCATTTTTATTATTAGTATTATTATTATTATATTAATATTAATACTAAGTATTATAAATATTATTGTTATTACTATTATTATCATTATTATTATTATTATCATCATTATTACATTTAACATTATTATTACTATTATCATTATTTGTATTATTAATATTACCATTAGTATTATTATTACTATTACAACAAATATTATTTATTTAAAATATAATTATTACATATAACATAGCTATATTAATATTTTTATCTAAAGTATAAAAAATCTATAGAGTTAATTAAATTATTAATGAAACACATAATTAAAATAACAATTAAATCACTAATAATATATAAATTTGTTCGATTACCATTATATGTGTTAATATATATATATATATATATATATATATATATATATATATATATATATATATATATATATATATATATATATATATATATATATATATAAATGATATAGGTTCGTGAATCCGAGGCCAACCTTGCATTGTTTAGTTCAGTCATATGCATATTTTGCCACAAAATATCGTATCATGACTTCATTTGATTCCCTTTTACTCTTTACATTTTTGGGACTTAGAATACATGCGCTGTTTTTACAACTGCTTTACTAAATGACTTTGAAATCTATATTTTTGAACTGAGATACTTTTATAAATGTTGGACGAGATAGACACAAGAAAAACATTCCTCGAATGAATTATTATGCAGATAAAAGTTCTTTGGATTATTATTGAATTAGTTGGACGTGATAATTGCCACTAATTGTTGTGAATATTTCCCCTGATTATTATTGCTTGGTAACCTAAGAATTAGAAACAGGTATGACCCTAATTCACTCGAATCCTAAAGGCACCTACCGGGTTTAACACCCCCACCCAGAATGTTCACTAGACGGAAGAGCTAGTGGGCGTGGTGTATAGTACTTCGAAGTTTATATATTATACAGACGAGATATTCTGTTTTGGGGATATTACTGATGCGCATTATATGTTACGGTCGGTTACCATGTTGAGCAATGAAATCAAATTGAATGTTATGTATCGAGAGAATGATTTTTATACACAGGTTATGTGTATTATTTTTGTGCACGAGATATGTGTACGGTTATTTAAAAATTGCGAGGCAATCTACGGGGGAGAAAATGATACGAACCTACTCTGCTAAGCATTATGAAAAATGGTTTTATACACTAGATAAGTGTACTGTATTAAAATCTTGTGGTCAATCAAAATGATGAATTTTTTTGCCTATGATAAACCTATGAACTCACCAACCTTTTGGTTGACACTTTAAAGCATGTTTATTCTCAGGTATGAAACCAATCTTCCGCTGTGCATTTGCTCATTTTAAAGATATTACTTGGAGTCATTCATTACATATTCTAAAAGACGTTGCATTCGAGTCGTTGAGTTCATCAAGAATATTATTAAGTCATTTATAGTTGGATATATTATGAAATGGTATGCATGCCGTCAACTTTCGATGTGATGAAAGTTTGTATTTAAAAACGAATGCAATGTTTGTAAAATTTATCATATAGAGGTCAAATACCTCGCGATATAATCATATGTTATTGTATTCATCTTTATGGATTAGGACGAGTCATTACATGTGGTATCAGAGCGGTGGTCTTAGCGAACCAGGTCTTGCATTATTGTGTCTAACTGATAGTTGTTTAGATGCATTAGTGAGTCTCGACTTCGACCGTGTCTGCATGTCAAAAGTTTGGCTTATCATTTCGTGTCAAAAATTACCTGCTTATCATTCCTCGTCTAGACACGTCTTACTGCACTCATTGCATAAATAGTGTATAGATAAATTCATATCTTAGAGTATCTGTTACTATAAACTTTGCCTGACAGCTTCCTAAAGTTCCTCCTTAATCTACGGGATCTTCTGTACTATATATAGGTATTCTATGTAATTAGAATATCATCCAATATCCAAAAATTATTTCATATCGGAAACCCTTTAACTGACCGTACAAGATGGAACTCGCAACTATTTCAAATTCCTCAGATTTCGACAGCTATTTCGATATGGAATTCCACTCGAACTCCGAAAGCTATATAACCGTAATGGATCAACTAATTAGTCATCATCAATTCTGGATGAATTGGGGATGGGCTCGTACTCGACTTAATCAATGGAGAAGAGAAGAAGGTAATCTTTTCCACCCACCATATTGCCATATTGGCGAAGAACTTGAAGCACTTACCGGTGAACCAGTCCAAAACACCATTTTCACCCTTATTTTTCGAATATCTCACCATGATTATATACTATCTCAAATTCTAAACCTTATTCATCCGCTTGTACCAACCGCCAATCATTACAGAGTAATCGAAGAAGTCAACGAGCTTCACAGCCGAGTAATGATTTTGGAGAATATGGTGCAAAACTTACCAGCTTCAGCAACATCACCGGCACCAACAGAACCACCAGCAACAGCTCCAGTATCACCAGCAACATCCGTATTTCAAATCTCAACATCACACGCCTCAACATCTCATTTTGTACCTCGAGTATAATCATCGTTCTACGTATCATTCTACACCATTTATCTTCGTTCTACATATTCATTCTACATTGAATATCTTCACTCTATGTATCGTTCTACATCAAAGATTATTATGTGACGACCCAGAAATTTTCGACCAAATTTAAACTTAATCTTTATATGAATACTGACATGATAAGCAAAGTTATTAAACTGAGTCTCAAAATGTTTGACCTATTTTCATAAATGCATTGGCCTTGACTATTCCCGAAGATTCACGAACAATTTGTTTAGTAAGTAAATATGTAATTATATATATATATATATATATATATATATATATATATATATATATATATATATATATATATATATATATATAGTGGACCAATCCATGGATTAGCACTAAATGAGGTATAAACTGGATAAGTAAAATTTCAAAATTTTTTTTTTTTAAAACCGATCCTTTAATATGCAAATAGAAGAAAACGAAAAAATTTTAAAAAGTTTTCTAACAAAATCATTCGAAAATCGATAATGAATGGTAAACATCGATGATGAATGGTAAAAATTGATGATGAATGGTAAAATTAACCATTTATCTGGTTAGTTTATCATTCAATTTGTTCGCGATAAATGATAAAATTAATTAATGCTAAAAAAAAGCAGATGAATGGTTAATTTAACCATTCATCTGTTTATGATGAATGATAAAAAAAATAGATGAATGGTTAATTTAACCATTCATCTGGTTTTTTTTAGCATTGATTAATTTTATCATTCATCGTAAACAAGATGAATGATAAATTAACCAGATGAATGGTTAATTTTACCATTCATCATTGATTTTTGAAAGATTTTGAACTTTTTTATGAAAAAAATTGATTAGAGGTGCATTTTAATGCAGATTTATGAATGTAAAAAAAAATTCAAAAAAAAAAAAATTTTATTTTGCTTATCCCGTTTGTACTTCTTTTAAGCTTATCCATGGATCGTGCCCATATATATATATATATATATATATATATATATATATATATATATATATATATATATATATATATATATATATATATATATATATATATATATATATATATATATATATATATATATATATATATATATATATATATGAAAATGTAAAATAATAAAATAGGATCATTAAGTTTTTATTAAAAGTGAATCCATATATATAAACATGTATGATTTCTAATATATTGTAATCTTAGAAATAATAAATAATCAATAAAAGTTTTTATAGGATATATACTATATGAATAAAAAATATTACATAAGTAACAATACATATACGTAATACAAGTATAACCATAGTTGTTATAATAAATTTGCCATTACTTTCAATATTAATGTCAATACTAGTATTATTAATATTATTTGAAATATATATAATCTGTAATGTAAATTTGATATATATATAAATTGTTATAATATTGTTGTTACTAATATTATTATAATCATTAATAATATTAGTATTATTATAATTAGTATTATTAATTATTATTATTATTATTATTATTATAAATGATATTATTATTATTGATTTTATAGGTATTATTATCATTATTAACCTAATTACTAAAAATTATCATTTTTATTTAAAATTATTATTATCAATATTTTTACTTTTATCATTATACTTACTATTAGTATTATTTTATTATTAGTATTATTAGTATTATTATTGTAATTATTAATAATATTATTATTATAAATTTTACTAAAATTATTGTTATTGAGACATATTATTATTACTCTTAATATTATTATTATTATTATTATTATTATTAATTATTAATGTTATTATTATTATTAATTTTATTAGTATTTTGATTATTATTAACATAATTATAATTATTAATTATTATATTTTTTTTAAATTCGTAAATCTGGATTTGGGCCCGGATCAATTTTACGTTTCTTTCAGACTTTATCTAATTTTGGATTTTTGCTTAAAGTTGATTATAATCCATAACAGTAAAGGTACCAATTCTGTTCGCCATACCTTTCTCCCTTTGATTTTTTTTATTTAATTCTGTTCCTGATAGCGAAAAATGTCGACTGCAATCTTATTATAAATAGATTAATTCATGGAGCATTATAGCCATTTAGTTTTATTATCACTATCAATATCTTTTACAACAAACAAAAGCTGTTTAAACCGAATAGGATCATCCATTTTTTTTTAAAACAGTCCAATACTCTGCACGACTCAACTTTTATGCTAAATCTCGAATTCGAATAGAATTTTAAAATCCTTAAATGCAGTTTAGTTATAAATCTCGTGTTTAAACTATCTGCAAAGTTTCAAGTTTCAATTTTTGATATCGAAGTTGAATTTTGAAGTCAAAGTCGAAATTAAAAAAAAAGTCAAATAATCGTTCATCGCAAAATTCTTAATTGTTTGGATATCTCTAATCAAATTTATGATTCCAATGGTTTCTAAATATAGTTTGTGAACTATTTTATGTAGAAAGCATGATCTGAAATAAGCTAAAAATCGAAAAGCGAATTTTTTTTCTTCTTAACATCTTCGAACAGCAGCAAGTTTTTATTTTATTTTATTTTTATTATTATTATTTTTTTTATAAACAAAGGCACAATTTATACTTCGCTGATTGTTTACAAGTCTTAAGTGAACACATGAATTCGTTATCTTGATTATAAAAGTTCCACGGTCGACTAGTTGTTGTTGTGAAGAAGAATAGATAAGAACAATTGAATTATGGGTTAAGTAAATTACAGAGTGATATAAAACAGAAAAAGGGCAACAACCCAAATGGTTAAGGGATAGTTCGAGAAGCGAGAGGTCTCTGGTTCGAGCCCGGTTTGGTGCAAAACTTTTTTTTAAAAAAAGCTTCTTAAAGGGTATACACTCTTATTTTACTTATTATTATTATTATTATTATTATTATTATTATTATTATTATTATTATTATTATTATTATTATTATTATTATTATTATTATTATTATTATTATTATTATTATTATTTATTGTTATTATTATTAGTTAGTGTTATAGTATTATTATTATTACTATCATTAATATAATTGATATTATTATCATTATAGTTATTACTAAGTATGATCATTAACTATTATTAGTATATTTACGTAAATTGTAATTATTGTCATTAATATCATTATGTATCATTATCATTAATATTAGTATTAGAAGAACCATTTAACATTAATGTTAGTATTATTAATTATATGATCATAAAAATTTCTATTAAAACGATAGTTAATATTAAACTTACCATTACTATTAAAAATATTATTTTTGCTAAAACTATTATTTTACTTTATCATTATTAGTAAAATTACCATTTTTATTAAAAAAAAATACTATTATTAGTATTATTATTATTATTCTTAATCTAGTATTACTACAATTAATAATTTTACAAAATAAAAGATATATATATAAATATAAATATATTTATTATATAAAGTATACTAATACTAAATAAAATTTCATTTTAACTAATAACATTAATTAAATATCAAATAAGTATTATAATATAATATAAGTATTAATAAAATTATATATATAAGAATATTAATCTTAATACATATAATATATGTAAACACTTGTTTGATTATGATTATTTGTTTTTAATATATATATAAAAATAATATAGGTTCGTGAATCCGAGGCCAACCCTGCATTGTTCAGTTTCGTCGTATGAATATTTTTACTACAAAATATTGGATAGTGAGTTTCATTATGAAATGTCCCATTCTTATTGATTAAAAATGTTCCATATTAATTGATTTCGTTGTGAGGTTTTGATCTCTATATGAGACGTTTTTTTTCAAAGACCGCATTCATTTTAAAATAAACCATAACCTTTATTTCATCAATAAAGGTTTAAAAAGCTTTACGTAGATTATCAAATAATGATAATCTAAAATATCCTGTTTACACACGACTATTACATAATGGTTTACAATACAAATATGTTACAACGAAATAAGTTTCTTGAATGCAGTTTTTACACAATATCATATAAGCATGGACTCCAAATCTTGTCCTTATTTAAGTATGCGACAGCGGAAGCTCTTAATAATCACCTGAGAATAAACATGCTTAAAACGTCAAGAAAAATGTTGGTGAGTTATAGGTTTAACCTATATATATCAAATCGTAACAATAGACCACAAGATTTCATATTTCAATATACATCCCATACATAGAGATAAAAATCATTCATATGGTGAACACCTGGTAACCGACATTAACAAGATGCATATATAAGAATATCCCCATCATTCCGGGACACCCTTCGGATATGATATAAATTTCGAAGTACTAAAGCATCCGGTACTTTGGATGGGGTTTGTTAGGCCCAATAGATCTATCTTTAGGATTCGCGTCAATTAGGGTGTCTGTTCCCTAATTCTTAGATTACCAGACTTAATAAAAAGGGGCATATTCGATTTCGATAATTCAACTATAGAATGTAGTTTCACGTACTTGTGTCTATTTTGTAAATCATTTATAAAACCTGCATGTATTCTCATCCCAAAAATATTAGATTTTAAAAGTGGGACTATAACTCACTTTCACCAAATATCACTTCGTCGAGAATTTGATTTAGCCACGAGTTGATTCAGGAACCTATAACAATATATACATATATCAAAATATGATCAAAATATATTCACAATATTTTCTTTATTACGTGTTGATGATTTTTAGTTGTCCAGTTAGCGGTCCAATGTTAGAAGTCCACAATTGATCGTACATGAATAATTTAATATACATATCTTGAATCAATCCACGACCCAGTGTATACATATCTCAGTATTGATCATAACTCAAACTATATATATTTTGGAATCAACCTCAACCCTGTATAGCTAACTCCAACATTCACATATAGAGTGTCTATGGTTGTTCCGAAATATATATAGATGTGTCGACATGATAAGTCGAAACATTGTATACGTGTCTATGGTATCTCAAGATTACATAATATATAATATAAGTTGATTAGGTTATGGTTGGAATAGATTTATTACTAACTTTCACGTAGGTAAAATGAGTAGTTTTTATCAATCTTGTTTTACTCGCCATTTCTTCGTTTCTAATCCGTTTTGAGTGATTCCAGTGGCCACGGTTTCGTATTGAACTTAACTTTATGAATCTAAACAGAAAAAGTATAAGTTTATAGTCAAAAATACAAGTTACAAGTCATTTTTGAAAAAGGTAGTCATTTCCGTCGAAAGAACGACATCTTGATGACCATTTTGAAAAACATACTTTCACTTTGAGTTTAACCATGATTTTTGGATATAGTTTCATGTTCATAAGAAAAATAATTTTTCCAGAAGTATAGCTTTTAAATCAAAGTTCTTCTTAGCTTTTAATTATCCCAACCAAAACAGCCCCCGGTTTTACTACGACGGCGTATATCCAGTTTTATGGAGTTTATCGTGTTTTCGGGTTTTAAATCATTAAGTTAGCATATCATATAGATATAGAACATGTGTTTAGTTGATTTTAAAAGTCTAGTTAGAAGGATTAGCTTTATTTGCAAACAAGTTTAGAATTAACTAAACTATGTTCTAGTGATTACAAGTTTATAACGTTGAATAAGACAGCTTTTTATGTATGAATTGAATGATGTTATGAACATCATTACTACCTAATGTTCCTTGGATAAACCTACTGGAAATGAGAAAAATGGATCTAGCTTCAAAGGATCCTTGGATGGCTTGAAAGTTCTTGAAGCAGAATCATGACACGAAAACAATTTCAAGTAAGATTTCCACTCGAAATAAGATTGTAATAGTTATAGAAATTGAATTAAAGTTTGAATATGATTATTACCTTGGATTAGAAAGATAACCTACTGTAAGTAACAAAGGTTTCTTGATCTTGGATGATTACTTGGAATGGATTTAGAAAACTTGGAAGTAAACTTGCAATCTTGGAAGTATTCTTGATTTTATGAAACTAGAACTTTTGGAATTTATGAAGAACACTTAGAACTTGAAGATAGAACTTGAGAGAGATCAATTAGATGAATAAAATTGAAGAATTAAAGTGTTTGTAGGTGTTTTTGGTCATTGGTGTATGGATTAGATATAAAGGATATGTAATTTTGTTTTCATGTAAATAAGTCATGAATGATTACTCATAATTTTATAATTTTATGAGATATTTCAAGCTAGTTGCCAAATGATGGTTCCCACATGTGTTAGGTGACTCACATGGGCTGCTAAGAGCTGATCATTGGAGTGTATATACCAATAGTACATACATCTAAAAGCTATGTATTGTACGAGTACGAATACGGTTGCATACGAGTAGAATTGTTGATGAAACTAAACGAGGATGTAATTGTAAGCATTTTTGTTAAGTAGAAGTATTTTGATAAGTGTCTTGAAGTCTTTCAAAAGTGTATGAATACATATTAAAACACTACATGTATATACATTTTAACTGAGTCGTTAAGTCATCGTTAGTCGTTACATGTAAGTGTTGTTTTGAAACCTTTAGGTTAACGATCTTGTTAAATGTTGTTAACCCAATGTTTATAATATCAAATGAGATTTTAAATTATTATATTATCATGATATTATGATGTATGAATATCTCTTAATATGATATATATACATTAAATGTCGTTACAACGATAATCGTTACATATATGTCTCGTATCAAAATCATTAAGTTAGTAGTCTTGCTTTTACATATGTAGTTCATTCTTAATATACTTAATGATATGTTTACTTATCATAATATCATGTTAACTATATATATATATTCATATATATGTCTTCATATAGTTTTTACAAGTTTTAACGTTCGTGAATCACCGGTCAACTTGGGTGGTCAATTGTCTATATGAAACCTATTTCAATTAACCAAGTCTTAACAAGTTTGATTGCTTAACATGTTGGAAACACTTAATCATGTAAATAACAATTTCATTTAATATATATATATAAACATGAAAAAGTTCGGGTCACTACAGTACCTACCCGTTAAATAAATTTCGTCCCGAAATTTTAAGCAGTTGGAGGTGTTGACATATCTTCTGGAAATAAATGCGGGTATTTCTTCTTCATCTGATCTTCTCATTCCCAGGTGAACTCGGGTCCTCTACGAGCATTCCATTGAACCTTAACAATTGGTATCTTATTTTGCTTAAGTCTTTTAACCTCACTATCCATTATTTCGACGGGTTCTTCGATGAATTGAAGTTTTTCATTGATTTGGATTTCATCTAACGGAATAGTGAGATCTTCTTTAGCAAAACATTTCTTCAAATTCGAGACGTGGAAAGTGTTATGTACAGCCGTGAGTTGTTGAGGTAACTCAAGTCGGTAAGCTACTGGTCCGACACGATCAATAATCTTGAATGGTCCAATATACCTTGGATTTAATTTCCCTCGTTTACCAAATCGAACAACGCCTTTCCAAGGTGCAACTTTAAGCATGACCATCTCTCCAATTTCAAATTCTATATCATTTCTTTTAATGTCAGCGTAGCTCTTTTGTCGACTTTGGGCGGTTTTCAACCGTTGTTGAATTTGGATGATCTTCTCGGTAGTTTCTTGTATTATCTCCGAACCCGTAATCTGTCTATCCCCCACTTCACTCCAACAAATTGGAGACCTGTACTTTCTACCATAAAGTGCTTCAAACGGCGCCATCTCAATGCTTGAATGGTAGCTGTTGTTGTAGAAAAATTTTGCTAACGGTAGATGTCGATCCCAACTGTTTCCGAAATCAATAACACATGCTCGTAGCATGTCTTCAAGCGTTTGTAATGTCCTTTCACTCTGCCCATCAATTTGTGGATGATAGGCAGTACTCATGTCTAGACGAGTTCCTAATGCTTGCTGTAATGTCTGCCAGAATCTTGAAATAAATCTGCCATCCCTATCAGAGATAATAGAGATTGGTATTCCATGTCTGGAGCTAACTTCCTTCAAATACAGTCGTGCTAACTTCTCCATCTTGTCATCTTCTCTTATTGGCAGGAAGTGTGCTGATTTGGTGAGACGATCAACTATTACCCAAATAGTATCAAAACCACTTGCAGTCCTTGGCAATTTAGTGATGAAATCCATGGTAATGTTTTCCCATTTCTATTCCGGGATTTCGGGTTGTTGAAGTAGACCTGATGGTTTCTGATGCTCAGCTTTGACCTTAGAACACGTCAAACATTCTCCTACATATTTAGCAACATCGGCTTTCATACCCGGCCACCAAAAATGTTTCTTGAGATCCTTGTACATCTTCCCCGTTCCAGGATGTATTGAGTATCTAGTTTTATGAGCTTCTCTAAGTACCATTTCTCTCATATCTCCAAATTTTGGTACCCAAATCCTTTCAGCCCTATACCGGGTTCCATCTTCCCGAATATTAAGATGCTTCTCCGATCCTTTGGGTATTTCATCCTTTAAATTTCCCTCTTTTAAAACTCCTTGTTGCGCCTCCTTTATTTGAGTAGTAAGGTTATTGTGAATCATTATATTCATAGATTTTACTCGAATGGGTTCTCTGTCGTTCCTGCTCAAGGCGTCGGCTACCACATTTGCCTTCCCCGGATGGTAACGAATCTCAAAGTCATAATCATTCAACAATTCAATCCACCTACGCTGCCTCATATTCAGTTTGTTTCTGATTAAATATGTGTTGAAGACTTTTGTGGTCGGTATATATAATACTTTCGACCCCATATAAGTAGTGCCTCCAAGTCTTCAATGCAAAAACAACCGCACTTAATTCCAAATCATGCGTCGTATAATTTTGTTCGTGAATCTTCAATTGTCTAGACGCATAAGCAATCACCTTCGTTAGTTGCATTAATACACAACCGAGACCTTGCTTTGATGCATCACAATAAATCACAAAATCATCATTCCCTTCAGGCAATGACAATATAGGTGCCGTAGTTAGCTTTTTCTTCAATAACTGAAACGCTTTCTCTTGTTCATCCTTCCTTTCAAATTTCTTCCCTTTATGCGTTAATGCAGTCAAGGGTTTTGCTATTCTGGAAAAGTCTTGGATGAACCTTCTGTAGTAACCAGCTAGTCCTAAAAACTGGCGTATGTGTTTCGGAGTTTTCGGGGTTTCCCACTTTTCAACAGTTTCTATCTTTGCCGGATCCACCTTAATACCTTCTTTATTCACTATGTGACCGAGGAATTGAACTTCTTCCAACCAAAATGCACACTTTGAAAACTTAGCGTACAATTCTTCCTTCCTCAATACTTCTAACACATTTCTCAAATGTTCACCGTGTTCTTGGTCATTCTTTGAGTAAATAAGTATGTCATCAATGAAAACAATGACAAACTTCTCAAGGTATGGTCCACACACTCGGTTCATAAGGTCCATGAACACAGCTGGTGCATTAGTTAAACCAAACGGCATGACCATAAACTCGTAATGACCGTAACGTGTTCTGAAAGCAGTGTTTGGAATATCATCTTCTTTCACCCGCATTTGATGATACCCGGAACGTAAGTCAATCTTTGAATAAATATACGAGCCTTGTAGTTGATCAAATAAGTCGTCGATTCTCGGTAGTGGGTAGCGATTCTTGATGGTAAGTTTGTTCAACTCTCGGTAGTCGATACACAACCTGAATGTACCATCTTTGTTCTTGACAAACAAAACAGGAGCTCCCCACAGTGATGTGCTTGGTCGAATGAAACCACGCTCTAAAAGTTCTTGTAATTGGCTTTGCAGTTCTTTCATCTCGCTGGGTGCGAGTTTGTAAGGAGCACGAGCTATTGGTGCAGCTTCTGGTACAAGATCTATTTGAAATTCAACAGATCGATGTGGAGGTAGTCCCGGTAATTCTTTCGAAAATACATCGGGAAATTCTTTTGCGACGGGAACATCATTGATGCTCTTTTCTTCAGTTTGTACTTTCTCGACGTGTGCTAGAATAACATAGCAACCTTTTCTTATTAGTTTTTGTGCCTTCAAATTACTAATAAGATGTAGCTTTGTGTTGCCCTTTTCTTCGTACACCATTAAGGGTTCTCCTTCTTCTCGTACAATGCGAATTGCATTTTTATAACATACGATCTCTGCTTTCACCTTCTTCAGCCAGTCCATGCCAATTACATCAAAACTCCCTAACTCTACGGGTATCAAATCAATCTTAAATATTTCGCTACCCAGTTTAATTTCTCGATTCCGGCATATATAATATGCTGAAATTAATTTACCGTTTGCTAATTCAAGTAAAAATTTACTATCCAATGGCGTCAATGGACAACTTAATTTAGCACAAAAATCTCTACTCATATAGCTTTTATCCGCACCCGAATCAAATAAAACGTAAGCAGATTTATTGTCAATAAGAAACGTACCCGTAACAAGCTCTGGGTCTTCCTGTGCCTCTGCCGCATTAATATTGAAAACTCTTCTGCGGCCTTGTCCATTCGTGTTCTCCTGGTTCGGGCAATTTCTAATAATGTGGCCCAGTTTTCCACATTTATAACAAACTACATTGGCATAACTTGCTCCGACACTACTTGCTCCGCCATTACTCGTTCCGACACCATTTGTTCCTTTCGTTCTGTTAACCCCTGGTCCTTAGACCTCACACTTCGCCGCGCTATGATCATTTCTTTTACACTTGTTGCAAAATTTGGTGCAGAACCCCGAGTGATACTTTTCACACCTTTGGCATAGCTGCTTCTGATTGTTGTTGTTGTTGTTGCGGTTATTATTATTGTTGGGATGATTGTTGTAGTTGCTGTTGTTGTTGTTGTTGTTGTTGTTGTTGTTGTTGTTGTTGTTGTTGTTGTTGTTGTTGTTGTTGTTGTTGTTGTTGTTGTTGTTGTTGTTGTTGTTGTTGTTGTTGTTGTTGTTGTTGTTGTTGTTAGGCCGTTTGTTGTTGTTGCGATTGATGTTGCGATTGTTGGGATAGTTGTTACGATTATTGTTGTAATTGCTGTTGTTGTTGTATTGGTGATTCTTATCACCGTTTTCCTCCCACTTTCTTTTGACTTGCTTCACATTGGCCTCTTCAGCAGTCTGTTCTTTAATTCTTTCTTCAATCTGGTTCACTAGTTTGTAAGCCATTCTACATTCCTGTTGTATGGAGGCGGGCTCATGTGAACTTATATCTTCTTGGATTCTTTCCGGTAATCCTTTCACAAACGCGTCGATCTTCTCTTCCTCATCTTCGAACGCTCCCGGACACAATAGGAATAATCCTATGAATCGTCTTTCGTACGTGGTAATATCAAATCCTTGGGTTCGTAACCCTCTATGTTCTGTCTTGAGCTTATTGACCTCGATTCTGGGACGGTACTTCTCGTTCATCAAGTGCTTGAATGCTGACCACGGTAGTGCGTAAGCATCATCTTGTCCCACTTGCGCTAGTTAGGTATTCCACCATGTTAACGCAGAACCTGTGAAGGTATGCATAGCGTACTTCACTTTGTCCTCTTCAGTACACTTACTTATGACAAACACCAATTCGACCTTCTCGGTCCACCGTTTTAATCTGATCGGTCCTTCGGTTCCATCAAATTCCAAAGGTTTGCAGGCAGTGAATTCTTTGTAGGTGCATCCTACACGATTTCCTGTACTGCTAGATCCAAGGTTATTATTGGTATGTAGCGCAGCCTGTACTGCGGCTATGTTTGAAACAAGAAAGGAACGAAATTCCTCTTCACTCATATTCAAGGTGTGTCGAGTAGTCGGTGCCATTTCCTTCAAAATAGTCAAATGAAACGAGTTAATCATATAGAATATCAAGAGTAGTCAATAGTATTTCGTAGCGTAATATGAACTTATTTATAAAAGCTCTTTCTTCATATTAGCGTTTTATACTCTTTAATTCAGGTAGTACCTACCCGTTAAGTTCATACTTAGTAGCTAACATACCATTTCAACTACTACAATTCTATATGAAAAACTAATCACAAAAAAAATATATATCATATTCAAACCTTTATACAATAACTTGCAAACTTACAATACCGCTTTTTTTTTCTTCATATAGCATGAAATATAGCACATAAAACTTTGATACAAAGTAGTTGCGAAGATAATTCTATTTAATAAATAAGGCGTTCAGCAAAGGCAATAAAGACACGTAATTCATACGTCCAGAAACAAGTCATGCATTCTGGTTTTACTAATACCACTTCCCATCCTTGGTTTTGTGGAACATAACCATTGTGACCGATAGTAAGACAATGTGTTGTAACGTCGTCAAAAGGATGAAGGTTACGTAATGACCAACAGTCTCGTAATAACCTAAAAACCTCATTTCTTACCCCAATTACCGACTCCGTCACTTGTGGGAACATTTTGTTTAATAGTTGTAGCCCGATGTTCTTGTTCTCACGTTGGTGAGAAGCGAACATTACTAACCCGTAAGCATAACATGCTTCCTTATGTTGCATGTTAGCAGCTTTTTCTAAATCACGAAGTCCTATATTCGGATATATTGAGTCAAAATAATTTCTTAACCCGTTGCGTAAAATAGCATTTGGGTTCCCCACAATATATGAGTCAAAGTAAACACATCGTAACTTATGGATTTCCCAATGTGATATCCCCCATCTTTCGAACGAAAGCCTTTTATAAATCAAGGCATTCTTGGAACGTTCTTCGAATGTCTTACAAACTGATCTCGCCTTAAATAGTTGTGCCGAGGAATTCTGACCGACTCTAGACAAGATTTCATCAATCATGTCTCCGGGTAGGTCTCTTAAAATATTGGGTTGTCTATCCATTTTGTGTTTTTATACTGTAAAACAGACAAGAGTTAGATTCATAAAAAAAATACTTATTAATACAAGCAATTTTTACATATATCATAAAGCATAAGCACACTATATTACATATATTACACCACACGAATACAACTATCTTATTCCGACTCGCTCGTTTCTTCTTCTTCGGTTTTGGTTCGTTTTGCCAAGTTTCTAGGTATATATGATGTTCCCCTAATACGAGCCGTCGTTTTCCACATTGGTTTAGAAAAACCTGGTGGTTTAGAGGTTCCCGGGTTATTGTCACAACTTAAGAAATACGGGTGTTGACGATACATATAAAGTTCATCGGGTTTGGAATCAAATTTCTCTATTTTTATGCCCTTTCCCTTATTGTTCTCTTTTGCCTTATTAAATTGTGTTGGGGTAATTTCTATAACATCATCGGAATCCTTGTCGGGATCCGATTCATCGTAGAATTGGTAATCCTCCCAATACTTTGCTTCCTTGGCGGAAACACCATTGACCATAATTAACTTTGGTCGGTTGGTTGAGGATTTTCTTCTACTTAACCGTTTTATTATTTTCCCCACTGGTTCTATTTCTTCTTCCGGTTCCGATTCTTCTTCCGGTTCCAATTCTTCTTCCGGTTCCGACTCTTCTTCCGGTTCCTCTTCGGGAACTTGTGAATTAGTCCACGAATCATTCCAATTTACATTTGACTCTTCATTATTATTAGGTGAGTCAATCGGACTTGTTCTAGAGGTAGATATCTATCACATAATATCAAACACGTTAAGAGATTAATATATCACATAATATTCACATGTTAAAAATATATAGTTTCCCACAAAAATGTTAAGCAATCAATTTTAAAGAAAACACGGTCGAAGTCCAGACTCACTAATGCATCCTAACAAACTCGATAAGACACACTAATGTAAATTTTCTGGTTCTCTAAGACCAACACTCGGATACCAACTGAAATGTCCCGTTCTTATTGATTAAAAACGTTCCATATTAATTGGTTTCGTTGCGAGGTTTTGACCTCTATATGAGACGTTTTTTTTTCAAAGACTGCATTCATTTTAAAACAAACCATAACCTTTATTTCATCAATAAAGGTTTAAAAAGATTTACGTAGATTATCAAATAATGATAATCTAAAATATCCTGTTTACACACGACTATTACATAATGGTTTGCAATACAAATATGTTACAACGAAATAAGTTTCTTGAATGCAGTTTTTACACAATATCATACAAGCATGGACTCCAAATCTTGTCCTTATTTAAGTATGCGACAGCGGAAGCTCTTAATAATCACCTGAGAATAAACATGCTTAAAACGTCAAAAAAAATGTTGGTGAGTTATAGGTTTAACCTATATATATCAAATCGTAACAATAGACCACAAGATTTCATATTTCAATATACATCCCATACATAGAGATAAAAATCATTCATATGGTGAACACCTGGTAATCGACATTAACAAGATGCATATATAAGAATATCCCCATCATTCCGGGACACCCTTCGGATATGATATAAATTTCAAAGTACTAAAGCATCCGGTACTTTGGATGGGGTTTGTTAGGCCCAATAGATCTATCTTTAGGATTCGCGTCAATTAGGGTGTATGTTCCCTAATTCTTAGATTACCAGACTTAATAAAAAGGGGCATATTCGATTTCAAAAATTCAACCATAGAATGTAGTTTCACGTACTTGTGTCTATTTTGTAAATCATTTATAAAACCTGCATGTATTCTCATCCCAAAAATATTAGATTTTAAAAGTGGGACTATAACTCACTTTCACCAAATATCACTTCGTCGAGAATTTGATTTAGCCACGGGTTGATTCACGAACCTATAACAATATATACATATATCAAAATATGATCAAAATATATTCACAATATTTTCTTTATTACGTGTTGATGATTTTTAGTTGTCCAGTTAGCGGTCTGATAATATAAGTCCACAATTGATCGTACATGAATAATTTAATATACATATCTTGAATCAATCCACGACCCAGTGTATACATATCTCAGTATTGATCACAACTCAAACTATATATATTTTGGAATCAACCTCAACCCTATATAGCTAACTCCAACATTCACATATAGAGTGTCTATGGTTGTTCCGAAATATATATAGATGTGTCGACATGATAGGTCAAAACTTTGTATACGTGTCTATGGTATCTCAAGATTATATAATATACAATATAAGTTGATTAGGTTATGGTTGGAATAGATTTATTACTAACTTTCACGTAGGTAAAATGAGTAGTTTTTATCAATCTTGTTTTACTCGCCATTTCTTCGTTTCTAATCCGTTTTGAGTGATTCCAGTGGCCACGGTTTCGTATTGAACTTAAATTTATGAATCTAAACAGAAAAAGTATAAATTTATAGTTAAAAATACAAGTTACAAGTCGTTTTTGAAAGAGGTAGTCATTTCCGTCGAAAGAACGACATCTTGATGACCATTTTGAAAAACATACTTTCACTTTGAGTTTAACCATGATTTTTTAATATAGTTTCATGTTCATAAGAAAAATCATTTTTCCAGAATGATAGCTTTTAAATTAAAGTTCTTCTTAGCTTTTAATTATCCCAACCAAAACAGCCCCCGGTTTTACTACGACGGCGTATATCCAGTTTTATGGTGTTTATCGTGTTTTCAGGTTTTAAATCATTAAGTTAGCATATCATATAGATATAGAACATGTGTTTAGTTGATTTTAAAAGTCTAGTTAGAAGGATTAACTTTATTTGCGAACAAGTTTAGAATTAACTAAACTATGTTCTAGTGATTACAAGTTTATAACGTTGAATAAGACAGCTTTTTATGTATGAATCGAATGATGTTATGAACATCATTACTAACTCAAGTTACTTGGATAAACCTACTAGAAATAAGAAAAATGGATCTAGCTTCAAAGGATCCTTGGATGGCTTGAAAGTTTTTGAAGCAGAATCATGACACGAAAACAATTTCAAGTAAGATTTCCACTCAAAATAAGATTGTTATAGTTATAGAAATTGAATTAAAGTTTGAATATGATTATTACCTTGTATTAGAAAGATAACCTACTGTAAGTAACAAAGGTTTCTTGATCTTGGATGATTACTTGGAATGGATTTAGAAAACTTGGAAGTAAACTTGCAATCTTGGAAGTATTCTTGATTTTATGAAACTAGAACTTTTGGAATTTATGAAGAACACTTAGAACTTGAAGATAGAACTTGAGAGAGATCAATTAGATGAAGAAAATTGAAGAATGAAAGTGTTTATAGGTGTTTTTGGTCGTTGGTGTATGGATTAGATATAAAGGATATGTAATTTTGTTTTCATGTAAATAAGTCATGAATGATTACTCATATTTTTGTAATTTTATGAGATATTTCATGCTAGTTTCCAAATGATGGTTCCCACATGTGTTAGGTGACTCACATGGGCTGCTAAGAGCTGATCATTAGAGTGTATATACCAATAGTACATACATCTAAAAGTTATGTATTGTACGAGTATGAATACGGGTGCATACGAGTAGAATTGTTGATGAAACTGAACGAGGATGTAATTTTAAGCATTTTTGTTAAGTAGAAGTATTTTGATAAGTGTCTTGAAGTCTTTCAAAAGTGTATGAATACATATTAAAACACTACGTGTATATACATTTTAACTGAGTCGTTAAGTCATCGTTAGTCGTTACATGTAAGTGTTGTTTTGAAAGCTTTAGGTTAACGATCTTGTTAAATGTTGTTAACCCAATGTTTATAATATCAAATGAGATTTTAAATTATTATATTATCAGGATATTATGATATATGAATATCTCTTAATATGATATATATACATTAAATGTCGTTACAACGATAATCGTTACATATATGTCTCGTTTCAAAATCATTAAGTTAGTAGTCTTGCTTTTACATATGTAGTTCATTGTTAATATACTTAATGATATGTTTACTTATCATAATATCATGTTAACTATATATATATCCATATATATGTCATCATATAGTTTTTACAAGTTTTAACGTTCGTGAATCACCGATCAACTTGGGTGGTCAATTGTCTATATGAAACCTATTTCAATTAACCAAGTCTTAACAAGTTTGATTGCTTAACATGTTAGAAACACTTAATCATGTAAACAACAATTTCATTTAATATATATATAAACATGGAAAAGTTCGGGTCACTACACATTACTCCCTTTTTAAATGCTTTTACAATATATATTTTTGGGACTGAGAATACATGCGCTTTTATAAATGTTTTACCAAATAGACACAAGTAATCGAAACTACATTATATGGTTGAATGATCGAAGCCGAATATGTCCCTTTTTGCTTGGTAGCCTAAGAATTAGTAAACCGATCTACTAATTGACGCGAATCCTAAAGATAGATCTATTGGGCCTAACAAACCCTATCCAAAGTACCGGATGCTTTAGTACTTCGAATTTGTTTTATATCATATCCGATGGATGTCCCGGAATGATAGGGTATATTCTTATATGCATCTTGTTAATGTCGGTTACCAGGTGTTCAATCCATATGAATGAATTTTAATTCGCGAGTTACGCGTGTCAATATATGAAATCTTGTGGTCTATTAAAATGATGGAAATGAATGATTATGATAAACTAATGAACTCACCAACCTTTGGTTGACACTTGAATGCATGTTTATTCTCAGGTTTGAAAGAAATCTTCCATTGTGCATTTGCTCATATTAGAGATATTACTTGGAGTCATTCATGACATATTTCAAAAGACGTTGCATTCGAGTCGTCGAGTTCATCAAGATTATTACTAAGTCAATTTATAGTTGGATATATTATGAAATGGTATGCATACCGTCAACTTTCGATATAATGAAAGTTTGTCTTTTAAAAACGAATGCAATGTTTGTAAAATGTATCATATAGAGGTCCGTTCATCGCAATGGTACCAGATGTTATTGTATTCGTTCAGGAAGAATTTGGACGGGGTATGACATATTGTGTACAAACTGTTAATGGTGAAAATATTTTAACGGGTAGGTAATACCCCAGGAATATTTAGATTTCACATTAACATGTTATACTGTACATTCTTCAAATCCGATTTAACAAGTCATTTATTATCCTACCTACATCTACAGATATATGTATTCGTTCACCGAAGAATAACCATTTTCATTCAAATTCACTTTCTTTTACGAATTTTTACTGATCAGAATCCAAGTCAAGATTTGACAAGTGGCATAATGAAGAAAATAATGGACAAAAAAAAAATTGGTTATTAACCAATTAATTAATTACATAAAATTTCCTCATCATCTTCTAATCTTAAATATTTAAAATTTTAAGATTATATATTGGACTGTTGGACTGCTAACATTGGATTACTAACATTGGACAATTACAACGTATTAAAATATTGATTATAACATATGAAACTAAACATTTCTTCAAGTTTGCCACTTGATTTCATCTTAAACATCCTTTGTATCTTGATGATTACAATCAGCGTTTAATCATCTACAAACACAATTCTCTTGAAACCATCTCGGATTAATAACTGATGCTTCAGTTATGGTAGCATTAAATTGCAGAGGAAATAGCAAAATTGTAGATGGTCTAAATGGACAAAAGTTTGATAACAAAGAACGGAATGTTGGGAACGCTCGATAGAAAATTTGGTACTAAAAAAAAAGATTGAGCTAATCATTAAGGAGACCAATGTCAAATACAAGGACCAAATCCTATATTCAAAGAATCCATGTAATTCTGGATCCGATGAAATCTTTAGAGAATATCTTGCTCCGAAGTCATGTTAAAATCTTGCAGAAAATTTTTCTTCATCGACTTTCGAACTTAGAAATTCTAAAATATACTCATAAATATCTTCGATATTTCTGAGCATATTTTCATAAATATTCTCGTCTGAAATTATATACCTCTTCGTGCTTTCTGTGTTTCATTATATTGGAAACTTCTTTAAAATCTAAGTTTAATTTATGAATGAATTCTGGAAAAATGTAAGGAATTAGAGCATGAGTTAGTATAATATAATGACGCCCAACCAACGTGATTATATTACAGTAAATCATGCTGGAAATTCTAATGAAACATGATGATTCACAGATCATACCCTCATCATGTACCATGTTACATAACTCTGTCATTTTACTTAAACCTCTGAACATATCAAGAAATATATTCTTGATAGTTCCATCTTCCGTGATTTTGGTAACTTAACAAATCAAATCGTGCTATTACTTTTCTTTGCTGCTTAGAACATTAGTTATGTTTATCCCGAATTTAATACCTACGAATTCTGGATCATTATTCGCTTTACTTAAAGTCGGGAAGAGGAAACAAAAGCATGGAACTTCAAAATCTAAGGGAAAATATAAAGCCTGGCAACAACATGGAAATTACAAACCGTGTATATCGATGTGTATAGCGATGTAAAGACACGGGAGAATAATAAATACTATAACCCCTAGAGCATAGTAGAAGTAAACATATTCCTCCAGTGGGACTTGGAATAAAAGGATAATTGTTACGATAAACAAAATGAGGTCAATGATCAAAACTGGATTTAGCATTTTCAAAATATTTTGGAAGTATGAATGGAGGAAGAAAGTATAGGAATGGTGAAAATAATGGAACGAAAGTGATTAATTTATAGTGAAATATCAAACATAGCAATCGAGGTAGATGACCGCATTTAATTAAATAGGATCGTAATTCCCTCAATCACCGAAGAATCAAATCTTATATAGATTACGTAGATTTTCTCTAAATTCCATGAATTCCGGAAATCAACCATAACTATGTCAAGAGTTAAGACGAACCTTTATTACCTCAGTTCACTCTTTTGTGATAGCTTCACTCGTACTCTTCGAGTAATCGAATTATTTTATCTATATTACTCTATGGTAATAAAACTCTATTTATCAACTGATATTAGTCATGAAAACAATTTTTATTGTTAGCCATGACAACCACACTCAAATTTCGGGACGAAATTTCTTTAACTGGTAGGTACTGTGACGACCCGAAAATTTCCAACCTAATTTAAAATTTATCTTTATATGGTTTCGACACGATAAGCAAAGTTTATAATGTTGAGTCACAAATTTTTTTTAAATTATTTCATATATTCAATTGACCTTCGACTGTTCCCAACGATTCACGAACAATTAATTATAAATTAGATATGTGTGCGTATATATATATACATGGTAATTGGAATTTATAATTTGTAATATTATATGTTGTAATATATATATATATATATGTAATAAATATTAAAAATTCAATATATTATATAATTGGTAAATAGTAATAAATAGTAATATATTTAATCAAGTTACAAATTTGAATATGATAATAATTACTTTCATTATTATTATCAATAGTAATATTAATATTAAAATCAGTATTATTAATATTATTATTAATATTATTATTTTCAATATACTACATACATATATGAAATTGATATAAATAAATTGTTATAGTATTATTATTACTAATATTATTATTATCATTAATAATATTAGTATTATTCTAATTAATATTATTATTATTAATAATATTATTGTTATAAATTTTATAGTTACTATTATCATTATCGGTAATAATAATATTATTATTATTACTAGTATATTATTATAAAATTTTATTATTATTATGTATAATATTAAGAGTAGTATTATTATAGTTATATTTATATTTATTAATTAATAAAATTAATAATAATATGTAAATACAGATATATACATATATATATATATATATACAGATATATAAAAATAGATATATATATATATATATATATATATATATATATATATATATATATATATATATATATTTATATATATATACTGATATATACTGACATATTATATGAATCAGTATTATTGTATTAATTATATAATTATTAATTTAGATTAATTGAATAAGGAATAAAACAACCACAGAATCAAAATCTGTTTCACGTTACAATCCTACTGTAGGTAATTTGATTTTCTGGCTCTAAACTAGTACAAATCAAGATTTAATCACAAGAACAAAACAAACTTGGATAGGAATCAGTAACAGAAGAATGTACGAATTTATTACATCTGACTTATTTTTTCTTGTTTTCTTCTTCTTGTTTGAAGAATCCTGTCTACGTTCTGTTACATGTCGACTTCACAATCGTCCTTCAAATCTTGTTACTGCATAACCCTGCCGACCCAATCTAGCTACAAAACAACTTCAATTGATTCTTACACGATTACAAATTGAATATAACCGAAGATACAATCAATTTCAGTTGCAAGTCTCCATCATCTTTTTATGTTTTTGTTCTTATTTGTTTCGTTCCTTCTGGCCTCGAATAATTCTGTCGAGCACCATCAACCCTACAAAACAAAATGTGATCAATTATTATCGCGATATCACTCACAATATACATATATAATTACATATACAAAGCCTATAGATGGAGAGAGAGTTATAAATTTTCATTCACCACAATCTTTAAACCTGTTTAACCAACCACAAAACTTTGCTCGATCACGGTTTTATATCTACAACCAAAAAACCACTTATTATTGTTGAACCGAAGCCAAGAATCAAAAACCCCTGAGTTATCTACTGCACTTTGATTTCTATTTCTTCAACCTACAACAATCACCACCTTTCTTGTTATCTTATTTCCATCGACCCAAATCCACAACCTCAATCCACCTGCTTACTAATTTCGACCACCTTGATCATTAACCGCCACCTTAAAAATTTTTGTTTCAACTGCAATGGTTTTCTGTTTCTGTCTTAACCAAACAACCACCAATGATCACTATCTAACTGCTACATATAGCCTCCTGTTTCTTTTGATTCATAACCAAATCAAACACCCTTTTGTTAAACTGTCGTCGCTACCATGTGCCATTTTTTTTCTAATCGAAACCAAAGCCAAAAGGCTGCTCGAAACATGGCTACCACCATTTAAACACCACCAACAACCCTTTATCTTTCTACTACAAACTGCTACTATGTACTCTTGTTTTCCTATTTAGATGACACATAAACCCAACCTTTTAAACACCCCTTCGTTAACTATTACATACAAATAAACAAACCTATGAATGAAACAATTATGCTTTAAGAACAAAAAAGAAATTGAGGATATATTTTCACAATATAAGGTTGTAAACTTGGATATATAGTATATATTTATACATCATCTTCTTTCAATTATACATGTGGAACTAAGTGGAGTTTATGGCAGACCAAGAAAGATCACATAATGACGTTTTTTTTTAAGTAATGAAAATCACGTGAAGCTTTATTATTTAAAGTACCAGCAAGCTGTCTTTGATGATGAATCGAATATTGATGATGAAGTTCACGTGTCCTCCTTTTTCTCATGTTGGCCGACATTTACCCACATATGTAGCCTTACTTGATAAAAAAAAGAGAAAGGGACGTAGGGCAACTGCTGCTATTCTAGTATTATAATCGTGGGTATTGAGGTCCATATCAGGCCTAAGTTACGCTGTTTGACGTTTTAATTAAAAGCCCATTATTCACCTAATTTAAACTTTGTTCTAATTAGCCCAAAAATTATTTGGGTGAGCTATTGTTGTTGTCGATATGCTTGCGGCTTCATTCTTCTTCGTTATATTTTCTGACGATGCTAAGATGACTAGATGATGGTTAATTAATGATGATGATGATAGGATGATCATGTTGATATTATGATTATGATTAACTAGATTAATTTTAGGAAGAAGGAGATGTTGACAGAAAAGGGTTAATAGAAATTAAGATGGTGATTATTTCAGAAAAAGCAATGATAGAGTAAGGGTTAACAGTGTTTGTGTGTAACAAGAGGTCACGAGTTTGAGCCCTGACTGTGGCATATTTTTGGAAAAAGAAGAAGATGCTGGAATCAGTTAAACATACGGGTCAAATATAATTAAGCTGGGATATAAATTAGGAAAGGAGATTTGGAATAATGTTTAAGAGTATTACTGGGTTAGCGGGAGGTTGTGGGTTCAAACCCGGACTTGGGCATTTTTTTTTAAAGGCTACTTCTCTGAGGTAGTATTTCTATTACCATTACTATTATTATTATCGTAACATTTGTAGTATTAATATAAGTATTATTATTATTAATATTATCATTTTATGAATTAATAACATAAGTATCATTATTATTTTTATAATTTTTATTAGTAGTATTATTATTATATTAATATTAATACTAAGTATTATAAATATTATTGTTATTGTTATTACTATTATTATCATTATTATTATTATTATCATCATTATTACATTTAACATTAAAATTATTATTTTTAACATTATTATTACTATTATCATTATTTGTATTATTAATATTTCCATTATTATTATTACTATTACAACAAATATTATTTATTTAAAATATAATTATTACATATAACATAACTATATTAATATTTTTATTTAAAGTATATAAAATAAATAGAGTTAATTAAATTATTAATGAAACACATAATTAAAATAACAATTAAATCTCTAATAATATATAAATTTGTTCGATTACCATTATATGTGTTAATATGTATATAAATGATATAGGTTCATGAATTCGAGGCCAACCTTGCATTGTTCAGTTCAGTCATATGCATATTTTGCCACAAAATATCGTATCGTGAGTTCATTTGTTTCCCTTTTACTCTTTACATTTTTGGGACTGAGAATACATGCGCTGTTTTTACAACTGCTTTACTAAATGCCTTTGAAATCTATATTTTTGAACTGAGATACTTTTATAAATGTTTGTCGAGATAGACACAAGCAAAACATTCCTCGAATGAATTATTATGCATATAGAAGTTCTGTGGATTATTATTGAATTAGTTGGACGTGATAATTGCCACTAATTATTGTTAATATTTTCCCCTGATTATTATTGCTTGGTAACCTAAGAATTAGAAACCGGTATGGCCCTAATTCACGTGAATCCTAAAGGTAGCTACCAGGTTTAAAACCCCCACCCAGAATGTTCACTAGACGGAAGAGCTAGTGGGCGTGGTGTTTAGTACTTCGAAGTTTATATATTATATAGACGAGATATTCTGTTTTGGGGATATTATTGATGTGCATTATATGTTAAGGTCGGTTACCATGTTGAGCAATGAAATCAAATTTAATGTTATGTATCGAGAGAATGGTTTTTATACACAGGTTATGTGTATTATTTTTTTACATGAGATATGTGTACGGTTATTTAAAAATCGCGAGGCAACCTATGGGGGAAAAAAAGATACGAACCTACTCTGCTAAGAATTATGAAAAATGGTTTTGTACACGAGATAGGTGTACTGTATTAAAATTTTGTGGTGTATCAAAATGATGAATTTTATTGCTTATGATAAAACTATGAACTCACCAATCTTTTGGTTGACACTTTAAAGCATGTTTATTCTCAGGTATGAAAGAAATATTCCGCTGTGCATTTGCTCATTTTAAAGATATTACTTGGAGTCATTCATGGCATATTTCAAAAGACGTTGCATTCGAGTCGCTGAGTTCATCAAGAATATTATTAAGTCATTTATAGTTGGATATATTATGAAATAGTATGCATGCCGTCAACTTTCGATGTGATGAAAGTTTGTCTTTTAAAAACGAATGCAATGTTTGTAAAATGTATCATATAGAGGTCAAATACCTCGCGATGTAATCATATGTTATTGTATTCATCTTTATGGATTAGGACGGGTCGATTCAAACCACGCTCCAAAAGTTCTTGTAATTGGCTTTGGAGTTCCTTCATTTTGCTGGGTGCGAGTCTGTATAGAGCATGAGCTATTGGTGCAGCTCCTGGTACAAGATCTATTTGAATTTCAACAGATCGGTGTGGAGGTAGTCCCGGTAATTCTTTCAGAAATACATCGGGAAATTCTTTTGCGACGGGAACATCATTGATGTTCTTTTATTCAGTTTGTACTTTCTCGACGTGTGCTAGAATGACATAGCAACCTTTTCTTATTAGCTTTTGCGCATTCAAATTACTAATAACATTTAGCTTCGCGTTGCTCTTCTCTCCGTACACCATTAAGGGTTTTCCCTTTTCGCGCATAATACGAATTGCATTTTTATAACAAATGATTTCTGCTATTTCCTTTTTCAACCAATCCATGCCAATTATCACATCAAAACTCCCTAACTCTACTGGTATCAAATTAATCTTAAATGCTTCGCTAACTAGTTTAATTTCTCGATTCCGACATATTTTATCTGCTGTAATTAATTTACCGTTTGCTAATTCGAGTAAAAATTTATTATCCAAAGGCGTCAATGGACAGCTTAATTTAGAACAAAAATCTCTACTTATATAGCTTCTATCCGCACCCGAATCAAATAAAACATAAGCAGATTTTTCATCGATAAGAAACGTACCCGTACCAAGCTCCGGGTCTTCCTGCGCTTCTTTTATATTAATGTTGAAGACTCTTCCACAGCCTTGCCCATTATTATTCCCTTGGTTTGGGCATGCTCTGCTGAAATGGCTTGGCTTTTCGCATCCGTAACAAACAATAGAATTATTTGTTTTATTATTTTTATAGGTCGTTGGTCCATAGATGTCACATTTTGTTGCACCATGACCGGTTCTGTTACACTTTGTACACACTACAACACAGTACTTCTCTGGATGGTATCCGTCACACCTTCTGCATTGAATTTTCTGATTTTGGTTTCCATTTTTGTTATTGAGATAGTTGTTGGAATTGTTGTGGTTGTTATTGTTGTTGGAATGGTTGTTGTTGTTGTTGGGACGATTGTTGTAATTATTATTGGGATTGCGTTTGTTGTTTTTGTGATTAATGTTGCGGTTGTTGTGATAGTTATTGCGGTTGTTATTGTGATTGTTGTGGTTGTTGTACTTGTGACCCTTGTCACTGTTTTCTTCCTACTTTCTCTTGACTTATTTCATGTTGGCCTCTTCGGCCGCCTGCTCTTTAATTCTTCCTTCAATCTGGTTCACTAGTTTGTGAGCCATTCGACTTGCCTTTTGTATGGAGGTGGGCTTGTTTGAACTCACATCCTCCTGAATCCTTTCTGGTAGTCCTTTTACAAATGCGTCGATCTGCTCTTCTTCATCTTCAAACACTCTTGGACACAATAGGAACAACTATGTGAATCGTCATTCATACGTGGTAATATCGAATCCATGTGTTCATAATTCTCTAAGCTCTGCCTTGAGCTTATTGACCTCATTTCTAGGACGGTACTGCTCATTCATCATGTGTTTGAATGCTGACCACGGTAGTGTGTAAGCAGCATCTTATCCCACCTGCTCGAGATAGGTGTTCCACCATGTTAATGTAGTACCTGTGAAGGTATGCGTGGCGTACTTTACCCTATCTTCTTCACTACATTTACTTATGGCAAACACCGATTGAACCTTCTCGTTCCACCGTTTTAATCCGATTGGACCCTCGGCTCCATCAAATTTCAAAGGTTTGCAGGCAGTGAATTCTTTATAGGAGCATCCTACACGATTTCTTATGGCGTTAGTTTCATTGCTAGATTTAGAATTA
The DNA here is from genome assembly GCF_046630445.1 of Rutidosis leptorrhynchoides. NCBI lineage: Eukaryota > Viridiplantae > Streptophyta > Magnoliopsida > Asterales > Asteraceae > Rutidosis > Rutidosis leptorrhynchoides. The sequence goes on from NC_092336.1 coordinate 339,721,075, forward strand.
TTGTTGTTTTGCATCGCAGCCTGTACTGCGGCTATATTTACTGCAAGGAAAACACGGAAGTCTTCCTCGCTCATGTTCAAGTTCTGATGAGTCGTCGGTGCCATTTCCTTCAAAAATAGCCAAAAGAATCAAGTTAATCATATAGAATATTATGAGTAGTGAATAATATTTCGTACCATAATATGAACTTATTTATAAAAGCTTTTTCTTCATATTAGCGATTTATAAGTTTTAATTCGGGTAGTACCTACTCGTTAAGTTCATACTTAGTAGCTAATATACAATTTAACTACTACAATTCTATATGAAAAACTGATTACAATAATATTTCGCGTTCAAACTTTTATACAATATTTTACAAACGTACAATACGGCTATTTTACATATAGCATGAAATATGGTACACAATAACTTTGATACAAGGCAGTTGTGAAGACAATTCTAGTTAAGCGCAAGTCGTTCAGCAAAGGCAATAAAGATACGTAATTCATAGGTCCAGAAACAAGTCATGCATTCAGGTTTTACTAATACTATTTCCCATCCTTGGTCTTGTGGAAGATAACCGGTGTGGCCGTTGGCTAGGCAGTATGTTGTAACGTTGTCAAAAGGACGGGGGTTACGTAACCCAACAGCCCCGTTATAATCTAAAAACCTTATCTCAAACCTCAACTACTGAATCCGTCACTTGTGGAAATGTTTTATTTAGAAGCTGCAATCTGATGTTCTTTTTCTCAATTTGGGGAGAAGCGAACATCACTAACCAGTAAACATAACATGCTTCTTTAAGTTGCATGTTTGAAGCTCTTTCTAAAGAACGAAGTCCTATGTTGGGATATGTGCAGTCAAAATAGGATCTCAACCCGTAGCGTAAAATTGCATTTGGGTTTCCCGCACTCAATGACTTAAAGAAAACACGGCGTAACTTAAGGTCTCGCCAATGTGATATACACCATCTATTGAAGGAAAGCCTTTTATAAACCAAGGCATGCCTGGAACGTCTTTCAAATGTTCAACAAGTTAATTTCGCCATAAATAATTGTGTCGATGAATTCTGACTAACTCTAGACAAGATTTCATCAATCATATCCCCTGGTAGGTCTTCTAAAATATTCGGTTGTCTATCCTTAACATCCATTTTGTGTTTTTATACTGTAAAATAAACGAGGATTAGATTCGTAAAAGATAATTAACAAACAATACAAGCAATTTTTACATATAACATAAACGTACAAGCACACTACAATACCTATATTACACAGCATGATTACAACTCTTTATTATGACTCACTTGTTTCTTCCTCCTCGGACTTGGTTCGTTTTGCTAATTTCCTAGGGATACATGGTGCTCCTCTAATACGAGTCATCGTTTTCACAAATGGTTTAGAAAAACCTGGTGGCTTAGATGTTCCCGGGTTATAGTTAAAATTTAAGAAATACGGGTGTTTACGATACACCCCATCACGGTACTTCATGTTAACATAGAGTTCATCATATTTGGGATCGGTTTTCTCTATTTTGATAGCTTTTCCTTTTATTATTTTCTTTTTCTTTCTTAAATCAGGTCGGGGTAATTTCTATAACATCATCAGAATCCTCGTCGGGATCCGATTCATCAGAAAATTGGTAATTTTCCCAATATTTTTCCTCCTCCGCGGAGACACCACAAACCATTTTTAACTTTGGTCCATTTGTTGATGATTTTCTTTTATTTAATTGATTCTGTGGTTCTTAATATTTCCTCCCCCGTATCTTCCTCTTCTTCCGGTTCCTCTTATTCCGGTTCCTCTTCTCCCTATTCCTCTTCTTCCGGTTTCTCTTCTTCTGGTTCCTCTTCTTCCGGTTCCTCTTCTTCCGGTTCTTCTTCTGGAATTTGTGAATCTTCTCAAAATATATTCTACTCTTCATTGTTATTAGGTGAGTCGATGGGATTAGTACTGGAAGTAGACATCTATCACACATTAACTAACACATTAGTAATATACCACTTAATATTTACATGTAAAAATATATTTTTTTCCACTCACTAATGCATCTTAACAAACTCGGTTAGACACAGTCGAAGTCCAGACTCACTAATGCATCTTAACAAACTCGGTTAGACACACTAATGTAAATTTATGGTTCTCTAAGACCAATGCTATGATATCAACTGAAATGTTCCGTTCATATCGATTATAAACGTTTCATATTAATTGGTTTCGTTGCGAGGTTTTGACCTCTATATGAGACGTTTTTCAAAGACTGTATTCGTTTTTAAAACAAACCATAACCTTTATTTTATCGATAAAGGTTTAAAGGACGTAGCCTAGATTATCAAGTAATGATAATCTAAAATATCACGCTTACACACGACCATTACATTATGGTTTACAATAATTAATATGTTACAACAAAGTAAATTCTCGAATGCAGTTTTTAAAAAATATTATACAAACATGGACTCCAAATATTGTCCTTAATTTAGTATGCAATAGCAGAAGCTCTTAACAATCACCTGAGAATAAACATGCTTAAAACGTCAACAAAAATGTTGGTGAGTTATATGTTTAACCTATATATTTATCAAATCGTAATAATAGGCCACAAGATTGCATTTCCCATAAACAACCATCTGTATAAAAATCATTCATATGTTTGAACACCTGGTAACCGACATTAACAAAATGCATCTAGAATATCCCCAAAACAGAACCACTCGTCTGTAGAGAAAAATTGAAGTACTAAAGCAGTTCAAAATCTCTGACTGGGGCGTGTCAAAGCCAGTAGATCTACCTTTAGGATTTGCGTCAATTAGTGGCAATTATAATAAACACTAATTCATGGGCTACCAAGTTCAACAAGGGCGATATCCGATATAGCAATTCAACATAGAATGTGGTTTTAATTACTTGTGCCTATTTTGTAAAACATTTATAAAACTGCATGTATTCTCATCCCAAAAAGATTTTAGATAATAAAAGTGGGACTATAACTCACTTTCACAGATTTTAAAATCGTCGGAAATAACACTTGGCTACGGGTCGATTCACGAACCTATAACAAATATATACATACATATCAAAGTATGATCGAAATATATTCATAACATTTTTTATTATGTTTTGATGATTTAAGTTGTTAAATTAGCTGTCCAACGTTAGTAGCCCACAATTAGTAGTCCATAGTTAGTAGTACATAAATAAATCAATATATGCATATTATCTCGAATCAATCCACGACCCAGTGTATGCATGTCTCAGACTCGATCACAACTCAAAGTATATATTATTTTAAAATGAACCTCGACCCTTTATATGCTAACTCGAGCATTACCGCATATAGAGTGACTTACGGTTATTCAAATAATATATATAGATGACGTCGATATGATATGTCAAAACATTGTATACGTGTCTATGGTCTATCAAGATTACATAATATATATTAGAATACATGTATAATACAATATAAGTTAGCTAAGTTATGGTTAGTATAGATTTGTTATAAAATATACGTAGCTAAAACTAGTAATTTTTACCAATTTTGTTTTACCCATCATTTCTTCGTTACAAATCCGTTTTGAGTGAATCAAATTGTTATGGTTTCATATCGAACTTAACTTTATGAAACTAAACAGAAAAATTGATGGTTTATAGTCAGAGTTACAGGTTACAAGTCATTTTTGTAAGAGGTATTCATTTCAGTCGAAAGAATGACGTCTTGATGACCATTTTGAAAAACATATTTCCACTTTGAGTTTAACCATGATTTTTGGATATAGTTTTATGTTCATAAGAAATATCATTTTCCCAGAAGAACAGCCTTTAAATCAAAGATTAAGATAGTTTTTATTTAACCAACCCAAAACAGCCTCCGGTTTTACTACGACGGCGTATGTCCAGTTTTACGGTGTCCTTCGTGTTTCCAGGTTTTAAATCATTAAGTTAGCATATAATATAGATATAGAACATGTGTTTAGTTGATTTTAAAAGTTAATTTAGAAGGATTAACTTTGTTTGCGAACAAGTTTAGATTTAACTAAACTATGTTCTAGTGATTACAAGTTTAAATCTTCGAATAAGATAGTTATATAATTATGAATCGAATGATGTTATGAATATCATTACTACCTCAAGTATAGTAGGTAAACCTACTGGAAGTGATAAGAAATGATCTAGCTTCAAAGGATCTTGGATGGCTTGTATCACACCCCCAAATAGGGCCTGGGTATTTGTGACAAATTATATCAAATCACAGTTGTATAAACGAGAACGACTCTACATGAGACGTTTTGTTAAGTTTTGCAGCAGAAGATAAATATGTCTTTAATTGATATGATATGTAATGAAGACTCCAAGCATAGCAAGCAATCATCATCAATGCAGTAGATATACAGCAGAAGCAATATTTAAGTACCTGAGAATAAACATGCTTAAAAAGTCAACACGAGGTTGAGTGAGTTCATAGGTTTGTCATAAATAATGATTTTAGTAATAGTGTTAGACCACAAGATTTATTTTCATAAGTAGATCACTCAGATCCAGTCAAGTTGATCTCCCGCAGGATCAAAAAGTTATGCCAGTGCGTGATATTTAGACTAAACGTTGTTTGCCCCGTGACAAGTTGTCCTTGTCGTTTAATTTCATTATCAAGTAATACAAAGACTTAGTCAAATGTATCAGGGATGTTACTCCCGATAGGCCTATCCCCAATAATTAAGAATGCCGCAGCAATTAAAAATATCACTGTATGGACTTAGTCGGACATAGCCGGGTATAGCATAGTTTTAACAGTTGGTACTGATATTTTGACTAGACTTTCAAGTTTGCCCCGTAACAAGTTATCATTTATACTTGTCGGTTGGGAACTTGCTGGTCATAGCCCAACATATCACAGTTTAATAGTTGGTACTTGTATTTAGACTAGACTTTCAAGTTTGCCCCATAACAAGTTATCGTTTATGCTTGTCGGTTGGGGACTTGCTGGTCATAGCCCAACATATTACAGTTTAATAGTTGATACGTGTAAAACAGTTATAAAAGTTGCGCATGTATTCTCAGCCCAAAAATATAGATAAAAAGGGAGCAAATGAACTCACCTTAAATAGCAGTTGAAGTATTCTACGCAAGAAGGAAAGTAAACAAGTAAGTGATCTGGATATCAACCTTGAGGTATAACGTTTGATTAGTTAATGTCTAACTTGACATAAAGTATGTTTATTAATATAGAAACTATATTGACAGTGACGGTTTTCGAGAAAAGTTCCTATTTCTCAAAAGTTTCTATTTTTGGAAACCTACTATTTATGAAAAACTTCCACTTATAGCAAGCTTCTAGTTTAAGAATGTTCGGGTTATAATTCTTAACAAAGATGTTGTACAATCTCGCCCAAACTTCGCCGCTAACATGCAAGTCACTCGAATGATCTATTGTTACCGAGCGGCCCAGGATCTCTTGACCATAATCTAAGTCTTGGCATTCGAGATCCACAAGCGTCCCATAATGGTAACAAGGATCACCCTAGGCCACAAGTAGCGGTGGTGTTTGTAGTGTTTGTACGCTATCTTTAATTATAACTTTCACGTTAGGTGCGTATATACATATATATTCATTAATTCGATTTTAACTATAACTCCTATATATTAATTCATAAAAATACTTTTATAATTTTTAGTAACATATATTACTAATTATAACATGTTATTTATTTTAATTTTAATTGCATATAATTTATAACATTATTTACATGTTTCGGTAAAAAAAATAATAAACCGAAGTAAATAGTAAAAAGTAAAAAGTAAAAGTAAAAAGTAAAAAGTAAGAAAAGAATACTTACTAGTAGTAATTCTTCAAAGAGAGAATGAGAGAAATTTTGGTGTGAGTTTGAATGAGAAATGGGGGGTATTTATACTTGAAAAAATTAGGTAAAAAGAATAAAATAATTAAAAGAAAAAGTAATATTTTAATTTTTAATGGGATTTTAAAATTCAAAAGTATTAAATGTTAGGTCATGGGATAATGCACAAAATAAAATAATAAAAGTAGTTTTCCATTATAATTTTTAATTAGAAAGTAATTTATTTGTTTATTTATTTATTTTATTAAAAAAATCATTTATTTTAAGGATTTTTTATATATATTTTTTAAAATAAACAAATTGATTTACTACTTTTCCAAGAATATTTGTTAATATATTTTTTTTATTCATAATAACAATACTGATAATAAAGATATTAATTATTGGTATCTTGTTTAAAAAGGATATTAATAATAATAATATTAATATATCAAATTAATGCGTAATTATTTACAAATAATTGTTCGTGAATCGTTGAAATTAGTCGAGGTTAAATGAAATCATATAAAGATTTTTGTTTAAATTTTGCCGAAAATTTACGGGTTGCCACAGCTTGAAAGTTCTTGAAGTAGAATCATGACACGAAAACAAGTTCAAGTAAGATTTCTACTCGAATTAAGATTGTTATAGTTATAGAAATCGAATCAAAGTTTGATTATGAGTATTACCTTGAAATTGTATGATATCCTACTATAAATAACAAAGATTTCTTAAGGTTGGATGATCACTTGAAATGAATTTGTAAGATTGAAAGTAAGCTAGCAAACTTGAAAGTCTTCTTGATGTGTTCTTGAGTAGTTGTTTTGTAAGTTGATCTAGGTTAGGATTTTTGAACTAGATTGAGTTAGATTTTGATGAAGATGATGAAGAACTCTTAGAACATCAAGGGAGAACTTGAGAGATATGTGTTTGATGCATGAAAGTTGGAATCAAAATGTGTTTATGGTTGGTGAAAGTGAGCGTGAATATGGATTCAAGATATAGGCTCCATTAGTTTGATTTTTAGTGTAATCATTCATGCTAGTTGCCAAATGATGGTTCCCACATATTTAGGTGACTTATTAAGGCTGCTAAGAGCTGATAATTGAAGTGTATATACCAATAGTAAATACATCTAGAACTGCGTATCATACGAGTACGAATACTGAGTGGATACGAGTAGAATTGTTGATGAAAATGAATGAGAATGGATTTGTAACCATTTTTGTTAAGTATGAGTGTTTTGATATATGTCTTGAAGTCCTTCAAAAGTGTATTAATACATCTTAATACACTACATGTATATACATTTTAACTGAGTCGTTAAGTCATCTTTAGTCGCTACATGTAAGTGTTGTTTCAAAACCTTTAATTTAACGATCTTCTTAAATGTAATTAATCCATTGTTATTATACTTAATGAGATGTTAAATTATTATGTTAACATGATAACATAGTGTATTAATATATCTTAATATCATATATATGTGATGATCCGAAAATTTTCGATCAAATTTAAACTTTAATCTTTATATGTTTCCGACACGATAAGCATAGTCTGTAATATTAAGTCTCGAAAATTTTAGAACTGTGTTTATATAATCAAATACCCTTTGACTACTCCCGAAGATTCACGAACTATTTTGTGTACATAAATATGCGAAAATATATATAAAATGAATAAATATTAAATACTCAGAAAAAAAGTTATTATATATATATATATATATATATATATATATATATATATATATATATATATATATATATTATTAAAAATGACATGTGTAAAAGTAATATATTAAGTATAAATACAATTGTAAATATAGTTATTATTATTAGTAAATATTATTACCATTATCATTAAGAAATATTATTATATATAGATTATTGTTATTATTATCATTAAATTATTAAGAACTAATACAATTTATTACATTTATCATTAATAATATTATTAATATCATTTAAGTATTATTTGATAATATTAATAATATTAATATTAATTATATTATTAATATTATTAAAAATTTTATTATAATTCTTAATCTTTAGTATATAAGATCATTCTTACGATTTCAAAAATCAAGAGTTGTTTTGCATCTCAATCCAACAGTACTCAATTTTGTTTTTGCCCCCAATTAGTTTCATATCAACATCAATCAATCGTACTAGTTAGTTAACTTTACAGCCCAATATTTTTTTTATTTAATTTCTGCTTTCGATTAAATTGAGTTTTGTCTAATCACATAAACTAACAAACAAATTATAATTTGGTCAGATGAGCTGTAAACATGTTCAATATGTGTGAATCATAAAAATATATTGTGTAATGTAGTATACACTACTTGCATACATGAATAACACATAAACACACATGCAAATCCCAAACCCATCCCTTGGTCTTTCTCCTTCTCTTCTTGTCCTGGCAACCCTCCTTTCCACCACCATAAACCCGTAAACAAGCACCACAATCTAAGTTTTTCTGTTTCTATTCAAACTCCACCACTTCAACATCATTGAACCATCCACCACCGTGACCTGCAATAACTGCTGCAAGTTTTTGTTTCAGTCACGAGATACCAGAGACAACTATCATAAGCTGTCTCCCTCTCTCTCTACTCTCTCTCCATTTTTCTTCTTCTACTTTGGCCGTAAACCATCTCACAAAGCATTATCATCACCACAAAACCACCACCTTTCATCCACTGGTTCATCACCACTAAATTACCATTTATGATAACCATCACAAACAATCACCTCCACCACTAATTCAATTCTGTTTATGATCGTACTTCAACAACCGTCGATCAACTGGCCAAACCACCCGCCATAACCATATGTAATTGATGATTTCGTCCTTAAATCAAACGACACCCACTTTATAGAACCGTCACCTAGACATCACCATTAACACCATGAAACTACTCTCATCATCACCTTCGAACATGTTTTTCTTTTCTGTTTCATGATTTTGTTTCTCGTCTAAAGATAAACCCACGTTATTTTTTTTCTTTTGCTAGTGATGTTAAAGTTAACTAGCTATATTCTTTTTGGGAAGACATTCACATGGCTATAAATGACTTTGAGCATTAAGTGGGAAACATGTAGACCTCCACATGTTCTTTTTCTTTCTTGTTTTGTTGTTCCAGTACTAGATCGATACTAAGTTAAAGAATTGGGCCGTGAATCTTTATGTTAGGTGTTGGGCCGAGTTGTTAATTGTTTTATTAGTGGGCCGTAATCCATCCTCATTCGGTTGGGCTAGGTATGTAAGCTGTTGTTGTTGCTGTACGAACCAAAACGTCTGCAAAATATTAGTTTATGTTGTTGCTCTCTTCAATTCACTTACGAGACTGTTACATAAAGGATAATTATGGCGATTGAATTACAAAGTTAATGATGATGATAATTAATAAATGATTATGATATGTGATGTATTATGTGATGATATGTGATACGTGTTCTGCAATATGACGAGCATGAACACGAAAATGATGAGGACGATTAGGATTTATGATGATAATGACGAGATTCTGATAGATAGAAGAAGATATTAGTGAAGAACGTCATGATGTTAAATGGGGTCGATTAGTTTAGGGAGAAGGGAAGAAGAAATGGGAAATAGAATCGATGGGTTATATAAATTTAAACCCTATACAAAACAGATAAACAAGTATAGCTGAACGGTTAAGTGGTGGTGTCGGGTTTCAAGAGGTCTTAAGTTCAAGTCCGGTTATGGCCATATTTTTTTTTTTTTTGGAAAAACATTTAAGGTAGACTCTTTACTATAATTATTATTATTATTATTATTATTATTATTATTATTATTATTATTATTATTATTATTATTATTATTATTATTATTATTATTATTATTATTATTATTATTATTATTATTATTATTATTATTATTATTATTATTATTATTATTATGCCTAATATTATTATTATTATGATTATCATTCTTAGTATTATTAATAATATCATTTAAATTAATATTATTAGTAATATGTTTATTATTATTATTATTATTATTGTCATTATTATAAGTAGTATAACAAATATTATTATCATTATAAGTATTACTAGTGTTAGTATTATTATTATCATATAGGATTAGTATTAGTATTATAATTGTTAAGATTATTATTACTAAAATAGGTATTATGATAGAAAGTTCACTTATTATTATTAGGATTACAATTACGAATATGATTTCTAATACTGTTTCTAATATGAATGCTATCATTTAAAAATGTAACTTTATTATTTTAACTACTAGTATAAGTATTATCATAATTAGGATCATCATTATTATCAATACTATAAAAATGACGCAAACTAGTTTTATTATCATTAATATTAGTATTAGTATCCTTTTATAATCATTAGTATTACTATTATTATTATTATTATTATTATTATTATTATTATTATTATTATAATTATTATTATTATTATTATTATTATTATGATTTTTATTATTATTATTATTATTATTATTATTATTATTATTATTATTATTATTATTATTATTATCATTTTTATCAAAATTTATAAAATTAATAAAATTATCATATAGATTGTTATTAGTAACAATATTACTATAACAAATAAGTATTTCCTATATAATAGTATACTTATTACACTACCATAACATTACATATAATTATATACATTAAGATTATTTATACAAATATTTACATATAACAAATTATTGATTTTTAATATAATATTAATCATATGTATATATATACCTATATAAATATTAACTATTTTTATTAAATATACGAATTAGATATATATATATATATATATATATATATATATATATATATATATATATATATATATATATATATATATATATAACAAAAGTTATAATATATGAAATTGTTCAATTACGATTATATGTATTAATAGATATACAAATGGTATAGGTTCGTGAATCCGAGGCCAATCCTATACTTGTTCAATGTCGTTCTATGTATTTTTACTACAAAATACACTAGGTGAGTTTCATTTGATTCCCTTTTACTCTTTATATTTTTGGGACTGGGAATACATGCGCTTTTATAAATGTTTGACGCAATAGACAAAAGTACCTTAACTGCATTCTATGATAGAATTATCTGGGATTGGGGTTGATTATTATGACACGCATTAGCCCCCGGTTTCCGTTAGAGCGTATGAGCTCCCGAGCCGGGTGAATGGTTTATTATTTATGACATTTTGGCACCGGTTGTCCTATATTTTATAAACCTGTGTTCAGCCGTGGGGTGTAAAGACCGGCACAGAGGTTCTATATTTTGAAGGCACATGTATTCAGCCGTGGGGTGAAAGACCGGCACAGATGGTTACTATTATATTTTGAATCCTCACCAGGTGTTCTTCATATGAAAGATATTTTTGTGAAGTTGGAATGGGACTTCTGCACGTTTTATAATATTTAAAATCTTGTGGTATATTAAAATGATGAAAATGAAATGATTACTATAAACTGATGAACTCACCAACCTTTTGGTTGACACTTGAAAGTATGTTTATTCTCAGGTTTGAAAGAAATCTTCCGCTGTGCATTAGCTCATTTTAAGGACATTACTTGAAGTCATTCATGACATATTTCAAAAGACATTGCATTCGAGTCATTGAAGTTAATTAGAGATTATTAAGTAAATGATGGATGTATAGTTGGATATTATAAAATGGTATGCATACCTGTCAACTTTCGATATAATGAAAGTTTGTCTTTTAAAAACGAATGCAATGTTTGTAAAATGTATCATTTAGAGGTCACGTACCTCGCGATGAAATCAACTATTATGAATCGTTTATAATCAATATGGACTTCGTCCGGATGGATTAGGACGGGGCATCACAGGTGGCATCAGAGCTGGTATAACGCCGTTCATATGTGGCGGGTTAGTCGTAAAGGAGGTTCTCACAGTGTTACCTGTGACGAAGCATTGGCTATTACTTCTTGCGATCCCTTACAAGGGTTGGCAGTAGCCGAGAGGCAGGCCCTAAAATCAGTATCTGAGGTACACTCAGTGGTCACCAGGCTGTTAGCTGGGAAGGCACTGGGTGGGACGGTGGCTGTCCCCAATTGTATCACAGGTGGTATCAGAGCAGTGGTCGTAGCGAACTAGGTTTACATTTGTGTGTCTAACTAGGAGTTGTTAGGATGCATTAGTAAAGTCTGGACTTCGACCTAGTAGTTGTTAGGTTATATTAATGAGTCTGGACTTCAACCTGGTCCGCATATCAAAAGTTTTGCTTATCATTTCTAGTCGGAAATCATCTGCTTATCATCCTTAATAAATTATCTGCTTATCATTCTTAAGTCTAGATACATCTTACTGCATTCATTGCATAGATAGTGTATAGAAAAAATTCATATATTAGTGTATCCGCTAATTCATATCTTAGCGTATCTGCTAATTCATATCACGGCGTATCTGTTACTTTAAACTTTTCCTGACATATTCCGTAAATTCCCTTCGTAATCTATGGGATCTCATGTACTATGTATAGGTATTCTATGTAATTAGAATATCATCCGTTATCCGAAAATCATTTCATATCGAAAAATCCTTTATTCAATCGTACGCAATGGAACTCACCATTAGTTCAAGTCCCTCGGATTCCGACATGGAGTCCCACTCCAGCACCGAAAGCAGCGTTACCTGAATGAATCAATCAGTCAGCCATCCCCAATTCATCTGATGAGTTCGTAGTTGAATTAAGACGAGAAGAAGGTGATCCATTCCATCAACCAAATTCACCTTTTGGCGAAGAACCTGAATCACTTACCGGCGAACCTGTTCGAAACACCATTTTTCACTCTCATTACCCGAATATCTCGCCATGATTATATTCTATCTAAAATTCTAAATCTTATTCACTCGCTCGTTCCTACCGACAATCGTCCCGGAGTAATAAGTCAACGAGCTTCGCACCCGAGTTGTAGCCGTGAAAAGTATGGTGTAAAATGTACCAGCTTCAACAACATTATCGGCATCCACAGTACCACCATCACCTACAGCAACATCCGCATCCCACACCTCAACATTACAATCTGTTCCACGAACATCAACATCATACGCACCATGGATACCAAGGAGTACCAACCGCAATTAACAACGAAGTATTGAACCATATCTTCATTAATATTCTGTGAAGAATATGTGGATCCTAATAATTAACAATGAAGTATTGATCCATAACTTCATCAATATTCTGCGGAGAATATGTGGTTCCTAATAGTTTTAGAAATTACTTATTCTAGCTCAAACCGAAAATCAAATGAGTCTAATATTATATTGACTCATTAAATCGATGATTACATCTGAAGAAAATATATATATATATATATTTTCATAAAGATTGTGATTAAAAATTCTTTCATACAAACTGTTAATGATGAAAATATTTTAACGGGTAGGTAATACCTGATGAATACTTAAGATTTCACATTAATAAGTTACACTGTACATTCTTCGAATCGGATTCAACGGTCATTTATTATCCTACTTACATCCACAGATATATGAATCCGTTTACCACAGAATAACCATTTCCATTCAAATTTCATATTTGGATTTTGACCTATCAGAATCCAACAAGTGGCATAATGAAGAAAACATTTGACGGAGTAAAATTTGTTAGAAACAAACAAATTAACTATGAGTAAATTTTGTTAAGAATTCACGCTAACAAAATCCTAGCTAACTGTTCCTAGCTAACTGTGGACTAATCAACTGAGGACTACCAACAGTGAACAATTAAAATGAATTAAAATATTGATTATAACATATGAAACTAAACAATACTTCAAGTTTGCCACTTGATTTCATTTTAAACCTCATTTGTATCTTGATGATTCCAATTTGCGTTCAAACCTTTCATAATTCTTGAAAACACCTCAATCGAGAGGATGAACCAACTACACTTCATCCACGGAAGAAAAGATTGATGCGTATAGTATGCACCTGAAAAACTCTCAAAACTAAAGTCATTGTTTAACACGTACCCGCGTCAGATCCTTTGGCATTTATTAGCAAAAACAACTTTACGATTCCTTTCCAAATTAGTCAATTTTGTCACAGCTCCAACGAGTCAACTTCGACTTTTCAGGCGGACTAGTCTTATTATAACCTCGATAGATACGTTGCCCTTTCGCCATCGTTACTGGGGAACCTTTCATATTCCACCATATTACCATCAACGTTTAATCATCTAAAAAAACCATTCTCCTGAAACCACCACAGATTGATAACCGACGATTTAAATATGGCTGCATTAAATGCAGAGGAAACAGTAAAATTGTAGATGGCCTAAATGGCCAAGAGTTTGATGATAAAGAATGGAGTGTTGGGAACACTCGATAGAAAATTTGGTATTGAAAAACGGATTGAGCTAACCGTGAAGGAGACCAAGGAAAAATCACAAGGACTAAACTTGTACATAAAGAATCCAGATGATTCTGTTTCTGATGAAATCTTTAGCAAATGCCTTATTCCGTAATTGTTGTAAATCATTGTGAATGAATTTCTTCATCACACGTGAATCTAAAAATCCTAAGATATCATCGTACCTTTCTTTATTAATATCCTCAATATTTATGAAGATATCTTCATAAATATTCTCATTCGATATTAATTATCTCTCTGCGCTATTCGTATTATATCATAAAAGAAAACTGTTTTAGTTTCTATATTCTGTGAACCTTCGAATTTAAAATATGAATGTTTTTGAAGTAGTGTTGGAAACTGATGCATGAGTTAGTATAATATAATGACACTTGATCAACGTGATTATATTACAGTAATTCATGCTGAGTTTCTAATGGAACGTGATGATTCTCAGTACCATCATCATGTGCCATTTACACGACTCTTGCATTCTACTGAATCTTCAAACATATTAAGAACATATCTTCTTAATAGTTCTATCTTTTCGGATATTCTGGTAATTTACCAAATCAAGATCGTGCCATTACAAATTCCTTTTTAGAACATTAACTATGTTCATTTTAAAATCCGTACAAATTCTCGACCATTAATCGCTTGGCTGGAAGTCGGGAAGAGGATACAAAGGTATGAAATCCTTAAATATAAAAGAAAATATAAAGCTCGACAACGACACATAAATCACAAACCGTGCATATCAATACGTATTGCCACGTACAGGCACGGGAAAATTAATAACACTATAACCCCAAGATAATAGTAGAAGTAAATAAAATACTCCGGTGGTAGATGAAAAGGAAGAATGATAGATATGAAGGTTAGAAGTATATCAAGAATTAGAACTGGATGGAGCATATTGATGAATGCTTTTAAAGTATGAATTGAGGAGAAAGAATAGAATATGTGAGATATGGAAAATAAGGAAAAGAAGGGGGTGGATTTCTAGTGAAATATCCGACAGAGCAATCGAAACAGATTATCGCATTTAATCAAAGAAGATCCTGATTTCCTTAATCACCGAAGAACCAAATCTTATTACAAAGATTTTCTCCAAATCCCTTGAATTTCGGAAATCAATCATTACTACGTCATCAGCTAAAATGAATATACGTTTACTCATTCCACTCTTTTGCGATAGCTTCACTTATACTCTTCACGTAATTAAATGGATTTATCCATATTACTCAATGATGATAAAACTCTAATTATCAACTCATATTTGGCATAAAAACATTCTTACTGTGATCCATGACGACCTCTATCAAATTTCGGGGACAAAATTTCTTTAACGGGTAGGTACTGTGATGACCCGGAAATTTCCGATCAAATTTAAACTTTAATCTTTATATGTTTCCGACACGATAAGCATAGTCTGTAATATTAAGTCTCGATAATTTTAGAACTGTGTTCATATAATCAAATACCCTTTGAATACTCTCGAAGATTCACGAACTATTTTGTGTACATAAATATACGAAAATATATATAAAATGAATAAATATTAAATACTCAGAAAAAAAAGTTATTATATATATATATATATATATATATATATATATATATATATATATATATATATATATATATATATATATATATTAAAAATGACATGTGTAAAAGTAATATATTAAGTATAAATACAATTGTAAATATAGTTATTATTATTAGTAAATATTATTACCATTATCATTAAGAAATATTATTATATATAGATTATTGTTATTATTATCATTAAATTATTAAGAACTAATACAATTTATTACATTTATCATTGATAATATTATTAATATCATTTAAGTATTATTTGATAATATTAATATTAATTATATTATTAATATTATTAAAAATTTTATTATAATTCTTAATCTTTAGTATATAAGATCATTCGTACGATTTCAAAAATCAAGAGTTGTTTTGCATCTCAATCCAACAGTACTCAATTTTGTTTTTGCCCCCAATTAGTTTCATATCAACATCAATCAATCGTACTAGTTAGTTAACTTTACAGCCCAATATTTTTTTTATTTAATTTCTATTTTCGATTAAATTGAGTTTTGTCTAATCACATAAACTAACAAACAAATTATAATTTGGTCAGATGAGCTGTAAACATGTTCAATATGTGTGAATCATAAAAAGATATTGTGTAATGTAGTATACACTACTTGCATACATGAATAACAAATAAACACACATGTAAATCCCAAACCCATCCCTTGGTCTTTCTCCTTCTCTTCTTGTCCCGGCAACCCTCCTTTCCACCACCATAAACCCGTAAACAACCACCACAATCTACGTTTTTCTGTTTCTATTCAAACTCCACCACTTCAACATCATTGAACCATCCACCACCGTGACCTGCAATAACTGCAGCAAGTTTCTGTTTCAGTCACGAGATACCAGAGACAACTATCATAACCTGTCTCCCTCTCTCTCTCTCTACTCTCTCTCTATTTTTCTTCTTCTACTTTGGTCGTAAACCATCTCACAAAGCATTATCATCACCACAAAACCACCACCTTTCATCCACTAGTTCATCACCACTAAATAACCATTTATGATAACCATCACAAACAATCACCTCCACCACTAATTCGATTCTGTTTATGATCGTACTTCAACAACCGTCGATCAACCGGCCAAACCACCACCCGTAACCATACGTAATTGATGATTTCGTCCTTAAATCAAACGATACCCACTTTATAGGACCGTCATCTAGACATCACCATTAACACCATGAAACTATTCTCATCATCACCTTCGAACATTTTTTTCTTTTCTGTTTCATGATTCTGTTTCTCATCTAAAGATAAACCCACGTTATGTATATTTTTTTTCTTTTGATAGTGATGTTAAAGTTAACTAGCTATATTCTTTTTGGGAAGACATTCACATGGCTACAAATGACTTTGAGTATTAAGTGGGAAACATGTAGACCTCCACATATTCTTTTTCTTTCTTGTTTTGTTGTTCCAGTACTAGATCGATACTAAGTTAAAGAATTGGGTCGTGAATCTTTATGTTAGGTGTTGGGCTGAGTTGTTAATTATTTTATTAGTGGGCCGTAATCCATCCTCATTCGGTTGGGCTAGGTATGTAAGCTGTTGTTGTTGCTGTACGAACTAAAACGTCTACAAAAGATTAGTTTACGTTGTTGCTCTCTTCAATTCACTTACGAGACTGTTACATAAAGGATAATTATGGCGATTGAATTACAAAGTTAATGATGATGATAATTAATAGATGATTATGATATGTGATGATGTATTATGTGATGATATGTGATACGTGTTCTGCAATATGACGAGCATGAACACTAAAATGATAAGGACGATTAGGATTTATGATGATAATGACGATATTCTGATAGATAGAAGAAGATGTTAGTGAAGAACGTCATGATGTTAAATTGGGTCGATTAGTTTAGGGAGAAGGGAAGAAGAAATGGGAAATAGAATCGATGGGTTATATAAATTTAAACCCTATACAAAACAGATAAACAAGTACAGCTGAACGGTTAAGAGGTGGTGTCGGGTTTTGAGAGGTCTTAAGTTCAAGTCCGGTTATGGCCATATTTTTTTTTGGAAAAACATTTAAGGTAGACTCTTTACTATAATTATTATTATTATTATTATCATTATTATTATTATTATGCCTAATATTATTATTATTATGATTTTCATTCATAATATTATTAATAATATCATTTCAATTAATATTATTAGTAATATGGTTATTATTATTATTATTATTATTATTATTATTATTATTATTATTATTATCATCATTTTTATAAGTAGTATAACAAATATTATTATCATTATAAGTATTACTAGTGTTAGTATTATTATTATCATATATGATTAGTATTAGTATTATAATTGTTAAGATTATTATTACTAAAATAGGTATTATGATAGAAAGTTCACTTATTATTATTAGGATTACAGTTACTAATATGATTTCTAATACTGTTTCTAATATGAATGCTATCATTTAAAAATGTAACTTTATTATTTTAACTACTAGTATAAGTATTATCATAATTAGGATTATCATTATGATCAATACTATAAAAATGACGCAAACTAGTTTTATTATCATTAATATTAGTATTAGTATCCTTTTATAATCATTAGTATTACTATTATTATTATTATTATTATTATTATTATTATTATTATTATTATTATTATTATCATTTTTATCAAAATTTATAAAATTAATAAAATTATCATATAGATTGTTATTAGTAACAATATTACTATAACAAATAAGTATTTCCTATATAATAGTATACTTATTTTACTACCATAACCTTACATATAATTATATACATTAAGATTATTTATACAAATATTTACATATAACAAATTATTGATTTTTAATATAATATTAATCATATGTATATATATACCTATATAAATATTAACTATTTTTATTATATATACGAATTAGATATATATATATATATATATATATATATATATATATATATATATATATATATATTATATAACAAAACTTATAATATATGAAATTGTTCAATTACGATTATATGTATTAATAGATATACAAATGGTATAGGTTCATGAATCCGAGGCCAACCTTATACTTGTTCAATGTCGTTCTATGTATTTTTACTACAAAATACACTAGGTGAGTTTGATTTGATTCCCTTTTACTCTTTACATTTTTGGGAATGAGAATACATGCGCTTTTATAAATGTTTGACGCAATAAACACAAGTAGCTTAACTGCATTCTATGATAGAATTATCTGTGATTGGGGTTGATTATCATGACACGCATTAGCCCCCGGGTGAATGGTTTATTATTTGTGACATTTTGGCACCGGTTGTCCTATATTTTATAAACATGTGTTCAGCCGTGGGGTGTAAAGACCGGCACAGAGGTTCTATATTTTGAAGGCACATGTATTCAGCTGTGGGTTGAAAGACCGGCACAGATGGTTACTATTATATTTTGAATCCTTACCAGGTGTTCTTCATATGAAAGATATTTTTGTGCAGTTGGAATGGGACTTCTGCATGTTTTATAATATTTAAAATCTTGAGGTCTATTAAAATGATGAAAATGAAATGATTACTATAAACTGATGAACTCACCAACCTTTTGGTTGACACTTGAAAGTATGTTTATTCTCAGGTTTGAAAGAAATCTTCCGCTGTGCATTAGCTCATTTTAAGGACATTACTTGAAGTCATTCATGACATATTTCAAAAGATGTTGCATTCGAGTCATTGAAGTTAATTAGAGATTATTAAGTAAATGACGGATTAGGTCATTTATAGTTGGATATTATGAAATGGTATGCATACCTGTCAACTTTCGATGTAATGAAAGTTTGTCTTTTAAAAACGAATGCAATATTTGTAAAATGTATCATTTAGAGGTCAAGTACCTCGCGATGAAATCAACTATTATGAATCATTTATAATCAATATGGACTTCGTCCGGATGGATTAGGACGGGGCATCACAATATATATATATATATATATATATATATATATATATATATATATATATATATATATATATATATATATATATATATATATATATATGTTAAAATACTATTACAACGATAATCGTTACATATATATATATATATATATTTTTTCAAAATCCTTAAGTTAGTAGTCTCATCTTACTCGTGTAGTTCATTGTTAATACACTTAATGATATATTTAATTATCATTTTATCATGTTAAACATAGTGTGTTAATATCTTAATACAATACATATGTATTTATTTTAATTAAAACGTTGTTATAATGATAATCGTTATATATATCGTTTCAAGTTTCTTTAATTCAGTAGTTTCATTTTATGCATATATCTCTTTGTTAATGAATTTTGTGAGATACTTATCATAATATCATGTTAAATATATATATATATATATATATATATATATATATATATATATATATATATATATATATATATATATATATATATATATATATATATATATATATATATATATCATGTCGTTTTTACAAGTTTTAACGTTCGTGAATCGCCGATCAATTTGGGTGGTCAATTGTCTACATAAAACTCATTTCAATTAATCAAGTCTTAACAAGTTTGATTGCTTAACATGTTTGAAACAACCCTACCCGTACTCCGTACGATATTTTTTTTTTTTTTTAAAATGATACACATTTACGCGCCAATTAAATATGTAAACCATTCCACACGTTTCGTTAAAAACATACTACGAGTTAAATATTTACAAAAAGGCACAAAGGCCATTAACGAATGTGATACAAGTTTGACCAACTACAAATGATAGTTTATAATCCAAACGACCCCTTGAGCATGGTTTGGGACTAAATTACCCAAAACGTAAGTTAACTTCCAAAAGCTTCATCATAACATCAACAAGGACACTTAGTGCCCAATGACCCCCTTTCCCTTATCCACACCTGCATCTAAAAAGATAAACAAGGAGAGGGGTAAGCTAATGCTTAGTGAGTGCAACAATTATACGTTTACATATACAACCTACTTACTTGCAATCACTTACACATTTACCACATACATGCTAGCAATATAAATAATCATACTATCCCAAGTATATTACCAAACCTTCCACCAAACGAGCTAGCATAACAATAGCATATAGTTTAAACAATATAATATGCTACAATCCACACACAACCATGGTTAAACAAACGAACGAGGGAACGGTGTTTAAAGACCATCGGAGTTCATAACAACCATTAGTGCACTTAACACTTCGTACACTAACCCCACGGGTGGCATCTTAACACTTCGATACTTCACCCCGAGTGGCATCTTAAAACCTCGATGCTTCACCCATATATTCGACGGAGTGGTGCCTTAACACCTCGACACTTCACCCCTAGGTGGCATCTTAACACCTCGATGCTTCACCCGTCACGTGAGAAGCGGTGTCTTAACACCTCGACACTTCACAACTCATACTACATAAATAAATACATCATATATGCACGCATATAATTATTCCACTCACCTTAACACTTCGGTGATGATTTTGCACTTCCGAGCTTCAAAGCAAAGTACCTAATACATTAAGTATAATTTCAATACACAACTAGTGGAATTAACCACATTACACCTACTTGAGCATTTAATGACCCAACTCGCATTAAATGACTCAAACACACCACAACCGCCCCTTTAATGGCCAAGACTCGACTTTAATCACTAAAGCTAGTGAATTAAAGTCTAGTAACTTCAACTAGCACCAACTTAGGGTAATCCATACCCAATTCACCCAAACTAGGTCAACATTATTCTTTTGACCCATTTTAACTCTTACACTACCAAACTTGTCAAACATGACCTATTTACCATTTCAACAATATTTTAACAAGTGTTTAATGCTTAACAACACCATCAACACTTGCAAATCCTATTTTCATTAGACCAAACCCTAGCTTGTGGCTATTAGGGTTTCATTACAACTACATAACCCAAATTCACCCATTTTACCCTCAAATGGGTTAAACAAGTCTCTAGTAACTAAAACCCTAGCCATTAACCAATTAAAACTCAAAACTTAGAGTTAGAACTTACCGAGACTATCAACGCGTAGCTAGAGATACAAGGAACAACTTTAATTCTTGCTCCAAAGATAAACCCTCAATCCTTAACTCTCAAATCTCACTTTTAATCTAAATGGGTGTTGAGTTTTGGGAGAGAAATTAGAAAGAAAAGGGAAAAGAAATTAAATGAAATGGATGAGTGGTTGGAATTTAATGCTCCCATCAGATTTATACACCAAATTACTAATTTGCCCTTTAAAGTCATTTAAATTGAGCTAAAACTGGAGTCTGTCCAGCAGCATTGCCGCGGTGCGTCCCATTTGTCGCGGCGCGACATATCGAAAGAAAAATGACCCTTGTTAACCTGACTTCTGATCTGGAAATGCTTGCAATGCCGCGGCGCGGACCCATTTGTCGCGGCGCGGCATAAGACTGCATCTGAACAGTTTGACCATCATAAACAAGTTTCGACTTAATTTAATTTGTACATTCCAAACCCGCTTCCTATTTTCACCTATCCTTCAACAATAGTCTCACAAGACTTAACGCTAACTAAACCCACGTATAGACTTGCATATGCACACATTATCAAGTATACGTTTATATATATCTATACGTATATTCATACATTTACACATAAGCTAGCGAGTTATAAACGTACAAATGATCAAGTATGTACCTTTCAATACGTATAGGAAAAACGGGATGTTACAACTCTCCCCCGCTTGTATCGGAGCACGTCCTCATGATCCAAGCCGCATGACAAACCGGAAGATAGACCAAGACAAACTATTCGGATTCCCATGTAAACTCGGAACCCTTTCGATGTCGCCATTGCACCTTGAAAGTTCTAACTTCCTTGTTCCGCAACATCTTAAACTTGTCATCAAGGATTTCAACTGGTTCTTCCGCATAATCTAGCTTGTTATTCAACGTAATTTCATCTAAAGGCACCCAAGTCGAGTCATCCGCAAGACACTTACGAAGATGGGAAACATGAAACGTGTTATGGATTCCCGCAAGTTCTTCGAGTAACTCTAGTCGATAAGCAACCTCACCAACACGTGCCAAAACCTTGAAAGGACCAATAAACCGAGGAGCTAACTTTCCTTGTTTTCGAAACCGAATAACACCCTTCCATGGAGAAACCTTAAGCATTACCATGTCACCTTCTTGAAACTCAATTGTTCTCCTACCTTTATCGGCATAAGACTTTTTTCGATCTTGCGCCGCTTTAAGTCGAGCCCGAATCATCTCAATTTTACTATTCGTCTCCAAAACCAAATCGGAACTCCCGATTTCTCGTTGACCCACTTCTCCCCAATAAATGGGAGTTCGACACCTACGTCCATAGAGCATCTCATAAGGTGGCATTCCAATACTAGTGTGGTAACTATTGTTGTATGAGAATTCCACCAAGGGTAAGTGCACATCCTAACTTCCACCAAAATCAATAATACACGCCCTTAACATATCTTCTAACATTTGGTTCGTACGCTCGGTTTGACCGTCCGTTTGAGGATGATACACCGTGCTCATTTTCAATTGAGTACCCATATTTTTATGAAACTTATTCCAAAACCGGGACGTAAAATGAGTATCTCGATCCGAAACAATAGATATAGGAACCCCATGTCTCGATATCACCTCCTTGATAAACAACTTGGATAAAGTCTCCGATGATATCGTTTCCCAAATGGGAAGAAACAAAGCACTTTTCGTCAATCGATCTACTATCACCCAAATCGTATCATATTGGGTTCTCGCCATCTTCGGTAACATAGTAATGAAGTCCATGGTAATGTGCTCCCATTTCCATTTCGGGACTTCCAAGGGTTGTAACTTACCGTACGGCTTTTGGTGTTCGACTTTAACTTGTAAACACGTGACGCATTGTTCAACATACTTAACCACATCACGTTTCATGCCGGGCCACCAATAATCTTTCTTCAAGTCATAGTACATCTTTGTTGCACCCGGATGAATGGAATACCTTGACTTATGTGCTTCATCTAGTAGCACTTGTCGGTTACCACCCATCTTAGGTACCCACACTCTTCCTTGAAATGACAACAAACCACACGAGCCCATAGTAATGAACTCCGTTTGCCCCACAATCCGCTCTTCATGCTTGTTGTGAACATATGCTTCTATTTGAATCTCACCAAGCTTTACAAGGAAATCGTTAGTAATAATCATGCGTAACCATCCTACTCGTATCGCCGGATGTTGACTCTTTCGACTCAACGCATCCGCGACTACGTTCGCCTTTCCCGGATGGTAAAGTATCTCACAATCATAATCCTTTACCACATCCATCCACCTACGTTGACCATAATTCAAATCTCGTTGAGTAAAGAGATGTTTCAAACTCTTATGGTTCGAATAAATCGTACACTTGACACCATACAAGTAGTGGCGCCAAATTTTCAACGCATGAACCACCGCCGCCAATTAAAGATCGTGAGTCGGGTATCTCTTTTCGTGTTCCTTTAATTGTCGAGAGGCTTAAGCGATGACTTTACCTCTTTGCATCAAAACACACGTGAGCCCATTTAAAGAAGCATCACAATAAACTGTCATGTCTTCTACCCATTCCGGCAACACTAACACCGGGGCTTGACACAATTTCTCTTTTAACAGTTGAAAAGTGATTTCTTGCTCGTTCTCCCAATTGAATCTTACGTTCTTCCTCGTCAATTTAGTCAAAGGAGAAGCAATCTTAGAAAAGTCTTGGATGAACCGACGATAATAACCGGCCAATCCGAGAAAGCTTCGGATTTCTGTAGGCGTTGTCGGTTGTCCCCAACCCTTCACCGTTTCTATCTTCCCCGGGTCTACTTGAATTCCTTCTTGATTCACAATATGGCCAAGGAATTGAAATTCCCTTAGCCAAAATTCACATTTGGAGAATTTTGCATACAACTTCTCCTTCCGCAATGTCTTCAACACTTCACGCAAATGGTGCTCATGTTCCTTCATACTCTTAGAATAAACAAGTATGTCGTCGATGAACACAATTACCGACTTGTCCAACATAGGTTGGCACACTCGGTTCATTAGATCCATGAATGCCACCGGTGCATCCGTAAGACCAAAAGGCATAACTACAAACTTAAAATGCCCATAACGTATTCGAAAAGCCGTTTTCTCTATGTCTTCCTCACAGACCCGCACTTGATGATAGCCGGACCGTAAGTCAATCTTAGAAAAATACGTTGCACCTTGGAGTTGGTCAAACAAATCGTCAATCCTGGGTAATGGATAGCGATTCTTGATCGTCACTTTATTCAACTCTCGATAATCGATGCACATCCGCATACTTCCATCTTTCTTTTTCACAAACAAGACCGGAGCACCCCATGGCGAGGAGTTCGGTCGAATGAAACCCTTTTCAAGCAACTCTTGGGTCTGATTTAACAATTCTTGCATTTCCGTCGGCGCTAAACGATAAGGAGTTTTAGCAATGGGAGTAGCTCCCAGAACCAACTCAATGCGAAATTCTACTTGTCTTTCCGCCGGGACACCCGGTAACTCATCCGAAAAAACATCTTCAAACTCATTAACCACCAGAATTTTATGAATGGGTGGTGGCTCATCACGAGTATCAACTACATGAGCGAGATAACATACACAACCACTCTTGAGAAAACGTCGTGCCCGTGCATAAGTGCATAATGGTACTAGTCTTCTTCGTTTATCACCATAAATAATCAACTCTCCCCCACTTGGGGTTCTCACACGAATGAACTTATCACGGCATGCAATATCGGCTCTATAACGATCGAGCCAATCCATGCCAACAACAATATCAAACTCACCCAAAGTCATCGGAATGAGATCGATTTTAAACGTTTCAGTACCAAACACAACATGACAATCTTTACACACATCAACCCCTAGCACCGTCTTACCATCCGCTATTTCAACTTCTACCGGATGACTTAACTTAGCTAGCGGTTTGTTAAGCTTAGACACAAATTGAGGTGATACAAAAGACAAATTAGCACCGCTATCAAATAATATCTTTGCCGGATTAGAATTAACCATGAAAGTACCTGAGACAACTTCATTGGAATGTCTGGCCTCATCATTGGTCATCAAATAATTCCGCCCCTTAGCCATGCCCGCCGCCTTCTCTAACCTCCTAACATTATCGCCCCGCAAGTCGGGACACTCCGGCTTCTTATGCCCTTCTTTACCGCAATTAAAACAAGTGAGCTTGGTTGTGGATGATTGTTTTGGGCACTCACGAGCCATGTGCCCCCTTTGCCCACAATTGTAGCAAGCATAAGTAAAATCACCGGAAGCACCCTTCTTAACACTACCAACACTCTCAGAGCCCTTCTTGAGCTTCTTGTTAGAAAAGTTCGAATGACTAATAGCTTCAAACTTCTTTTTGCCGAAGGTAAAGCCACTCTTTCTCAAGATGAGCGACTCAAACCCTTTGGCCATATCAAACAACTCATCAAAACTCTTCACCACGTTCACACTAATCTTTTCTTGATAATTGTCATTCAAGATTCGGTAAAAGTCTTCCTTCAACATCTTATCATTTCCGACATACTCCGGGTAAAATTGAGTTTTTGACAAGTAAACGGATTTAAGAGTATTCAAATCCATCGACCCTTGCCTCAAGGAACGCAACTCGTCCTTAAGCCTAGTAAGATCGGCCGAAGTTCGGTACTCATGGAAGAACTCCATTTTGAACTCATCCCAAGTAAAATCCATGCATTGTTCCTCTCCATAAACTTGGATTTTGGCATCCCACCATAGCTTTGCATCACCTCTTAGCATGCTACAACCATACCTTGTCTTTTTATCAATCGGGTATTCACAAGTTCGAATGGCCCCCTCCATATCGGAGATCCACCGGGCACTCTTTAACGGGTCTCTTTCGCCCTCAAAAATAGGTGGTTGAGCATCTTTGAAATTCTTAAAGAAAAAGTCGCGTCTTCCCATATTATCATCATGAAGAACGGCCTTGACTTGCTCTTTGACTACATTGACTAATTGCTTGTCAGTCGAGTCTAGAAACATCTTCTTAATCTCCTCAAGATATTCCGCCTTTTGACGTTTAAAGATGGCCTCAACCTTGGCCGTGAATTCGGGGTCCTCACTAGTACCCCCATTTTCGGTGTCGTGTCTGTTTCTCATATTCATTCTATAAAATGGAAAAGATTAAATGACGAACGAAACAAAGGACATGACACGTATGCATATACGTATACCCCACACTACTCCATCTTACTCAACAATCGTCGTACATTATTTGTTTGACACGATTTTCACTCGTAACAATGGTAGCTAATCATTGTTACGCGAACACGTCGCATTAACTCGCTAGTACAACGTCCATCTCGCTTGATGATTGCTAAACACAATACAATTCAATTAGCACGAGGTTAGTTCACATAAACCAAAGTACTAACAATTCCCGATTTGACCCAAAGTCCTACAAGTCCCGCATAAAAGCGCATACACAATAAAGTCTAAGTGTAGGCACATATCTCAAGTCGCCTAAATCCCTTAGACCATGCTCTGATACCACTTGAAACAACCCAACCCGTACTCCATACGATATTTTTTTTTTTAAAATGATACACATTTACGCGCCAATTAAATATGTAAACCATTCCACACGTTTCGTTAAAAACATACTACGAGTTTAATGTTTACAAAAAGGCACAAAGGCCATTAACAAATGTGATACAAGTTTGACCAACTACAAATGATAGTTTATAATCCAAACGACCCCTTGAGCATGGTTTGGGACTAAACTACCCAAAACGTAGGTCAACTTCCAAAAGCTTCATCATAACATCAACAAGGACACCTAGTGCCCAATGACCCCCTTGCCCTTGTCCACACCTGCATCTAAAAAGGTAAACAACGAGAGGGGTAAGCTAATGCTTAGTGAGTGCAATAATTATACGTCTACATATACAACCTACTTACTTGCAATCACTTACACATTTACCGCATACATGCTAGCAATATAAATAATCATACTATCCCAAGTATATTACCAAACCTTCCACCAAACGAGGTAGCATAACAATAACATATAGTTTAAACAATATAGTATGCTACAATCCACACACAACCATGGTTAACCAAAGGAACGAGGGAACGGTGTTTAAAGACCGTCGGAGTTCATAACAACCATTAGTGCACTTAACACTTCGTACACTAACCCCACGGGTGGCATCTTAACACTTTGATACTTCACCCCGAGTGGCATCTTAACACCTCGATGCTTCACCCATCTATTCTACAGAGTGGTGCCTTAACACCTCGACACTTCACCCCTAGGTAGCATCTTAACACCTTGATGCTTCACCCGTCACGTGAGAAGCGGTGTCTTAACACCTCGACACTTCACAACTCATACTACACAAATAAATACATCATATATGCATGCATATAATTATTCCACTCACCTTAACACTTCGGTGATGATTATGCACTTTCGAGCTTCAAAGCAAAGTACCTAATACATTAAGTACAATTTCAATACACAACTAGTGGAATTAACCACATTACACCTACTTGAGCATTTAATGACCCAACTCGCATTAAATGACTCAAACACACCACAACCGCCCCTTTAATGGCCAAGACTCGACTTTAATCACTAAAGCTAGTGAATTAAAGTCCAGTAACTTCAACTAGCACCAACTTAGGGTAATCCATACCCAATTCACCCAAACTAGGTCAACATTAGTCTTTTGACCCATTTTAACTCTTACACTACCAAACTTGTCAAACATGACCTATTTACCATTTCAACAATATTTTAACAAGTGTTTAATGCTTAACAACACCATCAACACTTACAAATCCTATTTTCATTAGACCAAATCCTAGCTTGTGGCTATTAGGGTTTCATTACAACCACATAACCCAAATTCGCCCATTTTACCCTCAAATGGGTTAAACAAGTCTCTAGTAACCAAAACCCTAGCCATTAACCAATTAAAACTCAAAACTTAGAGTTAGAACTTACCGAGACTATCAACGCGTAGCTAGAGATACAAGGAACAACTTTAATTCTTGCTCCAAAGATCAACCCTCAATCCTTCACTCTCAAAACTCACATTTAATCTAAATGGGTGTTGAGTTTTGGGAGAGAAATTAGAAAGAAAGGGGAAAAGAAATTAAATGAAATTGATGAGTGGTTGGGATTTAATGCTCCCATCAGATTTATACACCAAATTACCAATTTTTCCCTTAAAGTCATTTAAATTGAGCTAAAACTGGAGTCTGTCCAGCAGCATTGCCGCAGCGCGGCCCATTTGTCGCGGCGCGACATATCGAAGGAAAAATGACCCTTGTTAACCTGACTTCTGATCTGGAAATGCTTGCAATTGTAGCGACCCCGACAAATCGTCAAGTGACGGCGTCGACTACGTAGGTCCCATTACATGGTCATAAGTCTTTAAGACAACGTTTGACCAAAATATGTCGCATTCATTTCAATGTAAAAGGGTGTTTCAAGTTTACAAAAGAAGTTCGACGGCTAGTTACATTACAATGTTAAACGTACAATTGAAACCTATGCGACACAATTTAAAAGTAGCCAAAAAGATGCTCCAAATATGCATGTATGCTCGACATCCAAGCAAGTATCAAAAGAGTGCGGAAGCATGTATCACTTAAGCATTCAAAACCTGAGAAAAACATAGAAGAATCTGTCAACGAAAACGTTGGTGAAATCATAGGTTTAGTAAGTAAAATGTATTGAACCACAAGGTTCTTTATGAATTGCTTAACCAAAATCGTTCACATTCCAAAATAGTATTTGTATCACGAGCACCCAATTATCAAGGCTTAACTGAATCTTCCCTCTGAATTTTTGAATTTAGTGTTAGAACTTACACTATACATTGTTGAAATTATATTTCATTCACTAACGGTAGCGAACCGTCTGAATGAGGGTTTGTTAAACCCGTATGGCCACACAACATAATTACACGCTTACACTTACACCCTGCAAGTGGAACTAATGATAATTGGATTGAGGACTTTTGTTCAAACTCGTATGCATCTTTGTATTCGTATTTGTTCACAATGTAAAAGCATGAAAAGTATATAAGTATGAAATGTATGTGCTTCTCAGCCAACGATGTAAAGAATAAAAGTGATTGAAAAAGTGGGACTATGATCTCACCTTGAGTGCAAGAATTAATAAAGTACTTCAACAAGTAAACGCGTGCAAAGACAAAGCTAGTCTTGACCTAAACATATATGTTATATCAATAACGGTAAACACAAACGGTCAAAGATGTTCAATTAGTCCTATGGCTCGTTACGACTCGATTATAAAGCATGTGAATCAAATTGTCAAGTTTCATGCAAGATACAAGTAAAGAATCATGTTAGAAAGATTGCATAATCATTTGGTTAAGTTTGACAAAAAGTCAAACTTTGGTCGGGTCAAAGTCAATGAAAAAGACAACATGTTCGGGTCGGGTCCCGGACTATTTTTCTATGCTAATTATTCATATATAAGTATATTAGAACAAGTTTCATGTGAATCGGAGGTCGATAGCTAGTCAAACATTTCGCGTGAAATGTGCCAAATGAAGCAGAATCTGGCCAGGCTAATCCGCGCGCCGCGCGGGGATGGGGCGCGCCGCGCCACCATCTGGGCAGACACTTTTCTGTTTTTCACAAGTATGCACGAGCTAAAACCAAATAACCACATCTTATGATCCGCAAACAATTAGAACATGTATCTTATATCATCGGAAAGGTAATTTGACGAGGAAAACACCTAGACACATTTCATCAAGCAATTCAACACTTACAACAACCCAAAACCGCATTAAACGTTCATAATCAAAGTTTCAAGTTCTAAAAACGGATTTCATGATTCGGGCAACCAATTTACATGTATGATATGCCGTTTTGAAGGTAATCAAGCACACATTGCAACCAAACACTTATCAACAACAATTCATAGCATTTGATGCACCAAAAGTTCATATAAAGCTTATCAAATCCTAATCCAAGTTCACAAAATCACTAATCATGTTCTTGAAGTTTTCTTAATCAACCTATACACCAAAACGAAGCTAATGATACTAGTAACACAATTAAAACATGGACTTTAATAATCTAACAACATATGAGCATCCAAAACACAAGATTAAGCAAGCATTTTTCATATTCAAGCTAGTTACACCAAAAACAACAAATCGAGCATACAAATTACATACACGACATCACAATGAGCCATAGACACTAATTAACAACTTTATAACTCAAAAATCTCAAGAACACATAAAATTAGTGATTTTAGAAAGTTACCCAAATGAGATGAAGTTGATATCAAATTGAAGAGGATGAAGAGAGGATTCCAAATATGTATTTTGTTTTGATTGAAGTTTGCTAGATCAAGAATGGATGATGAATCTTTGTAATGGAGAATTTAAGAAAAATAGGGAAGTATTAAAGAAAAAGTGAAAATGGAGAGGATAATGAATGGAGGAGGTGGTTTGACAACTATGACCTAGTCAAAGGTTTGGTCTTTTGACAAGTCTAGTCCCTCTAGTTTGTAATCGGGTGCGGGAATTAACCAAACGAATTATTTTAAGTTACACGAGAGTACGGGAGACGTTATAATCCAATAACGAAAATATTGTAAGAATGTAGCTAATGGAGGATACGAATCGAGATACCGAGGATATTAAATAAAAAAAAGACGGCGTTAAAAATAATTTAACGGAAAAACGCGGGATGTTACAGCAATGCCGCGGCACGGACCCATTTGTCGCAGCACGGCATAAGACTGCATCTGAACAGTTCGACCATCATAAACAAGTTTCGACTTAATTTAATTTGTACATTCCAAACCCGCTTCCTATTTTCACCTAGCCTTCAACAATAGTCACACAAGACTTAACGCTAACTAAACCCACATATAGACTTGCATATGCACACATTATCAAGTATACGTTTATATATATCTATACGTATATTCATACATTTACACATAAGCTAGCGAGTCATAAACATACAAATGATCAAGTATGTACCTTTCAATACGTACGGGAAAAACGGGATGTTACAATGTTGGAAACATTTAATCATGTAAATATAGTTTTCATTTAATATATAATCATGGAAAAGTTTGGGTCACTACAGATAGTGTACTCTGAATCGGGGTTTGCGACTTCCCAATAATAGAGCCAATAACTA
The DNA here is from genome assembly GCF_046630445.1 of Rutidosis leptorrhynchoides. Classification (NCBI taxonomy): domain Eukaryota; kingdom Viridiplantae; phylum Streptophyta; class Magnoliopsida; order Asterales; family Asteraceae; genus Rutidosis; species Rutidosis leptorrhynchoides. The sequence goes on from NC_092336.1 coordinate 339,753,135, forward strand.
CGTTCTATTAGTTGGAAAAGCGATTGAGTTCAAAGCATAATTGGAAAGCATCTTGAAAACATACACAAGCTATAATATTATTTCGGCATTATAACTGACTACATCATATCATACACTAAAGATAACTACTCGCTAATCACGGAAACAATATCACAAGGCATAATAATGGAATACATTATATAAAGACAAAGGATAGAAGTACTGTGACGACCCGAAAATTTCTGACCAAATTTAAACTTAATCTTTATATGATTTCAACACGATAAGAAAAGTCTGTTAGATTGAGTCTCAAAAAGTTTGAACGGTTTCATATATGCAATTACCCTTCGACTGTTCTCAATGATTCATGAACACTATTTGTAAATAGATACATGTATATTTAAATATATGAAAATAAAATTTGAAATAAAATTTGAAATATTATATGAGTTAATTATTAGAATTTATTATGTAAAATAAAATAAAATGTGATATTATAATAAGTATTATTTAAAATATATCTATATATAAAAATAAAGTATATTAAAAATAAATATTAAATGATTGTAATACTCGTTGACGTTTCGATTGATATTATGCAAGTTAATTCGAACTTATGCGATTTTAAAATAAACGATGATTCGAAAATGAATTATATAATTTATAGGCTTACTAAAAATGTATTTAGGATCTAGTTATTTAAATTTAAAACTTTTTATGTTTTACTTGGAGTTGATAGGGAATAACTAATGTAATTTTTTATTCAATAATTACTGATCGAATTTTACACCATAATGACTGAAATAAATAAAGATAATTACTATGAAAGTTTGGGATTTTTCTGAACACTTTTATCCGCCACCGATTAATAACGGAGCATGATATTCAATCCGGAAAATGATAATTGAGGGCGGCTATGAATTTTAAACGTTTTAATTAGATTTATTATTATATGTTACCATTTTTCTCTTTTTGATTACAGCTCACTAGAATATTACGGAATATATATAATATACATATACAATATGCACACATGTTAGTCAAGAGATAACACATCACACTTGATATATTTTTTTCCTTCACAGCTAATATTCCCACTCATTAAAGTTGATTCGCATTTTTTTTATTTTGAAATTATGTTGAGGCTAAACATTACCATGACCCTTCATATTGTTATATATCATCTATATCTAGTCAACACAACCTACACACTCATATGAAGTTACATATTCAGTAGTAGTGTTATTTTCTCTTTTCTCCTTGTCTCACAAAGGCACATACATGAATCCATTTATAATAAACCTCCAATCATCTTCATAATCATTCGATTATGGCTGCTGCATTTTTAAACCAAGTATAAACAAAGACAACTTCTACAACTACCCTAACAACCATCTTTGTGCTACTCCTGTTCGGTCGTGGTTACTAGTTGAACACCCATATTGTTACGGTTGCTATTTTGTTCGGCTACTACTATTCAAGACGCATTGAACCACCACAACACCTTGACCACTTTTGAGCCATTACACTTTGCTCGAATTCTGTTTTCTGTTTTCGATCAATAATCACCAAACCCACTTGCAACCACCACCCATTGACAAACCATATTCCACCACCGCCATCATACACCTTCAACCATCAAACACCATCAACCCTTAAGCACACACACCCTCGACTACCATCGTAAACCACCACCTTAAATCACGACAATCCACCACAACTCAATTTAACAAACCTGATTATAATCGTTACCGTTGCTGCTATACGGTTATAATAACCACTAAGAACAGTCCCCGTTACTTCAACGAAGCTAAACCACCTTAAACAATCGAGAACCACCGTCATCAATATTTTTTTCCTTATTTGCTTCATGTCGCCGGTTTACATAAACAGAAGACCACCAAAGATTATTTTGTGGCGATGCTGTTCCAATGTATTCATCACTACTACTGCTATATTTATTTACGGGAACCAACTCATCACCATCATCAGCTTCATCAACACCACAACGTACTGCTATATATTTTTTTCTATTGAACGATTTACTTTATGTTTCTATTGCTACTGCTGCTTCGTTGCAATTAAAGAAAATATACATAAAACAATAACAGTAACGATTATTATATGAAAGAAAATGATGAGCCGTTTGTTACTTTGGAAGAAAGATACCAAACAAAAGTTTCCATTTGATCATTTAAATAAGTTACTAGTCTATTGTGGGGTAGATGATAACACTTTGGGTGATTGAAAGTTCCCTTTCTTGATTAGTAAGAGTGGCCGACTTTTTTTTTTAACAAAGACAACACCACTTGATTAATTAGAGAAGTAGGATTACTTTAGCATGTTTTATTATTTTAATCGTGGTTGATACGTTTCCACTATATTAGGCCGTTTAAAAGAGACTATTAAAATAGGCTTGTGATTTGGAATATGATTTGGGTTGCTAATTAGGCCGTAGCATTTTGACATGATTAATGAATCGTGATAATATTTTATATGATGGGCCGAGTATTTTGTTGTTGGGCTGATTAGTGGTTAGATTTTCTAATGGGCCGCAAGTATATCAGTTGGGCCGAGACTCTCAGATTACTAGAAAGTTAAGTGATTTTGATTATGATAATAGCACATGATGTATAGGATGATACATGTAAAATGATGATGATGCGTGATGTTAAATGATGATGATGCTGTGAAGTTACATGATGATGATGCATTATGATGATGGTGAAGACGTGACCATGAAATGATACTGTTAAACGATGTTCGATGATGATATAGATAAATCATGCTCGATAATATGATGATTAATAAAGATGACTATGAATAGGATTGGATGGTGATGATGATTCATTAAGGATGATTATATGATGATAAATAAATAAGAAGATGATAATGATACTAGGGTTAGATAATAATGATTCAGTCAATTAATTTGAAGAAGGAGGAAGAATACAGATATTTGGGAGTGTTTTTGGGTTAGCGGGAGGTCGCGGGTTCGAACCCGGACTTGGGCATTTTTTTTAAAGGACTACTCATTTGAGGTAGTTATTTATTATTTATTTATTTTTATTATTATCTTATTATTATTATCATTATTATCATTATTATTATTATCATTATTAATATTATTATTACAAATAAGTATTACCTATTTTTACGACTGTTTTATTAAATGCTTTTGAAATATATTTTGAACTGCGAATACATGAAATGCTTTTATAAATGTTTGACGAGATAGACATAAGCAAAACATTCCTCGAATGAATTATTATGCAGACAGAAGTTCTGTGGATTATTATTGAATTATGTGGACATGATAATTGCCACCATTGAATTATGTGGACATGATAATTGCCACCATTGAATTATGTGGACAGGATAACTGCCACCATTGAATTATGTGGACATGATAATTGCCACCAATTGGTGTAAATGTTATGTATCGAGAGAATAATTTTTATACACAGGTTATGTGTATTATATTTTGTACACGAAATATGTGTATGGTTACTAAGATTTATTAAAAATGATTTCGTACACGAGAAAGGTGTACTGTATTTAAAATATATCACATGTACATTACAGGTGGGTATAGGATTCGGGTGTGAAGACCCGTCCTAATCCATCCGGACGAAGTCCATATCGATTATAAACGATTCACAACAGTTGATTACATCGCGAGATACTTGACCTCTATATGATACATTTACAAACATTGCATTCGTTTTTGAAAAGACAATCTTTCATTACATCGAAAGTTGACGACATGCATTCCATTTCATAATATATATAACTATAATTGACTTAATATTAATCTTGATGAACTCAACGACTCGAATGCAACGTCTTTTGAAATATGTCATGAATGACTCCAAGTAATATCCCTAAAATGAGCAAATGCACAGCGGAAGATTTTTTTCGTACCTGAGAATAAACATGCTTTAAAGTGTCAATCAAAAAGGTTGGTGAGTTCATTAGTTTAACATAAATAATCATTTCATAATTTTAATAGACCACAAGTTTTCATATTTCCATTTCTCATAAACATACGTCCCATGTATAGAGACAAAAATATCATTCATATGGATTGAAAACCTGGTAACCGACCTTAACAATATGCATTTAGAATATCCCCTATCATTCCGGGATCCTCCTTCGGACATGATATAATTCGAAGTACTAAAGCATCCGGTACTTTGGATGGGGCTTGTTGGGTCCGATAGATCTATCTTTAGGATTCGCGTCAATTAGGGTGTCTGTTTCCTAATTCTTAGATTACCAGACTTAATAAAAAGGGGCATATTCGATTTCGATAATTCAACCATAGAATGTAGTTTCAAGTACTTGTGTCTATTTTGTAAAGCATTTATAAAAGCAGCGCATGTATTCTCAGTCCCAAAAATATATATTGCAAAAGCATTTAAAAAGGGAGCAAATGAAACTCACCATACAGTATTTTGTAGTAAAAATACATATGACGTCATTTAACAAGTGTAGGGTTGACCTCGGATTCACGAACCTATATCATTTATGTATATATTAACACACATAATCGTAATCAAATAAGTTTATATATTATATCTTAAATTATATATCTTATATATTTAATTTGTACATATTTAAAATAGTTAATATTTATATAGTTTAATAGTATATTAAAATCAATAATTTGTTATATGTAAATATTTATATAAATAATCTTTTTATATATATAATTATATGTAATATTATTGTAGTTGTACTAATTATACTCTTATTTGAAAAATATTTATTTGTTATAATAATATTATTAATATAAAATTAATAATGATAATAATAATAACAACTTTAATACTACTACTTATGTTCATACAAAATATAATAATACTCATAATACTTATTTTAATTATAATAATGTAAACTAAATTAGTAAAAAAAAAATCATGATAATAATAACTAACATAATAATAATAATAAAGATAGTAATAATAACAATAATGATAATAGTAATACTACCTTAAGGTAACAAGTTTCTAAAAAGAAATGCCACTGCCCAAGCTCGAACCCACGATCTTTTGCTAAATCCCCAACACCATTAACCCTCTCTCTGTCTGAGTCTTTTCTGAATTACTACCCAATCTACTTAATATAACTCGTTTACTATTTCTTCTTCTTCAATTAAATTTAAAAGCCAATTATCTTCATATAACAATTATCATCATATTAAAATTGGGTTTGTGTCTCGGCCCAACTAGAAAATAGAGCACGGTGGCCCAACATTTAATTAAGCCCAATTAAATAGAAGCCAATGGATACCATTTTTAAATAATAAAAAAAAAAAGAAAACCCAAAATATATGAAGTAGGTTTAACGAGCAGCAGGAAATCAAATTTGATTCATGGGTTTAAAAACACAAAGTAATCGTAGCAGTCGTCTTAATATAACCGCATGATCATCATCTCTATTGAATCATCAATATCATCACTGTACGTCTATCATCTTCATCGAAATCATACTTCACGATCATCAATATCATCATCTTTATCACTGTCTTATAAGATCATCTAGCATAATCATAGTCTCTCTTATCATAGTCCTTATGCAATCATCATATAACACATATCATTTTATCAAATACTCATCAGTTTTGTCTTCGTTCTTTCCCATTGTAACATAAATGGATTTGATCGACCAGTAGCAGGAACAGGAGACCGATTGCTGCAGCCCACCCGGTATTCATGCCCAATCACTCAATCAAACACGGCCCAATTATAAAAATCCAATTAGAAGAGTTTAAGAGAGTACAACAAAGTTAAATGTTTTGGACTTACGATTCGGTTTAAAAAAAAATTGAAGAAGGCGCAACCACTCCCACTATATTCCTTTCATATTGTAAAATAATAAAAACAAAATGTGATGTAGTCCCACTTGGTCGACCACTTTTATCCTTCCATTTGAAATGTGATGTATTTTGGGTTTCGGAAAGAAAGAAACAAAAATAGAAATCAGTGAGGGTTTCGGTTTCTTTCTTTAATAATTAACAAGTGGGATCCGTTGATTTCAAAAAAAATCAAGGTGCATTGGCAACCAACAAGTTTTCCTTGGATACTCCTCATTGCTCGACAATATATAGTGGGTGGGCCGTGAGGTTTGCTTAAACAATAACATATTATCTTTGGATAATACTATCTTTATTTTCATTTATGTTTTCACGCATAATAATCCTTATTTCCTTTCGGTTTGGACAGAAACATAAGGACTGCAGAACCGAGATATTTTCAAGTAGAGGTGTTCACACAGGATTACGCGACAGGAATAAGAAAGAAAAATGAAACAAGGTGGTGATTACTTTTGGTTTATACAGAAACAACGAAGAACGTATCAACTAAAGTGATTTGGTGGTGGAAGTGATTCGTGGTTCGTGGTAGTTTGTGGTGGTGCTCAAATGAAGAAGGTGGTTTAATGAGTGACGGTTTGGGTGGGTGTTTCCTAGTCATAAAAACAGCATACCAAACGTGTGGTAATAAAAGGTTTTTGATGGTGTTGTGTTGGAGTTGAATACAAACGAAGAAGAGAGAAAAAGAAAATGAGTAACCGAAGGGTTGTCAATAATTGAAACAGAAAATAATGAGGTTTAAGTGAGTTTCGTTCAAGTAGGCTTTCGAATTTATGTGATGGTGTTTTGGACAGAATAATAACGACAGTAGTAGTAGTCGATGGGTCTTGATGGGTTGAACAATTGATGCTTAAAGTGAAGATGATGGTGACCGTTTGCATTGAAAGTTCATGGGTTGGAACAAAATGAAGATCACAAAATGATGGGTTGCAGGAGAGGATCAAAGTGATGGTAGTCATATATCTTTGAATGTATATCTCTTATATAAAGTTTTATGTTTATGTATATAAAGGAAGTTGCTAGTTCTCAATCAAGTACAGTATCTATATTCAATTTCAATATCAATTATAAAGTTAGGAAAAGAGAATAAGGGAACGTGGGTATACAGTCATGAATTGATCGATTGTACATGAAAAGTGGTTGTCAAATTTTCTCAATCGGACAAACAAGGACGTAATTAAAAAGATTAATATGACATGAAACAGAATTATCACATTATATAACAGTGTTTCTATATATGTAATTTATTTTAATGATTAATAATTATTTTAATAATATCACAATTACTAATACAATTAATAATTATATTGATAATAATAAGAGTAATAGTAATTATAAAAATTATTTTATTGAAATAATATTTTGTATTATTTTCTAATAATTATAATATTATTAATAATAATTTATAATAATAATAATAATTCTTAATGATAATAGTATTAATAATATCTAATAATAATACTAATATTAATCTGAATAACTAAGATTATAATTTTACTACTAGTTATAAAAATAATGATATTAACAAATGATAACATTTATTAATTATTTAATTACAATATAACAACTATTGATAGCAATCATATGTATATATATATATATATATATATATATATATATATATATTCTTTTTAATAGTAACTTATTTATTCTATTTTTTTTATTTTACACTTTTAATTCTAATTGACTAAAGGTATTTTATTAAATCTAAATATTATATATATATATATATATATATATATATATATATATATATATATATATATATATATATATATATATATATATACTTAAATATATATTTACAGTATACATGTATCTATTTACAATTAGTTGTTCGTGAATCGTCGGGAATAGTCACAGGGTATTTTAATATATAAAAGAGTTCAAAATCATGAGACTTTAACAACATAGACTTTGCTTATTGTGTCGGATTTATAATGAGATTAAGTTTAAATTTGGTCGGAAATTTCCGGGTTGTCACAGTACCTACCCGTTAAAGAAATTTCGTCCCGAAATTTGAGCAAGGTGGTCATGGCTAACAATAAAAATGTTTTCATGACGAATATGAGCTGATAAATAGAGTTTTATCATTATTGATTAATATAGATAAAACGATCCGATTATTGTGAAGCGTACGGAGTGAAGTTATCGCAAAAGAGTGAAATGAGAAAATAAAGTTCGTCATAACTTTCGACGTATACGTGGTTGAATTTAGAAAATAAGGTGCGTCTTAACTTTTGACGTAGAGAGGTGAATTCCAGAATTCAATGAATTTAAAGAAAATCTTCGAAATCTAAAGGATTTGATTCTTTGGCGAATAAGAAAATTAAGATCTCTATAATTAAATACGGTGATCTGCCTCGATTTCTCTGTCTGATATTTTCATTATAAATTAAGCTCTTCCGTTCCATTATTCTCACCATTCCTATACTTTCTTTCTTAGTTCATACATCCAAAAGATTGTGAAAATGCTTAATCCAGTTCTAATCCTTGATATTTTTCTAATTATCACTTTTGTCATCCTTCTTTTCAATCTTCCACCAGAAAAATCTGTTTACTTTAACTATTTTCTTCGGGTGATACTATTCTTAAATATACTGTGTCTTTTTATTGCTATTCGTATTAATATGCACAGTTTGTAACCTCCGTGTTGTGATTGGGCTTTATATTTTCTCTTATATTTCGATGCCTCTACTTCTGTCTTTCTATAATCATTGCCATACACAGTTAATACTCTCTTTAATTTGCGGTGATTTATACCCCCTTTCTCTTTCAGAGCTTCATACTTTTGTTTTCTTGTCGCAAGTAATGGTCCAGAATTCATGAATATGGAGTTTCGAATAATTATAGTATTCTAAGTAGGAAGGAATGTATTAGCACAATTTGATTTATCCAATTACCAGAGTCACTGAGAATTGAATTATCAAGAATATACTTTCTTGATATGTTTAGAAATTAAGCAGAATGAATGAGTTATATAACATGGCACATGATGACGTTATGATCTGTGAATCATCATGTCCCATTAGAAACACAGCATGACTTACTATAATATAATCACGTTGATCAAGTGTCATTATATTATACTAACTCATGCATCAGTTCCCAACACTACTTCAAAAACATTCATATTTTAAGCTTGAAAGTTTACAGAATATAGAAACTAACAGTTTCTACATGATGTAACACTTATAGCACGAAGTGATTATTGATTTCAGATACGAATAGTTATGAAAATATCTTCAGAAATATGGAGGATATTTATAATGAAAAATACGATGATATCTTAGAATTTCTAATATCGATGGATGATGAAGAAGATTTATCCGTAAGGGTTTAGATTCGGAAGCAAGGTATTCGCTAAAGATTTTATCAGAAACAGAATCATTTGGATTCTTTGAAGTCAAACTTATCTTTGTGATTTGTCCACGGATTTCTTCATAGTTTCGTATAATCTGCTTTTCGGTACTAAATTTTCTATTGAATGTTTCCACTATAATGATACACAGGAAGCACGAGAAGGTATATAATTTCGGAAGAGAATATTTATGAAAATATCCTCAGAAATATTGAAGATATTGATGATGATATTTTGGAATTTCTAAGTTCGATGGTTGATGGAGAAAGATTTTTCGCAAGATTTTAACATGACTTCGGAGCAAGATATTCTCTAAAGATTTCAACGGATCCAGAATTACCTGAATCCTTTGAATATAGGGGTTGGTCCTTGTATTTGTCCTTGGTCTCCTTCATGGGTAGCTCAATCTGTTTTTCAATACCCAATCTTCTATCGAGTGTTCCTAACACTCCTTTCTTTATCATCAAACTTTTGGTCGTTTAGACCATCTACCATTTTTCTGTTTCCTCTGCATTTTATGCTATGATATCTGAATCATCGGTTATTAATCCGAGGTGGTTTCAGGAAAATTGTGTTTTTAGATGATTAAATGCTGATGGTAATATGGTGGAATATGAAAGGTTCTCTGGTAACAATAAAAGAGCACGCGTATATATCAACGTTATAATAAGGTTGTTTCGTACGAAAAGTCGAAGTTGTCTTGCTGGAGCTGTGACAAAACTGGCTATCTCGAACAGCAGATACAAAGTTATTTTCGGTAATAACAACGCTAAAGGAATTAGCACAGCTACGTGTTAAACGTTTACTCAAGTTCCGAGAGTTTTTCAGGTGCATAACTATATGTATCAATCTTTTCTTCCATAGATGAAGTGCGGTTGGTTCATTCTCTCGATTGAGGTGTTTTCAAGAATCATGAAAGGTTTGAACGCATATTGTAATCGTCAAGATACAAATGAGGTTTAAGATGAAATCAAGTGGCAAACTTGAGGAATTGTTTAGTTTCATATGTTATAATCAATATTTTAATTCATTTTAATTGTCCAATGTTGGTAGTCCTCAGTTGATAGTCCACAGTTAACAATTCAATAATTCATATATAGTTTAATGTATAATATTCGAATTAATTAATACGTATCGTGACCCGTGTACATGTCTCAGACTCGATCACAACTCAAACTATATATATTATTGTAGAATCAACCTCAACTCTGTATAGCTAACTCCAGCATTACTGCATATAGAGTGTCTATGGTTGTTCCAAATAATATATATAGATGTGTCGATATGATATGTCAAAACCTTGTATACGTGTCCCGATATTTAAAGTTCGTAAAATAAATAACAGAAATTAAATGACGATAAATAAAATTGCAAGAATATAAACTACGATAATTAAATTGCGATAAATAAAACGTAATCGGTTAGCTAGGAACAGTTAGCGTGGATTCTTAACAAAATTTCTCATAGTTAATTTGTCTGTTTCTAACAAATTTTATTTTGTCATATGTTTCTTCATTACGCCACTTGTTGGATTCTGATAGGTCATAATCCAAATATGAATTTGAATAAAAAAATGGTTATTCTGTGGTGAACGGATTCGTATATCGGTGGATGTAAGAAGGATAGTAAATGACTGTTGAATCAGATTCGAAGAATGTACAGTGTAACTTATTAATGTGAAATCTAAATATTCCTCGGGTATTACCTACCCGTTAAAATATTTTCACCATTAAAAGTTTGTACAAAAGAATTTTTAATTACAATTCTTATGAAAAAATATATACATGTATATTTTATTGAGATGTAATTATGGATTTAATGAGTTAATATGATATTAAACTCATTTGATTTATGGTTAGAACTAGAGTACATAATCTCTAAAACATTAGAGATTACATAATTGCCATAAGGAATGAAGATAATGATGTAGAACGAAGATAAATAATGTATAATGATTCGTAGAACGATGATTATACTCGAGGTACAGAATGAGATATTGGGGCATGTGATTTTGAAATTTATGTTGTTGGTGGTACTGTTGATACCGGTGATGTTGCTGAAGCTGGTACGTTTTGCACCATATTTTCCAAATTGATTACTCGAGCGCAAAGTTCGTTGACTCCTTGTATTACTCCGAGATGATTGTCGGTCGGAACGAGCGGATGAATAAGGTTTAGAATTGTGGATAGAATATAATCTTGTTGAGATATTCGGGAAATGAGGGTGAAAATGGTGTTTCGGACTGATTCGTCGGTAAATGCTTCAGGTTCATCGCCAAGAGGTAAATTCGGTTGGTGAAAAGGAATTGCCTTCTTCTCGTTTTTGTTGATTAAGTCGACTACGAACTCATCAGATGAATTGGGGATGACTGATTGATTGATTCATTCTGGTGACACCGCTTTCGGAGCTTAGGTGAATATTCATGTCGGAATAGCTGTCGGAATAACTATCGGAATAGCTATCGAAATCTGAGGGACTCGAACTGGTTGAGGGATTCATCCCATACGATCTGATGAAGGATTTTCGATAAGAAATAGATTATAGGATATAGATTAGTACCCTGCAACACATAATTTACATATGCATATATAATACTAAAATCCCATAAGTTACGGAGAAATCTACGGAAGCTGTCAGGCATCGGTAACAATAACAGGTACGCTAAGATATGAATTTGTCTATACACTATTTATGCAATCAAAGTAGTAAAATGTGTCTAAACTAATAATGATAAGCAAGTGATTTCCTAGGGATGATAAGCAGATGATTTCCGACTAGAAATGATAAGCAAAACTTTTGACATGCAGACACGGTCGAAGTCCAGACTTACTAACGCATCCTAACGACTATCAGTTAGATACACTAATGCAAGACCTGGTTTGCTAAGACCACCGCTCTGATACCAACTGTGAAGACCCGTCCTAATCCATCAAAACGAAGTCCATATCGATTATAAACGATTCACAACAGTTGATTACATCGCGAGATACTTGACCTCTATATGATACATTTACAAACATTGCATTCGTTTTTAAAAGACAATCTTTCATTACATCGAAAGTTGACGACATGCATTCCATTTCATAATATATATAACTATAATTGACTTAATATTAATCTTGATGAACTCAACGACTCGAATGCAACGTCTTTTGAAATATGTCATGAATGACTCCAAGTAATATCCCTAAAATGAGCAAATGCACAGCGGAAGATTTCTTTCGTACCTGAGAATAAACATGCTTTAAAGTGTCAACCAAAAAGGTTGGTGAGTTCATTAGTTTAACATAAATAATCATTTCATAATTTTAATAGACCACAAGTTTTCATATTTCCATTTCTCATAAACATACGTCCCATGCATAGAGACAAAAATATCATTCATATGGAGTGAACACCTGGTAACCGACCTTAACAATATGCATTTAGAATATCCCCTATCATTCTGGAATCCTCCTTCGGACATGATATAATTCGAAGTACTAAAGCATCCGGTACTTTGGATGGGGCTTGTTGGGCCCGATAGATCTATCTTTAGGATTCGCGTCAATTAGGGTGTCTGTTCCCTAATTCTTAGATTACCAGACTTAATAAAAAGGGGCATATTCGATTTCGATAATTCAACCATAGAATGTATTTTCAAGTACTTGTGTCTATTTTGTAAAGCATTTATAAAAGCAGCGCATGTATTCTCAGTCCCAAAAATATATATTGCAAAAGCATTTAAAAAGGTAGCAAATGAAACTCACCATACTGTATTTTGTAGTAAAAATACATATGACGTCATTTAACAAGTGTAGGGTTGACCTCGGATTCACGAACCTATATCATTTATGTATATATTAACACACATAATCGTAATCAAATAAGTTTATATATTATATCTTAAATTATGTATCTTATATATTTAATTTGTACATATTTAAAATAGTTAATATTTATATAGTTTAATAGTATATTAAAATCAATAATTTGTTATATGTAAACATTTATATAAATAATCTTTTTATATATATAATTATATGTAATATTATGGTAGTTGTACTAATTATACTCTTATTTGAAAAATATTTATTTGTTATAATAATATTATTAATATAAAATTAATAATGATAATAATAATAACAACTTTAATACTACAACTTATGTTCATACAAAATATAATAATACTCATAATACTTATTTTAATTATAATAATGTAAACTAAATTAGTAAAAAAAAATCATGATAATAATAACTAACATAATAATAATAATAAAGATAGTAATAATAACAATAATGATAATAGTAATACTACCTTAAGGTAACAAGTTTCTAAAAAGAAATGCCACTGCCCAAGCTCGAACCCACGATCTTTTGCTAAATCCCCAACACCATTAACCCTCTCTCTGTCTGAGTCTTTTCTGAATTACTACCCAATCTACTTAATATAACTCGTTTACTATTTCTTCTTCTTCAATTAAATTTAAAAGCCAATTATCTTCATATAACCATTATCATCATATTAAAATTGGGTTTGTGTCTCGGCCCAACTAGAAAACAGAGTACGGTGGCCCAACATTTAATTAAGCCTAATTAAATAGAAGCCAATGGATACCGTTTTAAAAAAAAAAAAAAAAGAAAACCCAAAATATATGAAGTAGGTTTAACGAGCAGCAGGAAATCAAATTTGATTCATGGGTTTAAAAACACAAAGTAATCGTAGCAGTCATCTTAATATAACCGCATGATCATCATCTCTATCGAATCATCAATATCATCACTGTACGTCTATCATCTTCATCGAAATCATACTTCACGATCATCAATATCATCATCTTTATCACTGTCTTATAAGATCATCTAGCATAATCATAGTCTCTCTTATCATAGTCCTTACGCAATCATCATATAACACATATCATTTTATCAAATACTCATCAGTTTTGTCTTCGTTCTTTCCCATTGTAACATAAATGGATTTGATCGACCAGTAGCAGGAACAGGAGACCGATTGCAGCAGCCCACCCGGTATTCATGCCCAATCACTCAATCAAACACGGCCCAATTATAAAAATCCAATTAGAAGAGTTTAAGAGACTCCAACAAAGTTAAATGTTTTGGACTTAGGATTCGATTTAAAAAAAAAATTGAAGAAGGCGCAACCACTCCCACTATATTCCTTTCATATTGTAAAATAATAAAAACAAAATGTGATGTAGTCCCACTTGGTCGACCACTTTTATCCTTCCATTTAAAATGTGATGTATTTTGGGTTTCGGAAAGAAAGAAACAAAAATAGAAAGCAGTGAGGGTTTCAGTTTCTTTCTTTAATAATCAACAAGTGGGATCCGTTGATTTCAAAAAAAAATTCAAGGTGCATTGGCAACCAACAAGTTTTCCTTGGATACTCCTCATTGCTCGACAATATATAGTGAGTGGGCCGTGAGGTTTGCTTAAACAATAACATATTATCTTTGGATAATACTATCTTTATTTTCATTTATGTTTTCACGCATAATAATCCTTATTTCCTTTCGGTTTGGACAGAAACATAAGGACTGCAGAACCGAGATATTTTCAAGTAGAGGTGTTCACACAGGATTACACGACAGGAATAAGAAAGAAAAATGAAACAAGGTGGTGATTACTTTTGGTTTATATAGAAACAACGAAGAACGTATCAACTAAAGTGATTTGGTGGTGGAAGTGATTCGTGGTTCGTGGTAGTTTGTGGTGGTGCTCAAATGAAGAAGGTGGTTTAATGAGTGACGGTTTGGGTGGGTGTTTCCTAGTCATAAAAACAGCAGGCCAAACGTGTGGTAATAAAAGGTTTTTGATGGTGTTGTGTTGGAGTTGAATATAAATGAAGAAGAGAGAAAAAGAAAATGAGTAACCGAAGGGTTGTCAACAATTGAAATAGAAAATAATGAGGTTTAAGTGAGTTTCGTTCAAGTAGGCTTTCGAATTTATGTGATGGTGTTTTGGACAGAATAATAACGACAGTAGTAGTAGTCGATGGGTCTTGATGGGTTGAAGAATTGATGCTCGAAGTGAAGATGATGGTGACCGTTTGCATTGAAAGTTCATGGGTTGGAACAAAATGAAGATCACAAAATGATGGGTTGCAGGAGAGGATCAAAGTGATGGTAGTCATATATCTTTGAATGTATATCTCTTATATAAAGTTTTATGTTTATGTATATAAAGGAAGTTGCTAGTTCTCAATCAAGTACAGTATCTATATTCAATTTCAATATCAATTATAAAGTTAGGAAAAGAGAATAAGGGAACGTGGGTATACAGTCATGAATTGATCGATTGTACATGAAAAGTGGTTGTCAAATTTTCTCAATCGGATAAACAAGGACGTAATTAAAAAGATGAATATGATATGAAACAGAATTATCACATTATATAACAGTGTTTCTATATATGTAATTTATTTTAATGATTAATAATTATTTTAATAATATCACAATTACTAATACAATTAATAATTATATTGATAATAATAAGAGTAATAGTAATTATAAAAATTATTTTATTGAAATAATATTTTGTATTATTTTCTAATAATTATAATATTATTAATAATAATTTATAATAATAATAATAATTCTTAATGATAATGGTAATAATAATATCTAATAATAATACTAATATTAATCTGAATAACTAAGATTATAATTTTACTACTAGTTATAAAAATAATGATATTAACAAATGATAACATTTATTAATTATTTAATTACAATATAACAACTATTGATAGCAATCATATGTATATATATATATATATATATATATATATATATATATATATATATATATATATATATATATATATATATTCTTTTTAATAGTAACTTATTTATTCTATTTTTTTTATTTTACACTTTTAATTCTAATTGACTAAAGGTATTTTATTAAATCTAAATATTATATATATATATATATATATATATATATATATATATATATATATATATACTTAAATATATATTTACAATATACATGTATCTATTTACAATTAGTTGTTCGTGAATCGTCGGGAATAGTCACAGGGTATTTTAATATATAAAAGAGTTCAAAATCATGAGACTTTAACAACACAGACTTTGCTTATTGTGTCGGATTTATAATGAGATTAAGTTTAAATTTGGTCGAAAATTTCCGGGTTGTCACATCGGGCCCATTTGTACCATGCAGGATTTAAATCTTGTGGTCTATCAAAATGATGAATTTTATTGTTTTATGATAAACTTATGAACTTACCAACCTTTTGGTTGACACTTTAAAGCATGTTTATTCTCAGGTATGAAAGAAATCTTCCGCTGTGCATTTGCTCATATTACATGGAGTCGTTCATGGCATATAGAGGTCAGAACCTCGCAATGGCACCAACTGTTGAAGACTTCGTCCAGATGGATTAGGACGGGGCATTTCATTTGGTATCAGAGCAGTGGTCTTAGTGAACCAGGTCTTGCATTAGTATGTCTAACTGATAGTTGTTTAGATGCATTAATGAGTCTGGACTTCGACCGTGTCTGCATGTCAAAAGTTTTGCTTATCATTTCGTGTCGAAAATTACCTACTTATCATTCTTAGGGAATCATTTACTTATCATTCCTAGTCTAGACACATCTCACTACATTGATTGCATGAATAGTGTATAGACAAAATTCATATCTTAGCGTATCTGTTATTGTTACCTTTGCCTGACAGCTTCTGAAGATTCCTTCGTAACTTATGGGATTTTAGTATTATATATGCATATGTAAATTATGCATTGCAGGGTACTAATCTATCTCCTATAATCTATTTCTTATCGAAAATCCTTCATCTGATCGTATGAGATGAATCCCTCAACCAGTTCGAGTCTCTCAGATTCCGATAGTTATTTCGATAGTTATTCCGACAACTATTCTGACATGGATATTCACCTAAGCTCCGAAAGCGGTGTCACCAGAATGAATCAATCAATCAGTCATCCCCAATTAATCTGATGAGTTCGTAGCCTACTTAATCATTGGAGACAAGAAGAAGGCGATCCTTTCCATCCACCGGCTTTCCCTCTTGGCGAAGAACCTGAAACACTTACCGGCGTATCAGCCTGAAACACCATTTTCACCCTTATTCCCAGAATATCTCGTCACGATTATATTCTATCTAAAATTATAAACCTTATTCATCCGCTCGTTCCGACCGACAATCATTTCGGAATAATAGGAGAAGTCAACGAACTTCGCGCTCGAGTAATTAATATGAAGAATATGGTGCAAAATGTACCAGCTTCAGCAATATCACCGGCATCAACATTACCACCAGTAACAGCACCAGTACCATCAACAGTCCATGCCTCAACATCTCATCCTATACCTCGAGCATAATCATCGTTCTACATGACGTTCTACATCATTTATCTTCGTTCTATATGACGATTATGTAATCTCTAATGTTTTAGAGATTATATATTCTTGTTCTAACGTTAAATCAAATGAGTTTAATATCATATTGACTCATTAAATCCATGTTTACATTTGAAGAAAATATATATGTTTATATGTTTTCATAAAGATTGTAATTAAAAATTCTTTTGTACAAACTGTTAATGATGGAAATATTTTAACAGGTAGGTAATACCCAAGGAATATTTAGATTTCAAATTAATAAGTTACACTATACATTCTTCGAATCTGATTCAACAATCATTTACTATCCTACTTACATCCACAGATATATGAATCCATTCACCACAAAATACCCATTTTCATTCAATTTCATATTTGGATTTTGACCTATCAGAATCCAACAAGTGGCATAATGAAGAAAATATTGAACAAAATAAAATTTGTTAGAAACAAACAAATTAACTATAAAAAATTTTGTTAAGAATCCGCGCTAACAAAATCCTAGCTAACTGTTCCTAGCTAACTGTTAATTTCGTATTACATTTTATTTTATCGCAATTTATTTATCGCAGTTTATTTATCGCAATTTATATTCTCGCAATTTTATTTAGCGTCATTTAAATACTGTTATTTACGCAATTTAAATATCGGGACACGTATACAAGGTTTTGACATATCATCTCGACGCATCTATATATATTATTTGGAATAACCATAGATACTCTATATGCAGTAATGTTGGAGTTAGCTATACAGGGTTGAGGTTGATTCTACAATAATATATATAGTTTGAGTTGTGATCGAGTCTGAGACATGTACATGGGTCACGATATGTATTAATTAATTCGAATGTTATATATTAAACCATATATGAATTATTGGACTGTTAACTGTGGACTACCGACTGTGGACTAATAACAATGGACAATTAAAATGAATTAAAATATTGATTATAACATATGAAATCAAACAATTCTTCAAGTTTGCCACTTGATTTCATCTTAAACCTCATTTGTATCTTGACGATTACAATCTGTGATTCAAACCTTTCATAATTCTTGAAAACACTTCAATCGATAGGATGAACCAACCGCACTTCATCTACGGAAGAAAAGTTTGATGCATGTAGTAATGCATTTGAAAACACTCGGAATCTGGGTAAATGTTTAACACGAATCTGTGCTAGCTCCTTTGGCGTTGTTATTACCGAAAATAACTTTGAAATTCCTTTTCAAAGTAGCAAATTTTGTCACAGCTCCAGCAAGTCAACTTCGACTTTTCGTTCGAAAAAATCTTATTATCACTTTGATATGTATGTGTGCTCTTTTATTGTTACCGGGGAAACCTTTCATATTCCACTATATTACCATCAGCATTTAATCATCTAAAAACACAAATCTCCTGAAACCACCTCGGATTGATAACCGATGATTCAGATATCGTAGCATTGAATGCAGAGGAAACAGAAAAAAATGATAGATGGTTTAAACGGCCAAAAGTTTGACGATAAAGAAAGGAGTATTAGGAACGCTCGATAGAAAATTTGGTACGGAAACAGATTGAGCTAACCATGAAGGATACCAAGGACAAATACAAGGACCAAACCCTATATTCAAAGAATCCAGGTAATTCTGGATCCGATGAAATCTTTAGAGAATATCTTGCTCCGAAGTCATGTTAAAATCTTGCGAAAAATTTTTCTTCATCAACCTTCGAACTTAGAAATTCCAAAATATCATCATAAATATCTTCGATATTTTTGAGGATATTTTCATAAATATTCTTATCCGAAATTATATACCTCTTCGTGTTTTCTGTATTTCATTATATTGAAAACTTCTGTAAGATCTAAGTATAAATTATGAATGAATTATGGAGAAGTGTTGGGAATTGAAACATGAGTTAGTATAATATAATGACGCTTGGCCAACGTGATTATATTACAGTAAGTCATGCTGAGTTTCTAATGGAACGTGATAAAGGATCACAGATCATACCTTTATCATGAACCATGTTACATAACTCTTTCATTCTACTTAACCTCTGAACATATCAAGAAAATATATATTCTTGATAGTTCCATCCTCAGGAATTATGGTAATTTGACAAATCAAATCGTGCTAATACATTCATTTCTGTTTAGAATACTATAATCATTCAAAACTCTATATCTACGAATTCTGAACCATTATCCGCTTAACTTAAAGTCGGGAAGAGAAAACAATAGCATAGAGCTCTGAAAAATAAGGAAGAAAGTATAGGAGTAGTGAGAATAATGGGACGGAAGAGTTTAATTTATAATGGAAATATCGGACAGAATAATCGAGGGAGATCACCGTATTTAATTATAGAAATCTTAATTTCCATAAAACCGAAGAATCAAATATTTTAGATTTCGAAGATTTTCTTTAAATCCCTTAAATTTTGGAATTCAACCAAGACGACGTCAAAAGTTAAGGCGAAACTTTATTTCTTCATTTCACTCTTTTGTGATAACTTCACTCGTACGCTTCACATAATCGAATCGTTTTATCTATATTAGTCAATGATGATAAAACTCTATTTATCAACTCATATTTGCCATGAAAACATTTTTAATTGTTAGCCATGACTACCTCACTCAAATTTCGGGACGAAATTTCTTTAACGGGTAGGTACTGTGACGACCCGGAAATTTCAGACAAAATTTAAACTTAATCTTTATATGATTTCGACACGAAAAGAAAAGTCTGTTAGGTTGAGTCTCAAAAAGTTTGAACTGTTTCATATATGCAATTACCCTTCGACTGTTCTCAATGATTCACGAACACTATTTGTAAATAGATACATGTATATTTAAATATATGAAAATATAATTTGAAATAAAATTTGAAATATTATATGAGTTAATTATTAGAATTTATTTTGTAAAATAAAATAAAATGTGATATTATAATAAGTATTATTTAAAATAAATCTATATATAAAAATAAAGTACATTAAAAATAAATATTAAATGATTGTAATAATCGTTGACGTTTCAATTGATATTAAGCAAGTTAATTCGAACTTATGCGATTTTAAAATAAACGGTTGTAACAACCCAACCCGTATTAAAACCGGCCCATAAAAATTTTTCCTTTTAATACGCGTTAAATAATACTTTAGGTCCCAATTGTGTTTCCATAAACATCTTTAATACAATAGAAAGTTTAATAAACCTTAAAACATAAAATACATTGATTAATTGTCCAAACGGACATACACGACCCGACTAGTTTAGTTTCCAACCAAAACCGAGCATGGTGATTTGGGACTACACTACCCAAATCCTAATCGAGTACAAAAGCATGATCTTCTAAGCAACCTAGCCAAGATCTCTAATCCCAAGCTTACCCGAGCCGCCAAGCATGCGATCCTATAAAAATAGCAACAACTAGAGGGTAAGCTAACGCTTAGTGAATGATAATATACTACATACATATATATGCATAAAATGGACACGCCACACAAAAACCAAATACCGCATATCGGAGCATCCAAGCATAAAGGCAAGCTAGTCTAAGCATACCGTAAGATCACTAAGCAAATAGCTAAAGATACATCAACAAAATAAGTTCACCAACAACGACGTGAACAATGCCAATAAGCTACACCCGGAGGGTTAGCTACATCACGACAATACAACATTATATGTATACAATATATATATATATATATATATATATATATATATATATATATATATATATATATATATATATATATATATATATATATATATCGAATAACATAATTTGCTTACGCTTACTACACAATAACCATGGTTAACCAAGTACAAGGGAATGGTACTTCGAATTTCCGATCGGTGTTCGTAACAACCGTTAGTGTACAACGAAATATATCACTAACCCCTGGGTGGTATCGATCGCCCGAACTTAAAACCCACCCGTCACGTGTAATGTGGTATCGAACGCCCGAACTTTAACCCACACTACACGCCCACACACACCCCTATATGACATGGTATCGAACGCTCGAACTTTAAACCCATATCATATATTGACCCGATGTGGTATCGATCGCCCGAACTTAAACCCACACCGAACCTCGTACAAGTAAATACATTATATACACACATGTATAATCATTCCACTCACTATATTAACTCTTCGTCATTTGGGTTACATAAGTCCACATCGCACGCCCATGTGATAACGTATACACAAAGTGTGCACCTCGCCAAAGTGGTCAACCAAAACGTACAACCGTGCCAATTGGACCTATACACAAGTCCAACAATTCCACCTATACGAGAAGCAAGCTCTACAAGCGAGAACCCCTTCACCCGACCCGCACCCATCCTACACATACATATGCATATAGGATATTAACACTCACATTGTCGCCTTGAAGAAATGCTTCCAAGTAATCCGTAACTCGTCAATGGAAAGTACCTAATTCGTTATCACAAATTCAACAACACACGTAGATTGGATCTACAAACCAACCCAATTCGACACTTAGTGCAATTCCGACCCAAATGCACTTCCAAGGACAAACCGCGCCCAAACTAACCAATAATCACTAACACAAGTGATAATGGTCCTAATATGCCAATTAAACCCAAACACAAGTGTTAAACACTTATCGTTCTCAAAATCGCCCATAAACCCTAATTTTGACCCATAAGGTCAAAATCTCACCATTTACAAGTTTTGACACCAAAACATGTTTAACTCGGTTTTATACTTCAATTTAATCCATTTTAAGTTTACAAACCACATCGAATCGATATTCGGGTCATAATCCTCAACAAACCCTAATTTTGACTCTAGTCAAAATTAGTCAACCACGAAAACCCTAAAAGTCTCCAAAACACCAATAATCACTAATGCTAGTGATTGTACACCATTTACAAGTCTTAAACATGGTTAAATCATTAACCAACCCAAAACCCGCCTTTAACACTTATAAACCCGAATCTTTGTGTTAATCTCCAATTAACAACTAAATGGGTTCCATCTATGAATCATACAATCAAAAGCCCCAAATTTGAATGATGAACACGAAAATGAAATTCGGAGTTAGAGCTTACCACTAGTATCACCGTGTAGCCAAGAACGAGGAGAACAAACTTGTCAACTATGCCAAAGATCAAAACCCGCTTCTTCCTTTCCAAAATCCCACTTGAATCACTTGAGGATTTTAAGTTTTGAGAGGAAAATAGGAAAGAAAAAGAAAAAGAAAATAAAGAAAATGAGTGAGTGGATGAGGTTAAAGTCTCAAATCTGGCTCAAACGTGAAAAGACTAAAATGCCCCTCACTTTACCTAAATATTGCGAAAACAAGATCCAGTTCGCCCACATTGCCGTGCCGCGACCTTAAATGTCGCGCCGCGACATTTGCCTAGGTCTGGGATCATTTTTTGTCAAGCTTCTGATCTGGATTCTTTCAAAACGCCGCGCCGCGGCTCCATTTGTCGCGCCGCGACACTCTGCTTTTCTTGATTCATTTTCTTGCATACAAGACCTCAACACCCGAACATGTCCCGAATGCTTCATACGCCTATCATACATACACAATACACCTATAAATCATATACGGGGAAAACGGGGTGTTACAACTCTCCCCCACTTAGATTCGATCACGTCCTCGGGATCCTAGTCACGTCCCCAAACGGACCCAAACTCAATGGTCGTCGAACATGCATTTCAAACCGACTTCTACCACAAATTCGCTAACCCGATGGTTAATCCAATGACAAATTACACACTTGATCTCATCCCGAGACGTACAATACATGCAACAACCGAAGTCTACAATGGATCCCTTAGACAATTCTTCTTAACGAGTTACCCTTAACAGCTAAATCTGA
This sequence comes from Rutidosis leptorrhynchoides, assembly GCF_046630445.1. Lineage (NCBI taxonomy): Eukaryota > Viridiplantae > Streptophyta > Magnoliopsida > Asterales > Asteraceae > Rutidosis > Rutidosis leptorrhynchoides. The sequence continues at coordinate 339,776,600 of NC_092336.1, forward strand.
AAAGACCCGTTCATATACATTATAAACGATTCACAATAGTTGATTACATTGCGAGGTATTTGACCTCTATATGATACATTTTACAAACATTGCATTCATTTTTAAAAGACAAACTTTCTTTACATCGAAAATTGACAGGCATGCATACCATTTCATAATATCCAATATCCAACTATAAATTGATTTAATAATAATCTTTGATGAACTCAATGACTCGAATGCAACGTTCTTCGAAATATGCTATGAAAGACTCCAAGTAATATCTTTAAAATGAGCAAATGCACAGCGAAAGATTTCTTTAACACCTGAGAATAAACATGCTTTAAAGTGTCAACCAAAAGGTTGGTGAATTCATTAGTTTATCATAATCATTTATTTCCATCATTTTAATAGACCACAAGAATTTCATTTCCAGTTCTCATAAATATACGTCCCATGCATAGAGACAAAAATAATCATTCATATGGTGAACACCTGGTAACCGACATTAACTAGATACATATAAGAATATCCCCTATCATTCCGGGATCCTCCTTCGGATATGATATAAATTTCGAAGTACTAAAGCATCCGGTACTTTGGATGGGGTTTGTTAGGCCCAATAGATCTATCTTTAGGATTCGCGTCAATTAGGGTGTCTGTTCCCTAATTCTTAGATTACCAGACTTTAATAAAAAGGGGCATATTCGATTTCGATAATTCAACCATAGAATGTAGTTTCAATTACTTGTGTCTATTTCGTCAAACATTTATAAAAGCGCATGTATTCTCAGTCCCAAAAATATAAAGGGTAAAAAGGCAAATGAAACTCACCATACTGTATTTCGTAGTAAAAATATATATAACGTCATTGAACAAGTGCAAGGTTGGCCTCGGATTCACGAACCTAAATTAATTATATATAATTATGTGTTGGTCAATATTTGTCTAACAAATTAGGTCAAGTCATAGTGTACCACAATCCTAATGCTCGAGACTAATATGCAAAAGTCAACAAAAGTAAATTTGACTCAAAATAATTTCCAAAAATCTATACATGATTAATATATAGTTTAAATATCGTCGTTTTATATTTTTAAATATTTTTAAAAGATTTATTAGAGTAAATAATATAATTTATTTATTAATAAATAAAATTTTATATTAAATTTATATAATATAATATACTTATATATATATTAAGTAATAAAATTTATAGGGTTCATTTAATATCATAAAGATAATATGATAGGTATTATTAAAGTAAGTTATTACACGTAGTAAAATATGTTTGTATCACATATTTATTTGATAAAATAATATCTATAATGATAGTAAGTAAAAGTTGTATTATTTTGTAATAATAATTATTATTATAAAAATATCAATATTTATAATTACTAAGATGACATTATGATAAAACGATAATTCTAATTATGATAACTTTAATATTTACGATAATTTTTAATATTATCTTTAAAATAATAATTCTATTCAAAATAATAATAATAATGATATTTTATAGTAACAATGACATTTCTATTAAAATGATAATTTTTGTTAAAATGATAGTTTTAATACTAACGATACTTTTAATAATAATAGTAATGATAAAAATAATAAGAATGATAATTTTATCTAAATCAATATTTTAATTTCATCATGATAATCTTACTCATTATTTCCTAATCGTTTCGTTTAATAGCTTTTAATCGTCTTTTATATCGTGTTCATAATAATGATAATAATAGTAATCAAAATAATTAGGTGTTACAAATATTTGTTTTAATTACACTAATATTAATAATGATAGTTACTATAACATTATTAACGATAATACTAATAATTATCTTAATGATAATATAGTAGTAATTGAAAGGACCCGTTCATATACATTATAAACGATTCACAATAGTTGATTACATCGCGAGGTATTTGACCTCTATATGATACATTTTACAAACATTGCATTTGTTTTTAAAAGACAAACTTTCTTTACATCGAAAATTGACAGACATGTATACCATTTCATAATATCCACTATTCAACTATAAATTGACTTAATAATAATAATCTTTAATGAACTCAATGACTTGAATGCAACGTTCTTCGAAATATGCCATGAAAGACTCCAATTAATATCTTTAAAATGAGCAAATGCACAGCGGAAGATTTCTTTAATACCTGAGAATAAACATGCTTTAAAGTGTCAACCAAAAGGTTGGTGAGTTCATTAGTTTATCATAATCATTCATTTTCATCATTTTAATAGACCACAAGAATTTCATTTCTAGTTCTCATAAATATACGTCCCATGCATAGAGACAAAAATCATTCATATGGATTGAACACCTGGTAACCGACATTCACAATATGCATATAAGAATATCCCCATCATTCCGGGATCCTCCTTCGGACATGATATAAATTTCGAAGTACTAAAGCATCCGGTACTTTGGATGGGGCTTGTTGGGCCCAATAGATCTATCTTTAGAGTTCGCGTCAATTAGGGTATCTGTTCCCTAATTCTTAGATTACCAGACTTAATAAAAAGGGGCATATTCGATTTCGATAATTCAACCATAGAATGTAGTTTCGATTACTTGTGTCTATTTCGTAAAACAGTTATAAAAGCAGCGCATGTATTCTCAGCCCAAAAATATAAAGGGTAAAAAGACAAATGAAACTCACGCATATAAATATTGTAAAACAGTTAATAAAGCATTTGCATGTATTCTCAGCCCAAAATGTATATAAAAAGGGAATAATGAAACTCACCATACTGTATTTCGTAGTGAAAATACATATAACGTCATTGAACTAGTGCAAGGTTGGCCTCGGATTCACGAACCTAAATTAATTATATATAATTATATGTTGGTCAATATTTGTCTAACAATTAGGTCAGGTCATAGTGTACCACAATCCTAATGCTCGAGACTAATATGCAAAAGTCAACAAAAGTCAATTTGACTCAAAATCATTTCCAAAATTTATACATGATTATAATATATTTTAAATATCGTCGTTTTATATTTTTAAATATTTTTAAAAGATTTATTAGAGTAAATAATATAATTCATTTATTAATAAATAAAATTTTATATTAAAATTTATATAATAAAATATACTTTTATATATATTAAGTAATAAAATTTATAGGGTTCATTTAATATCATAAAGATAATATGATAGGTATTACTAAAGTAATTTATTACACGTAGTAAAATATGTTTGTATTACATATTTATTTGATAAAATAATATCTATAATGTTAGTAAGTAAAAGTTGTATTATTTTGTAATAATAATTATTATTATAAAAATATCAATATTTATAATTACTAAGATGATATTATGATAAAACGATAATTCTAATTATGATAACTTTAATATTTATGATAATTTTTAATATTATCTTTAAAATAATAATTCTATTTAAAATGATAATAAAAATGATATTTTATAGTAACAATGACATTTCTATTAAAATGATAATTTTTGTTAAAATGATAATTTTTGTTAAAATGATAGTTTTAATACTAACGATACTTTTAATAATAATAGTAATGATAAAAATAATAAGAACGATAATTTTATCTAAATCAATATCTTATAATATTTTAATTTCATCATGATACTCTTACTCATTATTTCCTAATCGTTTCATTTAATAGCTTTTAATCGTCTTTTATATCGTGTTCATAATAATGATAATAATAGTAATCAAAATAATTAGGTGTTACTAATATTAGTTTTAATTACAATAATACTAATAATGATAATTACTATGACATTATTAACGATAATGATAATATAATAATAATAATAACAATAACCATTTTTAAATAATGATATATATATATTAATCATGATAATAATAATAATAATGATAATAATAATAATAATAATAATAATAATAATAATAATAATAATAATAATAATTAGATAATAATAATAATAATAATTAGATAATAATAATAATAATACTAATTATAACTTTAATGATAATAACGATAGTAATAATAATAATAAAAAAACAATTTTTAATGATAAATCCTTTTATTGATAAAGATAATAATAATAATAATAATAATAATAATAATAATAATAATAATAATAATAATAATAATAATAATAATAATAATAATAAGATAAAACTAGAACGACGATAATAACGACAATAATAACGACGATAATAATAATCATTTTTAATAATAATACAAAAATTCGATGGACTATAACTTCAAATCCGTTCATCGAAATCATTCGATATCTAAATAAAAAGTTCTTAATTTTTCGATAGCTTTCCAACGACATGCATATCTTATACCTTATCTCAGTCGCATATATAACTAATTCAGGATTCAACATAACCTAACTAAAGGCAATATCAAAAGTACAAACATGCATAATCCTATATACTCGAGCACTAGTCAGGGATACACTATTATATGTAAAAGTTAAATTATGAGTACTCACGTATCAATATTGAGATTCAATATTGCAGGAAAGGTACGTAGACGCAACGGAGATGATAAACACTATATTGACCTCATGAGCATACCCATGAACCATACCCAATCACCTCCATAGCTATAACCCATAATTTCCATAATCCAATCCCACTCGAAAAACAATTTCAAAATCACTCGGACCGCACTTCGACGTAATATTTTATGTATACTAATAATATCTTGAAATAATACGGAGTAAATATATATATGTAAATCGATTGAGAGAGTTTAGAGAAAAATATTTTCAAGTTTCTATGAAATAATGAAACCTATTAAATTCTATTTATAATAGATTTTTGAATTATTAAAGTGAATTATTAAAGTATGAATTATTAAAGTGAATTATTAAAGTATGAATTATTAAAGTGAATTATTAAAGTATGAATTATTAAAGTGAATTATTAAAGTATGAATTATTAAAGTGAATTATTAAAGTATGAATTATTAAAGTGAATTATTAAAGTTAAAGTAAAGTAAAAATAAAGTAAAGGTAAAGTTTAAGAATAGTAAAAGTATATAAAACTATGTACGTATAATACGCGTATAAATATATATAATATTAATTTAAATCGTTATATATATTTAATAAAATAAAATATAAATATCGTTATCTTTATCATACTGGTTAAGTAATGAGTTGTCAAAAGTGGTTCTAGATATTTATAAAAGTTATATACGTTTTAATAATAAAGTTCTTTTTAAACTGAAAACGTTTTTGTACGTTTGAAACTAAATCAAATAAATATAATAATTTTGTTTTCCAAAACCAAATATATTTTTAAGAATCATTTTGTTTAAAGGTTAAAATAATGGAAATCGTTATATCATAAAACGTTTTAGAAAAGTAGAATCATATATATTCATAATAGGTTTCAGGTTTTTAAATTACAGTCTGTTGGTGAAGCATGGGATAAAGTTCAAAGGTTAAATAAACGTATGAAATCATCTTAATGAAAAATGTCGAGTTACTTACTTGTCGATATCCAACATCTAAGTTAGTTATACTTCACGTTCTTACTTATAAATCACTTTACCATTTTCCGAATGTTGTAAAAAATAATAGATTTCTTAAATTACAGTGGACCTCATAACATAGACCCGTAATCATATCACAATGTATCTGATAAATTAATCATTTGATATTATCTTCTAATTCCATCGATAAACATATTGAAACAAATACGTTCATGTAAAGTATTATACGTTTAATACTTTATTAATATTCTCAAGTTATAATATATATACATATATATATATACATATTTATTTATATATAACGGTTCGTGAATCGTTGGAATTTGGTCGAGGTTATAATGAATGTATGAACACAATTTAAAATTCTTGAGATTTAACTTAACAAACTTTGCTTATCGTGTTGGAATAATATAAAGATAAAGTTTAAATTTGGTTGGAAATTTCCGGGTTGTCACAGTACCTACCCGTTAAAGAAATTTCGTCCCGAAATTTGAGTGGAAAGGTCGTGAATGATAATAATTATGTTTTCATGATGCATACAGGCTGAAAATTAGAGTTTTATCATCAGCGAATAATTTGGATAAACAATCCATTTATATGAAGAGTACGAATGAAGCTAACATAGAAGAGTGAAATGAGTAAGTGTAGATTCATCTTATCATTTGACGTAGATATGATTGATTTCCAGATTTCAAGGGATTTGAAGAAAATCTTTGTAATAAGATTTGATTCTCAAGTAACAAAGGGAATTAGGACCCGCTTTAAATGCGATCGTCCATTTTAATTGTTCTGTCGGAGATTTTCTTATAAATTTACCTCCTTCGTTTTCTTACAACTCACACCTTCTGTTGATGCATTTTATGCAAGTCCCTAGACATCTACCCGCGTCCATTGCAGGTACAACAGTTTACAGGCCACCATGATCGTTCGTTATTATCCTATCCGTGTTTGTATGTGGTTACAGGAACTGCAGGAACGAGATTTGGATGTTTGACTATGTTAGACTTAGTCAGATGTCCGAGTGAAGCCTCACTCGTACGGATGACAGGCTCATATGCACGGTTGATGCTGAGCTAAGTCACAATTACAACCTAAATGAGAAGACACGAGTGAGTGATCACCCGTATGGCTGATGAAGCCAACTCATATGTGTGATGGATGAATCGTACGGGTGAGTCAATAGCAGGGGTATATAAAGTCTTATGTTCTTTATTTTAGGTTAAGCCTCTCATTTGTTACACACACTCAGATCTGGTGAGCTCCTCCGATTCTCTCTCAACCCAAATCACCCAGGTGGTGAATAATAGCTCTAAGTGTTGATCTAATCACAATTGATTTAGTTGTGGTATGACTAAATTAATCCCAAAAAGCTTAACCTATTCACTAGAGGGTTTGATTCATTTATTCTGTCATTGTGTGAGTTAAATCTGTTGATTTCTAAGTTCCTAGTCATGTTTCATCACCTTCTATTCTTTCCCCCTCAACTCATATTTTAAAGTATTCATCAATATGCTCCATCCAGTTCTGATTCTCGATATACTTCTAACTTTCATATCGGTCATTCTTCTTTTTCATCTACCGCCGGAAGAATCTATTTACTTCCACTATACTCTTGGGTTTATAGTGTTTCTAGTTCTCCCGTGTCTTTATATTGCTATATGCATCGATATATATGGTTTATAACTTTTGGTTTGTCATTGGACTTTATATCTTCCCTTATATTTCAAAGTCTCTGTTTCTATCTTCTATAATCATTGTCATCCACAGTTAATGCTCTCTTTTATTTGCTGCAATTTATACCCCAATTTCTATTTCGGAGTTTTGTCCTTTCGTTTCTTCTTCTTGCGATTAAGCACCGCTTGTAATGGTCCAGAATTTGCAGATATGAATTTTGAAATGAACATTGTTAATGTTCTAGGAAGAAAATTGTAATGGCACGATCTTGACTTGTCAAATTACCAGAATACCTCAGAAAAAGCCGAATCATCAAGAAATATTTTCTTGATATTTTAGAGGTTAAATAGAATACAAGAGTCGTATAACATGGCACATAATGATGTTATGATCTGTGAATCATCACGTTCCATTTAGAAACTCAGCATGAATTACTGTAATATAATCACGTTGATCAAGTGTCATTATATTATACTAACTCATGCTTCAGTTTCCAACACTACTTCAAAAATATTCATATTTTAAACTCAAAGGTTTACAGAGTATAGGAACTAAACAGTTTCCTTTTTGATGTAATACAGATAGCGCAAAGAGATAAATGATTCCAGATAAGAATAGTTATGGAAATATCTTCAGAAATATGGAGGATATTTATAATGAAAGATACGATGATATCTTAGAATTTCTAATATCAGAGGATGATGAAGTATGTTGTCTGTAAGGGTTTAGTGTCAGGAGCAAGGTATTCGTTAATGACTTCAGCAGACACTGAATCATTTGGATTCTTTGAAGGCAGGTTCAGTCTTTGTGATTTTTCCACATCCTCCTTCATACTTTGCTCAATCCGTTTTCCAGTTCCAAAACTTCTCTATTTCTGAGCTTTGCTAATACACTAATCTTTATCATCAAACTTTTTACTGCTAAGGTCGTTTATAGTTTTTGTTACTTCATCAGCATTTCGAGAACTAGTTCGCGGTTCAGAGTGTTTTTCAGAAACTTCACATTCGAAGTATGTAAGCCTTGGAAATAGACGTTATGTATAACTGTTGGCGTCAACATGCTGTGAGATTTCAAAATACTGATTTCTAATTCTCAATGATTCATATGGCAATTCTCGTTACAAGAGGCAGATGAGTAAATGATGAGGTTTCGTTAAATATAATGATTCTTCGGAATGCCCAAGATCAGTGAAGTTGTTGGTAAGTTTATTGCTAATGTGGTGGAATATGAAAGGTTCTCCGGTAACAAAAGGGTAATCACATATATCAAAATTATGATAAGGCTACCCCGAATGAAAAAATCGAAGTTGTCTTGCTGAAGCTGTGATATAATTTGCTACTTTGCAAATGAATTGCAAGGTTATTTTTGCTAATAAATGCCAAAAGATCTGACACAGATATGTGTTGAATTATGACTTTGGTTTCGAGAGCTTTTTAAGTACATAACTGTGGGTAATATGTGGTTGAATCATCATCTCGATTGCTCATTATTTGAAGTGTCTTCAGAGATTTTCGAAGGGTTTGAACACAGATTGTAATCGTTTGTATACATTTGTTGTTCTAACACACTTTTGAAGTCAAAGTATAGCTTTGAAAGATGTAGGAATCTAAAAGTGATGGTACCGGTTATATCTCAAATTGAATTATGAGATTTTAAAATCAGAATATGTAATTGGGTTTGAATGAGTATGGTTGTTTTGATTTCTATGAAAGAATGTATATTATTGTGAAAGTAGGAAGTATAATTGATAATTTGCTTAATCTGATTCGAAGAATGTAACATATTAATTGTGAATTTATATATATCTCTCGGGTATTACCTACCCATTAAAAAAATTTTCACAATTAATATTTTGTACATAAGAATTTTATTACAGTCTTTATGAAAATATATATGTATATATTCTTCTCAGATGTAACATAGATTTTAATGAGTTAATACTAAATTAAACTCATTCGATTTACGGTTGGAACTAGAATTGAATAATTCCTTGAAGGCTTTAGAGGTTACATAAGTATTTCTTCAATAATATTGAAATTATGAATCAATACTTCGTTATTTGTTGAGATGTGATGTTGGTTTTTGTTAAATTCTTGTGAACTTCGCAAAGTACGAATGATGTTATCTGAAAAGTTTCGGTTACATCAATGATGAAGTGTAAAATCAAATATATACTTGATTTATTAGGAATTGGAATTTGTTGAATTGAGACAGAGATTGTAGTTAACGATGGTTAAGTCGCGGGTGAGGGACGTACATTATTGCATATTTGTAATATGAATTAACCGAGTAGTTAAGATTCACACACAATAGCTTAGCACGGAAAGATTTATTTTTTATTTCAAAATATATATATATATATAAAATATATATATAATTTCTTCAGAGGGAATGAGTTAATTCTTCATAACTTGTTGATACAATATACACGTTATTGATTCGTAATGATGTAAACAGTGATTCTTGAACTGACGGAGTTTGTGATGTTATAGGTGTTGTTGATTCTGATGTTGACTGTACTGACGATGCTGGTGACGCTAACGGTACTGTTGATGCTATTGGTAAAACAAGTTTAACTTGTTAATCACACACCATTTTTGTCAGGGTTTCTACTCTTCCTTCTATCATTTTGGTTCGCTTAACTGATTTATGGTTAGGGCTAGATTAGATAATCTCTAAGACTTTAGATATTATATAATCGCCGCGGAATGTTTCTCCAATGAAGTTATGAATTAATACTTCGTCAGTTATTGTTGTTGGTACTCCTTGGTATCTATAGTGCGTATGACGTTGATGCTCGTGGGACAGATTGTGAAGTTGAGGTTTACAATGCGGTTGTGGTTGGAGGTGGTAATGGTACTGTTGGCGTTGATGATGGTGGTACTGGTTATGTTGCTGATGCTGGTGCTGGTGTTTGTAATCTCTGCACGATATTCTCCAAAGCCACTACCCGAGCGCGAAGTTCGTTGACTTCTTCTATTATTCCAGGATGATTGTCGGTCAGAACGAGCGGATAAATAAAATCTAGAATTTGATGTAGTATATAATCGTGACGAGATACCCTGGAAATGAGAGAGAAAATGGTGTCTCGAACAGGTTCGCCGGTAAGTGCTTCAGGTTCTTCGCCAAGAGGGCAATGTGATGGATGGAAAGGATCGCCTTCTTCTTGTTTCCAATGATTGAGGAGGCTACGAACCCATCCCCCAATTCATCCAGAATAGGTGATGACTGATTGGTTGATCCATTCCAGTCACACTGCTTTTGGAGCTTGAGTGAGATTCTATTTCGGAATCCGAGTGACTTGAACTGATGACAAATTCCATTTCGTACGATTGGATAAAGGATTTTTCGATATAAAATGATTTTTCGGCTATCGGGTAGTATTCTATTTACATAGGATATCTATATATAGAGATCAAAAGATTTCATAGATTATGGAGGAATTTGCGGGATATGTCAGGCAAAGTTTAAAGTAACAGATTCAATAAGATATGATTTAGCAGATACGTTAAGATATGAATTTTGTCTATACACTACTCATGCAATTAATGTAGCAAGACGTGTCTAGACTAATAATGATAAGCAGGTAATTTCCTATGGATGATAAGCAGATGATTTCCGACTAGAAATGATAAGCAAAACTTTTGACATGCAGACACGGTCGAAGTCCAGACTCACTAATGCATCCTAACGACTTATCAGTTAGACACACTAATGCAGACCTAGTTCGCTAAGACCACGGCTCTGATACCAACTGAAAGGACCCGTTCATATACATTATAAACGATTCACAATAGTTGATTACATCGCGAGGTATTTGACCTCTATATGATACATTTTACAAACATTGCATTTGTTTTTAAAAGACAAACTTTCTTTACATCGAAAATTGACAGACATGTATACCATTTCATAATATCCACTATTCAACTATAAATTGACTTAATAATAATAATCTTTAATGAACTCAATGACTTGAATGCAACGTTCTTCGAAATATGCCATGAAAGACTCCAATTAATATCTTTAAAATGAGCAAATGCACAGCGGAAGATTTCTTTAATAACTGAGAATAAACATGCTTTAAAGTGTCAACCAAAAGGTTGGTGAGTTCATTAGTTTATCATAATCATTCATTTTCATCATTTTAATAGACCACAAGAATTTCATTTCTAGTTCTCATAAATATACGTCCCATGCATAGAGACAAAAATCATTCATATGGATTGAACACCTGGTAACCGACATTCACAATATGCATATAAGAATATCCCCATCATTCCGGGATCCTCCTTCGGACATGATATAAATTTCGAAGTACTAAAGCATCCGGTACTTTGGATGGGGCTTGTTGGGCCCAATAGATCTATCTTTAGAGTTCGCGTCAATTAGGGTATCTGTTCCCTAATTCTTAGATTACCAGACTTAATAAAAAGGGGCATATTCGATTTCGATAATTCAACCATAGAATGTAGTTTCGATTACTTGTGTCTATTTCGTAAAACAGTTATAAAAGCAGCGCATGTATTCTCAGCCCAAAAATATAAAGGGTAAAAAGACAAATGAAACTCACGCATATAAATATTGTAAAACAGTTAATAAAGCATTTGCATGTATTCTCAGCCCAAAATGTATATAAAAAGGGAATAATGAAACTCACCATACTGTATTTCGTAGTGAAAATACATATAACGTCATTGAACTAGTGCAAGGTTGGCCTCGGATTCACGAACCTAAATTAATTATATATAATTATATGTTGGTCAATATTTGTCTAACAATTAGGTCAGGTCATAGTGTACCACAATCCTAATGCTCGAGACTAATATGCAAAAGTCAACAAAAGTCAATTTGACTCAAAATCATTTCCAAAATTTATACATGATTATAATATATTTTAAATATCGTCGTTTTATATTTTTAAATATTTTTAAAAGATTTATTAGAGTAAATAATATAATTCATTTATTAATAAATAAAATTTTATATTAAAATTTATATAATAAAATATACTTTTATATATATTAAGTAATAAAATTTATAGGGTTCATTTAATATCATAAAGATAATATGATAGGTATTACTAAAGTAATTTATTACACGTAGTAAAATATGTTTGTATTACATATTTATTTGATAAAATAATATCTATAATGTTAGTAAGTAAAAGTTGTATTATTTTGTAATAATAATTATTATTATAAAAATATCAATATTTATAATTACTAAGATGATATTATGATAAAACGATAATTCTAATTATGATAACTTTAATATTTATGATAATTTTTAATATTATCTTTAAAATAATAATTCTATTTAAAATGATAATAAAAATGATATTTTATAGTAACAATGACATTTCTATTAAAATGATAATTTTTGTTAAAATGATAATTTTTGTTAAAATGATAGTTTTAATACTAACGATACTTTTAATAATAATAGTAATGATAAAAATAATAAGAACGATAATTTTATCTAAATCAATATCTTATAATATTTTAATTTCATCATGATACTCTTACTCATTATTTCCTAATCGTTTCATTTAATAGCTTTTAATCGTCTTTTATATCGTGTTCATAATAATGATAATAATAGTAATCAAAATAATTAGGTGTTACTAATATTAGTTTTAATTACAATAATACTAATAATGATAATTACTATGACATTATTAACGATAATGATAATATAATAATAATAATAACAATAACCATTTTTAAATAATGATATATATATATTAATCATGATAATAATAATAATAATGATAATAATAATAATAATAATAATAATAATAATAATAATAATAATAATAATTAGATAATAATAATAATAATAATTAGATAATAATAATAATAATACTAATTATAACTTTAATGATAATAACGATAGTAATAATAATAATAAAAAAACAATTTTTAATGATAAATCCTTTTATTGATAAAGATAATAATAATAATAATAATAATAATAATAATAATAATAATAATAATAATAATAATAATAATAATAATAATAATAAGATAAAACTAGAACGACGATAATAACGACAATAATAACGACGATAATAATAATCATTTTTAATAATAATACAAAAATTCGATGGACTATAACTTCAAATCCGTTCATCGAAATCATTCGATATCTAAATAAAAAGTTCTTAATTTTTCGATAGCTTTCCAACGACATGCATATCTTATACCTTATCTCAGTCGCATATATAACTAATTCAGGATTCAACATAACCTAACTAAAGGCAATATCAAAAGTACAAACATGCATAATCCTATATACTCGAGCACTAGTCAGGGATACACTATTATATGTAAAAGTTAAATTATGAGTACTCACGTATCAATATTGAGATTCAATATTGCAGGAAAGGTACGTAGACGCAACGGAGATGATAAACACTATATTGACCTCATGAGCATACCCATGAACCATACCCAATCACCTCCATAGCTATAACCCATAATTTCCATAATCCAATCCCACTCGAAAAACAATTTCAAAATCACTCGGACCGCACTTCGACGTAATATTTTATGTATACTAATAATATCTTGAAATAATACGGAGTAAATATATATATGTAAATCGATTGAGAGAGTTTAGAGAAAAATATTTTCAAGTTTCTATGAAATAATGAAACCTATTAAATTCTATTTATAATAGATTTTTGAATTATTAAAGTGAATTATTAAAGTATGAATTATTAAAGTGAATTATTAAAGTATGAATTATTAAAGTGAATTATTAAAGTATGAATTATTAAAGTGAATTATTAAAGTATGAATTATTAAAGTGAATTATTAAAGTATGAATTATTAAAGTGAATTATTAAAGTTAAAGTAAAGTAAAAATAAAGTAAAGGTAAAGTTTAAGAATAGTAAAAGTATATAAAACTATGTACGTATAATACGCGTATAAATATATATAATATTAATTTAAATCGTTATATATATTTAATAAAATAAAATATAAATATCGTTATCTTTATCATACTGGTTAAGTAATGAGTTGTCAAAAGTGGTTCTAGATATTTATAAAAGTTATATACGTTTTAATAATAAAGTTCTTTTTAAACTGAAAACGTTTTTGTACGTTTGAAACTAAATCAAATAAATATAATAATTTTGTTTTCCAAAACCAAATATATTTTTAAGAATCATTTTGTTTAAAGGTTAAAATAATGGAAATCGTTATATCATAAAACGTTTTAGAAAAGTAGAATCATATATATTCATAATAGGTTTCAAGTTTTTAAATTACAGTCTGTTGGTGAAGCATGGGATAAAGTTCAAAGGTTAAATAAACGTATGAAATCATCTTAATGAAAAATGTCGAGTTACTTACTTGTCGATATCCAACATCTAAGTTAGTTATACTTCACGTTCTTACTTATAAATCACTTTACCATTTTCCGAATGTTGTAAAAAATAATAGATTTCTTAAATTACAGTGGACCTCATAACATAGACCCGTAATCATATCACAATGTATCTGATAAATTAATCATTTGATATTATCTTCTAATTCCATCGATAAACATATTGAAACAAATACGTTCATGTAAAGTATTATACGTTTAATACTTTATTAATATTCTCAAGTTATAATATATATACATATATATATATATACATATTTATTTATATATAACGGTTCGTGAATCGTTGGAATTTGGTCGAGGTTATAATGAATGTATGAACACAATTTAAAATTCTTGAGATTTAACTTAACAAACTTTGCTTATCGTGTTGGAATAATATAAAGATAAAGTTTAAATTTGGTTGGAAATTTCCGGGTTGTCACAGTAATAATAATAACAATATTAATAACCATTTTTAAATAATGATATATATATTAATAATGATAATAATAATAATAATAATAATAATAATAATACTAATAATAATAATAATAATAATAATTGGATAATAATAATAATACTAATTATAACTTTAAAGATAATAACGATAGTAATAATAAAAAAAATAACAATTTTTAATGATAAATCCCTTTTATTGATAAAGATAATAATAATGATAATAATAAGATAAAACTAGAACGATAATAAAAACGACGATAATAATAATCATTTTTAATAAAAATATCAAAAATTCAATTGATTATAACTTCTAATCCGTTCATCGAAACCATTCGATATCTAAAGGAAAAGCCCTTAATTTTTCGCTAGCTTTCCAAGGACATGCATATCTTATACCTTATCTCAACCGCAAGTGTAACTAATTCAATATTCAACCTAACCTGTCTAAAGGCAATATCAAAAGTACAAGCATGCATAATCCTAAATACTCGAGCACTAGTCAGGGATACACTATTAGTATGTAAAAGTTAAATTATGAGTACTCACGTATCAATATTGAGATTCAATATTGCAGGAAAGGTACGTAGACGAGACGGAAATGATAAACACTATATTGACCTCACGAGCATACCCATGAACCATACTCAATCACTTCCATAGCTATAACCCATAATTTCCTTAATCCTATCCTACTCGAAAAACAATTTCGAAATCACTCGGACAACACTCCATCGTAATATTTTATGTATACTAATAATATCTTGAAATAATACGGAGTAAATATATATATGTAAATCGATTGAGAGAGTTTAGAGAAAAATATTTTCAAGTTTCTATGAAATAATGAAACCTATTAAATTCTATTTATAATAGATTTTTGAATTATTAAAGTGAATTATTAAAGTATGAATTATTAAAGTGAATTATTAAAGTATGAATTATTGAAGTGAATTATTAAAGTATGAATTATTAAAGTGAATTATTAAAGTTAAAGTAAAGTAAAAATAAAGTAAAGGTAAAGTATAGTAAAAGTATAAAACTATGTACGTATAATACGCGTATAAATATATATAATATTAATTTAAATCTATATATATATTTAATAAAATAAAATATAAATATCGTTATCTTTATCATACTAGTTAAGTAATGAGTTGTCAAAAGTGGTTCTAGATATTTATAAAAGTTATATACGTTTTAATAATAAAGTTCTTTTTAAACTGAAAACGTTTTTGTACGTTTGAAACTAAATAGATCAATCGAGTCTTTATGAGATTCAATCTTCCACTATCCTTTGTCTAGTTCTCAATGACTGACAATTTTTTCTTATTTATAATTCACTTTACCATTTTCCGAATATTGTTAAAATGGAAATATTTCTCAAATCAACGTGGGCCTTTCAACAGAGACTTGTAATCATAATTCAATATATCAGATAATTCAATCATTTGTTCTTATCTTCTAATTCCATTGATAAACATTTTGAAACAGATACAATCATATAAAGTATTTAATCTAATATTTTGTTTACGTTTCAAGTTATAATATATATACACATATACATATATAATCATATTCGTTTAATGGTTCGTGAATCGTTGGAACTTGGTCGAGGTTGAATGAATGTATGAACATAGTTTAAAATTCTTGCAATTTAACTTAACAAATATTGCTTATCGTGTCGAAAACATATAAAGATTAAAGTTTAAATTTGGTTGGAAATTTCCGGGTTGTCACAAAATCGTCACCCACGATTTATCAATTTCCATAATTTCGAGCACTAGCACTAACTCAATCCCTCACATCGGGAAAACTCAACCAATCTCGTACCGAGACATCAATTCCTTAGCGTACCCTTACCGAGTACGACGCTAAAAAAATAACCAAGTCTCAACCTAAGGTCAACAACCCGAAATGATGAAGACCAAACCAAACGAATCCTTACGGATTACACCAAATCACTAAACATCCCTTGTAGTGCGCAATACGACCAATACGCAACTACCGTACAACATCACAAGCAACGGCTAAAACCGTTAGCACCTAAAACGACCATGGCAACGCTAACCCAAGGTGTACAAAATCGACTATCGTCACACCCGTAGCAACAGGTGAGCGAAACACGGCTATCGCATCACTAATCACACAACATGGTCCTCACGACCCCACCATTGGCGTATAAAACACCTAATAGATCACACATCAACAACAATACGCAATGTCGACATTCGACTCTATGTTGGTCGACGAAGAGCGGTAGGTCAAATACGTTAACCACTCACCAACTGTAACGACCCTGGAATTTCCAATATTTATTTATTAATAATTACTATTATTAATATGTATGATTAAACGAATGTATGTTATTACATTTACATGTTGCTATGATTGCCCGTACTTGACTTTTAAGTGCCCGAAACGTCTTTGTGACACCCGGAACTTTCACGAATAATATTTTTAGATATTATTTACATTCATGATTAAATTTATTAATCATTTTGATTAACTAAGGCTATTAGTTAGTTACTTGGGCTTTAATTGGGTTTAATTGTTAATTAGTTGAACTTGGGCTTTGTTAGTGTAATGGACTCATGAATAAGACTCATAAGCCCACCATACATCTTAAATGGGTTTATTAGCCCATGTTTTGCAAGTGTAAGTAATACTTAGAGATTGAACTAGTTAGTTATCTCATAAGGAATCTAGTTACCATGTAATCCCCATGTAAACCATCCTTTTAACCAACTTTTGAAGCCTTACATACTAGTAACCAAAGAACCAACTCTTCCCCCCTTTTTTTAAGCAGCTGGCCGTGGCCCTTATGGCCATGAAGGGTGCTTAAAATTCTTTTTTTTTTGTATTACAATTACTTGCATTTACTCTTTCATAAAACACACACAACTTACTACACTTTTCTCTCAAGCTTTTTCTCTCTTTTTCTCTCAAATACTTGTAAGTAATATGAACTTTTCTCTCCTCTTTTTCCTTGCTAAAAACCGATTTCATAAGCATTCATCATCATCAATCTTTGTTTGTTGTTTGATTCTTGTTACAAGTTGTTGTTACTTACTTACCAACTTTCAAGAATCTAACTTTCTAGTTTTAATTCTTCTTTTATCTTGAACCTTCAAGAACATACAAGACATAAACTCTCTAGTTTATGATCTTCACTTAATACTTGTTCTAAGTTTATAAAGTTCATGGTTGAAAGACATACTTGAAGTTCATGAAGTAAACTTTAAAGCTTACTTTCTAAAGATCAAACTTTGGTTTGAATCTTTAAAGTATGAACAACCATGAATAATTTACTTGTTTACTTAGTTTACTTCTTCTTGCACTTTACTTTCATGTAATTAGTTTAAATGGTCAAGTACTACAAGTTAGTCTTGCTCTCATTAATCTTGAACTTAAAGTTAACTTTGAAAGTTCAAGAACACACAAATAAGTTTTCTTTAAATATAACTTTAGATCTAGACTTTTGAGTCTTGGATCTTCAAGATCAAACTAAGAACTATGTTCTACAACTGATGATCTTGATTAGTTAGTTTACTTCAAGTTTGTAACTTGTTATTAGCTTTAAAGTCCATGTATGTGTTAGATCTAAGACTTTGATGCAACTTTGGTTCATCAAACTTCATACAACTCTTAAGTGAGTTGTGCTTCATGTCTTAGACTTGCACATGGGTTATGATGGTCAATACTTAGTTAAGATGATGTAAATACATCAATGAGTTGTACACTTGAAGCTATATGCATCAAGGATGAGAACCATGATGAACATCAAGCACCAAGACCCCCGGAACCCTTTTAAACTCACTGTTCTGTCCAAAAGCTACTGGTCTGGTGATTCTGTAACATACCAGTAGACCTGTGCTATTCTAACCTTGATTTTTAGATAGATATTTTCTAGTAGATAACTTTTCATATAGGACTCGTCTTAATCCGAGTTACGGTTTAGGATTTATGGCCCTCCGATCGTTACTATGTCCTTTAACGTTGTGCAGAAATTTCTGACCTACTCGCACTTAAACCGTCGCCACGGTCAAACCAAGACGAGTTTGCTTCTGTAAATTTTACCACACTTAAGGGACTCATATACGGAGCCATGGCCACTGGTCGCACCTTAATTCAGTAAGGGTAGAGGCCGTGGTGACTGACTGAAGTCAGACTTTGTTTTAAACTACTTTCATAAACGAAACCTACTTTACGCCTTTTGTTTGATGATGAATGATGATGAACTTTATGACCTTAAATACATACTTTTAAACCTATTAAGATGATTTACTGACTTAGTACTATTTGCCTTAGGTTGAGGACCTTCGGACCGATTACTTGCACACCTTTTCCGAACCGACTTTACGACTACATTATCATTGTGAGTTATAGCATTCCCTTTTTACTTTAACTTATTTTGGGAACCGAGAATACATGTGGATTTTATGTTTTACATACTAGGCACGAGTACTTAAACTTATATATGTGTGGGTTATACAACGGCATAAACATTCCCTTTAGTTCGGTAACGTTTAATCATCGGTTTTTGAACCGTGAACGCGAATCTTAGATATGGATCCATAGGGTTTTACATCCCCACTCGGGCTAGTAGCGCTAGCATTTAACAAGTGTTTAATACTTCGTAAACATACGCACTTGCCAAGTGTTCTTTCAGGGGGTATAAACGTTAAGTTAGTTACCAAGTTCCCACGGTTAACATATACTTTATCATACTGTTTTGAAACGCTCGTTGTAGCACTGAAATCTTGTGGCCTACCATACATACTGTTATACTTAAACTATAGCTCACCAACCTTTGTGTTGACATTTTTAAACATGTTTTTCTCATGTGCTTGAGGTTAGCTTCCGCTGTCTTACTTGTTGTGCTGTAGACACCCGCTGCTTAGAGTTGTCCACGCATGAACTACTTTACTTTGCATTCAAATATTCGTACTTTTGAACTATGACTTGTAACGACCATTGTGGTCACATACACTTATTATTTGCTTCTACTTAGTGAAGCATGCTTTTGAAATGTAAAACATTTGATGTCGGTTATGACATCACCTTTTTATCGTGAATGCAACTTCTTTAATTACAGCATATAGTACTTAACCTTGTAATGATCCTGTTGTTGATGATTCGTACACGATGGTTTTGTATGGGGCATCACATTTCGTATCAGAGCATTGGTTATAGGGAATTAGGTTGCATTAGTGAGTCTAAGACCGACTCGAGTAGGATTCACTAATAGGACTAATCTACAACTTGCTAGTTTACTTATTTCCGCTGAATTTACTGCATGCTACTGCTTACTTTTTCCGCTATATGCCGTATGCTACTACATGATATCACTACTGCATGATGCTACTTGCTTTTGATTGCATGCTACTTTCATACGAATTGCTGTTATTGCCATGCTAGTTACTGTTATACATGATTTAAACTGTTGGCCTATTATTTGCTTGCTTTATGACATACTGACATGAAAAATTTATTTTTCCTTGTTCAGATGTCGGATGTTCCACCTGCTGGCATTTCGGGCAGTACAGACTCAGACCCCGTCGCCCTACCTACTGCTACACCTGCTGCTGCTACTGCCGATACACCGGGCCCGACACCCACTAGTGATCCCGGCGCTTCCACTTCCGGAGCTGGTACTAGTGCACCTGCCCCAGTGTCTGCTCCCGGACCCTCGAGGTCACAGCCCCACATTGGTGGTATTGAGATCCCCGCGGAGTTCGGGGAAGGGCCGTTTCGTAACCACATGCGCACGCCTTGCCGACGCACTCCCGACGAATGTTTAGTCGTGATTCCGCCAGGCAGACACAGACAGATGTTGGCTGCCTTCGGACGCTTCGGATTACCAGCTCAGCCACCAGTGTCACAGCCACACGATTCGGATGACTCATCATCCGCCGATTCTTCATCATCAGATGACTCCAGCGATGATGAGGATCCTGCTGATAGACCTATTCAGGCACCCTCCACCCCGCCAAGGAAGCGGTACCGTTTCGACGGCACCGTCATTCCAGGGGTGAATGGAGGTCGTGCTTTTACTGACGCTTTTGGCCATCGTCGTAGGGTTACTGCTCGTAAACGAGTTGTGCCATACCCTGCCGACCCACAGATACGTAAGGTTCCCCGTTACGTATTGACTATTCCTGGAACCGTACCACCTAGATTTAGATACGGACCACTTACATCTAGGGACGTACCGTCTACATCCGGAGCTGGACCATCTACATCAGCACCACCGGCACCACCCGCACCACCCGCCCCACCTGCACCGCCTGCCCCACCAGCTCCCTCTAACGAGGAACTGATGAGGGAGATTTAGACGCTCCGAGCTCGAGTCACTGAGCTCGAGGAGCAGTTGGCTCGAGGAACAGTTCACCAGCCTTCACCGTAGGACTTTGTATTTAGATTTCATGATGTAATCTAGTTATAGTTTCATGTATTTCATATGTATTGTACGAACTTATTCAGATGTATGAAACTTATTATTATTAATGAATGGAACTTTGCGTTATTTAATTCTTGCACGATGTTCTATTTACATTGTTGTACGATGATTCTGTGGTATTTGTACCTAGATGCATTATTTAATAACATGTGATGTTTTGATTCCATGTTGGTTACTATATACTATATTACTACATATCGAATGCTGGATTTTGACTTGAGTCAAAATTTTTGTTTAGAATACCATGGCTAACGGAAGATCCACACCTACCGCCACCCAGATTGAGGACATGATCAACGAATGGGTCGCTGCAGCCCTAGCAGAAAGAAATCTCGAAGCTCTACCGCCACCACCACCGGTTATTCCACCCGTTCGAAATGGGTGTACATACAAGGAATTCCAGAGCTGCAAACCGCATAACTTCAGCGGCACCGAGGGACCAGTTGTTCTCACCAGATGGTTCGAGAAACTTGAATCAGTATTCCGAGTTAGCAACTGTTCGGAGGACAATAAGACCAAGTTTGCATCTTGCACGCTATCTGACGGCGCGCTAACGTGGTGGAACACGTTAGCTCAAGCGAAAGGTATCGATGAGGCGTATGCTACGCCATGGGAGGAATTCAAGGCGGCTATGATTGATGAGTATTGTCCGAGAACCGAAATTCAGAAGATGGAAATTGAATTCATGCAGTTGAAGGCCGTAGGGAACGACCTTAACAGTTACAATCGTAGGTTTTTGGAGTTAGCATTAATGTGTCCGACCATGGTCACCCCCGAATTCAAGCGCATGGAGAAATACTTCTCGGGACTCCCTAAGTCCATCAAGGGTAATGTCACCTCATCCAAGCCACCGAATGTCCACGAAGCAATGCGCATGGCGCATACTCTCCTGAATCAAATCATCCTTGACGAGCCGGAGAAGGCTAAGTTTGAAGCCGGTAGTAGTGAAAAGAGGAAATGGGACAACAACCACAACAACCACAACAACCACAACAACAACAACAACAACAACAATAACAGGGGGATAAACTACAATCAGACCCCCACCAAGAGGCACAACAACGGTGGAAACCCTAATCCCAACAACAACACCAACACCAACCCGAACTACCAAGGAACCTTACCACAATGCAAGCGATGCTACAAGCACCACACTGGGTATTGCAATGTTGTCTGCGAGAAGTGCCAACGGGCTGGGCACATCGGGAAGGACTACAAGGTCACTACTTTGAATGGGAAGCCAAACACCAATGGGCCGAAGAAGTGCTACGAATGCGGGCAGACGGGCCATTTCATAAACGCATGCCCTAATAAGCGAAAAGATGGCGGACCACCCCACGCTAGAGCTTTCAATGTTAATGCAAGGGATGCACGCGATAACCCCGACTTGGTGACAGGTATATTCACAATCAACAATCTTTTAGCTTCTGTCTTGTTTGATACTGGTGCGGATAGAAGTTATGTATGTAGACATTTTTGCGATAAGATTAATTGGTCATTAGTCCCGTTAAAAGAGAGTATGCTTGTCGAGGTCACCAATGGAAAACTTGAAAAGGTTGACCATATTAGTCGTGGAGCTATTATCAACATAGCTGGTGCAAATTTCGAAATTGATTTGATACCTATCAAACTGGGAAGTTTTGACGTGATCGTCGGTATGGATTGGTTGATCAAGATAAAGGCCGATATTATCTGTGGAGATAAAGCACTTCGCATACCACAAGGAGATGGCGAACCACTGATTATCTATGGAGAGAGATGTACCTCGAAGTTGAACCTTATTCGTTGCGTGAAAGCACAAAAGATTATGAAGAAGGGACGTTTTGCTGTCCTAGCACATGTGAAAGCGGTAGAAACTGAGGTGAAGAGCATGAACGACGTTCGAATTGTGAATGAATTTTCCGATGTCTTCCCAGAGGAATTGCCTGGATTGCCACCGCAGAGAGCCGTAGAGTTTCAGATTGATTTAGTGCCAGGAGCAGCACCTGTAGCTCGCGCACCTTATAGACTCGCACCTTCCGAGATGCAAGAATTATAGAGTCAACTACAAGAGCTGTTAGACCGAGGATTTATTCAACCAAGTTTCTCGCCTTGGGGCGCACCTGTGTTGTTTGTGAAGAAGAAGGATGGATCCTTCCGTATGTGTATCGACTACCGTGAACTCAACAAATTGACTATCAAGAATCGGTATCCTCTTCCACGAATTGATGATCTTTTTGATCAACTACAAGGATCGAGCGTTTATTCAAAGATCAATTTACGATCCGGATATCACCAACTGAGGGTGAAGGAAAGTGACGTGATGAAAACTGCATTCAGGACCTGTTATGGTCATTATGAGTTTCTCGTGATGCCATTCGGTTTGACAAATGCACCTGCCGTGTTCATGGACCTCATGAATCGTGTCTGTAAGCCGTACTTGGATAAGTTTGTTATCGTCTTCATAGATGATATCCTAATCTACTCAAAGAGCGAAGAAGAACATGAGCAACACCTCTGATTAGTGCTTGAACTCTTAAGACAAGAGCAACTTTATGCCAAATTCTCCAAGTGTGAATTTTGGTTGAAGGAAGTACAATTCTTGGGTCATGTTGTAAGCGACCAGGGTTTCAAAGTTGATCCCGCCAAGATTGAAGCCATCAGCAAGTGGGAGACCCCCACTACTCTGACGCATATTCGCCAATTCCTAGGTCTCGCCGATTATTACCGAAGATTCATCGAAGGATTTTCTCTGATTGTGCGTCCTTTGACCGCACTGACTCACAAGGGCAAGAAGTTCACTTGGGAACCTGCACACGAATCAGCATTCCAAACCTTGAAGAAGAAGTTGACCACCGCACCTATCCTATCACTTCCTGAAGGCAGTGACGATTTCGTTGTTTATTGTGATGCATCAAAGAGTGGTTTTGGTTGTGTACTGATGCAACGATCAAAGGTTATTGCCTATGCCTCCTGCCAATTGAAGATTCACGAGCGGAACTACACTACGCATGATCTTGAACTTGGAGCCGTTGTCTTTGCGCTCAAATTATGGAGACATTATCTGTATGGAACTAAGAGCACTATCTTCACCGATCACAAGAGTCTCCAGCACATCTTTGATCAGAAGCAACTGAATATGAGACAGCGTCGATGGATCGAGATGCTTAACGACTACGATTGTGAACTCCGTTATCACCCTGGCAAGGCCAATGTTGTAGCTGACGCTTTAAGCCGAAAGGAGAGGACGACACCTCTTTGTGTTAGGGCTCTGAACATCACCATCCATTCGAACCTCAACAGCCAGATCAGAGTAGCCCAAGATGAGGCTCTCAAGGAGGAGAATATATCTCACGAACATTTGAACATACTTGTCTCTCGATTCGAGGTTAGGGAGTCTGGACTCCGATGTTATGCCGGAAGAATTTGGGTACCTTATTATGGAGATCTACGAAACCTGATACTTGATGAAGCACACAAATCGAGATATTCGATTCACCCGGGTGCGGGCAAGATGTACCACGACCTTAAAGAACAGTATTGGTGGCCGAATCTTAAGAAGGACGCTGCGACTTATGTTGGTAAGTGTTTGACTTGCTCGAAGGTTAAAGCCGAGCATCAGAGACCTTCTGGGTTACTTCAACAACCAGAAATCCCACAATGGAAGTGGGAACGGATAACAATGGATTTCGTCACCAAGCTACCAAAGACGGTGGGTGGTTACGATACTATTTGGGTTATTGTTGACCGCCTTACCAAATCTGCACACTTTCTAGCGATGAAGGAAACTGATACAATGGAGAGACTTGCTCAGTTATACATTAAGGAGGTTGTGTCTCGTCATGGTGTACCTTTATCGATCATCTCCGATTGCGATCCCCGTTTTGCTTCTAGATTTTGGCGTTCCTTGCAAGAAGCCATGGGAACTCGTCTTGACATGAGTACTGCTTATCATCCTCAGACTGACGGGTAAAGTGAATGCACGATTTAGACCTTGGAGGACATGCTGCGTGCATGTGTCATTGATTTTAGAAAGGCCTGGGAAAGACATTTGCCACTCGCCGAATTCTCGTACGACAACAGTTATCACTCTAGCATTAATGCTGCACCTTTTGAAGCATTGTATGGCCGTAAGTGCCGATCTCCTATTTGTTGGGCCGAAGTAGGTGAAAAGCAAATCACCGGACCCGAGGTAGTCCACGAAACAACGGAGAAGATTGCTCAGATACAAGCGAGACTTAAGACTGCCCGTGATCGTCAAAAGAGTTATGCCGATCTTAAACGTAAGGACTTTGAATTCAACATTGGTGATCATGTAATGTTAAAGGTTGCACCTTGGAAAGGTGTGATTCGTTTTGGAAAACGTGGAAAGTTAAACCCACGATACATTGGTTCTTTTGAAATATTGGAACGTGTTGGACCAGTTGCATACCGTTTGGACCTACCAGCACAATTGAGCTCGGTTCATCCTACCTTCCATGTGTCAAACTTGAAGAAGTGTCTTGCTGCACCTGAACTTATCATACCACTTGAGGAACTTACGATTGACGACAAACTCCACTTTGTGGAGGAACCAGTTGAGATTATGGATCGTGAGATCAAAACTTTGAAATGCAATAAGATTCCGATCATCCGAGTACGATGGAATGCCAAACGAGGACCTGAGTTTACTTGGGAACGAGAGGATCAAATGATGCGGAAGTATCCTCACCTTTTCCCGACTCCTCCATCTACCTCAGCTTAAAATTTCGGGACGAAATTTTCTTTAACATGTGGGTAATGTAACGACCCTGGAATTTCCAACATTTATTTATTAATAATTACTATTATTAATACGTGTGATTAAACGAATGTATGTTATTACATTTACATGTTGCTATGATTGCCCGTACTTGACTTTTAAGTGCCCGAAACGTCTTTGTGACACCCGGAACTTTCACGAATAATATTTTTAGATATTATTTACATTCATGATTAAATTTATTAATCATTTTAATTAACTAAGGCTATTAGTTAGTTACTTGGGCTTTAATTGGGTTTAATTGTTAATTAGTTGAACTTGGGCTTTGTTAGTGTAATGGACTCATGAATAAGACTCATAAGCCCACCCTACATCTTAAATGGGTTTATTAGCCCATGTCTTGCAAGTGTAAGTAATACTTAGAGATTGAACTAGTTAGTTATCTCATAAGGAATCTAGTTACCATGTAATCCCCATGTAAACCATCCTTTTAACCAACTTTTGAAGCCTTACATACTAGTAACCAAAGAACCAACTCTTCCCCCCTTTTTTTGAGCAGCTGGCCGTGGCCCTTATGGCTATGAAGGGTGCTCAAAATTCTTTTTTTTGTATTACAATTACTTGCATTTACTCTTTCATAAAACACACACAACTTACTACACTTTTCTCTCAAGCTTTTTCTCTCTTTTTCTCTCAAATACTTGTAAGTAATATGAACTTTTCTCTCCTTTTTTTCCTTGCTAAAAACCGATTTCATAAGCATTCATCATCATCAATCTTTGCTTTGTTGTTTGATTCTTGTTACAAATTGTTGTTACTTACTTACTAACTTTCAAGAATCTAACTTTCTAGTTTTAATTCTTCTTTTATCTTGAACCTTCAAGAACATACAAGACATAAACTCTCTAGTTTATGATCTTCACTTAATACTTGTTCTAAGTTTATAAAGTTCATGGTTGAAAGACATACTTGAAGTTCATGAAGTAAACTTTAAAGCTTACTTTCTAAAGATCAAACTTTGGTTTGAATCTTTAAAGTATGAACAACCATGAATAATTTACTTGTTTACTTAGTTTACTTCTTCTTGCACTTTACTTTCATGTAATTAGTTTAAATGGTCAAGTACTACAAGTTAGTCTTGATCTCATTAATCTTGAACTTAAAGTTAACTTTGAAAGTTCAAGAACACACAAATAAGTTTTCTTTAAATATAACTTTGGATCTAGACTTTTGAGTCTTGGATCTTCAAGATCAAACTAAGAACTATGTTCTACTACTTATGATCTTGATTAGTTAGTTTACTTCAAGTTTGTAACTTGTTATTAGCTTTAAAGTCCATGTATGTGTTAGATCTAAGACTTTGATGCAACTTTGGTTCATCAAACTTCATACAACTCTTAAGTGAGTTGTGCTTCATGTCTTAGACTTGCACATGGGTTATGATGGTCAAGACTTGGTTAAGATGATGTAAATACATCAATGAGTTGTACACTTGAAGCTATATGCATCAAGGATGAGAACCATGATGAACATCAAACACCAAGACCCCCGGAACCCTTTTAAATTCACTGTTCTGTCCAAAAGCTACTGGTCTGGTGATTCTGTAACAGACCAGTAGACCTGGTCTGTTCTAACCTTGATTTTTAGATAGATCTTTTCGAGTAGATAACTTTTCATATAGGACTCGTCTTAATCCGAGTTACGGTTTAGGATTTATGGCCCTCCGATCGTTACTATGTCCTTTAACGTTGTGCAGAAATTTCTGACCTACTCGCACTTAGACCGTCGCCACGGTCAAACCAAGACGAGTTTGCTTCTGTAAATTTTACCACACTAAGGGACTCATATACGGAGCCATGTCCACTAGTCTCACCTTAATTCAGTAAGGGTAGAGGCCATGGTGACTGACTGAAATCAGACTTTGTTTTAAACTACTTTCATAAACGAAACCTACTTTACGCCTTTTGTTTGATGATGAATGATGATGACCTTTATGACCTTAAATACATACTTTTAAACCTATTAAGACGATTTACTAACTTAGTACTATTTGCCTTAGGTTGAGGACCTTCGGACCGATTACTTGCACACCTTTTCCGAACCGACTTTACGACTACATTATCATTGTGAGTTATAGCATTCCCTTTTTACTTTAACTTATTTTGGGAACTGAGAATACATGCGGATTTTATGTTTTACATACTAGGCACGAGTACTTAAACTTATATATGTGTGAGTTATACAACGGCATAAACATTCCCTTTAGCTCGGTAACGTTTAATCATCGGTTTTTGAACCGTGAACGCGAATCTTAGATATGGATCCATAGGGTTTGACATCCCCACTCGGGCTAGTAGCGCTAGCATTTAACGAGTGTTTAATACTTCGTAAACATACGCACTTGCTAAGTGTTCTTTCAGGGGGTATAAACGTTAAGTTAGTTACCAAGTGCCCACGGTTAACATATACTTTATCATACTGTTTTGAAACACTCGTTGTAGCACTGAAATCTCGTGGCCTACCATACATACTGTTATACTTAAACTATAGCTCACCAACCTTTGTGTTGACGTTTTTAAGCATGTTTTTCTCAGGTGCTTGAGGTTAGCTTCCGCTGTCTTACTTGTTGTGCTGTAGACACCCGCTGCTTAGAGTTGTCCACGCATGAACTACTTTACTTTGCATTCAAACATTCGTACTTTTGAACTATGACTTGTAACGACCATTGTGGTCACATACACTTATTATTTGCTTCTACTTAGTGAAGCATGCTTTTGAAATGTAAAACATTTGATGTCGGTTATGACATCACCTTTTTATCGTGAATGCAACTTCTTTAATTACAGCATATAGTACTTAACCTTGTAATGATCCTGTTGTTGATGATTCGTACACGATGGTTTTGTACGGGGCATCACACTAACCATCGCAACGCGAACGTGATCGACGAGGCCGACGAAAAGTGCCACCGAGACGTTAACACTTACCTCAATCACACATGTGGCCGACGAAGAGCGATAGGTCAAACGTTAATCACTCGCCACATAACCAACTACCTACATGTGACCGACGAAGAGCGATAAGTCAAACATTAATCACTCGTCACATGCCTCACACATGGCCAAACCAAAGCGATTCCTAATGGAAAATGCATTCCACATAACAACAAGTAGCCAACGAAAAGCGAATCCTAACGGATAACACTTACTACTTATCACATTCCAACCGTGGTCAACGAAAAGTGAATCCTCGCCATTGGATAGCACTTGCCACAATACAACAAGCAAACTAAGTATATACGCATACATAGAATCATTCCACTCAACTTGGAATCTCTCGCACACGAACCATACGTAGGAATAAAACATTGCTAACAAGATCGAGCAAGAACCACCTATCACGCCCATAGGTACAAAACAATATTTCTCTTAGAAGAGAACCCGACACACACATCCCTTAACTGAGGGATTTCACCTTGCTCGTCAAATACGCCCAATATCTCCCAACGAGATTCACCACATTACCACCCCCGATGATATTTCAAATCCAAATTCATAAGTACAATTTAACCAAAATTGTACTCTACTACAAATCGACCAAAACTAGGTCCCGACACGAATTCCGGATCTATCAAAAGCATCATCCGCAATCTCACACTAAAATTTCCTCGTGCGGGAGTGTAACTCCCCCACTTGGAACTACGTTCCATAACTGCATTTTGTACAACCGTACATTGCTACCAAAGGTAGACTTTACCAACAATTGGGTTCACACGACCCATCACTACATCTCGCTCCAATCTTCGGCACACGAAGTATTTCAACCAATCCTTAACACTTCGAACGAAAAGTGTACCGCAAATTACACAGCTCTACTCTCGCAATCATCCAATTGCTATAGCTTTTCAAACTTCACCCAGTCACTCATGTAACTAAGGGTTTCACTTCGGTACCCTAAGTACAATGTAACCGCAACATAATCGGAGTCGAACACCAAGCTAGTAGGTATAAAAGAGGCACCTAATGTCGCGTCACGTAGACTCCTTTACTAACATACATCGAGATCCAAAACACTCAATTTCTCGGGTTTCATCCCACCCGTCGAACCTCATGGTTCATCAACTTCAACACGAGAGCGAACATGCTCTAACATCCGAACACCAAAACATTTCCATGGCTTGGTAGAAATATTTCCCAAATACTAAGGAATGCTTGGTTACGCCAAGTCTTACGCCCTTCGCCCAGCAATCAAAACGTCACCATAGGGTACTTCCATTAGGAACGTCACTCATATCAATAACATGCACAACACCATGCATTTAACCAACTCAAACTCAACGACACACAATAAATAATTAAAGAACATATTTATTAAAATGAAACGTACCTTAACGTCTCCTTGACGCACCCGTCCCCACTAACTCGGGACATTCCGACCTACGATGTCCTTCCTCTTGGCAAACGAAGCACACCATGCCATCACCCTTTGGCACCGAACATTTCCAAGACTTGTGACCCCTCACGCCACAATTATAACACTTAGGCGCACTCGAGTCCGATATACCCGTCTGTACCACCTGTGCTCGCACTCGGACCCTTAGTCCTCTTACTCGGAGCACCATACGAAACAACCCTTCTCTCACTTGCAGGTTCACTCTTCTTGGATCGTGAATACGACTCGAAACCTCTAGCCAAGGCGAATAACTCTGCAAACGATTTCGCTTGACCCCGACTAATTTTACTTTTCAAGTCATCATTCATGGTCCGATAGAAATCCCCCATTAACAAACGATCATTCCCCAAATACTCCGGGCATAAACGAACCTTCGCCATAAAGGTCGTCTTGAGAGTATTTAAATCCATAGATCCTTGTCGCAAATTTCGCAACTCATTACGCAATTCCCACAAATAGGCCGAAGTTCGGAACTCCTCGAAGAATTCCTCCTTAAACTCGTTCCACGATAAGGCCATAAACGTTTCACCACCGACAAGATCGATCTTACCATCCAACCAATCCCTTGCCCTGCCCCGCAACAGACTAGTAGCGAGTCTCGTCTTTTTCTCGGGAGGGCAATCAATAGTACGAAAACACCCTTCGACATCCGAAATCCAAGTTGTGCTCACCAAAGGATCCGGTTTCCCGTCGTACATCGGGGGTTTAGTCCTCATGAAGCTCTTAAGATAATGCTCCATATCGCCACTGCTTTGAAGTTCGGAATACTTCCTATCCAATTCTTCTCGAAACGCACTCATTTGCTCCGCAACGGCGGCAGCAACTCTAGCGTTAAACTCAGCATTGTTCGTCTCAATCCCACTTCCCGTCGCCATTCTAAGGAATGCAAAGCGATTAGATCACGAACGTATAAAACACATACACAACACCACCCCCATCTTGCTAAACACTCGTCCTACATCACTTGCTAGACATGATTTGCACCCATAATAAGGTTTGCAAGTCCTTGTTACGAATACACGCCGTATCGGCTCGTTAGTACAACGACCGCCTCGCTCGATGATATATGCAAACACAAACAAAATTCTACGCGATATAAACACACGCGAGAATTATCATCACAACACAATAATATTAATAATATCCGCATTACTAATATAAATGTTAGTCCACCTACAAACAAGGCAATAACTACAACTCATTCTGACCCATAATCCTACAAGTCCCGCAATAATTAAGCACACACACAAAAGTCTAAGTCTAGGCACCTATCTCAAGTCACCTAAATCCCTTAGACCATGCTCTGATAACACTTATAACGACCCAACCCGTATTAAAACCGGCCCATAAAAAATTTTCCTTTTAATACGCGTTAAATAATACTTTAGGTCCCAATTGTGTTTCCATAAACATCTTTAATACAATAGAAGGTTTAATAAACCTTAAAACATTTAATAAATTGATTAATTGTCCAAACGGACATACACGACCCGACTAGTTTAGTTTCCAACCAAAACCGAGCATGGTGATTTGGGACTACGCTACCCAAATCCTAATCGAGTACAAAAGCAAGATCTTCTAAGCAACCTAGCCAAGATCTCTAATCCCCAAGCTTACCCGAGCCGCCAAGCATGCGATCCTATAAAAATAGCAACAACGAGAGGGTAAGCTAATGCTTAGTGAATGATAATATACTACATACATATATATGCATAAAATGGACACGCCACACAAAAACCAAATACCGCATACCGGAGCATCCAAGCATAAAGGCAAGCTAGTCTAAGCATACCGTAAGATCACTAAGCAACGAGCTAAAGATACATCAACAAAATAAGTTCACCAACAACAATGTGAACAATGCCAATAAGCTACACCCGGAGGGTTAGCTATATCACGACAATACAATATTATATGTATACAATATATATATATATATATATATATATATATATATATATATATATATATATATATATATATATATATATATATATATATATATATATCGAATAACATAATTTGCTTACGCTTACTACACAATAACCATGGTTAACCAAGTACAAGGGAATGGTACTTCGAATTTCCCATCGGTGTTCCCAACAACCGTTAGTGTACAATGAAATATATCACTAACCCCTGGGTGGTATCGAACGCCTGAACTTAAAACCCACCCGTCACGTGTAATGTGGTATCGAACGTCCGAACTTTAACCCACACTACACGCCCACACACACACACACACCTATATGACATGGTATCGAACGCCCGAACTTTAAACCCATATCATATATTGACCCGATGTGGTATCGATCGCCCGAACTTAAACCCACATCGAATCTCGTACAAGTAAATACATTATATATACACATGTATAATCATTCCACTCACTATATTAACCCTTCGTCATTGGGGTTACATAAGTCCACATCGCACGCCCATGTGATAACGTACACACAAAGTGTGCACCTCGCCAAAGTGGTCAACCAAAACGTACAACCGTGCCAATTGGACCTATACACAAGTCCAACAATTCCACCTATACGAGAAGCGAGCTCTACAAGCGAGAACCCCTTCACCTGACCCGCACCCATCCTACACATACATATGCATATAGGATATTAACACTCACCTTGTCACCTTGAAGAAATGCTTCCAAGTAATCCGCAACTCGTCAATGGAAAGTACCTAATCCGTTATCCCAAATTCAACAACACACTTAGATTGGATCTACAAACCAACCCAATTCGACACTTAGTGCAATTCCGACCCAAATGCACTTCCAAGGACAAACCGCGCCCAAACTAACCAATAATCACTAACACAAGTGATAATGGTCCTAATATGCCAATTAAACCCGAACACAAGTGTTAAACACTTATCGTTCTCAAAATCGCCCATAAACCCTAATTTTGACCCATAAGGTCAAAATCTCACCATTTACAAGTTTTGACACCAAAACATGTTTAACTCAGTTTTATACTTCAACTTAATCCATTTTAAGTTTACAAACTGCATCGAATCGACATTCGGGTCATAATCCTCAACAAACCCTAATTTTGACTCTAGTCAAAATTAGTCAACCACGAAAACCCTAAAAGTCTCCAAAATACCAATAATCACTAATGCTAGTGATTGTACACCATTTACAAGTCTTAAACATGGTTAAATCATTAACCAACCCAAAACCCGCCTTTAACACTTATAAACCCGAATCTTGGTGTTAATCTCCAATTAACAACTAAATGGGTTCCATCTATGAATCATACAATCAAAAGCCCCAAATTTGAATGATGAATACGAAAATGAAATTCGGAGTTAGAGTTTACCACTAGTATCACCGTGTAGCCAAGAACGAGGAGAACAAACTTGTCAACTATGCCAAAGATCAAAACCCACTTCTTCCTTTTCAAAATCCCACTTGAATCACTTGAGGATTTTAAGTTTTGAGAGGAAAATAGGAAAGAAAAAGAAAAAGAAAATAAAGAAAATGAGTGAGTGGATGAGGTTAAAGCCTCAAATCTGGCTCAAACGTGAAAAAACCAAAATGCCCCTCACTTTACCTAAATATTGCGAAAACAGGAACCAGTTCGCCAATAATGTCGCGCCGCGGCCTTAAATATCGCACCGCGAAATTTGCCTAGGTCTGGGATCATTTTTTGTCAAGCTTCTGATCTGGATTCTTTCGAAATGATGCGCCTCGGCTCCATTTGTCGTGCCGCGACACTCTGCTTTTCTTGATTCATTTTGTTGCATACAAGACCTCAACACCCGAACATGTCCCGAACCCTTCATACGCCAATCGTACATACATAATACACCTATAAATCATATACGGGGAAAACGGGGTGTTACAACGGTGATTCGAAAATGAATTATATAATTTATAGGCTTACTAAAAATGTATTTAGGATCTAGTTATTTAAATTTAAAACTTTTTATGTTTTACTTGGAGTTGGGAGGGAATAACTAATGTAATTTTTTTTTCAATAATTACTGATCGAATATTACACCATAATGACTGAAATAAATAAAGATAATTACTGTGAAAGTTTGGGATTTTTCTGAACACTTTTATCCGCCACCGATTAATAACGGATCATGATATTCAATCCGGAAAATGATAATTGAGGGCGGCTATGAATTTTAAATGTTTTAATTAGATTTATTATTATATGTTACCATTTTTCTCTTTTTGATTACAGCTCACTAGAATATTACGGAATATATATAATATACATATATAATATGCACACATGCTAGTCAAGAGATAACACATCACACTTGATATTTTTTTCTCCTTTACAGCTAATATTCCCACTCATTAAAGTTGATTCGCATTTTTTTTTTTTTTTTGAAATTATGTTGAGGCTAAACATTACCATGACCCTTCATATTGTTATATATCATCTATATCTAGTCAACACAACCTACACACTCATATGAAGTTACATATTCAGTAGTAGTGTTATTTTCTCTTTTCTCCTTATCTCACAAAGACACATACATGAATCCATTTATAATAAACCTCCAATCATCTTCATAATCATTCGATTATGGCTGCTGCATTTTTAAACCGAGTATAAACAAAGACAACTTCTACAACTACTCTAACAACCATCTTTGTGCTACTCTTGTTCAGTCGTGGTTACTTGTTGAACACCCATATTGTTACGGTTGCTATTTTGTTCGGCTACTACTATTAAAGACGCATTGAACCACCACAACACCTTGACTACTTTTGAACCATTACACTTTGCTCGAATTCTGTTTTTTGTTTTCGATCAATAATCACCAAACCCACTTGCAACCACCACCCATTTACGAACCATATTCCACTACCGCCATCATACACCTTCAACCATCAAACACCATCAACCCTTAAGCACACACACCCTCGACTACCATCGTAAACCACCACCTTAAATCATGACAATCCACCACAACTCAATTTAACAAACCTAATTATAATCATTACCGTTGCTGCTATACGGTTTTAATAACCACCAAGAACAGTCCCCGTTACTTCAACGAAGCTAAACCACCTTAAACAATCGAGAACCACCGTCATCAATATTTTTTTCCTTATTTGCTTCATGTCGCCGGTTTACATAAACAGAAGACCACCAAAGATTATTTTATGGCGATGCTGTTCCAATGTATTCATCACTACTACTGCTATATTTATTTACGGGAACCAACTCATCACCATCATCAGCTTCATCAACACCACAACGTACTGCTATATATTTTTTTCTGTTGAACGATTTACTTTATGTTTCTATTGCTATTGCTGCTTCGTTGCAATTAAAGAAAATATACATAAAACAATAACAGTAACGATTATTATATGAAAGAAAATGATGAGCTGTTTGTTACTTTGGAAGAAAGATACCAAACAAAAGTTTCCACTTGATCATTTAAATAAGTTACTAGTCTATTGTGGGGTAGATGATAACACTTTGGCTGATTGCAAGTCTTGATTAGTAAGAGTGGCCGACTTTTTTTTTTAAACAAAGTCAACACCACTTGATTAATTAGAGAAGTAGGATTACTTTAGCATGTTTTATTATTTTAATCGTGGTTGATACGTTTCCACTATATTAGGCCATTTAAAAGAGACTATTAAAATAGGCTTGTGATTTGGAATATGATTTGGGTTGCTAATTAGGCCGTAGCATTTTTACATGATTAATGAATCGTGATCCTATTTTATATGATGGGCCGAGTATTTTGTTGTTGGGCCGATTAGTGGTTAGATTTTCTAATGGGCCGCAAGTATATCAGTTGGGCCGAGACTCTCAGATTACTAGAAAGTTAAGTGATTTTGATTATGATAATAGCACATGATGTATAGGATGATGCATGTAAAATGATGATGATGTGTGATGTTAAATGATGATGATGCTGTGAAGTTACATGATGATGATGCATTATGATGATGGTGAAGACGTGACCATGAAATGATACTATTAATCGATGTTCGATGATGATATAGATAAATGGTGCTAGATAATATGATGATTAATAAAGATGACTATGAATAGGATTGGATGGTGATGATGATTAATTAAGGATGATTATATGATGATAAATAAATAAGAAGATGATAATGATACTAGGGTTAGATAATAATGATTCAGTCGATTAATTTGAAGAAGGAAGAAGAATACAGATATTTGGGAGTGTTTTTGGGTTAGCGGGACGTCGCGGGTTCGAACCCGGACTTGGGCATTTTTTTAAAGGACTAATCATTTGAGGTAGTTATTTATTATTTATTTATTTTTATTATTATCTTATTATTATTTTCATTATTATCATTATTATTATTATCATTATTAATATTATTATTACAAATAAATATTACCTATATAAAAAGATATATATTCATTTCATATATCATAACTAAATTAATATTACATACTATTTTTTTTAAATAAAATGTTATTATCTATAAAAATATAAAATAGTTATAATTAATCTAGTTATTACAATAACATTTAAATTATCAAGATAACAAGTATATTAATATTAACAAATAAATTTGTGTGAATATTACATACTAAATATATATATTTGATATAGGTTCGTGAATCCGAGGCCAACCCTATACTTGTTCAATGTCGTCATATGTATTTTTACTATAAAATACAGTATGGTGAGTTCATTTACTCCCTTTTACTCTTTACATTTTTGGGACTGAGAATATATGCGCTATTTTTACGACTGTTTTATTAAATGCTTTTGAAATATATTTTGAACTGCGAATACATGAAATGCTTTTATAAATGTTTGACGAGATAGACACAAGCAAAACATTCCTCGAATGAATTATTATGCAGACAGAAGTTTTGCGGATTATTATTGAATTATGTGGACATGATAATTGCCACCATTGAATTATGTGGACATGATAATTGCCACCATTGAATTATGTGGACAGAATAATTGCCACCATTGAATTATGTGGACATGATAATTACCACCAATTGATGTGAATGTTATGTATCGAAAGAATGATTTTTAGACACAGGTTATGTGTATTATATTTTATACACGAAATATGTGTACGGTTACTAAGATTTATGAAAGATGATTTCGTACACGAGAAAGGTGTACTGTATTTAAAATATATCGCATGTACATTACAGGTGGGTATAGGATTCGGGCCCATTTGTACCATGCAGGATTTAAATCTTGTGGTCTATCAAAATGATGAATTTTATTGTTTTATGATAAACTTATGAACTCACCAACCTTTTGGTTGACACTTTAAAGCATGTTTATTCTCAGGTATGAAAGAAATCTTCCGCTGTGCATTTGCTCATATTACATGGAGTCGTTCATAGCATATAGAGGTCAGAACCTCGCAATAGGACCAACTGTTGAAGACTTCGTCCAGATGGATTAGGACGGGGCATTTCAAGTACCAGTAGATTAAACGAGTTCCAAATACAAAAGTGACAACTTCAAACTCCAGACCGCTCTTAATACAATCTTCGGCATTCTTCTCCGGGTACTAGGTTTCCCGCACGGAGTTGAAAGACTTAAAAGTATGACTAATATTGTAGAAAGAGAGAGAAAGAAGTGAATTGAAGTGTGTGTTGAAATGGATGACAAAGACCCTTTAAATAAGCTTGAATTTTTCCTAAAAAAGGCTGGAAGGCCGTTTGGAAAGCCTTTTGGCAGGCCGTTTGCAGGGGCCGTTTGGCAGACCAGCCCGTTTGCTGTGGCCGTTTGACTTGGGCATGTGGCAGGCCATTTG
Source organism: Rutidosis leptorrhynchoides (assembly GCF_046630445.1). Lineage (NCBI taxonomy): Eukaryota > Viridiplantae > Streptophyta > Magnoliopsida > Asterales > Asteraceae > Rutidosis > Rutidosis leptorrhynchoides. The sequence continues at coordinate 339,814,981 of NC_092336.1, forward strand.
CCATATTGGCAGGCCATTTGACAGCCTATTTGGCAAGCCGTTTGGCTTGCTGATTCGCTGGATCGTAACTTGATGTCTTTTCTTTCACCGTTTTTGCTATAGAATCTTCGTTTGAGCTCCGATTTACTTGATTCTTCTTGCACCGTCTTCGTAATTACATGTTCTTCAATTTCAACTGATGAAGCGGGTATTTTGGTGATAAATCTCGAAACTTTATTGTTTTTGGGCCTTAATACCGAGGTGAAAACGTGACTTTTTAGCCGATATCACCATTTGTATTCACAAACTTATACCAGCCTCCAGAAACGAACAATTTCTTCCTTCTTACACCTTTGGCATTATATTTGTTAAACAATTTATAATTATTTGTCAATAATATATATAAAAAAACTGAATTTGTCAAATACTGGATCAAAAAGTAGTGTGTGAGAATCACTTCCCCTTTTCAGCAGTACATTAGTTAAATACTGATCATTGACCCTCATGTTAGCAATGCATTGAGTCACAATTCCATAATCAAACCATAGAGATCATAGTTATTTCTCTCAGGAATAAGCAGAGTAAAAACATTTTTCGCTTTCAAAATGCTTGTTGCCTGAGAGAAAGAACTCTGATGTCTATCGTTAGTGAGCCTCTAAGTCATCCAAACATTTTTCACTTTCACTGATGACTACAACATCTGGACTATCATCAGACACTTCAGTTTCATCTAAAGGGCTTTTGCGATAAATTGAAGGAGTATGCGAACAAATCATTGTTTCCTTAAAAGATGAAAACAAACAGATGCATATATGTGTATAGTTGTAAATTGATTACACCTACAAACAAAGAGATGCATATAAACCCTAAATTCATGATAAACCTCATGGCATTAATTACATCTGTATATATGTGTATAGTTGTAAATTGATTACACTTGTAAACAAACAGATGCATATAAACCCTAAATTCATAATAGACCTCATGGCATTAATTACACCTGCATATATGTGTATAGTTGTAAATTGATTACACCTGCAAACAAAAAGATGCATATAAACCCTAATGTGCAAATAAAGAACATAAGTTCGTGTAGATCCATTAATTGGTTAATTTTAAAGTGTATTAAAAACAACGGAGTAACCCCTAAGCAAAATCGACCAGGTTTTGATATCGATAAACCCTTATAAAGTGTATCGATAAGTTTAAAGAAAGGTAAATGCTGATCAAGAAGAAACAAAAACCTGATTTCGTCATGGAGGATTTGGTGGTTGTTGAGAGCTTTCTTTTTTTATTAGAACTATTAATTAAAAATATAATAAAAGTGGTTTTTTTAGGTTTCTTTTGAGCGAAAATGACATATACTAAAATATTTCAAATAAAAAATAAAAAAAAAACAAAACAACCCTCCAAAACATTGAGTCTTACATCACACGAGTATTTTTCCAAAAAAATAAAATTATTATTTATCTAGTTGATGATTTTATTTTTGACACTTGTAAGTTGTAACACATAAATGCTTTGAAGTGTCAAAAACTTTGTGACACTTAGAAATGTTAAAAATATTTCGAATTATTCACATGTTAGGTTTGCATCATTACGGGATGCCATTATAACATCAAAATTTTATCGTGGTCTTTTGTAAATATTTCATGTTTGTCCGTTCGCGTTACTAGTTCATATAGTTGTATGTGTAAACGTTTGTGATATATCAATAAATTTTTTGCCTTAAAAAAAATAAAAAAAAAATCTATCCCATATCTCATACAATAAAATGTTGGTATGTGTAAATATTTATTATCTAGTAATAAAATGTTCTTCCTGTTGTTAAAAAAGTTAAAAAAAAAAAAAATAAGAAAATAAAAACATCATTAGTGCACACATAGCAACTTATGACGTCGTTTGAATGCACCAAAAATCAACTTTAAAAAAGACAACAAGTTGAATCGTTCTCCCACTTCGGGTATATTTTCCCATCATATCCTTCTTCTACATAAACCTCTCTCTATCACCAAACACAAAACTAGAAAATTTTCATTTTTTTTTTTACTTTGATCAATCAAAAAACATAACTGGATAGTCATATCGCAAAAAAAACAAAAAATCAATGTTAACGTTAGTCAACTGAACATTCTAGAAGCTCTTTCACAAGATATGCTTGTGGAGATATTATCTAGAGTTGGTCAGGATTCATCCGACCAGTTATTCAGATGCAAGAGGATTTACAAAGATTTTTTGAAGTACTCGGAGCATCCTTTGGTTTATAAAAGGATTTCTCTTGATACGTTGTGGCATTTATTATGGTTTGATCATCCTAAGTTGGTCAATATGATCCTTCTGTGTTTTATTTTAGAAAACCCTAATGTGCTTTTTCTCTATGGTTTGAGGGGTTATTTCGATGGTATATGTAGGGCTTCGTTTATTAAATAAAGCTTCGAACATGCAACTTAAGGAGGTATGTTATGTTTATGGTTTGGTCATGTTCGCCTGATATGCCCGAATCAGACGGTTTATTTATGCGATGTCGTTAGGTCGCAAAATGTCAATTCAGGATATCAAAAGAAGAAGTTGGTTGTTTAATTTATATATGTTGGGCCGAAATTTATTATTCCTTCCTATGGGTTAGCAAGGGCAAATATGACCTAGGGTCGTTTCTTGAGCGGTCGAATTTGAAACGGAGCTTATTCAAATAATTTAGTGATTAAGATGGGTTTGTACACAATTTAGTATCCAAGACTATCGGTCAGGTACACCTTGTGTGGAGAGGCAGGATCCTTTTGGTCCGTATAAATTGGCGAATGTTTAGAAAATCTAACAACCAAGTCCAACCGGTTTATTCTAGACACCACTTTATCCGGAATATCAAATTGTGTAAAGGCTATAGTTGGGTTGATTTGATTTATAATTTGATTTACAATATTAAAGCAATATAATTAAAATAAGCTAGCTAGCATGAAACAAACAAGGACAGAGAAGACGTGGTTCACCATGATTTAAGATAACGTAGTGTCAGGATGATTGCGAGATACTCATTGGATGGATATACCTTGGTGTAAATACTAGATTCCCTACTAATTGATTTCTCGATTAGCATGTCACGAGGAACTAGGCTATCGTGATTCTAATCGAATGGACTATGCTCAACTCCCGATGCTTTACCTGGTTTAAGGATATAAGCGGTCCATCTTGGATGCAATGCATACCTTGGGCGCACGAATAAAGTAGCATAGCCATATATAAGTAATATCCAACCTTTCTTAACACCTTAGTGTATCACCCAAGTAAGTGGTTATGATTGTGTTTCGAATTCCTTTCTATCAATGGTTTGGTAAAATCTAAGGGTTTGTAGACAAACTAGAACTTCTAATAGTTCTCAGTCATCCTAAAAGATTTATAAGCTTAGTTTATATTGTAGTGCGTTAAATTCCCATTTATGGTATAGACCGGACATTACTTAAATCTACCCAATAAATTCCTTAGTTATCCACCATGTAATAGACTTATAGTGGTTCCATAGTTCTAACCTTGACCATGCTCAAGTGGTCCTATATTACATTGATATGGCCAAAACGAACGGTTTTATTTGTGCGGTGTCGTTAGGTCGTAACACGACAAAATTAGCTACCACAAGGGAGTAATGGTTTTATCATTTATATTTAGCTGGTATTTCCTAGCTATAACTCACCTACTTGTCTTCCTTTTTACGAGTAAGTGGTAAATATAACTCAGGTTCTTATTTTTGTATGTTTGCTCAGTAACGTGGGATAAAAGTGCCTATATAGTTAACCCTAGTGACAAGAGGTGATAGATTAAGATTAACTACAAATATATTAGTATAACTATAAAGATAAGGATATATAGGTATGAAGAATAGGGTTCTGATGGGGAAATATCACGAGAGTTAACTTCCTAGAATAAACACTAAACCTCAATCAACTGGGCTTTGAACGTAACTGATTTGTCACTAAGAGTTTAGGACTTGAAGATTCTGGCTAAGATGGATATCCCTACTCCCAACGTTAACTTGGGGGGTTTAAACGACCTTATGGAAGAAATCCTAGGTACATGAACAAAGTGGTATATCCCTAAAGGAAAGTCTCAGCTTTTCTTAATCCTAGTTGGTTTAACTAAAGTAATATTCCACCACTTAATACTATGCTAAGCCTTAACATTAACATATGTGCAATCTTAGATATTCTAAGGTACTACTAATTAGATTAGAAGTCTCTCCTTTCCGATTAGTTATTCAACCTCGGATCATCTTAAAACATCTCAAGAACATTGCTTCTGATGCGAATCATGCTTCTAAGCAGACTAGTGTTCACTGAACTCAATATTGTCTACTCGCTCTTCTTTGACGAATAAATGTTTTATCCGTACGTAGGTACTATATCCCTATTGTGACGTTAAGCACACATAACTACTTACCCATATCCTAGGGTTGATCAGGTACTAATACTAGGTTATAGCCACGTGAATAAGCGGAATGGGTGATCCGTAAATTAAATTTCCAAACCGTCAAGGTTTCAGCATAACAATACCATAAGTTTTAGATAACGTATTCAACATATAATAAACATTTGCAATAGATAGATAGTCATGCAGGATGAAAGCAACTTAAGATAAAAAGATAACTTTATTATGGAAAGCATTCACCGTTTGCAGATGAGATCCGGAGCATTACAAGTGCTGACATCCTCTAGGCCGATCCTATTACAATCTTCGGCGTTCACCTCCGAGTATTTAATTTCCCGCTCGGGGGGTGAGAAGGCCTTGAAAGCTCTAGTGAGAGAAAGTGTATTTTAGTGAGTGAGTGAAGAGAAGTGTGTTGAAATTGGATGACAAAAAGTCTTTAAATAGAATTGAATTTTTCCTGCAAACGGTGGCAGGTCGTTTGGCAACCCGTTTGGCAGGCTGTTTGTGTAGTGACCCGTCCTAATCCATCTGGACGAAGTCTTCAACAGTTGGTCCCATTGCGAGGTTCTGACCTCTATATGCCATGAACGACTCCATGTAATATGAGCAAATGCACAGCGGAAGATTTCTTTCATACCTGAGAATAAACATGCTTTAAAGTGTCAACCAAAAGGTTGGTGAGTTCATAAGTTTATCATAAAACAATAAAAATTCATCATTTTGATAGACCACAAGATTTAAATGTTGCATGGTACAAATGGGCCCGAATCCTATACCCACCTGTAATATACATGCGATATCTTTTAAATACAGTACACCTTTCTCGTGTACGAAATCCTTTTTCATAAATCTTAGTAACCGTACACATATCTCCTGTACAAAAATATCATAGACATAACCTGTGTATAAAATCATTCTCTCGATACATAACATTCACTTTTCATTTCTTTCATAGCTTGGCTTGGTAACCGACCTTAACATATAATGCGCATAATAATATCCCCAAAACAGAACTTCTCATCTGTATAATAATCATATAAACTTCGAATTACTAAACACCACGCCCACTAGCCCTTTCGTCTGGTAAACATTCTGGGTGGGGGTGTTAAACCCGGTAGCTACCTTTAGGATTCCCGTCAATTAGGCGTGCACTAATTCTCAAAATTAGTGATGTTCCCTAATTCTTAGGTTACCAAGCAATAATAATCAGGGAAAAATATTCATATCAATTGTGGCAATTATCATGTCCACATAATTCAATGGTTGCAATTATCACGTCCACATAATTCATTCGAGGAATGTTTTGCTTGTGTCTATCTCGTCAAACATTTATAAAAGCATTTCATATATTCGCAGTTCAAAATGTATTTCAAAAGCATTTAGTAAAGCAGTTGTAAAAGTAGTGCATGTATTCACAGTCCCAAAAATGTAAAGAGTAAAAGGGAATCAAATGAACTCACCATACTGTATTTTGTAGTAAAAATACATATGACAATATTGAACAGGTGTAGGGTTGACTTTGGATTCACGAACATATATCAGGTTTGTATATATTATTACATATAATTGTAATCGAACAAATTTATATCATATATCTTAAATTATATATCTTATATTTTTAAATTGGTATATATTTAATGTAGTTAATATTTGTATAGTTTTATATATATACATGATTAATATTTAAAAATCAACAATTTGTTATATGTAAATATTTGTATAAATAATCTTAATATACATAATTAGATGTATTATGGTAGTTGTAAATGATATACTCTTATATAGAAAATATTTATTTGTTATAACAGTATTATAATAATAATAATAATAATAATAATAATAATAATAATAATAATAATAATAATAATAATAATAATAATAATAATAATAATAATAATAATAATAATAATAATAATAATAGGATAATAATAATAAGAGTAATGGTAATGACTACCTCTCAAGAAAAAGTTCCAAAAAAATGTCTATGCCGGGCTCGAACCCGAGACCTCCTGCTTAAACACACCCACTCCTAACCATCTACTCCAATTCTATCTTTCTGTTTTAATTCGTTATTTACTCCCCTTTAACCCGTTGATATGTTCTAGCCCAACAGCCATTAATGGCCCAATTACAGCCTAATACAAAACGAGTCCTGCGGTTTTGATCTGGTATATATCAAACTGCCAAAATTGTATCAACCAGAATAATACGCGGTCATACTTATCTTCATTCTAAAATCATAACATACATTATCATCTATTATATGATCATCTTCTATATAACCATTATCATCATATAATATCATCTTTATATATCATCATGATCTTCCGTTATCATCATTATGATCTTCCATTATCATTATCGTGATCTCAATCATCATCATATTAAAAACATCATCCTCAATTCTCATCACAGCTCCCCAACATTAGTTTCATTACATCATCCTCCTTAATCTAATCATTATTATGATTATTCTCGTTTTATATTTATCCTCAGATCGAAATTAATCTCATAATATATCATCATACTCCTTGTCTAATCACAAAGAAACCTATGCAATATATAACAGGGTGTCACGAGAGAGAAAAATAATAATAGCAACAATTGTTTATGCAGCAACTAATTTGGTCCGTGTTGCAGTTTGATCTCAGCCCAATCACACAACCAAGAACCCGGCCCAATCATCTAATGCAAGGAAATCACTATTCAATTTGTGTCCCCATAAAAATATCACTTCATCTCACGTTACCACCATTAATTGATCTTAAATAAATTCTTCACCATTTTCTTTTAAACAGAAGCGGATACATAATTTTTTTTATTTGAATTCAGAAGTCTAACCAAATGCTTTTACTTTATACTCACTATTGGTTGGTGGGGTTGTTTTTGGTCGGCCAAAGAGATAAAGAAGGCAACAAGTAATCCTTATCATTCTTTATTAAATTCCTTCATTGGATGCAGATGTAACTGAAAAAGATCCCAGCTTAATATATACTCTTTTCTCTTCATCTTAATTATTTCTATTCGTGTAATATCATCTCTCACAGGAAAAAGAAATATACTCAACAGAATAAATACAATATTAGCTGTAGATATCGTAGGTCTTTGGGGTTGGGTACGAACAGGAAAAGAAAAAAAAATTAATGAGTTTCGCTGTTGGTTTATAATGTTGTGTTAATTGTGTCATGGTCATGGTTCTCGAACAACAGAAAAATAATACGAGAGGGTGATGATTGAAGGGTGGTGGTGTTGTTTTGATGAAAATGTTATCGATGGTGGTAGGAGTTTACGGTGGTTAGTAACAATGGTGGTTACATAACGGTGATCAATGGTTTTATTAGTGTTTCGCATGTTAATCGAAAACAGAAAAATAATACACGAATAGGTGTAGCATGAAACAATAACCGAGAAGAAGCTATTAAAGGGTGGTTTGTCAAACAAAAAAGAAAGTAGTTCACCATGGAGCTTGTTCGAATAATAAGGGTGGTTTCGGGTTGAAGATGGGTGTTGAGAGGGCGATAGATGGTGAAAGAAAAATGTAAGTATGCTATATTTTTATGGATACATATATCTATTAATGTGTATGTATGTGTAAGTAGATATAATGTTATTGATGGTAATCGAATATTCGATTGATACTATATCCAATTATTTTGCAGTTGACACCAGTGAAGTAAAGAATGAAGAAAGGAAGATAAAGTTGATCTTGATATCTCTTTGAGTTTGTTTTAAATCGATGGTTTGATATCAACATGTAACAAAGTGGAGTCAGGAACAAAGTCATATACAGTTCGATGGAGATATGAAACTGAATCGTACTCCTTTTTGTTTTCATTGTGACTTAAGATCGATTGTTGTTTTATGATGCTGTCGACAGGTTTATCAATCAGGAGCAGAAGAAATGGAAAAGGGATAGTGACAGGAAAGAGATTCTTGTTAGTTTGTGTGAATTGAGATCGACTGGTGTACGTTTGCAGACAGGAAGAATCACTTATGAAAATTAAAAGAGATTTGGAGAATGATATTAAACAGATTCGTACAATTTTATTTGATGTAGATTGCTAACAAATTCAGACAAGAAACAAAATTTGTGTAAAGTAGATTGAGATGGAAAATAGAATTGGATTCTTCTGATATTTTTATTTATTTATTATTTTTATTATTTTTTTATATATAATAATTAATATTAATAATAATAATAATAATTCTATTAATAATAATAAATAGTAATAATAGTGAGATAATACCATAATAATACTGTTAATAATAGTTATCATACTAATAATAATTTTTAGAATGATGATATTAATAGTTATAATAATATTTATAATGATTATTAATGATAATATTAATAAATTGTATTATTTTTATAATAATAATAATGATTTTAATGATAACGGTAATTATAAAAATAATGTTAATATTAATCTTAATAATAATAAAAATCAAAATTTTTCTACTAATTATCATAATAATGATATTAATAATAATAACAATAATATTAGTAATTAAATGTATCCAATTTTATATATATATATATATATATATATATATATATATATAGATATATATATATATATATATATATATATATATATATATATATATATATATAATATATATATATATATATATATATATATATATTATATGTATATAATGATATTGATAATACTGATATTAATATTAATAATAGTAATGAAGGTAATAACATTAATATAACATTATATTTTAACTTGTGATTACATTTTATATATTAATTTTACAATTGTAATTATGTAATATTATATGATATATATATAATATCATATGTTGAATATTTACCATCTATACATTTTAACATCTTACAATATACATCTAATTATTAGTTTTGTATATATATTAATGACATCTTAATTATTTATATTTTATTATCTCCAATTATTATGTATACTTACATTTATATATATATACATATTTATTTACAAACAATCGTTCGTGAATCGTAGGGAATAGTCATGGTTAAATGCTTGTATGCAAAACAGTTCAAAAATTTTGAGACTCAGTCTTACAGACTTTGCTTATCGTGTCGAAAATATTAAATCGTATCGAGAGTTTGGTTTAAAATTAGTCAAAATTTTCCGGGTCGTCACAGTACCTACCCGTTAAAGAAATTTCGTCCCGAAATTTGATTGGGATGGTCCTGGCTGATAATAAGAATTTTTTTTTTAAGACGATTATGAGTTGATACATAGAGTTTTATTATTATTGATTAATATATATAAAACGATTCGATTATGTAAAGTGTACGAATGAAGCTATCACAAAAGGTTGAGATAAAGATTTAACTTTTGATGTAGTCACGGTGGATTTCTGAAATTCAAGGAATTTAAAAGAAAATATTGGAAATCTATAAGATCTGATTCTTCGGGATTTATGGAAATTAAAGGCGATCATCTGTCTCGACTATTTTGTCGGGTATTTTCACTATAAATGAACTTCTTCCATTCCATTATTTCCCATCACTCCAATTTTCTGTATTTTAATTCATACTTTCAAATCATCAGTCAATATGCTTCATCCAGTTTTAATTCTGGATATATTCCTGAGTCTCATATTGATCATTCTCCTTTTTCATCTACCATCGGAGGAATCTGATTACTTCTACTTTGCTCTTGGGGTTATTGTGTTTATCATACTCACGTGTCTTTATATTGTTATTCGTATTAATGTACACGGTTTGTGATTTCTGTGTTGTTGTCGAGTTTTATATATTCCCTTATGTTTCGGAGCTCTTTGCCTTTTTATTCTCTTCTCGACCTCTAATAAAACAAGTAACGGTCCAGAATTCGTAATTATGGAGTTTTGAATGAACTTAATGTTCTAAACAAGAAAGAACGTAATAGCATGATTTGATTTGTCAAATTACCAGAATCACTGAGAATAGAACTATCAAGAATATATTTTCTTGATACGTTTAGAAGTTAAGCAGAATGAAAGAGTTATGTAATATGACACATGATGATGGTATGATCTACTGTGAACTATCATCACGTTTCATTAAAAACTAAGCATGACTTACTGTAATATAATCACGTTGGCCAAGCGTCATTATATTATACTAACTCATGCTTCAATTCCCAACACTTCTCCAGAAATCATTCATAATTTAAAACTTGATTTGTTTTTTTTAGAATAGAGAAACTAAAACAGTTTCCTTTATGATGTAATACGGATAGCACGAAGAGATAACTAATTTCGGACAAGAAGAGTTATGAAAATATCCTCAGAAATATCGAAGATATTTCTGATGATATTTTCAGAATTTCTAAGATCGAAGGTTGATGAAGAAAAAAAAATTTCCGCAAGATTTTAACATGACTTCGGAGCAAGATATTCTCTAAAGATTTCATCGGATCTAGATTTATCTAGGTTCTTTGAATATAGGGTTTGGTCCTTGTATTTGTCCTTGGTCTCCTTCATGGTTTGCTCAATCCGTTTTTCAGTACCAAATTTTCTATCGAGTGTTCCCAACACTCTATTCTTTTATCATCATTTTTGGACATTAAGACCATTTACTTCATGTTGCTTCATCAGCATTTTCAAAGTTACCGGATTTGGATCATCGGTTATCAAACCGAGGGGTTTCAAGAGAATTGTATTTTTAGATGATTAAACGCTGATTGTAATCGTCAAGATACGAATGATTGTTTAGGATGAAATCAAGTGGAAAACTTATATATCAAAGTTATAATAAGGCTAATCCGAATGAAAGTCGAAGTTGATTTGCTGGAGCTGTGATAAAATTGGCTAATTTTTTGGAAAGGTATTGTAAAGTTATTTTCGGTAATAACACGCCAATGAATCTGGCACAGTTTTGAATTCAAAGGCTTTGAAAGATGTAGGAGTCTAAAAGTGATGTTTTCTGTTAAATCTTGACTTGGATTTTGATCGGTCAAAATCCGAATATGAAATTAAATTTGAATGAAAATGGTTATTCTTTGGTGAAAGGATACCTATATCTGTGGTTGTAAGTAGGATAGTAAATGATCGTTGAATAGGATTTGAAGAATGTACAGTGTAACTTATTAATGTGAAATCTAAATATTCCTCGGGTATTACCTACCCGTTAAAATATTTTCACCATTAACAGTTTGTACAAAATAATTTTTAATTACAATTTTTTTGAAAACATATATACATATATATTTTCTTCAGATGTAATCATGGATTTAATGAGTTAATATGATATCAAACACATATGAGTTTCGGTTTGAGCTACAATAAGTAATCTCTAAAACTATTAGGAACCACATATTCTTCGCGTAATATTTCTTCAATGAAGTTCTGGATCAATACTTCATCGTTCATTGTTGTTGGTACTCCTTGATATCTATGGTGCGTATGATGTTGATGTTCGAGGTATAGATTGTGATGTCGAGACGTGTGATGTGGATGTTGCTGAAGCTGGTACGTTTTGCACCATATTTTTTAAGGCTACAACTCGGGCGCGAAGCTCGTTGGCTTCTGCTATTACTCCGGGATGATTGTCGGTCGGAACGAGCGGATGAATAAGATCTAGAATTCTAGATAGTATATAATCATGACAAGATACTCTGGAAATGAGAGAGAAAATGGTATTTCGAATAGGTTCACCGGTAAGTGCTTAAGGTTCTTTGCCAAGAGGGCAATAAGGTGGGTGGAAGGGATCGCCTTCTTCTTGTCTCCAATGATTTAGTAGACTACGAACCTATCAGATGAATTGGGGATGGTTGATTGGTTGATTCATTCTGGTGACACTGCTTTCGGAGCTTAAGTGAAACTCCATATTGGAATCCGAGGGACTTGAACTAGTGGCTAGTTCCATCTTGTATGGTTAGATAAAGAGTTTTTGATATGAAATGATTCTCGGATATCGGATGATATTCTAATTACATAGAATACCTAACATAGTACAGAAGATCCCGTAGATTACGGAGGGAATTAAGGAAACGTGTCAGACATGGTTTACAGTAACAGATACGCTATGATATGAATTTTGTCTATACACTATTCATGCAATCAATGCAGTAAGAGGTGTCTAGACTAAGAATGATAAGCAAATGATTCCCTAAGAATGATAAGCAGGTAATTTTCGACACGAAATGATAAGCAAAACTTTTGACATGCAGACACGGTCGAAGTCCAGACTCACTAATGCATCTAAACAACTATCATTTAGACACACTAATGCAAGACCTGGTTCACTAAGACCACCGCTCTAATACCACCTGTAGTGATCCGTCCTAATCTATCTGGACGAAGTCTTCAACAGTTGGTCCCATTGCGAGGTTCTGACCTCTATATGCCATGAACGACTCCATGTAATATGAGCAAATGTACAGCGGAAGATTTCTTTTATACCTGAGAATAAACATACTTTAAAGTGTCAACCAAAAGGTTGGTGAGTTCATAAGTTTATCATAAAACAATAAAAATTCATTATTTTGATAGACCACAAGATTTAAATGCTGCATGGTACAAATGGGCCCGAATCCTATACCCACCTGTAATGTACATGCGATATCTTTTAAATACAGTACACCTTTCTCATGTACAAAATCCTTTTTCATAAATCTTAGTAACCGTATACATATCTCGTGTACAAAAATATCATACACATAACCTGTATATATAAAATCATTCTCTCGATATATAACATTTACTTTTCATTTCTTTCATAGCTTGGCTTGGTAACCGACCTTAACATATAATGCGCATAATAATATCCCCAAAACAGAACATCTCGTCTGTATAATAATCATATAAACTTCGAAGTACTAAACACCACGCCCACTATCCCTTCCGTCTAGTGAACATTCTGGGTGGGGGTGTTAAACCTGGTAGCTACCTTTAGGATTCGCGTCAATTAGGCGTGTACTAATTCTCAAAATTAGTGATGTTCCCTAATTTTTAGGTTACCAAGCAAAAATAATCAGGGGAAAAATATTCATATCAATTATGGCAATTATCACGTCCACATAATTCAATGGTGGCAATTATCACGTCCACATAATTCATTCAAGGAATGTTTTGCTTGTGTCTATCTCGTCAAACATTTATAAAAGCATTTCATATATTCGTAGTTCAAAATGTATTTCAAAAGCATTTAGTAAAGCAGTTGTAAAAGTAGCGCATGTATTCTCAGTCCTAAAAATGTAAAGAGTAAAAGGGAATCAAATGAACTCACCATACTGTATTTTGTAGTAAAAATACATATGACGATATTGAACAGGTGTAGGGTTGACCTTGGATTCACGAACCTATATCAGGTATGTATATATTATTACATATAATCGTAATCGAACAAATTTATATAATATATCTTAAATTATATATCTTATATTTTTAAATTGGTATATATTTAATGTAGTTAATATTTGTATAGTTTTATATATATATACATGATTAATATTTAAAAATCAACAATTTGTTATATGTAAATATTTGTATAAATAATCTTAATATACAAAATTAGATGTATTATGGTAGTTGTAAATGATATACTCTTATATAGAAAATATTTATTTGTTATAACAATATTGTTAATATAATAGTAATAATAATAATAATAATAATAATAATAATAATAATAATAATAATAATAATAATAATAATAATAATAATAATAATAATAATAATAATAATAATAATAATAATAATAGGATAATAATAATAAGAGTAATGGTAATGACTACCTCTCAAGAAAAAGTTCCAAAACAAATGTCTATGCCGGGCTCGAACCCGAGACCTCCTGCTTAAACACACCCACTCCTAACCATCTACTCCAATTCTATCTTTCTGTTTTAATTCGTTATTTACTCCCCTTTAACCTGTTGATATGTTCTAGCCCAACAGCCATTAATGGCCCAATTACAGCCCAATACAAAACAAGTCCTGCAGTTTTGATCTGGTATATATCGAACTGCCAAAATTGTATCAACCAGAATAATACGCGGTCATACTTATCTTCATTCTAAAATCATAACATCCATTATCATCTATTATATGATCATCATCTATATAACCATTAACATCATATAATATCATCTTTATATATCATCATGATCTTATATCATCATGATCTTCCGTTATCATCATTATGATCTTCCATTATCATTATCATGATCTCAATCATCATCATATTAAAAACATCATCCTCAATTCTCATCACAGCTCCCCAACATTATTTTCATTACATCATCCTCCTTAATCTAATCATTATTATGATTATTCTAGTTTTATATTTATTCTCAGATCGAAATCATTCTCATAATACATCATCATACTCCTTGTCTAATCACAAAGAAACCTATGCAATATATAACAGGGTGTCATGAGAGAGAAAAATAATAATAGCAACAATTGTTTATGCAGCAACTAATTTAGTCCCTGTTGCAGTTTGATCTCGGCCCAATCACACAACCAAGAACCCGACCCAATCATTTAATGCAAGGAAATCACGATTCAATTTGTGTCCCCATAAAAAATATCACTTTATCTCACGTTACCACCATTAATTGATCTTAAATAAATTCTTCGCCATTTTCTCTTAAACAGAAGCGGATACATAAGTTTTTTTTTATTTGAATTCAGAAGTCTAACCAAATGCTTTTACTTTATACTCACTATTGGTTGGTGGGGTTGTTTTTGGTAGGCCAAAGAGATAAAGAAGGCAACAAGTAATCCTTATCATTCTTTATTAAATTCCTTCATTGGATGCAGATGTAACTGAAAAAGATCCCAGCTTAATATATACTCTTTTCTCTTCATCTTAATTATTTCTATTCGTGTAATATCATCTCTCACAGGAAAAAGAAATATACTCAATAGTATAAATACAATATTAGCTGTAGATATCGTAGGTTTTTGGGGTTGGGTATGAACAGGAAAAGAAAAAAAATAATGAGTTTTGCTGGTGGTTTATAATGGTGTGTTAATTGTGTCGTGGTCATGGTTCTCGAACAACAGAAAAATAATACGAGAGGGTGATGATTGAAGGGTGGTGGTGTTGTGTTGATGAAAATGTTATCAATGGTGGTAGGAGTTTACGGTGGTTAGTAACTATGGTGGTTACATAACGGTGATCAATGGTTTTATTAGTGTTTGGCATGTTAACCGAAAACATAAAAATAATACACGAATAGGTGTAGCATGAAACAATAATCGAGAAGAAGCTATTAAAGGGTGGTTGTAGTGACCCGAATTTTTCCATGTTTATATATATTAAATTAAATTGATATTTATATGATTAAGTGTTTCCAACATGTTAAGCAATCAAACTTGTTAAGGCTTGATTAATTGAAATAGGTTTTATATAGACAATTGACCACCCAAGTTGACCGGTGATTCACGAACGTTAAAACTTGTAAAAACTATATGATGTCATATATATGGATATATATATAGCTAACATGGTATTATGATAAGTAAACATATCATTAAGTATATTAACAATGAACAATATATGTAAAAACAAGACTACTAACTTAATGATTTCGAAACGAGACATATATGTAACGATTATCGTTGTAACGACATTTAATTGTATATATATCATATTAAGATATATTAATATAACATAATATCATAATAATGTAATAATTTAACATCTCATTTGATATAATAAACAATGGGTTAACAACACTTAACAGGATCGTTAACCTAAAGGCTTCAAAACAACATTTACATGTAACGACTAACGATGACTTAACGACTCAGATAAAATGTATATACATGTAGTTTTTTAATATGTATTTATACACTTTTGAAAGACTTCAAGACACTTATCAAAATACTTCTACTTAACAAAAATGCTTACAATTACATCCTCGTTCAGTTTCATCAACAATTCTACTCGTATGCACCCGTATTCGTACTCGTACAATACACTGCTTTTAGATGTATGTACTATTGGTATATACACTCTAATGATCAGCTCTTAGCAGCCCATTTGAGTCACCTAACACATGTGGGAACCATTATTTGGCAACTAGCATGAAATATCTCATAAAATTACAAAAATATTAGTAATCATTCATGAATTATTTACATGTAAACAAAATTACACATCCTTTATATCTAATCCATATACCAATGACCAAAAACACCTACAAACACTTTCATTCATCAATTTTCTTCATCAAATTGATCTCTCTCAAGTTCTATCTTCAAGTTCTAAGTGTTCTTCATAAATTCTATAAATTCTAGTTTCATAAAATCAAGAATACTTCCAAGTTTGCTAGCTTACTTCCAATCTTGTAAAGTGATCATCCAACCTCAAGAAATCTTTCTTATTTACAGTAAGATATCTTTCTAATACAAGGTAATACTCATATTCAAACTTTTATTCAATTTCTATAACTCTAACAATCTTATTTCGTGTGGAAATCTTACTTGAACTGGTTTTCGTGTCATGATTCTGCTTCAAGAACTTTCAAGCCATCCAAGGATACTTTGAAGCTAGATATATTTTTTTCATTTCCAGTGGGTTTATCCATAAAACCTGAGGTAGTAATGATGTTCATAATATTATTCAATTCATATATATAAAACTACCTTATTCGAAGGTTTAAACTTGTAATCACTAGAACATAGTTTAGTTAATTCTAAACTTGTTCGCAAACAAAAGTTAATCCTTCTAACTTGACTTTTAAAATCAACTAAACATATGTTCTATATCTATATGATATGCTAACTTAATGATTTAAAACCCGAAAACACCAAAAACACCGTAAAACTGGATATACGTCGTCGTAATAACACCACGGGCTGTTTTGGGTTAGTTAATTAAAAACTATGATAAACTTTGATTTAAAAGTTGTTCTTCTATGAAAACAATTTTTCTTATGAACATGAAACTATATCCAAAAATCATGATTAAACTCAAAATGGAAGTATGTTTTCCAAAATGGTCATCAAGACGTCGTTCTTTCGACTGAAATGACTACCTTTACAAAAACGACTTGTAACCTATATTTCCGGCCATAAACTTATAATTTTTATGTATAGATTCATAAACTTAAGTTCAATATGAAACCATAGCAATTGGATTCACGCAAAATGGATTTAAAACGAAGAAGTTATGGGTAAAGCAAGATTGAATATTTTTACTTGTTGTAGCTACGTGAAAATTGGTAACAAATCTATACAAATCATATCCTAGCTAACTTATATTATATTATACATGTATTCTAATATATTATGTAATCTTGGGATACCATAGACACGTATGCAAATGTTTTGACATATCATATCGACCCAATATCATATCTTGGGATACCAAGTCTTACTTCCCGACGAAGTAAAAATCTGTGAAAGTGAGTTATAGTCCCACTTTTAAAATCTAATATTTTGGGATGAGAATACATGCAGCTTTATAAATGTTTTACAAAATAGACACAAGTACGCAAAACTACATTCTATGGTTGGATTATTAAACCGAATATCGCCCTTCAAGTCTGGTAGCCTAAGAATTAGGGAAATGGCCCCTAATTGACGCGAATCCTTAAGATAGATCTATTGGGCTTAACAACCCCCATTCAGGTTATGGATGGTTTAGTACTTCAAGATTATTATACAGACGAGAGGTTCTGTTTTGGGGATATTCTATGCATTAAGTTAACATCGGTTACCAGGTGTTCAACATATGAATGATTTTTATCTCTATGCAGTTTGCGAAATGCCTGATAAGAGATGTGTTATAAAAATGAAATTTTGTGGTCTATTATTATGATTTAATAATATGTAGGTTAAACCTATAACTCACCAACAATTTTGTTGACGTTTTAAGCATGTTTATTCTCAGGTGATTATTAAGAGCTTCCGCTGTTGCATACTAAAATAAGGACAAGATTTGGAGTCCATGCTTGTATAATATTGTTTAAAAACTGCATTCGAAGACTTATGTTGATGTGTAATATTATTGTAAACCATTATCTAATGGTCGTGTGAAAAACGCTATATTTTAGATTATCATTATTTGATAATCGTCGTAATATTTTAAAGGTTATGGTTTGTTTTAAAATCGAATTCAGTCTTTGAAAAACGTCTCATATAGAGGTCAAAACCTCGCGACGAAATCAATTAATATGGAATGTTTATAATAAATATGAACGGGACATTTCAGTTGGTATCCGAGCGTTGGTCTTAGAGAACCAGAAATTTGCATTAGTGTGTCTTATCGAGTTTGTTAGGATACATTAGTGAGTCTAGACTTCGACCGTTTTTTCTTTAAAAACTATTGCTTAACACTTTTGTTGGAAATTATATATTATTAACATGTATATATTATGTGATATATTAACCTCTTAATGTGTTTGATATTGTGTGATAGATGTTTACCACTAGTACAAATCCCATCGAGTCACCTAATAATAATGAAGAGTCGAATATAATTTCGGAAGATTCACAAATTCCCGAAGAGGAACCGGAAGAAGAGGAACTGGAAGAAGAGGAACCGGAAGAAGAGGAATCTAAAGAGGAGGAACCGGAAGAAGAAGAGGTTCCGGAAGAAGAAATATTGATACCTATATTAAATCTATTAAATAAAAGAAAATCCTCAACCAACGGAGTAAAGTTAATAATGGTCAATGGTGTTTCCGCCGAGGAAGCAAAATATTGGGAAGATTATCAATTTTCTAATGAATCGGATCACGATGAGGATTCCGATGATGTTACAGAAATTACCTCGACCCAAGTTTTTAAAGCGAAAGAAAATAATAAGGGAAAAGGTATAAAAATAGAGAAACCCGATTCCAAACTCGATGAACTTTATATGTATCGGCAACATCCGTATTTCCTAAAATGTAACAATGACCCGGGAACTCTAAACCAACAGGTTTTTCTAAACCATTGTAGAAAACGACAGCTCGTATTAGGGGAGCATCATATATCCCTAGGACATTAGCAAAACGAACCAAGTCCAAAGAAGAAGAAACGAGTGAGTCGGATTAAAGAGTTGTAATCATGTTGTGTAATATATGTAATATAGTGTGCTTGTACTTTTATGTTCTATGTAAAAATTGTTTGTATTGTTTGTTAATTATCTTTTACGAATCTAATCCTTGTCTATTTTACAGAATAAAAACAAAATGGACGTTAAGGGTAGACAACCGAATATTTTAGAAGACCTACCAGAGGATATGATTGAGGAAATCTTGTCTAGAGTCAGTCAGAATTCATTAGCACATTTAGTTATGGCGAAATTAACTTGTCAAACATTTGAAAGACTTTCCAGAAATGCCTTAGTTTATAAAAGGCTTTCCTTTAATAGGTGGGGTATATCTCATTGGGGAGACCGTAAGTTACGCCGTGTTTTTTTTAAAGCGTTAAATGCGGGGAACCCAAATGCAATTTTACTCTACGGGTTAAGAACCTATTTTGACTCAACATATCCTAACATAGGAGTTCATGAGTTAGAAAGAGCTTCTAACATGCAACATAAAGAAGCATGTTATGCTTACGGGTTAATAATGTTCGCTTCTCATCAAATTGAGAAAAAGAACATTGGGTTGCAACTTTTAAATAAAACATTCCCACAAGTGATGGACTCGGTAGTTGAGATGAGAAACAAGTTTTTTAGACTATTATGGGGCTGTTGGATATTACGAAACCCTCGTCCTTTTGACGACATTACAACATGCTATCTTGTCAACGGTCACAACAGTTATGTTCCACAAGACCAAGGATGGGAAGTAGTCATAGTAAAACCAGAATGCATGACTTGTTTCTGGACGTATGAATTACGTGTCTTTATTGCCTTTGTTGAACGACTTGCGTATTAACTAGAATTGTCTTTGCAACTGTTTTGTATCAGAGTTTTTATGTGCTATATTTCATGCTATATGTAAAATAGCGGTATTGTAAGTTTGCAAAATATTGTATAAAAGTTTGAATGTGAAATATTATTATAATCAGTTTTCATATAGAATTGTAGTAGTTGAATTGTATGTTAGATACTAAGTATGAACTTAACGGGTAGGTATTACCCGAATTAAAACATATAAAACGCTAATATGAAGAAAAAGCTTTTATAAATGAGTTCATATTATGCTACGAAATACTATTGACTACTCTTAATATTCTATATGATTAACTTAATTCTTTTGGCTATTTTTGAAGGAAATGGCACCGACTACTCGTCAGAACTTGAACATGAGTGAGGAAGACTTCCGTGCTTTCCTTGCAGCAAATATAGCCGCGGTACATGCTGCAATGCAAAACAACAATAACTCAGGGTCTAGCAGTGGAGTTAACTCCATAGGAAACCATGTAGGATGCTCCTACAAGGCTTTCACTGCCTGTAAACCTCTGGAATTCGATGGAACTGAAGGACCAGTCGGACTGAAACGATGGACCGAAAAGGTCGAATCTGTGTTTGCTATAAGCAAATGTGCTGAGGAAGATAAGGTAAAGTACGCCATGCATACCTTCATAGGTACTGCGTTAACATGGTGGAATACCTATCTCGAACAAGTGGGACGAGATGTTGCTTACGCACTACCGTGGTCAGCATTCAAACACTTAATGAACGAGCAATAACGTCCCAGAAACGAGGTCAATAAGCTCAAGGTAGAGCTTAGAGGGTTACGAACACAAGGGTTTGATATTACCACGTACGAACGACGATTCACAGAGTTGTGCCTATTGTATCCGGGAGCGTTCGAAGATGAAGAAGAGAAAATCGACGCATTTGTAAAAGGGTTACTGGAAAGGATCCAAGAGGATATAAGTTCACACGAGCCCGCCTCCATACAAAAGGCAAGTCGAATGGCTCATAAACTTATAAATCAAATGGAGGAAAGGATTAAAGAAAAGGCGGCCGAAGAAGCCAATACGAAACAAGTCAAGAGGAAATGGGAAGAAACCAGTGACAAGGGTCACAATTTCAATAATCAACCCAACAATCAAGACTACAATCGCACCAATTTTCGCAACAACAAACGCAACAACAACAACCACCCCAGCAACAACTACAACAACCGTTTCAACAACAATAACAACCTCAACAACAACAATCCCAACAATAACAACAAGAGGCAGAGATTCTGCCAGAGATGTGCAGGATATCATCCAACTGGGCTCTGTACAGCAGTGTGTACTAAGTGTAATAGAAAGGGCCATGGTGCGACAAAGTGCAAAATCTACGGATCGATGGCTAAGGGAACAAATAATGTCAGAACAAGTTATGTAGACATTACCTGTTTCAGATGCGGGAAGAAAGGTCATTACAAAAATATGTGTCCAAATTAGGGGGATAATAATGGGCAAGGCCGAGGAAGATTCTTCAACATTAATGCGGTTGAAGTGCAGGAAGACCCGGAGCTTGTTACGGGTACGTTTCTTATTGACAATACATTTGCTTATGTTTTATTTGAATCGGGTGCGGATAGAAGCTATATGAGTAAGGATTTCTGTGCTAAATTAAGTTGTCCATTGACGCCTTTGGATAATAAGTTTATACTAGAATTAGCAAACGGTAAATTAATTGCAGCAGATAATATATGTCGGAATCAATAAATTAAACTAGTTAGCGAAACATTTAAGATTGATTTGATACCAGTAGAGTTAGGGAGTTTTGATGTGATAATCGGCATGGACTGGTTGAAAGAGGTGAAAGCAGAGATCGTATGTTACAAAAATGCAATTCGCATTGTACGAGAAGAAGGAAAACCCTTAATGGTGTACGGAGAAAAGAGCAACACGAAGCTAAATCTTATTAGTAATTTGAAGGCACAAAAGTTAATAAGAAAGGGTTGCTATGCTGTTCTAGCACACGTCGAGAAAGTACAAACTGAAGAAAAGATCATCAATGATGTTCCCGTCGCAAAAGAATTTCCCGATGTATTTCCGAAAGAATTACCGGGATTACCTCCACACCGATCCGTTGAATTTCAAATAGATCTTGTACCGGGAGCTGCACCAATAGCTCGTGCTCCATACAGACTCGTACCTAGTGAAATGAAGGAACTTCAAAACCAATTACAAGAACTTTTAGAGTGTGGTTTCATATGACCAAGTACATCACCATGGGGAGCTCCTGTTTTGTTTGTCATAAAAAAGGATGGTAGATTCAGGTTGTGTATCGACTACCGAGAGTTGAACAAACTTACCATCAAGAACCGTTACCCACTACCGAGAATCGATGACTTATTTGATCAATTACAAGGCTCGTCAGTTTATTCGAAGATTGATTTACGTTCTGGGTATCATCAAATGCGGGTGAAGGAGGACGATATTCCGAAGACTGCTTTCAGAACGCGTTACAGTCATTACGAGTTTATGGTTATGCCGTTTGGATTGACTAACGCACCAGCTGTGTTCATGGACCTCATGAACCGTGTGTGTGGGCTATATCTCGATAAGTTTGTTACTGTTTTCATTGATGACATACTTATCTACTCAAAGAATGATCAAGAGCACGAAGAACATTTGAGAAAAGTGCTAGAGTTGTTGAGGAAAGAAAAACTGTACGCTAAGTTTTCAAAGTGTGCATTTTGGTTGGAAGAAGTTCAATTCCTCGGTCACATAGTGAACAAAGAAGGTATTCTGGGGGATCCGGCAAAGATTGAGACCGTTGAAAAGTGGGAAACCCCTAAAACTCCGAAGCATATACGCCAATTTTTAGGACTGGCTGGTTACTACAGAAGATTCATCCAAGATTTTTCCAAAATAGCAAAACCCTTAACTGCATTAACGCATAAAGGGAAGAAATTTGAATGGAAGGATGAACAAGAAAAAGCGTTTCGATTGTTGAAGAAAAAGTTAACTACAGAACCTATATTGTCATTGCCTGAAGGGAATGATGATTTTGTGATATATTGTGACTCCTCAAAGCAAGGCCTCGGTTGTTTATTAATGCAACGAACGAAGGTGATTGCTTATACGTCTAGACAATTGAAGATTTACGAGCAAAATTATACGACACACGATTTAGAATTAGGCGCTGTTGTTTTTGCATTAAAGACTTGGAGGCACTACTTATATGGGGTCAAAAGTATTATATATACCGACCACAAAAGTCTTCAACATATATTTAATCAGAAACAACTGAACATGAGACAGCGCACGTGGATTGAATTGTTGAATGATTACGACTTTGAGATTCGTTACCACCCGGGGAAGGCGAATGTGGTAGCCGACGCTTTGAGTAGAAAGGACAGAGAACCCATTCGAGTAAAAGCTATGAATATAATGATTCACAATAACCTTACTACTCAAATAAAGGAGGCGCAACAAGGAGTTTTAAAAGAGGGAAATTTAAAGGATGAAATACTCAAAGGATCGGAGAAGCATCTTAATATTCGGGAAGACGGAACCTGGTATAGGGCTGAAAGAATTTGGGTACCAAAATTTGAAGATATGAGAAATAGTACTTAGAGAAGCTCATAAAACCAGATACTCAATACATCCTGGAACGGGAAAGATGTACAAAGATCTTAAGAAACATTTTTGGTGGCCAGGTATGAAAGCCGATGTTGCTAAATACGTAGGGGAATGTTTGATGTGTTCTAAGGTCAAAGTTGAGCATCAGAAACCATCATGTCTACTTCAACAACCCGAAATCCCGGAATGGAAATGTGAAAACATTACCATGGATTTCATCACTAAATTGCCAAGGACTGCAAGTGGTTTTGATACTATTTGGGTAATAGTTGATTGTCTCACTAAATCAGTACACTTCCTGCCAATAAGAGAAGATGACAAGATGGAGAAGTTAGCACGACTGTATTTGAAGGAAGTCATCTCCAGACATGGAATACCAATCTCTATTATCTCTGATAGGGATGGCAGATTTGCTTCAAGGTTTTGGTAGACATTACAACAAGCATTGGGAACTCGTCTAGACATGAGTACTGCCTATCATCTACAAACCGATGGGCAGAGCGAAAGGACGATGCAGACTCTTGAAGACATGCTACGAGCATGTGTTATTGATTTTAGAAACGGTTGGGATCGACATCTACCATTAGCAGAATTTTTCTACAACAACAGGTACCACTCGAGTATCGAAATGTCACCGTTCGAAGCACTTTATGGTAGAAAGTGCTGATCTCCAATTTGTTGGAATGAATTGGGGGATAGACAGATTACGGGTCCGAAGATAATCCAAGAAACTACAGAGAAAATCATCCAAATTCAACAACAGTTGAAAACCGCTCAGAGTCGACAAAAGAGCTACGCGGACCTTAAAAGGATAGATATAGAATTTGAAATTGGGGAGATGGTCATGCTTAAGGTTTCGCCTTGGAAAGGTGTTGTTCGATTTGGTAAATGGGGGAAACTAAATCCAAGATACATTGGACCATTCAAGATTTTAGATCGTGTCGGACCAGTAGCCTACCGACTTGAATTACCTAAAAAACTCGCCAATGTACATAATACCTTTTACGTCTCGAATATGAAGAAGTGCTTAGCTAAAGAAGATCTTACTATTCCTTTAGACGAAATTAAAATCAATGAAAAACTACAATTCATTGAATAACCCGTCGAGATAATGGATCATGAGGTTAAAAGGCTCAAGCAAAACAAGATACCAATTGTTAAGGTTCGATGGAATGCTCGTAGAGGACTCGAGTTCACTTGAGAACGAGAAGATCAGATGAAGAAGAAATACCCGCATTTATTTCCAGAAGATACGTCAACACCTCCAACTGCTTAAAATTTCGGGACGAAATTTATTTAACGGGTAGGTACTGTAGTGACCCGAAATTTTCCATGTTTATATATATTAAATGAAATTGATATTTATATAATTAAGTGTCTCCAACATGTTAAGCAATCAAACTTGTTAAGACTTGATTAATTGAAATAGGTTTTATATAGACAATTGACCACCCAAGTTGACCGGTGATTCACGAACGTTAAAACTTTTAAAAACTATATGATGTCATATATATGGATATATATATATATATAGTTAACATGGTATTATGATAAATAAACATATCATTAAGTATATTAATAATGAACTACATATGTAAAAACAATACTACTAACTTAATGATTTCGAAACGAGACATATATGTAACGATTATCGTTGTAACGACATTTAATTGTATATATATCATATTAAGATATATTAATATATCATTATATCATGATAATGTAATAATTTAACATCTCATTTGATATAATAAACAACGGGTTAATAACACTTAACAGGATCGTTAACCTAAAGGCTTCAAAACAACATTTACATGTAACGACTAACGATGACTTAACGACTCAGTTAAAATGTATATACATGTAGTGTTTTAATATGTATTTATACACTTTTGAAATACTTCAAGACACTTATCAAAATACTTCTACTTAACAAAAATGCTTACAATTACATCCTCATTCAGTTTCATCAACAATTCTACCCGTATGCACCCGTATTCGAACTCGTACAATACACAGCTTTTAGATGTATGTACTATTGGTATATACACTCTAATTATTAGCTCTTAGCAGCCCATGTGATTCACCTAACACATGTGGGAAGCATCATTTAGCAACTAGCATGAAATATCTCATAAAATTACAAAAATATTAGTAATCATTCATGACTTATTTACATCTAAACAAAATTACACATCCTTTATATCTAATCCATATACCAACGACCAAAAACACCTACAAACACTTTCATTCATCAATTTTCTTCATCAAATTGATCTCTCTCAAGTTCTATCTTCAAGTTCTAAGTGTTCTTCATAAATTCTATAAGTTCTAGTTTCATAAAATCAAGAATACTTCCAAGTTTGCTAGCTTACTTCCAATCTTGTAAAGTGATCATCCAACCTCAAGAAATCTTTCTTATTTACAGTAAGATATCTTTCTAATACAAGGTAATACTCATATTCAAACTTTGATTCAATTTCTATAACTCTAACAATCTTATTTCGAGTGGAAATCTTACTTGAACTTGTTTTCGTGTCATGATTCTGCTTCAAGAACTTTCAAGCCATCCAAGGATCCTTTGAAGCGAGATATATTTTTCTAATTTCCAGTGAGTTTAACCACAAAACTTGAGGTAGTAATGATGTTCATAACATCATTCAATTCATATATATAAAACTACCTTATTCGAAGGTTTAAACTTTTAATCACTAGAACATAATTTAGTTAATTCTAAACTTGTTCGCAAACAAAAGTTAATCCTTCTAACTTGACTTTTAAAATCAACTAAACACATGTTTTATATCTATATGATATGCTAACTTAATGATTTAAAATCTGAAAACACGAAAAACACCGTAAAACTGGATATATGTCGTCGTAGTAACACCGCGGGCTGTTTTGGGTTTGTTAATTAAAAACTATGATAAAATTTGATTTAAAAGTTGTTCTTCTGGAAAAATGATTTTTCTTATGAACATGAAACTATATCCAAAAATCATGATTAAACTCAAAATGGAAGTATGTTTTCCAAAATGGTCATCTAGACGTCGTTCTTTCGACTGAAATGACTACCTTTACAAAAACGACTTGTAACTTGTATTTACAACTATAAACTTATACTTTTTCTGTATAGATTCACAAACTTAAGTTCAATATGAAACCATTGCAACTAGATTCACACAAAACGGATTTAAAACGAAGAAGTTATGGGTAAAACAAGATTGGATATTTTTACTTGTTGTAGCTACTTGAAAATTGGTAACAAATCTTTACAAATCATATCCTAGCTAACTTATATTGTATTATACATGTATTCTAATATATTATGTAATCTTGAGATACCATAGACACGTATGCAAATGTTTTGACATATCATATCGACCCATCTATATATATTATTTGGAACAACCATAGACACTCTATATGCAGTAATGTTGGAGTTAGCTATACAGGGTTGAGGTTGATTCTAAAAATATATATACTTTGAGTTGTGATCTAGCCTGAGACGTGTATACACTAGGTCGTGGATTGGGTCAAGATAATATATATCAATTTATTTCTATACATCTAACTATGGACAACTAGTTGTAGGTTACTAACGAGGACAGCTGACTGAAAATATTTAAAACATTAAAACATATTAAAAAATGTTGTAAATATATTTTGAACATACTTTGATATATATGTACATATTTGTTATAGGTTCGTGAATCGACCAGTAGCCAAGTCTTACTTCCCGACGAATTAAAAATCTGTGAAAGTGAGTTATAGTCCCACTTTTAAAATCTAATATTTTGGGATGAGAATACATGCAGCTTTATAAATGTTTTACAAAATAGACACAAGTACGCAAAACTACATTCTATGGTTGGATTATTAAACCGAATATCGCCCTTCAAGTCTGGTAGCCTAAGAATTAGGGAAATGGCCCCTAATTGACGCGAATCCTAAAGATAGATCTATTGGGCTTAACAACCCCCATTCAGGTTATGGATGGTTTAGTACTTCGAGATTATTACACAGACGAGAGGTTCTGTTTTGCGGATATTCTATGCATTAAGTTAACGTCGGTTACCAGGTGTTCAACATATGAATGATTTTTATCTCTATGCAGTTTGTGAAATGCCTGATAAGAGATGTGTTATAAAAATGAAATCTTGTGGTCTATTATTATGATTTAATAATATGTAGGTTAAACCTATAACTCACCAACAATTTTGTTGACGTTTTAAGCATTTTTATTCTCAGGTGATTATTAAGAGCTTCCGCTGTTGCATACTAAAATAAGGACAAGATTTGGAGCCCATGCTTGTATAAAATTGTTTAAAAACTGCATTCGAAGACTTATGTTGATGTGTAATATTATTGTAAACCATTATGTAATGGTCGTGTGAAAAACGCTATATTTTAGATTATCTTTGAAAAACGTCTCATATAGATGTCAAAACCTCGCGACGAAATCAATTAATATGGAACGTTTATAATCAATATGAACGGGACATTTCAGTGGTTTGTCAAACGAAAAAGAAAGTAGTTCACCATGGAGCTTGTTCGAATAATAAGGGTGGTTTCGGGTTGAAGATGGGTGCTGAGAGGGCGATAGATGGTGAAAGAAAAATGTAAGTATGCTATATTTTTATGGATACATATATCTATTAATGTGTATGTATGTGTAAGTAGATATAATGTTATTGATGGTAATCGAATATTCGATTGATACTATATCCAATTATTTTGCAGTTGACACCAGTGACGTAAAGAATGGAGAAAGGAAGATAAAGTTGATCTTGATATCTCTTTGAGTTTGTTTTATATCGATGGTTTGATATCAACATGTAACAAACTGGAGGCAGGAACAAAGTCATATACAGTTCGATGGAGATATGAAACTGAATCGTACTCCTTTTTGTTTTCATTGTGAGTTGAGATCGATTGTTGTTTTATGATGCTGTCGACAGGTTTATCAATCAGGAGCAGAAGAAATGGAAAAGGGATAGTGACAGGAAACAGATTCTTGTTAGTTTGTGTGAATTGAGATCGACTGGTGTACGTTTGCAGATAGGAAGAATCACTTATGAAAATTAAAAGAGATTTGGAGAATGATATTAAACAGATTCGTACAATTTTATTTGATGTAGATTGCTAACAAATTCAGACAAGAAACAAAATTTGTGTAAAGTAGATTGAGATGGAAAACAGAATTGGATTCTTCTTCCTGATATTTTTATTTATTTATTATTGTTATTATTTTTTTATATATAATAATTAATATTAATAATAATAATTCTATTAATAATAATAAATAGTAATAATAGTGAGATAATACCATAATAATACTGTTAATAATAGTTATCATAATAATAATAATTTTTAGAATGATGATACTAATAGTTATAATAATATTTATAATGATTATTAATGATAATATTAATAAATTGTATTATTTTTATAATAATAATAATGATTTTAATGATAACGGTAATTATAAAAATATTGATAATATTAATCTTAATAATAATAAAAATCAAAATTTTTCTACTAATTATCATAATAACGATATTAATAATAATAACAACAATATTAGTAATTAAATGTATCCAATTTCATATATATATATTATATGTATATAATGATATTGATAATACTGATATTAATATTAATAATAGTAATGAAGGTAATAAAATTAATAAAACATTATATTTTAACTTGTGATTACATTTTATATATTAATTTTACAACTGTAATTATGTAATATTATATGATATATATATATATATATATATATATATATATATATATATATATATATATATATATATATATATATATATATATATATATATATATATATATATCATATGTTGAATATTTACCATCTATACATTTTAACATCTTACAATATACATCTAATTATTAGTTTTGTATATATATTAATGACATCTTAATTATTTATAATTTATTATCTCCAATTATTATGTATACTTACATTTATATATATATATACATATTTATTTACAAACAATCGTTCGTAAATCGTCGGGAATAGTCATGGTTAAATGCTTGTATGCAAAACAGTTCAAAAATTTTGAGACTCAATCTTACAGATTTTGCTTATCGTGTCAAAAATATTAAATCGTATCGAGAGTTTGGTTTAAAATTAGTCAAAATTTTCCGGGTCGTCACAGTTTGCACAGCCCGTTTTCCAATCCAGCCCGTTTGCAGGGGCCGTTTAATTTGGGCGTTTGGCAGGACGTTTGGTAACCCATTTGGCTTGCTGATTCCTTGGATTGTAACTTGATTTCTTGTCTTTCACCATTTTCGCTCCGATTTTCTTGATTCTTCTTGCATCGTCTTCGTAATTACTTTACCTACAAATCTAACCGAAAAAGCGATTATTTTGCCAAAAAAGTTTTGAACTTTATGCTTTTGGGACTTAATATCGGGGGTAAAAACATGACTTTTTATCCGATATCAAATATCCCACACTTAAACTTTGCTTGTCCTCAAGCAAACTTCCGAACCTTAGACATCGAGGACTTTTATTCTCAGAGATCAAGTGATCTTTGTTTCGCAAGACGGAGGAGCAAAAACTTGGTGTTATTTCTTTTTGTTATTCCCAAACCTTTTTCTCGCAAGCATGAGAGGAGGTTACATAACTGAGGCTATCTCCTCGAGTCACTCAATTCACTAAAGTGTTTTGGGTGTCCTATAGTTCTAAGAAATGAAATCACTCATAGCCAGTCATGCTAACATTCTTCTTCATAGGCTTGATCGAGACTCAAATCTCCATCACTTATTTGAGAGAACTTTCGGTTATGAACCCAGCTTGTATCGCGACGAGATGGTGGTTTGGAGGTTTTCTGGGATGTGAAAGGTTTGATAGATAGGAGTTTCTTTGAAAGATCAAATTTTTGATGATCCCTTTCAGCTTTTTGTCAGGAACTTCAGGATCGAGCATCCCTCTTTTTGACTGCCAAGAGTTCTTTTTCTCGAATCTTTCTTTGGTTCTGCTTTTATTAGAACCCAAATACATTTTTTTTGGCAAGCATCTTTTGCTTCTTTCTTCGAGGTCTCCTTTTGGAGGTCTCTTTGATAGTTTAGCTTGGGTGCTCGCATTTTCTGAAGCGGTTTTATAGAGGTTTTTCCTAAAGAAATGATTTTGTTGGGATTTATTTCTTTATTTATGAGGTGGCTAGAATGGATGGGTAGTGGTGAATGGATTTGTAGAGCGGAGATGGAAATGGATGTGTGAAATGGGGGTGTTTTTGTCTTCACGAGTAGCTGAGGTTCTAACTTAGTAATCCTCGTCAAAATGTGTGATTCCGAAATGTAGATCAAGAGCAAGTTCTGATTTCGAGATTTTGTCATCGGCGCGCTCAACGGAAATATGGTGAAGCACTAAAAATGAGTGCTTATAAAGCCTTATTTGGGGGTGCCTCACAACAATTATAATGGGTCGAATAGCACCTTTCGTTTTGCAATGCTCTTTTGGAATACTTGGTTTGATTTTCGCAAAACGTTTTAACCTTGTTTTACTCTTTGGTCTATTTTGTAGCAAAAACTTTTGATCTTTTATAGAATTTTATAATCCTTGGTGTTTTTATAGATCGAAAAGTTTTAAATTTTTGTGAAAAACTTAGTTTATCAACACTTGAGGAATCGTTACGTGCAACATTTGCTATCCCACACTTTAAAATAACATTGTTCTCAATGTTAGGGATATGGCGTATCCCACACTTTAGGTTTTGAAAGAGGCGTTTTGTTATTAAAAGTTTATGTTGGTGGGGTTGCCAATCTCACACTTAGTTTTTAAAGTGGTATACTAGTTTGCGTATATTCTATTTGAAAAAGTGGTGAAGACGTACTACTCCCCTACGGTCGCAAGGTGTGCAGTTAAATGGCGTGCTAACTATGGGATCTTCAATCCTTGTGCAGACATCATCCTCGTTCTATTCGTCCTTATAAGTAACTAGAGGGGGGTGAATAGTTACTTAGTCAATTTTTCAAAATTTTCTTTGCGTTTGGTTGAACTTGAACTTGATATAGTGTGATTTGAAATGTTTGTTATCTAATAATGTTAATAATACAAATATATGACAAATCGTAATAAAAATATAAAGGAAGAGAGAACAAACACAACGATTTATAGTGGTTCGGGAAGATGTTAACTAATCTTCCTTAATCCACTCCTCAATTCTACGAATTGAGATTTTTCTTCACTATGATACTCCAAACTCGATGGAGTGTCTGGATACAACACTAGTACTTCGTTAAGCTGCACCTCATGAACTCTTACGTCCCTTTGAAGACTTCACAAATACCTATAGCTCTTACCAGAAGATCCTAATGAACTATCCTAGTGAAAACACAACTATCCTCTAGATCCCTTTAAGAAGATAGTTTACAAGTAAACTTACAACTTTAAGCTTACAAGTACTCTTGCTAGAATCACTCTAAAAGATTACAAATTAACTATAAGAATGATATCAGTAAGTATGAGAAAATATGAGTGCAAGAGGTGAGTCTTCAAATGCTTCAAAGCTTGACTTTTATAGGGGAGAGAAATCTGCCTGTAAGATATATGGCTCACGTCACGGTCGACCGTTACCTCTGACATCTGATTCTTATGGCCGTTTTTATCCTTTAAAAATTGTCATTTTCCCTTGTTGAATAGCTGCAACTAAAGGCCAATAACTTCGGAAATTATCCTCATTACCTATTATGTTTTGGACATAAGCTTGGAAGTTGACATGTCCATTAAAGAAGAATGTTTTTAATCTTTGACCATTTGTCATTGATTACTAAAAGAGGTAATTGCAGATTTTTCTCTCTTGACAAACCATTATCTTCCAAAAGCTTCATCAACCTTTCTTAATCACTTGTCATTCAACTTATGGGAGTTTCTTGCCTTTTAGAACATTTTTACAACTTAAATGAACTACTTTGAGTCTAGTTTGAACATAATGATTCTTGTTACAACTTGACTAGAATTGAACTAATTACATTTTCATACAAATAATGATACATAAAATCAATGGGAGAGCAACTCTTTAATTGGGACTTTAGTGACCATTATTAGTATGTTTAAATGACACTATGCATTAGGATAAAGAGATATGACACTTGAGTGTTTTAGTCTAAATCAAGCTTAAGGTGTCATTAAGATGTCATTAGGTGTGATTAGTAAAAATTGACATCTTTTGGTTCAAAACTATTTTGAGATCAAAAAGGGCAACTATTATAAGTGTGTTTAAAAAGGCTTCATAAATTATAGATGGCTCAAAGTGGTTTATCTTAAAGTGGATGAATTTGGTAACAGAGAAAACTGCGGTCGGGTTACGGTCGTCCGTGAAGTCAGCTGTAGATTTACAGTTTTAGAAAAACTTAAACTCGTTGATTCAGGACACACACACGGATGGTTTCATGAAGCCTTTGGGGTAGGGTACGAACAGGAAAAGAAAAAAAATTAATGAGGTTCGCTTGTGGTTTATAATGGTGTGTTAATTGTGTCATGGTCATGGTTCTCGAACAACAGAAAAATAATACGAGAGGGTGATGATTGAAGGGTGGTGGTGTTGTTTTGATGAAAATGTTATCGATGGTGGTAGGAGTTTACGGTGGTTAGTAACAATGGTGGTTACATAACGGTGATCAATGGTTTTATTAGTGTTTGGCATGTTAACCGAAAACAGAAAAATAATACACGAATAGGTGTAGCATGAAACAATAACTGAGAAGAAGCTATTAAAGGGTGGTTTGTCAAACAAAAAAGAAAGTAGTTCACCATGGAGCTTGTTCGAATAATAAGGGTGGTTTCGGGTTGAAGATGGGTGCTGAGAGGGCGATAGATGGTGAAAGAAAAATGTAAGTATGCTATATTTTTATGGATACATATATCTATTAATGTGTATGTATGTGTAAGTAGATATAATGTTATTGATGGTAATCGAATATTCGATTGATACTATATCCAATTATTTTGCAGTTGACACCAGTGAAGTAAAGAATGAAGAAATGAAGATAAAGTTGATCTTGATATCTCTTTGAGTTTGTTTTATATCGATGTTTTGATATCAACATGTAACAAACTGGAGGCAGGAACAAAGTCATATACAGTTCGATGGAGATATGAAACTGAATCGTACTCCTTTTTGTTTTCATTGTGACTCGAGATCGATTGTTGTTTTATGATGCTGTCGATAGGTTTATCAATCAGGAGCAAAAGAAATGGAAAAGGGATAGTGACAGGAAACATATTCTTGTTAGTTTTTGTGAATTGAGATCGACTGGTGTACGCTTGCAGACAGGAAGAGTCACTTATGAAAATTAAAAGAGATTTGGAGAATGATATTAAACAGATTCGTACAATTTTATTTGATGTAGATTGCTAACAAATTCAGACAAGAAACAAAATTTGTGTAAAGTAGATTGAGATGGAAAATAGAATTGGATTCTTCTGATATTTTTATTTATTTATTATTTTTATTATTTTTTTATATATAATAATTAATATTAATAATAATAATTCTATTAATAATAAATAGTAATAATAGTGAGATAATACCATAATATTACTGTTAATAATAGTTATCATACTAACAATACTTTTTAGAATGATGATACTAATAGTTATAATAATATTTATAATGATTATTAATGATAATATTAATAAATTGTATTATTTTTATAATAATAATAATGATTTTAATGATAACGGTAATTATAAAAATAATGTTAATATTAATCTTAATAATAATAAAAATCAAAATTTTTCTACTAATTATCATAATAATGATATTAATAATAATAACAATAATATTAGTAATTAAATGTATACAATTTCATATATATATTATATGTATATAATGATATTGATAATACTGATATTAATATTAATAATAGTAATGAAGGTAATAACATTAATATAACATTATATTTTAACTTGTGATTACATTTTATATATTAATTTTACAATTGTAATTATGTAATATTATATGATATATATATATATATATATATATATATATATATATATATATATATATATATATATAATATCATATGTTGAATATTTACCATCTATACATTTTAACATCTTACAATATACATCTAATTATTAGTTTTGTATATATATTAATGACATCTTAATTATTTATATTTTATTACCTCCAATTATTATGTATACTTACATTTATATATATATATATATATATATATATATATATATATATATATATATATATATATATATATATATATATATATATATATATATATATATATATATATATATATATACATATACATATTTATTTACAAACAATCGTTCGTGAATCGTCGGGAATAGTCATGGTTAAATGCTTGTATGCAAAACAGTTCAAAAATTTTGAGACTCAGTCTTACAGACTTTGCTTATCGTGTCGAAAATATTAAATCGTATCAAGAGTTTGGTTTAAAATTAGTCAAAATTTTCCGGGTCGTCACAGTACCTACCCGTTAAAGAAATTTCGTCCCAAAATTTGATTGGGATGGTCCTGGCAGATAATAAGAATTTTTTTTTTAAAGACGATTATGAGTTGATACATAGAGTTTTATTATTATTGATTAATATATATAAAACGATTCGATTATTTGAAGTGTACGAATGAAGCTATCACAAAAGGTTGAGATAAAGATTTAACTTTTGATGTAGTCACAGTGGATTTCCGAAATTCAAGGAATTTAAAAGAAAATATTGGAAATCTATAAGATCTGATTCTTCGGGATTTATGGAAATTAAAGGCGATCATCTGTCTCGATTGTTTTGTCGGGTATTTTCACTATAAATGAACTTCTTCCATTCCATTATTTCCCATCACTCCAATTTTCTGTATTTTAATTCACACTTTTAAATCATCAGTCAATATGCTTCATCCAGTTTTAATTCTGGATATATTCCTGACTCTCATATTGATCATTCTCCTTTTTCATCTACCACCGGAGGAATCTGATTACTTCTTCTTCGCTCTTGGGGTTATTGTGTTTATCATACTCCCGTGTCTTTATATTGTTATTCGTATTAATGTACACGGTTTGTGATTTCTGTGTTGTTGTCGAGTTTTTTATATTCCCTTATGTTTCGGAGCTCTTTGCCTTTTTATTCTCTTCTCGACCTCTAATAAAACAAGTAACGGTCTAGAATTCGTAATTATGGAGTTTTGAATGAACTTAATGTTCTAAACAAGAAAGAACGTAATAGCATGATTTGATTTGTCAAATTACCAGAATCACTGAGAATAGAACTATCAAGAATATATTTTCTTGATACGTTTAGAAGTTAAGCAGAATGAAAGAGTTATGTAATATGACACATGATGATGGTATGATCTACTGTGAACTATCATCACGTTTCATTAGAAACTCAGCATGACTTACTGTAATATAATCACGTTGGCCAAGCGTCATTATATTATACTAACTCATGCTTCAATTCCCAACACTTCTCCAGAAATCATTCATAATTTAAAACTTGATTTTTTTTAGAATAGAGAAACTAAAATAGTTTCCTTTATGATGTAATACGGATAGCACGAAGAGATAACTAATTTCGGACAAGAAGAGTTATGAAAATATCCTCAAAAATATCGAAGATATTTCTGATGATATTTTCAGAATTTCTAAGTTCGAAGGTTGATGAAGAAAAAAAAAATTTCTGCAAGATTTTAACATGACTTCGGAGCAAGATATTCTCTAAAGATTTCATCGGATCCAGATTTATCTAGATTCTTTGAATATAGGGTTTGGTCCTTGTATTTGTCCTTGGTCTCCTTCATGGTTTGCTCAATCCGTTTTTCAGTACCAAATTTTCTATCGAGTGTTCCCAACACTCTATTCTTTTATCATCATTTTTGGACATTAAGACCATTTACTTCATGTTGCTTCATCAGCATTTTCAAAGTTACCGGATTTGGATCATCGGTTATCAAACCGAGGGGTTTCAAGAGAATTGTATTTTTAGATGATTAAACGCTGATTGTAATCGTCAAGATATGAATGATTGTTTAGGATGAAATCAAGTGGCAAACTTATATATCAAAGTTATAATAAGGCTAATCCGAATGAAAGTCGAAGTTGATTTGGTGGAGCTGTGACAAAATTGGCTAATTTTTTGGAAAGGTATTGTAAAGTTATTTTCGGTAATAACACGCCAATGGATCTGTCACAGTTTTGAATTCAAAGTATGGCTTTGAAAGATGTAGGAGTCTAAAAGTGATGTTTTCTATTAAATCTTGATTTGGATTTTGATCGGTCAAAATCCGAATATGAAATTAAATTTGAATAAAAATGGTTATTCTTTGGTGAACGAATATGTATATCTGTGGTTGTAAGCAGGATAGTAAATGATCGTTGAATCGGATTTGAAGAATGTACAGTTTAACTTATTAATGTGAAATCTAAATATTCCTCGGGTATTACCTACCCGTTAAAATATTTTCACCATTAACAGTTTGTACAAAATAATTTTTAATTACAATTTTTTTGAAAACATATATACATATATATTTTCTTCAGATGTAATCATGGATTTAATGAGTTAATATGATATCAAACACATATGATTTTCGGTTTGAGCTACAATAAGTAATCTCTAAAACTATTAGGATCCACATATTCTTCGCGTAATATTTCTTCAATGAAGTTATGGATCAATACTTCATCGTTCATTGTTGTTGGTACTCCTTGATATCTATGGTGCGTATGATGTTGATGTTTGAGGTATAGATTGTGATGTCGAGACTTGTGATGTGGATGTTGCTGAAGCTGGTACGTTTTGCACCATATTTTTCAAGGCTACAACTCGGGCGCGAAGCTCGTTGGCTTCTGCTATTACTCCGGGATGATTGTCGGTCGAAACGAGCGGATGAATAAGATCTAGAATTCTAGATAGTATATAATCATGACAAGATACTCTGGAAATGAGAGAGAAAATGGTATTTCGAATAGGTTCACCGGTAAGTGCTTCAGGTTCTTTGCCAAGAGGGCAATAAGGTGGGTGGAAGGGATCGCCTTCTTCTTGTCTCCAATGATTTAGTAGACTACGAACCTATCAGATGAATTGGGGATGGCTGATTGGTTGATTCATTCTGGTGACACTGCTTTCGGAGCTTAAGTGAAACTCCATATTGGAATCCGAGGGACTTGAACTAGTGGCGAGTTCCATCTTGTATGGTTAGATAAAGAGTTTTCGATATGAAATGATTCTCGGATATCGAATGATATTCTAATTACATAGAATACCTAATATAGTATAGAAGATCCCGTAGATTACGGAGGGAATTAAGGAAACGTGTCAGACATGGTTTACAGTAACAGATACGCTATGATATGAATTTTGTCTATACACTATTCATGCAATCAATGCAGTAAGAGATGTCTAGACTAAGAATGATAAGCAAATGATTCCCTAAGAATGATAAGCAGGTAATTTTCGACACGAAATGATAAGCAAAACTTTTGACATGCAGACACGGTCGAAGTTCAGACTCACTAATGCATCTAAACAACTATCATTTAGACACACTAATGCAAGACCTGGTTCGCTAAGACCACCGCTCTGATACCACCTGTAGTGACCCGTCCTTATCCATCTAGATGAAGTCTTCAACAGTTGGACCCATTGCGAGGTTCTGACCTCTATATTGAAAGGACCCGTTCATATACATTATAAACGATTCACAATAGTTGATTACATTGTGAGGTATTTGACCTCTATGTGATACATTTTACAAACATTGCATTCGTTTTTAAAAGACAAACTTTCTTTACATTGAAAATTGACAGGCATGCATACCATTTCATAATATCCACTATCCAACTATAAATTGATTTAATAATAATCTTTGATGAACTCAATGACTCGAATGCAACGTTCTTCAAAATATGCTATGAAAGACTCCAAGTAATATCTTTAAAATGAGCAAATGCATAGCGGAAGATTTCTTTAACACCTGAGAATAAACATGCTTTAAAGTGTCAACCAAAAGGTTGGTGAGTTCATTAGTTTATCATAATCATTTATTTCCATCATTTTAATAGACCACAAGAATTTCATTTCCAGTTCTCATAAATATACGTCCCATGCATAGAGACAAAAATAATCATTCATATGGTGAACACCTGGTAACCGACATTAACTTGATACATATAAGAATATCCCCTATCATTCCAGGATCCTTCTTTGGACATGATATAAATTTCGAAGTACTAAAGCATCCGGTACTTTGGATGGGGTTTGTTAGGCCCAATAGATCTATCTTTAGGATTCGCATCAATTAGGGTGTCTGTTCCCTAATTCTTAGATTACCAGACTTTAATAAAAAGGGGCATATCTGATTTCGATAATTCAACCATAGAATGTAGTTTCAATTACTTGTGTCTATTTCGTCAAACATTTATAAAAGCGCATGTATTCTCAGTTCCAAAAATATAAAGGGTAAAAAGGCAAATGAAACTCACCATACTGTATTTCGTAGTAAAAATACATATAACGTCATTGAACAAGTGCAAGGTTGGCCTCGGATTCACAAACCTAAATTAATTATATATAATTATGTGTTGGACAATATTTATCTAACAAATTAGGTCAAGTCATAGTGTACCACAATCCTAATGCTCGAGACTAATATGCAAAAGTCAACAAAAGTAAATTTGACTCAAAATAATTTCCAAAAATCTATATATGATTAATATATAGTTTAAATATCGTCGTTTTATATATTTAAATATTTTTAAAAGATTTATTAGAGTAATAATATAATTTATTTATTAATAAATAAAATTTTATATTAAATTTATGTAATAAAATATACTTTTATATATATTAAGTAATAAAATTTATAGGGTTCATTTAATATCATAAAGATAATATGATAGGTATTATTAAAGTAAGTTATTACACATAGTAAAATATGTTTGTATCACATATTTATTTGATAAAATAATATCTATAATGATAGTAAGTAAAAGTTGTATTATTTTGTAATAATAATAATTATTATAAAAATATCAATATTTATAATTACTAAGATAACATTATGATAAAACGATAATTCTAATTATGATAACTTTAATATTTACGATAATTTTTAATATTATCTTTAAAATAATAATTCTATTTAAAATAATAATAATAATGATATTTTATAGTAACAATGACATTTCTATTAAAATGATAATTTTTGTTAAAATGATAGTTTTAATACTAACGATAATTTTAATAATAATAGTAATGATAAAAATAATAAGAACGATAATTTTATCTAAATCAATATCTTATAATATTTTAATTTCATCATGATACTCTTACTCATTATTTCCTAATCGTTTCGTTTAATAGCTTTTAATCGTCTTTTATATCGTGTTCATAATAATGATAATAATAGTAATCAAAATAATTAGGTGTTACAAATATTTGTTTTAATTACACTAATATTAATATTAATATTTACTATAACATTATTAACGATAATACTAATAATTATCTTAATGATAATATAGTAATAATAATAATAATAACAATAACAATAACTATTTTTAAATAATGATATATATATTAATAATGATAATAATAATAATAATACTAATAATAATAATAATAATAATAATAATAATAATAATAATAATAATAATAATAATAATTGGATAATAATAATAATACTAATTATAACTTTAACGATAATAACGATAGCAATAATAAAAAAATAACAATTTTTAATGATAAATTCCTTTTATTGATAAAGATAATAATAATGATAATAATAAGATAAAACTAGAACGACGATAAAAACGACGATAATAATAATCATTTTTAATAAAAATATCGAAAATTCAATTGATTATAACTTCTAATCCGTTCATCGAAACCATTCGATATCTAAAGGAAAAGTTCTTAATTTTTCGCTAGCTTTCCAAGGACATGCATATCTTATACCTTATCTCAACCGAAAGTGTAACTAATTCAATATTTAACCTAACCTGTCTAAGGGCAATATCAAAAGTACAAGCATGCATAATCCTAAATACTCGAGCACTAGTCGGGGATACACTATTAGTATGTAAAAGTTAAATTATGAGTACTCACGTATCAATATTGAGATTCAATATTGCAGGAAAGGTACGCAGACGCAACTAAAATGATAAACACTATATTGACCTCACGAGCATACCCATGAACCATACTAAATCACCTCCATAGCTA
This sequence comes from Rutidosis leptorrhynchoides, assembly GCF_046630445.1. Classification (NCBI taxonomy): domain Eukaryota; kingdom Viridiplantae; phylum Streptophyta; class Magnoliopsida; order Asterales; family Asteraceae; genus Rutidosis; species Rutidosis leptorrhynchoides. Next base: position 339,856,019 of record NC_092336.1, read on the forward strand.
TAACCCATAATTTCCTTAATCCTATCCTACTCGAAAAACAATTTCAAAATCACTCGGACATCACTCCGTCGTAATATTTTATGTATACTAATAATATCTTCAAATAATACGGAGTAAATATATATATGTAAATTGATTGAGAGAGTTTAGAGAAAAATATTTTCAAGTTTCTATGAAATAATGAAACCTATTGAATTCTATTTATAATAGATTTTTGAATTATTAAAGTAAATTATTAAAGTATGAATTATTAAAGTGAATTATTAAAGTATGAATTATTAAAGTGAATTATTAAAGTATGAATTATTAAAGTGAATTATTAAAGTTAAAGTAAAGTAAAAATAAAGTAAAGGTAAAGTTTAAGTATAGTAAAAGTATAAAACTATGTACGTATAATACGCGTATAAATATATATATAATATTAATTTAAATTGTTATATATATTTAATAAAATAAAATATAAATATCTTTATCTTTATCATACTAGTTAAGTAATGAGTTGTCAAAAGTGGTTCTAGATATTTATAAAAGTTATATACGTTTTAATAATAAAGTTCTTTTTAAACTGAAAACATTTTTGTACGTTTGAAACTAAATAGATCAATCGAGTCTTTATGAGATTCAATCTTCCACTATCCTTTGTCTAGTTCTCAATGATTGACAATTTGTTCTTATTTATAAATCACTTTACCATTTTCCGAATATTGTTAAAATGGAAAGATTTCTCAAATCAACGTGGGCCTTTCAACAGAGACTTGTAATCATAATTCAATATATCTGATAATTCAATTATTTGATCTTATCTTCTAATTCCATTGATAAACATTTTGAAACAGATACAATCATATAAAGTATTTAATCTAATATTTTGTTTACGTTTCAAGTTATAATATATATACACATATACATATATAAACATATTCGTTTAATGGTTCGTGAATCGTTGGAACTTGGTCGAGGTTGAATGAATGTATGAACATAGTTTAAAATTCTTGCAATTTAACTTAACAAATATTGCTTATCGTGTCGGAAATATATAAAGATTAAAGTTTAAATTTGGTTGGAAATTTCCGGGTTGTCACAGTACCTACCCGTTAAAGAAATTTCGTCTCGAAATTTGAGTGGAAAGGTCGTGAATGATAATAAGTATATTTCATGATGCATACGGTCTGAAAATTAGAGTTTTATCATCAGCGAATAATTTGGATAAACAATCCATTTATATGAAGAGTACGAATGAAGCTAACATAGAAGAGTGAAATGAGTAAGTGTAGATTCATCTTATCATTTGACGTAGATATGATTGATTTCCAGATTTCAAGGGATTTGAAGAAAATCTTCTTAATAAGATTTGACTCTCCGGTAATCAAGGGAGTTAGGATCCGTTTTAAATGCGATCGTCCATTTTAATTGTTCTGTGGGAGATTTTCTTATAAATTCACCTCCTTCATTTCCTTACAACTCACACCTTCTGTTGATGCATTTTATGCAACTCCCAAGACATCTACCCACGTCCATTGCAGGTACAATAGTTTACAGGCTACCATGATTGCTCGTTATTATCCTATCCGTGTTTGTATGTGGTTACAGGAACTGCAGGAACGAGATTTAGATGTTTGACTATGTTAGACTTAGTCAGACGTATGAGTGAAGCCTCACTAGTACGACTGACAGGCTCATACGTACGGTTGATGCTGAGCTAAGTCACAATTACAACCTAAATGAGAAGACACTATTGAGTGATCACCCGTACGGCTGATGAAGCCAACTCGTACATGTGATGAATGAATCGTATAGGTGAGTCAACAGTAGGGGTATATAAAGTTTTATATTCTTCATTTTAGGTTAAGCCTCTCATTTGTTACACACACTCAGATCTAGTGAGCTCCTCCGATTCTCTCTCATTCCAAATCACCCAGGTGGTGAATAATAGCTCTAGGTGTTGATCTAATCACACTTGATTTAGTTGTGGTTTGACTAAATTAATCAAAAAAAAAACCTTAACCTTTTCACTAGAGGGTTTGATTCACTTATTCTGCCATTGTGTGAGTTAAATCTGTTGATTTCTAAGTTCTTCGTCATGTTTCATCACCTTCTATTCTTCCCCCCTCAACTCATATTTTAAAGTATTCATGAATATGCTCCATCCAGTTCTGATTCTCGATATACTTCTAACTTTCATATCGTCATTCTTCTTTTTCATCTACTGTCAGAAAAATCTATTTACTTCTACTATACTCTTGGGTTTATAGTGTTTCTAGTTCTCCCGTGTCTTTATATTGCTATATGCATCGACATATATGGTTTATAATTTCTGGTTTGTCGTTGGGATTTATATGTTCCCTTATATTTCAAAGTCTCTGCTTCTGTCTTCTATAATCATTATCATTCACAGTTAATGCTCTCTTTTATTTGCTGCAATTTATACCCCAATTTCTATTTCAGAGTTTTGTCCTTTTGTTTCTTCTTCTTGCGATTAAGCACCGCTTGTAATGGTCCAGAATTCACAGATATGAATTTTGGAATGAACATTGTTAATGTTCTAGGAAGGAAATTGTGATGGCACGATCTTGACTTATCAAATTACTAGAATACCTTGGAAAAGGCCGAATCATCAAGAAATATTTTCTTGATATTTTAGAGGTTAAATAGAATACAAGAGTCGTATAACATGGCACATGATGATGTTATGATCTGTGAATCATCACGTACTATTTAGAAACTCAGCATGACTTACTGTAATATAATCACATTGATCAAGTGTCATTATATTATACTAATTCATGCTTCAGTTCCCAACATTACTTCAAAATATTCCTATTTTAAACTTGAATATTTCAGAATTTAGAAACTAAAATAGTTTATTTTATGATGTAATACAGATAGCGTGAAGAGGTAAATGATTTCAAATAAGAAAAATTAAGAAAATATCTTCAGAAATGTGGAGGATATTTATAATGAAAGATATGATGATATTTTATAATTTCTAATATCAAAGGATGATGAAGAATATTGTCCGCAGGGGTTTAAAGTCAGGAGCAAGGTATTCATTAATGACTTCAGCAGGTACTGAATCATTTGGATCTTTTGAAGTCAGGTTCAGTCTTTGTAATTTATCCACAGCCTTCTTCCTACTTTGCTCAATCCGTTTTCTAGTTCCAAAACTTCTCTTTTTCTGCGCTTTGCCAGCACACTTCATCATTATAATCCAGCTTTTACCGTTTAAAGTCATTTATAGTTTTTGCTGCTTCATCAGCATTTTTTTTTCTTCCATTTTCGGAGAACCAATTCGTAGATCGGAGTGTTTTTCAGAAACTTCATATTCAAATTAAGTCCAGAAGATAGACGTTATATATACACATATAACTGTTGGCGTAGACATCCTGCGAGATTTCAAAATAGTGATTGCTAATTCCCAATGATTCGTATGGCAATTCTCATTACAATATGCGAATGAGTAAATGATGGGGTTTCAATGAATAATTATAATGACTTTTTGGAGAGGCTAAAGTCAAAGGGTAATGAATTTGTTGGTACATCTGCTAATAATGTGGTGGAATGTAAAAGGTTCCCTGGTAACGATGGTGTATATCTCAAGGTTATAATAAGGTTAGTCTGACTGAAAAGTCGATGTAGACTTGCTGGAGCTGTGACAAAACTGGCTACTTTGAATAGGAGTCGCAAAGTTATTTTTGCTAATAAATGCCAAAGAATCTGACGCGGATACGTTGTTTAAACTTTTACTTTGGTTTCAAGAGTTTTTCGGGTACATAACTGTGGGTAACATGTGATTGGATCATCATCTCGATTGCTCATCCTTCAAAGTGTCTTCAGATATTTTCAAAGGGTTTGAACACAGATTGTAATCGTTAACATACATTTGATGTTCTAACACAGTTTTGAAGTCAAAATATAGCTTGTGAAAGATGTAAGGATCTAAGAGTGATGATTTTGGTCATATCTCAAGTTGAATTATGAGATTTCAAAATCAGAATATGTAATTAAATTTTGAATGAGTATGGTTGTTTTGATTTCTATAAAAGAATGTATATTGTTGTGAAAGTAGGGAGTATAATGGATGATTTGCTGAATCAGATTCGAAGAATGTAACATATTAATTGTGAATTTATATATCTCTCGGGTATTACCTACCCGTTAAAAAAAAATTTCACAATTAATATTTTGTACAAAAGAATTTTATTACAGTCTTTATGAAAATATATATAGGTATACTTTCTTCAGATGTAACATAGATTTAATGAGTTAATGTTAAATTAAACTCATTTGATTTACGGTTGAAACTAGAATTGAATAATCCCTAAAGGCTTTAAAAAGTACATAACTTTTACGCGGTATTTCTTTAATGACATTGAAATTATGAATCAATACTTCGTTATTTGTTGATGTATGATGTTCGGTTCGTGGAATTCTTGTGAATTTCGCAAAGTACGAATGATGTTATCTGAAAAGTTTCGGGTACATCGATGATGAAAGTGTAAAATCAAATATATACTTAATTTATTATGAATTGAAATTTGTTGAATTGCGACAGAGATTGTAGTTAACGATGGTTAAGTTGCAGCCGAAGGACGTACATTATTGCATATTTGTAATATGAATTAACCGAGTAGTTAAGATTCACACACAATAGCTTAGCACGGAAAGATTTATTTCAAAATATATATATATATATATATATATATATATATATATATATATATATATATATATATATATATATATATATATATATATATATATATATATATATATATATATATATATATATAATATACATATAATTTCTTCAGAGGGAATGAGTTAATTCTTCATAACTAGTTGATACAATATACACGTTATTGATTCGTAATGATGTCCACAGTGATTCTTGAACTGACGGAGTTTGTGATGTTATCGGTGTTGTTGATTCGGATGTTGACTGTACTGACGATGCTGGTAACGCTGACGGTACTGTTGATGCTGTTGGTAAAACAAGTTTAGCTTGTTAATCACACACCATTTTTGTCAGGGTTTCTACTCTTCCTTCTATCATTTTGGTTCGTTTAACTGATTTATGGTTAGGGCTAGATTAGATAATCTCTAAGACTTTAGAGATTACATAATCGCCGCGGAATGTTTCTCCAATAAAGTTATGAATTAATACTTCATCAGTTATTGTTGTTGGCACTCCTTGGTATCTATGGTGCTTATGACGTTGATGCTCGTGGGACAGATTATGAAGTTGAGGTTTACGACGCGGTTGTGGTTAGAGGTGGTAATGGTACTGTTGGCGTTGATGATGGTGGTACTGGTTATGCTGCTGGTGCTGCTGCTAATGTTTGTAATCTTTGCACCATATTCTCCAAAGCCACTACTCGAGCGAGAAGCTCGTTGACTTCTTCTATTATACCGGGGTAATTGTCGGTTCGGACGAGCGGATACATATAATCTAGAATTTGATGTAGTATATAATCGTGACGAGATACTCTGGAAATGAGAGAGAAAATGGTGTTTCGGATTGGTTCGCCGGTAAGTGCTTGAGGTTCTTCGTTAAGAGGGCAATGGGGTAGATGGAAGGGATCACCTTCTTCTTGTCTCCAATGATTGAGGAGGCTACGAACCCATCCCCAATTCATCCAGAATAGATGATTGCTGATTGGTTGATTCATTCTGGTCACACTGCTTTTAGAGCTGGAGTGGGATTCCATTTCGGAATCCGAGGAACTTGAATTAATGATGAATTCCATTTCGTACGATTGAATAAGGATTTTTCGATATGAAATGATTTTCGGTTATCGGATGGTATTCTAATTACATAGAATATCCATAGATATAGAACAAAAGATTTCGTAGATTACAGAGGAATTTGCGGGATATGTCAGGTAAAGTTTAAAGTAACAGATACGATAAGATATGATTTAGCAGATACGCTAAGATATGAATTTTGTCTATACACTACTCATGCAATTAATGTAGCAAGACGTGTCTAGACTAGTAATGATAAGCTGGTAATTTCCTAAGAATGATAAGTAGATGATTTCCGACTAAAAATGATAAGCAAAACTTTTGACATGCAGACATGGTCGAAGTCCAGACTCACTAATGCATCCTAACGACTTATCAGTTAGACACACTAATGCAGACATGGTTCGCTAAGACCACCGCTCTGATACCAACTGAAAGGACCCGTTCATATACATTATAAACGATTCACAATAGTTGATTACATTGCGAGGTATTTGACCTCTATATGATACATTTTACAAACATTGCATTCGTTTTTAAAAGACAAAATTTCTTTACATTGAAAATTGACAGGCATGCATACCATTTCATAATATCCACTATCCAACTATAAATTGATTTAATAATAATCTTTAATGAACTCAATGACTCGAATGCAACGTTCTTCAAAATATGCTATGAAAGACTCCAAGTAATATCTTTAAAATGAGCAAATGCACAGCGGAAGATTTCTTTAACACCTGAGAATAAACATGCTTTAAAGTGTCAACCAAAAGGTTGGTGAGTTCATTAGTTTATCATAATCATTTATTTCCATCATTTTAATAGACCACAAGAATTTCATTTCCAGTTCTCATAAATATACGTCCCATGCATAGAGACAAAAATAATCATTCATATGGTGAACACCTGGTAACCGACATTAACTTGATACATATAAGAATATCCCCTATCATTCCAGGATCCTCCTTCGGACATGATATAAATTTCGAAGTACTAAAGCATCCGGCACTTTGGATGGGGTTTGTTAGGCCCAATAGATCTATCTTTAGGATTCGCGTCAATTAGGGTGTCTGTTCCCTAATTCTTAGATTACCAGACTTTAATAAAAAGGGGCATATCCGATTTCGATAATTCAACCATAGAATGTAGTTTCAATTACTTGTGTCTATTTCGTCAAACATTTATAAAAGCTCATGTATTCTCAGTCCCAAAAATATAAAGGGTAAAAAGGCAAATGAAACTCATCATACTGTATTTCATAGTAAAAATACATATAACGTCATTGAACAAGTGCAAGGTTGGCCTCGGATTCACAAACCTAAATTAATTATAAATAATTATGTGTTGGTGAATATTTGTCTAACAAATTAGGTCAAGTCATAGTGTACCACAATCCTAATGCTCGAGACTAATATGCAAAAGTCAACAAAAGTAAATTTGACTCAAAATAATTTCCAAACATCTATACATGATTAATATATAGTTTAAATATCGTCATTTTATATTTTTAAATATTTTTAAAAGATTTATTAGAGTAATAATATAATTTATTTATTAATAAATAAAATTTTATATTAAATTTATGTAATAAAATATACTTTTATATATATTAAGTAATAAAATTTATAGGGTTCATTTAATATCATAAAGATAATATGATAGGTATTATTAAAGTAAGTTATTACACGTAGTAAAATATGTTTGTATCACATATTTATTTGATAAAATAATATCTATAATGAAAGTAAGTAAAAGTTGTATTATTTTGTAATAATAATTATTATTATAAAAATATCAATATTTATAATTACTAAGATGACATTATGATAAAACGATAATTCTAATTATGATAACTTTAATATTTACGATAATTTTTAATATTATCTTTAAAATAATAATTCTATTTAAAATAATAATAATAATGATATTTTATAATAACAATGAAATTTCTATTAAAATGATAATTTTTGTTAAAATGATAGTTTTAATACTAACGATACTTTTAATAATAATAGTAATGATAAAAATAATAAGAACGATAATTTTATCTAAATCAATATCTATTAATATTTTAATTTCATCATGATACTCTTACTCATTATTTCCTAATCGTTTCGTTTAATAGCTTTTAATCGTCTTTTATATCGTGTTCATAATAATGATAATAATAGTAATCAAAATAATTAGGTGTTACAAATATTTGTTTTAATTACACTAATATTAATAATGATAGTTACTATAACATTATTAACGATAATACTAATAATTATCTTAATGATAATATAGTAATAATAATAATAACAATAACAATAACCATTTTTAAATAATGATATATATATTAATAATAATAATAATAATAATAATAATAATACTAATAATAATAATAATAATAATAATAATAATAATAATTGGATAATAATAATAATACTAATTATAACTTTAACGATAATAACGATAGTAATAATAAAAGAAAAATAACAATTTTTAATGATAAATCCCTTTTATTGATAAAGATAATAATAATGATAATAATAAGATAAAACAAGAACGACGATAAAAATGACGATAATAATAATCATTTTTAATAAAAATATCAAAAATTCAATTGATTATAACTTCTAATCCGTTCATCGAAACCATTCGATATCTAAAAGAAAAGTTCTTAATTTTTTGCTAGCTTTCCAAGGACATGCATATCTTATACCTTATCTCAACCGCAAGTGTAACTAATCCAATATTCAACCTAACCTGTCTAAGGGCAATATCAAAAGTACAAGCTTGCATAATCCTAAATACTCGAGCACTAGTCGGGGATACACTATTAGTATGTAAAAGTTAAATTATGAGTACTCACGTATCAATATTGAGATTCAATATTGCAGGAAAGGTACGCAGATGCAACCAAAATGATAAACACTATATTGACCTCACGAGCATACCCATGAACCATACTAAATCACCTCCATAGCTATAACCCATAATTTCCTTAATCCTATCCTACTCGAAAAACAATTTCAAAATCACTCGGACAGCACTCCATCGTAATATTTTATGTATACTAATAATATCTTGAAATAATACGGAGTAAATATATATATGTAAATCGATTGAGAGAGTTTAGAGAAAAATATTTTCAAGTTTCTATGAAATAATGAAATCTATTGAATTCTATTTATAATAGATTTTTGAATTATTAAAGTGAATTATTAAAGTATGAATTATTAAAGTGAATTATTAAAGTATGAATTATTAAAGTGAATTATTAAAGTATGAATTATTAAAGTGAATTATTAAAATATGAATTATTAAAGTTAAAGTAAAGTAAAAATAAAGTAAAGGTAAAGTTTAAGTATAGTAAAAGTATAAAACTATGTACATATAATACGCGTATAAATATATATAATATTAATTTAAATCATTATATATATTTAATAAAATAAAATATAAATATCGTTATCTTTATCTTTATCATACTAGTTAAGTAATGAGTTGTCAAAAGTGGTTCTAGATATTTATAAAAGTTATATACGTTTTAATAATAAAGTTCTTTTTAAACTGAAAACATTTTTGTACGTTTGAATCTAAATAGATCAATCGAGTCTTTATGAGATTCAATCTTCCACTATCCTTTGTCTAGTTCTCAATGATTGACAATTTGTTCTTATTTATAAATCACTTTACCATTTTCCGAATATTGTTAAAATGGAAAGATTTCTCAAATCAACGTGGGCCTTTCAACAGAGACTTGTAATCATAATTCAATATATCTGATAATTCAATCATTTGATCTTATCTTCTAATTCCATTGATAAACATTTTGAAACAGATACAATCATATAAAGTATTTAATCTAATATTTTGTTTACGTTTCAAGTTATAATATATATACACATATACATATATAAACATATTCGTTTAATGGTTCGTGAATCGTTGGAACTTGGTCGAGGTTGAATGAATGTATGAACATAGTTTAAAATTCTTGCAATTTAACTTAACAAATATTGCTTATCGTGTCGGAAACATATAAAGATTAAAGTTTAAATTTGGTTGGAAATTTCCGGGTTGTCACATATATGCCATAAACGACTCCATGTAATATGAGCAAATGCACAGCGGAAGATTTCTTTCATACCTGAGAATAAACATGCTTTAAAGTGTCAAACAAAAGGTTGGCGAGTTCATAAGTTTATCATAAAACAATAAAAATTCATCATTTTGATAGACCACAAGATTTAAATGGTGCATGGTACAAATGGGCCCGAATCCTATACCCACCAATAATGTACATGCGATATCTTTTAAATACAGTACACCTTTCTCGTGTACGAAATCCTTTTTCTTAAATCTTAGTAACCGTATACATATCTCGTGTACAAAAATATCATACACATAACCTGTATATAAAATCATTCTCTCGATACATAACATTTACTTTTCATTTCTTTCATAGCTTGGCTTGGTAACCGACCTTAACATATAATGCGCATAATAATATCCCCAAAACAGAACATCTCGTCTGTATAATAATCATATAAACTTCGAAGTACTAAACACCACGCCCACTATCCCTTCCGTCTAGTGAACATTCTGGGTGGGGGTGTTAAACCCGGTAGCTACCTTTAGGATTCGCGTCAATTAGGCGTGTACTAATTCTCAAAATTAGTGATGTTCCCTAATTTTTAGGTTACCAAGCAATAATAATCAGGGGAAAAATATTCATATCAATTGTGGCAATTATCACGTCCACATAATTCAATGGTGGCAATTATCACGTCTACATAATTCATTCAAGGAATGTTTTGCTTGTGTCTATCTCGTCAAATATTTATAAAAGCATTTCATATATTCGCAGTTCAAAATGTATTTCAAAAGCATTTAGTAAAGCAGTTGTAAAAGTAGCGCATGTATTTTCAGTCCCAAAAATGTAAAGAGTAAAATGGAATCAAATGAACTCACCATACTGTATTTTGTAGTAAAAATACATATGACGATATTGAACAGGTGTAGGGTTGACCTTGGATTCACGAACCTATATCAGGTATATATATATTATTACATATAATCGTAATCGAACAAATTTATATAATATATCTTAAATTTTATATCTTATATTTTTAAATCGGTATATATTTAATGTAGTTAATATTTGTATAGTTTTATATATATATACATGATTAATATTTAAAAATCAACAATTTGTTATATGTAAATATTTGTATAAATTATCTTAATATACATAATTAGATGTATTATGGTAGTTGTAAATGATATACTCTTATATAGAAAATATTTATTTGTTATAACAATATTGTTAATATAATAATAATAATAATAATAATAATAATAATAATAATAATAATAATAATAATAATAATAATAATAATAATAATAATAATAATAATAATAATAATAATGACTACCTCTCAAGAAAAAGTTCCAAAAAAATGTCTATGCCGGGCTCGAACCCGAGACCTCCTGCTTAAACACACCCACTCCTAACCATCTACTCCAATTCTATCTTTCTGTTTTAATTCATTATTTACTCCCCTTTAACCCGTTGATATTTTCTAGCCCAATAGCCATTAATGGACCAATTACAGCCCAATATAAAAAAAGTCCTGCGGTTTTGATCTGGTATATATCGAACTGCCAAAATTGTATCAACCAGAATAATACGCAGTCATACTTATCTTCATTCTAAAATCATAACATCCATCATCATCTATTATATGATCATCATCTATATAACCATTAACATCATATAATATCATCTTTATATATCATCATGATCTTCCGTTATCATCATTATGATCTTCCATTATCATTATCATGATCTCAATCATCATCATATTAAAAACATCATCCTCAATTCTCATCACAGCTCCCCAACATTATTTTCATTACATCATCCTCCTTAATCTAATCATTATTATGATTATTCTCGTTTTATATTTATCCTCAGATCGAAATTATTCTCATAATACATCATCATACTCCTTGTCTAATCACAAAGAAACCTATGCAATATATAACAGGGTGTCACGAGAGAGAAAAATAATAATAGCAACAATTGTTTATACAGCAACTAATTTAGTCCGTGTTGCAGTTTGATCTCGGCCCAATCACACAATCAAGAACCCGGCCCAATCATCTAATGCAAGGAAATCACGATTCAATTTGTGTCCCCATAAAAAATATCACTTTATCTCACGTTACCACCATTAATTGATCTTAAATAAATTCTTCGCCATTTTCTCTTAAACAGAAGCGGATACATAAGTTTTTTTTTATTTGAATTCAGAAGTCTAACCAAATTCTTTTACTTTATACTCACTATTGGTTGGTGGGGTTGTTTTTGGTCGGCCAAAGAGATAAAGAAGGCAACAAGTAATCCTTATCATTCTTTATTAAATTCCTTCATTGGATGCAGATGTAACTGAAAAAGATCCTAGATTAATATATACTCTTTTCTCTTCATCTTAATTATTTCTATTCGTGTAATATCATCTCTCACAGGAAAAAGAAATATACTCAATAGTATAAATACAATATTAGCTGTAGATATTGTAGGTTTTTGGGGTTGGGTACGAACAGGAAAAGAAAAAAAAAATTAATGAGTTTTGCTGGTGGTTTATAATGGTGTGTTAATTGTGTCGTGGTCATGGTTCTCGAACAACAGAAAAATAATACGAGAGGGTGATGATTGAAGGGTGGTAGTGTTGTGTTGATGAAAATGTTATCGATGGTGGTAGGAGTTTACGGTGGTTAGTAACAATGGTGGTTACATAACGGTGATCAATGGTTTTATTAGTGTTTGGCATGTTAACCGAAAACATAAAAATAATACACGAATAGGTGTAGCATGAAACAATAATCGAGAAGAAGCTATTAAAGGGTGGTTGTAGTGACCCGAACTTTTCCATGTTTATATATATTAAATGAAATTTATATTTATATGATTAAGTGTTTCCAACATGTTAAGCAATCAAACTTGTTAAGGCTTGATTAATTGAAATAGGTTTTATATAGACAATTGACCACCCAAGTTGACCGGTGATTCACGAACGTTAAAACTTGTAAAAACTATATGATGTCATATATATGGATTATATATATATATATATATATATATATATATATATATATATATATATATATATATATATATATATATATATATATATATATATATATATATATATATATATATATATATATATATATATATGTAGCTAACATGGTATTATGATAAGTAAACATATCATTAAGTATATTAACAATGAACAACATATGTAAAAACAAGACTACTAACTTAATGATTTCGAAACGAGACATATATGTAACGATTATCGTTGTAACGACATTTAATTGTATATATATCATATTAAGATATATTAATATAACATAATATCATGATAATGTAATAATTTAACATCTTATTTGATATAATAAACAATGGGTTAACAACAATTAACAGGATCGTTAACCTAAAGGCTTCAAAACAACATTTACATGTAACGACTAATGATGACTTAACGACTCTGTTAAAATGTATATACATGTAGTGTTTTAATATGTATTTATACACTTTTGAAAGACTTCAAGACACTTATCAAAATACTTCTACTTAACAAAAATGCTTACAATTACATCCTCGTTCAGTTTCATCAACAATTCTACTCGTATGCACCCGTATTCGTACTCGTACAATACAGTGCTTTTAGATGTATGTACTATTGGTATATACACTCCAATGATCAACTCTTAGCAGCCCATGTGAGTCACCTAACACATGTGGGAACCATTATTTGGAAACTAGCATGAAATATCTCATAAAATTACAAAAATATTAGTAATCATTCATGACTTATTTACATGTAAACAAAATTACACATCCTTTATATCTAATCCATATACCAACGACCTAAAATAGCTACAAACACTTTTATTCATCAATTTTCTTCATCAAATTGATCTCTCTCAAGTTCTATCTTCAAGTTCTAAGTGTTCTTCATAAATTCTATAAATTCTAGTTTCATAAAATCAAGAATACTTCCAAGTTTGCTAGCTTACTTCCAATCTTGTAAAGTGATCATCCAACCTCAAGAAATCTTTCTTATTTACAGTAAGATATCTTTCTAATACAAGGTAATACTCATATTCAAAATTTTATTCAATTTCTATAACTCTAACAATCTTATTTCGTGTGGAAATCTTACTTGAACTTGTTTTCGTGTCATGATTCTGCTTCAAGAACTTTCAAGCCATCCAAGGATACTTTGAAGCTAGATATATTTTTCTCATTTCCAGTGGGTTTATCCACAAAACCTGAGGTAGTAATGATGTTCATAATATTATTCGATTCATATATATAAAACTACCTTATTCGATGATTTAAACTTGTAATCACTAGAACATAGTTTAGTTAATTCTAAACTTGTTCGCAAACAAAAGTTAATCCTTCTAACTTGACTTTTAAAATCAACTAAACATATGTTCTATATCTATATGATATGCTAACTTAATGATTTAAAATCTGAAAACACGAAAAACACCGTAAAACTGGATATACGTTATCGTAGTAACACCACGGGCTGTTTTGGGTTAGTTAATTAAAAACTATGATAAACTTTGATTTAAAAGTTGTTCTTCTGGGAAAATGATTTTTCTTATAAACATGAAACTATATCCAAAAATTATGATTAAACTCAAAATGGAAGTATGTTTTCCAAAATGGTCATCTAGACGTCGTTCTTTCGACTGAAATGACTACCTTTACAAAAACGACTTGTAACCTGTATTTCCGACTATAAACTTATAATTTTTCTGTATAAATTCATAAACTTAAGTTCAATATGAAACCATAGCAATTGGATTCACTCAAAACGGATTTAAAACGAAGAAGTTATGGGTAAAACAAGATTGGATATTTTTACTTGTTGTAGCTACGTGAAAATTGGTAACAAATCTATACAAATCATATCCTAGCTAACTTATATTGTATTATACATGTATTCTAATATATTATGTAATCTTGGGATACCATAGACACGTATGCAAATGTTTTGACATATCATATATATATATATATATATATATATATATATATATATATATATATATATATATATATATATATATATATATATATATATATATTATTTGGAACAACCATAGACACTCTATATGCAGTAATGTTGGAGTTAGCTATACAGGGTTGAGGTTGATTCCAAAAATATATATACTTTGAGTTGTGATCTAGCCTGAGACGTGTATACACTGGGTCGTGGATTGGGTCATGATAATATATATCAATTTATGCCTGTACATCTAACTATGGACAACTAGTTGTAGGCTACTAACGAGGACAGCTGACTGAAAATATTTAAAACATTAAAACGTATTAAAAAATGTTGTAAATATATTTTGAACATACTTTGATATATATGTACATATTTGTTATAGGTTCGTGAATTGACCAGTGGCCAAGTCTTACTTCCAGACGAAGTAAAAATATGTGAAAGTGAGTTATAGTCCCACTTTTAAAATCTAATATTTTGAGATGAGAATACATGCAGCTTTATAAATGTTTTACAAAATAGACACAAGTACGCAAAACTACATTCTATGGTTGGATTATTAAACCGAATATTGCCCTTCAAGTCTGGTAGCCTAAGAATTAGGGAAATAGCCCCTAATTAACGCGAATCCTAAAGATAGATCTATTGGGCTTAACAACCCCCATTCAGGTTATGGATGGTTTAGTACTTCGAGATTATTATACAAACGAGAGGTTTTATTTTGGGGATATTCTATGCATTAAGTTAATGTCGGTTACCAGGTGTTCAACATATGAATGATTTTTATCTCTATGCAGTTTGCGAAATGCCTGATAAGAGATGTGTTATAAAAATGAAATCTTGTGGTCTATTATTATGATTTAATAATATGTAGGTTAAACCTATAACTCACCAACAATTTTGTTGACGTTTTAAGCATGTTTATTCTCAGGTGATTATTAAGAGCTTCCGCTATTGCATACTAAAATAAGGACAAGATTTGGAGTCCATGCTTGTATAATATTGTTTAAAAACTGCATTCGAAGACTTATGTCGATGTGTAATATTATTGTAAACCATTATGTAATGGTCGTGTGAAAAACGCTATATTTTAGATTATCATTATTTGATAATCGTCGTAATATTTTAAAGGTTATGGTTTGTTTTAAAATCGAATGCAGTCTTTGAAAAACGTCTCATATAGAGGTCAAAACCTCGCGACGAAATCAATTAATATGGAACGTTTATAATCAATATGAACGGGACATTTCAGTTGGTATCCGAGCGTTGGTCTTAGAGAATCATAAATTTGCATTAGTGTGTCTTATCGAGTTTGTTAGGATACATTAGTGAGTCTAGACTTCGACCGTTTTTTCCTTAAAAACGATTGCTTAACACTTTTGTTGGAAATTATATATTATTAACATGTAAATATTATGTGATATATTAACCTCTTAATGTGTTTGATATTGTGTGATAGATGTCTACCACTAGTACAAATCCCATCGACTCAACTAATAATAATGAAGAGTCGAATATAATTTGGGAAGATTCACAAATTCCCGAAGAGGAACCGGAAGAAGAGGAACTGGAAGAAGAGGAACCGGAAGAAGAGGAATCAGAAGAGGAGGAACCGGAAGAAGAAGAGGTTCCAGAAGAAGAAATATTGATACCTATAGTAAATCTATTAAATAAAAGAAAATCCTCAACCAACGGAGCAAAGTTAATAATGGTCAATGGTGTTTCCGCCGAGGAAGCAAAATATTGGGAAGATTATCAATTTTCTAATGAATCGGATCCCGATGAGGATTCCGATGTTGTTATAGAAATTACCTTGACCCAATTTAATAAAGCAAAAGAAAATAATAAGGGCAAAGGTATAAAAATAGAGAAACCCGATTCTAACCCCGATGAACTTTATATGTATCGGCAACATCCGTATTTCCTAAAATGTAACAATGACCCGGGAACCTCTTAACCACCAGGTTTTTCTAAACCATTGTAGAAAATGACAGCTCGTATTAGGGGAGCATCATATATCCCTAGGACATTAGCAAAACGAACCAAGTCCGAAGAAGAAGAAACGAGTGAGTCGGATTAAAGAGTTGTAATCATGTTGTGTAATATATGTAATATAGTGTGCTTGTACTTTTATGTTCTATGTAAAAATTGTTTGTATTGTTTGTTAATTATCTTTTACGAATCTAATCCTTGTCTATTTTACAGTATAAAAACAAAATGGACGTTAAGGGTAGACAACCGAATATTTTAGAAGACTTACCAGAGGATATGATTGAGGAAATCTTGTCTAGAGTCAGTCAGAATTCATCAGCACATTTAGTTATGGCGAAATTAACTTGTCAAACATTTGAAAGACTTTCCAGAAATGCCTTAGTTTATAAAAGGCTTTCCTTTGATAGGTGGGGTATATCACATTGGGGAGACCGTAAGTTACGCCGTGTTTTCTTTAAAGAGTTAAATGCGGGGAATCCAAATGCAATTTTACGCTATGGGTTAAGAACCTATTTTGACTCAACATATCCCAACATATGATTTCATGAGTTAGAAAGAGCTTCTAACATGCAACATAAAGAAGCATGTTATGCTTACGGGTTAATAATGTTCGCTTCTTATCAAATTGAGAAAAAGAACATTGGGTTGCAACTTTTAAATAAAACATTCCCACAAGTGATGGACTCGGTAGTTGAGATGAGAAACAAGTTTTTTAGACTATTACGGGACTGTTGGACATTACAAAACCCTCGTCCTTTTGACGACATTATAACATGTTGTCTTGTCAATGGTCACAACGGTTATGTTCCACAAGACCAAGGATGGGAAGTAGTCATAGTAAAACCAGAATGCATGACTTGTTTCTGGACGTATGAATTACGTGTCTTTATTGCCTTTGTTGAACGACTTGCGTATTAACTAGAATTGTCTTCGCAACTGTTTTGTATCAGAGTTTTTATGTGCTATATTTCATGCTATATGTAAAATAGCGGTATTGTAAGTTTGCAAAATATTGTATAAAAGTTTGAATGTGAAATATTATTATAATCAGTTTTCATATAGAATTGTAGTAGTTGAATTGTATGTTAGCTACTAAGTATGAACTTATCGGGTAGGTATTACCCGAATTAAAACATATAAAACGCTAATATGAAGAAAAAGCTTTTATAAATGAGTTCATATTATGCTACGAAATAATATTGACTACTCTTAATATTCTATATGATTAACTTAATTATTTTGGCTATTTTTGAAGGAAATGGCACCGACTACTCTTCAGAACTTGAACATGAGTGAGGAAGACTTCCGTGCTTTCCTTGCAGCAAATATAGCCGCAGTACATGCTGTAATGCAAAACAATAATAACTCAGGGTCTAGCAGTGGAGTTAACTCCACAGGAAACCGTGTAGGATGCTCCTACAAGGCTTTCACTGCCTGTAAACCTCTGGAATTCGATGGAACTGAAAGACCAGTCAGACTGAAACGATGGACCAAAAAGGTCGAATCTGTGTTTGCTATAAGCAAATGTGCTGAGGAAGATAAGGTAAAGTACGCCATGCATACCTTCACAGGTACTGCGTTAACATGGTGGAATACCTATCTCGAACAAGTGGGACAAGATGCTGCTTACGCACTACCGTGGTCAGCATTCAAACACTTAATGAACGAGCAGTACCGTCCTAGAAACGAGGTCAATAAGCTCAAGGTAGAGCTTAGAGGGTTACGAACACAAGGGTTTGATATTACCACGTACGAACGACGATTCACAGAGTTGTGCCTATTGTATCCGGGAGCGTTCGAAGATGAAGAAGAGAAAATCGACGCATTTGTAAAAGGGTTACCGGAAAGGATCCAAGAGGATATAAGTTCACACGAGCCTGCCTCCATACAAAAGGCAAGTCGAATGGATCATAAACTTATAAATCAAATTGAGGAAAGGATTAAAGAACAGGCGACCGAAGAAGCTAATACGAAACAAGTCAAGAGAAAATGGGAAGAAACCAGTGACAAGGATCACAATTTCAATAATCAACCCAACAATCATAACTACAATCACACTAATTTTCGCAACAACAAACGCAACAACAACAACCACCCTAGCAACAACTACAACAACCGTTCCAACAACAATAACAACCGCAACAACAATCCCAACAATAACAATAAGAGGCAGAGATTCTGCCAGAGATGTGCAGGATACCATCCAACTGGGCTCTGTACAGCAGTGTGTACTAAGTGTAATAGAAAGGACCATGGTGTGACAAAGTACGAAATCTACAGATCGATGGCTAAGGGAACAAATAATGCCGGAACAAGTTATGCAGACATTACCTATTTCAGATGCGGGAAGAAGGGTCATTACAAAAATATGTGTCCAAATTAGGGGGATAATAATGGGCAAGGCTGAGGAAGAGTCTTCAACATTAATGCGGTTGAAGTGCAGGAAGACCCGGAGCTTGTTACGGGTACGTTTCTTATTGACAATACATTTGCTTATGTTTTATTTGAATCGGGTGCGGATAGAAGCTATATGAGTAAGGATTTCTGTGCTAAATTAAATTGTCCATTGACGCCTTTGGATAATAAGTTTATACTAGAATTAGCAAATGATAAATTAATTGCAGCAGATAATATATGTCGGAATCAAGAAATTAAACTGGTTAGCGAAACATTTAAGATTCATTTGATACCAGTAGAGTTAGGGAGTTTTGATGTGATAATTGGCATGGATTGGTTGAAAGAGGTGAAAGCAGAGGTCGTATGTTACAAAAATGCAATTCACATTGTACGAGAAGAAGGAAAACCCTTAATGGTGTACGGAGAAAAGAGCAACGCGAAGAAAAATCTTATTAGTAATTTGAAGGCACAAAAGTTAATAAGAAAGGGTTGCTATGCTGTTCTAGCACACGTCGAGAAAGTTCAAACTGAAGAAAAGAGCATCAATGATGTTCCCGTCGCAAAAGAATTTCCCGATGTATTTCTGAAAGAATTATCAGGATTACCTCCACACCGATCCGTTGAATTTCAAATAGATCTTGTACCGGGAGCTGCACCAATAGCTCGTGCTCCATACAGACTCGTACCTAGCGAAATGAAGGAACTTCAAAGCTAATTACAAGAACTTCTAGAGCGTGGTTTCATACGACCAAGTACATCACCATGGGGAGCTCCTGTTTTGTTTGTCATAAAAAAGGATGGTACATACAGGTTGTGTATCGACTACTGAGAGTTGAACAAACTTACCATCAAGAACCGTTACCCACTATCGAGAATCGATGACTTATTTGATCAATTACAAGGCTCGTCAGTTTATTCGAAGATTGATTTACGTTCTGGGTATCATCAAATGCGGGTGAAGGAGGACGATATTCCGAAGACTGCTTTCAGAATGCGTTACGGTCATTACGAGTTTATGGTTATGCCATTTAGATTGACTAACGCACCAGCTGTGTTCATGGACCTCATGAACTGTGTGTGTGGGCCATATCTCGATAAGTTTGTCATTGTTTTCATTGATGACATACTTATCTACTCAAAGAATGATCAAGAGCACGAAGAACATTTGAGAAAAGTGCTAGAGTTGTTGAGGAAAGAAAAACTGTACGTTAAGTTTTCAAAGTGTGCATTTTGGTTGGAAGAAGTTCAATTCCTCGGTCACATAGTGAACAAAGAAGGTATTCAGGTGGATCCGGCAAAGATTGAGACCGTTGAAAAGTGGGAAACCCCTAAAACTCCGAAGCATATACGCCAATTTTTAGGACTGGCTGGTTACTACAGAAGATTCATCCAAGATTTTTCCAAAATAGCAAAACCCTTAACTGCATTAACGCATAAAGGGAAGAAATTTGAATGGAAGGATGAACAAGAAAAAGCGTTTCGATTGTTGAAGAAAAAGTTAACTACAGAACCTATATTGTCATTGCCTGAAGGGAATGATGATTTTGTGATATATTGTGACGCCTCAAAGCAAGGCCTCGGTTGTGTATTAATGCAACGAACGATGGTAATTGCTTATGCGTCTAGACAATTGAAGATTCACGAGCAAAATTATACGACACACGATTTGGAATTAGGCGCTGTTGTTTTTGCATTAAAGACTTTGAGGCACTACTTATATGGGGTCAAAAGTATTATATATACCGACCACAAAAGTATTCAACATATATTTAATCAGAAACAACTGAACATGAGGCAGCGCAGGTGGATTGAATTGTTGAATGATTACGACTTTGGGATTCGTTACCACCCGGGGAAGGCGAATGTGGTAGCCGACGCTTTGAGTAGAAAGGACAGAGAACCCATTCGAGTAAAAGCTATGAATATAATGATTCACAATAACCTTACTACTCAAATAAAGGAGGCGCAACAAGGAGTTTTAAAAGAGGGAAATTTAAAGGATGAAATACCCAAAGGATCGGAGAAGCATCTTAATATTTGGGAAGACGGAACTCGGTTTAGGGCTGAAAGAATTTGGGTACCAAAATTTGGAGATATGAGAGAAATGGTACTTAGAGAAGTCATAAAACCAGATATTCAATACATCCTGGAACGGGAAAGATGTACAAAGATCTTAAGAAACATTTTTGGTGGCCAGGAATGAAAGCCGATGCTGCTAAATACGTAGGGGAATGTTTGATGTGTTCTAAGGTCAAAGTTGAGCATCAGAAACCATCAGGTCTACTTCAACAACCCGAAATCCCGGAATGGAAATGGGAAAACATTACCATGGATTTCATCACTAAATTGCCAAGGACTGCAAGTGGTTTTGATACTATTTGGGTAATAGTTGATCGTCTCACCAAATCAGTACACTTCCTGCCAATAAGAGAAGATGACAAGATGGAGAAGTTAGCACGACTCTATTTGAAGGAAGTCGTCTCCAGACATGGAATACCAATCTCTATTATCTCTGATAGGGTTGGCAGATTTGCTTCAAGGTTTTGGCAGACATTACAACAAGCATTGGGAACTCGTCTAGACATAAGTACTTCCTATCATCCACAAACTGATGGGCAGAGCGAAAGGACGATGCAGACTCTTGAAGACATGCTACGAGCATGTGTTATTGATTTTAGAAACGGTTGGGATCGACATCTACCATTAGCAGAATTTTTCTACAACAATAGTTACCACTCGAGTATTGAAATGGCACCGTTCGAAGCACTTTATGGTAGAAAGTGCTGATCTCCAATTTGTTGGAATGAATTGGGGGATAGACAGATTACGGGTCCGAAGATAATCCAAGAAACTACAGAGAAAATCATCCAAATTCAACAACGGTTGAAAACTGCTCAGAGTCGACAAAAGAGCTACGCGGACCTTAAAAGGAAAGATATAGAATTTGAAATTGGGGAGATGGTCATGCTTAAGGTTTCGCCTTGGAAAGGTGTTGTTCGATTTGGTAAACGGGGGAAACTAAATCCAAGATACATTGGACCATTCAAGATTTTAGATCGTATCGGACCAGTAGCCTACCGACTTGAATTACCTAAACAACTCGCCAATGTACATAATACCTTTTATGTCTCGAATCTTAAGAAGTGCTTAGCTAAAGAAGATCTTACTATTCCTTTAGATGAAATAAAAATCAATGAAAAACTACAATTCATTGAATAACCCGTCGAGATAATGGATCGTGAGGTTAAAAGGCTCAAGCAAAACAAGATACCAATTGTTAAGGTTTGATGGAATGCTCGTAGAGGACCCAAGTTCACCTGAGAACGAGAAGATTAGATGAAGAAGAAATACCCGCATTTATTTCCAGAAGATACGTCAACACCTCCAACTGCTTAAAATTTCGGGACGAAATTTATTTAACGGGTAGGTACTGTAGTGACCCGAACTTTTCCATGTTTATATATATTAAATGAAATAGATATTTATATAATTAAGTGTTTCCAACATGTTAAGCAATCAAACTTGTTAAGAATTGATTAATTGAAATAGGTTTTATATAGACAATTGACCACCCAAGTTGACCGGTGATTCATGAACGTTAAAACTTTTAAAAACTATATGATGTCATATATATGGATATATATATATATAGTTAATATGGTATTATGATAAATAAACATATCATTAAGTATATTAACAATGAACTATATATGTAAAAACAAGACTACTAACTTAATGATTTCGAACCGAGACATATATGTAACGATTATCGTTGTAACGACATTTAATTGTATATATATCATATTAAGATATATTAATATATAATTATATCATGATAATGTAAATATTTAACATCTCATTTGATATAATAAACAATGGGTTAATAACACTTAACAGGATCGTTAACCTAAAGGCTTCAAAACAACATTTACATGCAACGACTAACGATGACTTAACGACTCAGTTAAAATGTATATACATGTAGTGTTTTAATATGTATTTATACACTTTTTAAATACTTCAAGACACTTATCAAAATACTTCTACTTAACAAAAATGCTTACAATTACATCCTCGTTCAGTTTCATCAATAATTCTACTCGTATGCACCCGTATTCGAACTCGTACAATACACAGCTTTTAGATGTATCTACTATTGGTATATACACTCCAATGATTAGCTCTTAGCAGCTCATGTGAGTCACCTAACATATGTGGGAACCATCATTTGGCAACTAGCATGAAATATCTCATAAAATTACAAAAATATTAGTAATCATTCATGACTTATTTACATGTAAACAAAATTACACATCCTTTATATCTAATCCATATACCAATGACCAAAAACACCTATAAACACTTTCATTAATCAATTTTCTTCATCAAATTGATCTCTCTCAAGTTCTATCTTCAAGTTCTACGTGTTCTTCATAAATTCTATAAGTTCTAGTTTCATAAAATCAAGAATACTTCCAAGTTTGCTAGCTTACTTCCAATCTTGTAAAGTGATCATCCAACCTCAAGAAATCTTTCTTATTTATAGTAAGATATCTTTCTAATACAAGGTAATACTCATATTCAAACTTTGATTCAATTTCTATAACTCTAACAATCTTATTTCGAGTGGAAATCTTACTTGAACTTGTTTTCGTGTCATGATTCTGCTTCAAGAACTTTCAAGCCATCCAAGGATCCTTTGAAGCTAGATATATTTTTCTCATTTCCAGTGAGTTTAACCACAAAACTTGAGGTAGTAATTATGTTCATATCATTATTCAATTCATATATATAAAACTACCTTATTCGAAGGTTTAAACTTGTAATCACTAGAACATAGTTTAGTTAATTCTAAACTTGTTCGCAAACAAAAGTTAATCCTTCTAACTTGACTTTTAAAATCAACTAAACACATGTTCTATATCTATATGATATGCTAACTTAATGATTTAAAACCTGAAAACACGAAAAGCACCGTAAAACTGGATATACGTCGTCGTAGTAACACCGCGGGCTGTTTTGGGTTAGTTAATTAAAAACTATGATAAACTTTGATTTAAAGTTGTTCTTCTGGGAAAATGATTTTTCTTATGAACATGAAACTATATCCAAAAATCATGACTAAACTCAAAATGGAAGTATCTTTTCCAAAATGGTCATCTAGACGTCGTTCTATCGACTGAAATGACTACGTTTACAAAAATGACTTGTAACTTGTATTACCGACAATAAACTTATACTTTTTCTATATAGATTCATAAACTTAAGTTCAATATGAAACCATAGCAACTGGATTCACTCAAAACGGATTTAAAACGAAGAAGTTATGGGTAATACAAGATTGGATATTTTTACTTGTTGTAGCTACGTGAAAATTGGTAACAAATCTATACAAATCATATCCTAGTTAACTTATATTGTATTATACATGTATTCTAATATATTATGTAATCTTGAGATACCATAGACACGTATGCAAATGTTTTGACATATCATATCGACCCATCTATATATATTATTTGAAACAACCATAGACACTCTATATGCAGTAATGTTGGAGTTAGCTATACAGGGTTGAGGTTGATTCTAAAAATATATATACTTTGAGTTGTGATCTAGCCTGAGACGTTTATACACTGGGTCGTGGATTGGGTCAAGATAATATATATCAATTTATTTCTATACATCTAACTATGGACAACTAGTTGTGGGTTACTAACGAGGACAGCTGACTGAAAATATTTAAAACATTAAAACATATTAAAAAATGTTGTAAATATATTTTGAACATACTTTGATATATATGTACATATTTGTTATAGGTTCTTGAATCGACCAGTGGCCAAGTCTTACTTCCCGACGAAGTAAAAATCTGTGAAAGTGAGTTATAGTCCCACTTTTAAAATCTAATATTTTGGGATGAGAATACATGCAGCTTTATAAATGTTTTACAAAATAGATACAAGTACGCAAAACTACATTCTATGGTTGGATTATTAAACCGAATATCTCCCTTCAAGTCTGGTAGCCTAAGAATTAGGGAAATGGCCCCTAATTGACGCGAATCCTAAAGATAGATCTATTGGGCTTAACAACCCCCATTCTGGTTATGGATGGTTTAGTACTTCGAGATTATTACACAGACGAGAGGTTCTGTTTTGCGGATATTCTATGCATTAAGTTAACGTCGGTTACCAGGTGTTCAACATATGAATGATTTTTATCTCTATGCAGTTTGCAAAATGCCTGATAAGAGATGTGTTATAAAAATGAAATCTTGTGGTCTATTATTATGATTTAATAATATGTAGGTTAAACCTATAACTCACCAATAATTTTGTGGACGTTTTAAGCATTTTTATTCTCAGGTGAATATTAAGAGCTTCCGCTGTTGCATACTAAAATAAGGACAAGACTTAGAGCCCATGCTTGTATAATATTGTTTAAAAACTGCATTCGAAGACTTATGTTGATGTGTAATATTATTGTAAACCATTATGTAATGGTCGTGTGAAAAACGCTATATTTTAGATTATCATTATTTGATAATCGTCGTAATATTTTAAAGGTTATGGTTTGTTTTAAAATCGAATGCAGTCTTTGAAAAACATCTCATACAGAGGTCAAAACCTCGCGACGAAATCAATTAATATGGAACGTTTATAATCAATATGAACGGGACATTTTAGTGGTTTGTTAAACGAAAAAGAAAGTAGTTCACCATGGAGCTTGATCGAATAATAAGGGTGGTTTCGGGTTGAAGATGGGTGCTGAGAGGGTGATAGATGGTGAAAGAAAAATGTAAGTATGCTATATTTTTATGGATACATATATCTATTAGTGTGTATGTATGTGTAAGTAGATAAAATGTTATTGATGGTAATCGAATATTCGATTGATACTATATCCAATTATTTTACAGTTGACACCAGTGAAGTAAAGAATGGAGAAAGGAAGATAAAGTTGATCTTGATATCTCTTTGAGTTTGTTTTATATTGATGGTTTGATATCAACATATAACAAACTGGAGGCAGGAACAAAGTCATATACAGTTTGATGGAGATATGAAACAGAATCGTACTCCTTTTTGTTTTCATTGTGACTTGAGATCGATTGTTGTTTTATGATGCTGTCGACAGGTTTATCAATCA
This sequence comes from Rutidosis leptorrhynchoides, assembly GCF_046630445.1. NCBI lineage: Eukaryota > Viridiplantae > Streptophyta > Magnoliopsida > Asterales > Asteraceae > Rutidosis > Rutidosis leptorrhynchoides. The sequence continues at coordinate 339,882,391 of NC_092336.1, forward strand.
GGAGCAGAAGAAATGTAAAATGGATAGTGACAGGAAACAGATTCTTGTTAGTTTGTGTGAATTGAGATCGACTGGTGTACGTTTGCAGACAGGAAGAATCACTTATGAAAATTAAAAGAGATTTGGAGAATGATATTAAACAGATTCGTACAATTTTATTTGATGTAGATTGCTAACAAATTCAGACAAGAAACAAAATTTGTGTAAAGTAGATTGAGATGGAAAACAGAATTGGATTCTTCTTCCTGATATTTTTATTTATTTATTATTTTTATTATTTTTTTATATATAATAATTAATATTAATAATAATAATTCTATTAATAATAATAAATAGTAATAATAGTGAGATAATACCATAATAATACTGTTAATAATAGTTATCATAATAATAATAATTTTTAGAATGATGATACTAATAGTTATAATAATATTTATAATGATTATTAATGATAATATTAATAAATTGTATTATTTTTATAATAATAATAATGATTTTAATGATAACAGTAATTATAAAAATAATGATAATATTAATCTTAATAATAATAAAAATCAAAATTTTTCTACTAATTATCATAATAATGATATTAATAATAATAACAATAATATTAGTAATTAAATGTATCCAATTTCATATATATATTATATGTATATAATGATATTGATAATACTGATATTAATATTAATAATAGTAATGAAGGTAATAACATTAATATAACATTATATTTTAACTTGTGATTACATTTTATATATTAATTTTACAATTGTAATTATGTAATATTATATGATATATATATATATATATATATATATATATATATATATATATGTATATATGTATATATATATATATATATATATATATATATATATATATATATATATATATATATATATATATATATATATATATATATATATATATATATATATATATATATATATATATATATATATATATATATATAATATCATATGTTGAATATTTACCATCTATACATTTTAACATCTTACAATATACATCTAATTATTAGTTTTGTATATATATTAATGACATCTTAATTATTTATAATTTATTATCTCCAATTATTATGTATACTTACATTTATATATATATATATACATATTTATTTACAAACAATCGTTCGTGAATCGTCGTGAATAGTCATGGTTAAATGCTTGTATGCAAAACAGTTCAAAAATTTTGAGACTCAATCTTACAGATTTTGCTTATTGTGTCGAAAATATTAAATCGTATCGAGAGTTTGGTTTAAAATTAGTCAAAATTTTCCAGGTCGTCACAGTTTGCACAGCCCGTTTTCCAATCCAGCCCGTTTGCAGGGGCCGTTTGATTTGGACGTTTGGCAGGCCGTTTGGCAACCCGTTTGGCTTGCTGATTCCTTGGATCGTAACTTGATTTCTTGTCTTTCACCGTTTTCGCTCCGATTTTCTTGATTCTTCTTGCATCGTCTTCGTAATTACTTTACCTACAAATCTAACCGAAAAAGCGATTATTTTGCCAAAAAAGTTTTGAACTTTATGCTTTTGGGACTTAATATCGGGGGTAAAAACATGACTTTTTACCCAATATCAAATATCCCACGATTAAACTTTGCTTGTCCTCAAGCAAACTTCCGAACCTTAGACATCGAGGACTTTTATTCGCAGAGATCAAGTGATCTTTGTTTCGCAAGACGGAGGAGCGAAAACTTGGTGTTATTTCTTTTTGTTATTCCCAAACCTTTTTCTCGCAAGCATGAGAGGAGGTTACATAACTGAGGCTATCTCCTTGAGTCACTCAATTCACTAAAGTGTTTTGGGTTTCCTATAGTTCTAAGAAATGAAATCACTCATAGCCAGTCATGCTAACATTCTTCTTCATAGGCTTGATCGAGACTCAAATCTCCATCACTTATTTGAGAGAACTTTCGGTTATGAACCCAGCTTGTATCGCGAAGAGATGGTGGTTTGGAGGTTTTCTGGGATGTGAAAGGTTTGATAGATAGGAGTTTCTTTGAAAGATCGAATTTTCGATGATCCCTTTCAGCTTTTTGTCAGGAACTTCAGGATCGAGCATCCCTCTTTTTGACTGCCAAGAGTTCTTTTTCTCGAATCTTTCTTTGGTTCTGCTTTTATTAGAACCCAAATACATTTTTTTTGGCAAGCATCTTTTGCTTCTTTCTTCGAGGTCTCCTTTTGACGGTCTCTTTGATAGTTTAGCTTGGGTGCTCGCATTTTCTGAAGCGGTTTTATAGAGGTTTTTCCTAAAGAAATGTTTTTTGTCGGGATTTATTTCTTTATTTATGAGGTGGCTAGAATGGATGGGTAGTGGTGAATGGATTTGTAGAGCGGAGATGGAAATGGATGTGTGAAATGGGGGTGTTTTTGTCTTCACGAGTAGCTGAGGTTCTAACTTAGTAATCCTCGTCAAAACGTGTGATTCCGAAATGTAGATCAAGAGCAAGTTCTGATTTCGAGATTTTGTCATCGGCGCGCTCAACGAATATATGGTGAAGCACTAAAAATGAATGCTTATAAAGCCTTATTTGGGGGTGCCTCACAACAATTATAATGGGTCGAATAGCGCCTTTCGTTTTGCAATGCTCTTTTGGAATACTTGGTTTGATTTTCGCAAAACGTTTTAACCTTGTTTTACTCTTTGGTCTATTTTGTAGCAAAAACTTTTGATCTTTTATAGAATTTTATAATCCTTGGTGTTTTTATAGATCGAAAAGTTTTAAATTTTTGTGAAAAACTTAGTTTATCAACACTTGAGGAATCGTTATGTGCAACATTTGCTATCCCACACTTTAAAATAACATTGTTCTCAATGTTAGGGATATGGCGTATCCCACACTTTCGGTTTTGAAAGAGGCATTTTTTTATTGAAAGTTTATGTTGGTGGGGTTGCCAATCCCACACTTAGTTTTTAAAGTGGTATACTAGTTTGCGTATATTCTATTTGAAAAAGTGGTGAAGACGTACTACTCCCCTATGGTCGAAAGGCGTGCAGTTGAATGGCGTGCTAACTATGGGATCTTCAATCCTTGTGCAGACATCATCCTCGTTCTATTCATCCTTGTAAGTAACTAGAGGGGGGTGAATAGTTACTTAGTCGATTTTTCAAAATTTTCTTTGCGTTTTGTTGAACTTGAACTTCATATAGTGTGATTTGAAATGTTTGTTATCTAATAATGCTAATAATACAAATATATGACAAATCGTAATAAAAAGATAAAGGAAGAGAGAACAAACACAACGATTTATAGTGATTCGGGAAGATGTTAACTAATCTTCCTTAATCCACTCCTCAATTCTACGAATTGAGATTTTTCTTCACTATGATACTCCAAACTCGGTGGAGTGTCTGGATACAACACTAGTACTTCGATAAGCCACACCTTGTGAACTCTTACGTCCCTTTGAAGACTTCACAAACACCTATAGCTCTTACCACAAGATCCTAATGAACTATCCTAGTGAAAACACAACTATCCTCTAGATCCCTTTAAGAAGATAGTTTACAAGTAAACTTACAACTTTAAGCTTACAAGTACTCTTGCTAGAATCACTCTAAAAGATTACAAATTAACTATAAGAATGATATCAGTAAGTATGAGAAAATATGAGTGCAAGAGGTGAGTCTTCAAATGCTTCAAAGCTTGACTTTTATAGGGGAGAGAAATCTGCCTGGAAGATATATGGCTCACGTCACGGTCGACCGTTGAAATGTCCCGTTATTATTTGAAATGTCCCGTTCTTATTGATCAAAAACGTTCCATATTAATTGATTTCGTTGCGAGGTTTTGACCTCTATATGAGACGTTTTTCAAAGACTGCATTCATTTTAAAACAAACCATAACCTTTATTTCATCAATAAAGGTTTAAAAAACTTTACGTAGATTATCAAATAATGATAATCTAAAATATCCTCTTTACACACGACCATTACATAATGGTTTACAATACAAATATGTTACAACAAAATAATTTTCTTGAATGCAGTTTTTACACAATATCATACAAGCATGGACTCCAAATCTCGTCCTTATTTAAGTATGCGACAGCGGAAGCTCTTAATAATCACCTGAGAATAAACATGCTTAAAACGTCAACAAAAATGTTGGTGAGTTATAGGTTTAACCTATATATATCAAATCGTAACAATAGACCACAAGATTTCATATTTCAATACACATCCCATACATAGAGATAAAAATCATTCATATGGTGAACACCTGGTAACCGACAATAACAAGATGCATATATAAGAATATCCCCATCATTCCGGGACACCCTTCGGATATGATATAAATTTCGAAGTACTAAAGCATCCGGTACTTTGGATGGGGTTTGTTAGGCCCAATAGATCTATCTTTAGGATTCGCGTCAATTAGGGTGTCTGTTCCCTAATTCTTAGATTACCAGACTTAATAAAAAGGGGCATATTCGATTTCGATAATTCAACCATAGAATGTAGTTTCACGTACTTGTGTCTATTTTGTAAATCATTTATAAAACCTGCATGTATTCTCATCCCAAAAATATTAGATTTTAAAAGTGGGACTATAACTCACTTTCACAGATTTTTACTTCGTCGGGAAGTAAGACTTGGCCACTGGTTGATTCACGAACCTATAACAATATATACATATATATCAAAGTATTTTCAAAATATATTTACAACACTTTTAATATATTTTGATGTTTTAAGTTTATTAAGTCAGCTGTCCTCGTTAGTAACCTACAACTAGTTGTCCACAGTTAGATGTACAGAAATAAATCGATAAATATTATCTTGAATCAATCCACGACCCAGTGTATACGTATCTCAGTATTGATCACAACTCAAACTATATATATTTTGGAATCAACCTCAACCCTGTATAGCTAACTCCAACATTCACATATAGAGTGTCTATGGTTGTTCCGAAATATATATAGATGTGTCGACATGATAGGTCGAAACATTGTATACGTGTCTATGGTATCTCAAGATTACATAATATATAATACAAGTTGATTAAGTTATGGTTGGAATAGATTTGTTACCAATTTTCACGTAGCTAAAATGAGAAAAATTATCCAATCTTGTTTTACCCATAACTTCTTCATTTTAAATCCGTTTTGAGTGAATCAAATTGCTATGGTTTCATATTGAACTCTATTTTATGAATCTAAACAAAAAAAGTATAGGTTTCTAGTCGGAAAAATAAGTTACAAGTCGTTTTTGTAAAGGTAGTCATTTCAGTCGAAAGAACGACGTCTAGATGACCATTTTAGAAAACATACTTCCACTTTGAGTTTAACCATAATTTTTGGATATAGTTTCATGTTCATAATAAAAATCATTTTCTCAGAATAACAACTTTTAAATCAAAGTTTATCATAGTTTTTAATTAACTAACCCAAAACAGCCCGCGGTGTTACTACGACGGCGTAAATCCGGTTTTACGGTATTTTTCGTGTTTCCAGGTTTTAAATCATTAAGTTAGCATATCATATAGATATAGAACATGTGTTTAGTTGATTTTAAAAGTCAAGTTAGAAGGATTAACTTTTGTTTGCGAACAAGTTTAGAATTAACTAAACTATGTTCTAGTGATTACAAGTTTAAACCTTCGAATAAGATAGCTTTATATGTATGAATCGAATGATGTTATGAACATCATTACTACCTTAAGTTCCTTGGATGAACCTACTGGAAAAGAGAAAAATGGATCTAGCTTCAATGGATCCTTGGATGGCTCAAAGTTCTTGAAGCAAAATCATGACACGAAAACAAGTTCAAGTAAGATCATCACTTGAAATAAGATTGTTATAGTTATAGAAATTGAACCAAAGTTTGAATATGATTATTACCTTGTATTAGAATGATAACCTACTGTAAGAAACAAAGATTTCTTGAGGTTGGATGATCACCTTACAAGATTGGAAGTGAGCTAGCAAACTTGAAAGTATTCTTGATTTTATGAAACTAGAACTTTTGGAATTTATGAAGAACACTTAGAACTTGAAGATAGAACTTGAGAGAGTTCAATTAGATGAAGAAAATTGAAGAATGAAAGTGTTTGTAGGTGTTTTTGGTCGTTGGTGTATGGATTAGATATAAAGGATATGTAATTTTGTTTTCATGTAAATAAGTCATGAATGATTACTCATATTTTTGTAATCTTATGAGATATTTCATGCTAGTTGCCAAATGATGGTTCCCACATGTGTTAGGTGACTCACATGGGCTGCTAAGAGCTGATCATTGGAGTGTATATACCAATAGTACATACATCTAAAAGCTGTGTATTGTACGAGTACGAATACGGGTGCATACGAGTAGAATTGTTGATGAAACTGAACGAGAATGTAATTGTAAGCATTTTTGTTAAGTAGAAGTATTTTGATAAGTGTATTGAAGTCTTTCAAAAGTGTATAAATACATATTAAAACACTACATGTATATACATTTTAACTGAGTCGTTAAGTCATCGTTAGTCGTTACATGTAAGTGTTGTTTTGAAACCTTTAGGTTAACGATCTTGTTAAATGTTGTTAACCCAATGTTTATAATAACAAAAGAGATTTTAAATTATTATATTATCATGATATTATGATGTACGAATATCTCTTAATATGATATATATACATTAAATGTCGTTACAACGATAAACGTTACATATATGTCTCGTTTCAAAATCATTAAGTTAGTAGTCTTGTTTTTACATATGTAGTTCATTGTTAATATAATTAATGATATGTTTACTTATCATAATATCATGTTAACTATATATATAACCATATATATGTCATCATATAGTTTTTTTTTTACAAGTTTTAACGTTCGTGAATCACCGGTCAACTTGGGTGGTCAATTGTCTATATGAAACCTATTTCAATTAATCAAGTCTTAACAAGTTTGATTGCTTAACATGTTGGAAACATTTAATCATGTAAACATCAATCTCAATTAATATATATAAACATGGAAAAGTTCGGGTCACTACAGTACCTACCCGTTAAATAAATTTCGTCCCGAAATTTTAAGCTGTTGAAGGTGTTGACGAATCTTCTGGAAATAGATGCGGGTATTTCTTCTTCATCTGATCTTCACGCTCCCAGGTGAACTCGGGTCCTCTACGAGCATTCCATCGAACCTTAACAATTGGTATCTTGTTTTGCTTAAGTCTTTTAACCTCACGATCCATTATTTCGACGGGTTCTTCGATGAATTGGAGTTTTTCGTTGATTTGGATTTCATCTAACGGAATAGTGAGATCTTCTTTAGCAAAACATTTCTTCAAATTCGAGACGTGGAAAGTGTTATGTACAGCCGCGAGTTGTTGAGGTAACTCAAGTCGGTAAGCTACTGGTCCGACACGATCAATAATCTTGAATGGTCCAATATACCTTGGATTTAGTTTCCCTCGTTTACCAAATCGAACAACGCCTTTCCAAGGTGCAACTTTAAGTATGACCATCTCTCCAATTTCAAATTCTATATCTTTTCTTTTAATGTCAGCGTAGCTCTTTTGTCGACTTTGGGCGGTTTTCAACCGTTGTTGAATTTGGATGATCTTCTCGGTAGTTTCTTGTATAATCTCCGGACCCGTAATCTGTCTATCCCCCACTTCACTCCAACAAATCGGAGACCTGCACTTTCTACCATAAAGTGCTTCAAACGGCGCCATCTCAATGCTTGAATGGTAGCTGTTGTTGTAGGAAAATTCTGCTAACGGTAGATGTCGATCCCAACTGTTTCCGAAATCAATAACACATGCTCGTAGCATGTCTTCAAGCGTTTGTATCGTCCTTTCGCTCTGCCCATCAGTTTGTGGATGATAGGCAGTACTCATGTCTAGACGAGTTCCTAATGCTTGCTGTAATGTCTGCCAGAATCTTGAAATAAATCTGCCATCCCTATCAGAGATAATAGAGATTGGTATTCCATGTCTGGAGACGACTTCCTTCAAATACAGTCGTGCTAACTTCTCCATCTTATCATCTTCTCTTATTGGTAGGAAGTGTGCTGATTTGGTGAGACGATCAACTATTACCCAAATAGTATCAAAACCACTTGCAGTCCTTGGCAATTTAGTGATGAAATCCATGGTAATGTTTTCCCATTTCCATTCCGGGATTTCGGGTTGTTGAAGTAGACCTGATGGTTTCTGATGCTCAGCTTTGACCTTAGAACACGTCAAACATTCTCCTACGTATTTAGCAACATCGGCTTTCATACCCGGCCACCAAAAATGTTTCTTGAGATCCTTGTACATCTTCCCCGTTCCAGGATGTATTGAGTATCTGGTTTTATGAGCTTCTCTAAGTACCATTTCTCTCATATCTCCAAATTTTGGTACCCAAATCCTTTCAGCCCTATACCGGGTTCCGTCTTCCCGAATATTAAGATGCTTCTCCGATCCTTTGGGTATTTCATCCTTTAAATTTCCCTCTTTTAAAACTCCTTGTTGCGCCTCCTTTATTTGAGTAGTAATGTTATTATGAATCATTATATTCATAGATTTTACTCGAATGGGTTCTCTGTCCTTCCTGCTCAAGGCATCGGCTACCACATTTGCCTTCCCCGGGTGGTAACGAATCTCAAAGTCGTAATCATTCAATAATTCAATCCACCTACGCTGCCTCATATTCAGTTGTTTCTGATTAAATATGTGTTGAAGACTTTTGTGGTCGGTATATATAATACTTTTGACCCCATATAAGTAGTGCCTCCAAGTCTTTAATGCAAAAACAACCGCGCCTAATTCCAAATCATGCGTCGTATAATTTTGTTCGTGAATCTTTAATTGTCTAGACGCATAAGCAATCACCTTCGTTCGTTGCATTAATACACAACCGAGACCTTGCTTTGATGCATCACAATAAATCACGAAATCATCATTCCCTTCAGGCAATGACAATATAGGTGCCGTAGTTAGCTTTTTCTTCAATAACTGAAACGCTTTCTCTTGTTCATCATTCCATTCAAATTTCTTCCCTTTATGCGTTAATGCAGTCAAGGGTTTTGCTATTCTGGAAAAGTCTTGGATGAACCTTCTGTAGTAACCAGCTAGTCCTAAAAACTGGCGTATGTGTTTCGGAGTTTTCGGGGTTTCCCACTTTTCAACAGTTTCTATCTTTGCCGGATCCACCTTAATACCTTCTTTGTTCACTATGTGACCGAGGAATTGAACTTCTTCCAACCAAAATGCACACTTTGAAAACTTAGCGTACAATTCTTCCTTCCTCAATACTTCTAACACCTTTCTCAAATGTTCACCGTGTTCTTGGTCATTCTTTGAGTAAATAAGTATGTCATCAATGAAAACAATGACAAACTTGTCAAGGTATGGTCCACACACTCGGTTCATAAGGTCCATGAACACAGCTGGTGCATTAGTTAAACCAAACGGCATGACCATAAACTCGTAATGACCGTAACGTGTTCTGAAAGCAGTCTTTGGAATATCATCTTCTTTCACCCGCATTTGATGATACCCGGAACGTAAGTCAATCTTTGAATAAACAGACGAGCCTTGTAGTTGATCAAATAAGTCGTCGATTCTCGGTAGTGGGTAGCGGTTCTTGATGGTAAGTTTGTTCAACTCTCGGTAGTCGATACACAACCTGAATGTACCATCTTTCTTCTTGACAAACAAAACAGGAGCTCCCCACGGTGATGTGCTTGGTCGAATGAAACCACGCTCTAAAAGTTCTTGTAATTGGCTTTGCAGTTCTTTCATCTCGCTGGGTGCGAGTCTGTAAGGAGCACGAGCTATTGGTGCAGCTCCTGGTACAAGATCTATTTGAAATTCAACGGATCGATGTGGGGGTAATCCCGGTAATTCTTTCGGAAATACATCGGGAAATTCTTTTGCAATGGGAACATCATTGATGCTCTTTTCTTCAGTTTGTACTTTCTCGACGTGTGCTAGAACAGCATAGCAACCTTTTCTTATTAGTTTTTGTGCCTTCAAATTACTAATAAGATGTAGCTTCGTGTTGCCCTTTTCTCCGTACACCATTAAGGGTTTTCCTTTTTCTCGTATAATGCGAATTGCATTTTTGTAACAAACGATCTCCGCTTTCACTTCTTTCAACCAGTCCATACCGATTATCACATCAAAACTCCCTAACTCTACTGGTATCAAATCAATCTTAAATGTTTCGCTAACCAGTTTAATTTCTCGATTCCGACATATATTATCTGCTGAAATTAATTTACCATTTGCTAATTCGAGTAAAAATTTACTATCCAAAGGCGTCAATGGACAACTTAATTTAGCACAAAAATCTCTACTCATATAGCTTCTATCCGCACCCGAATCAAATAAAACGTAAGCAGATTTATTGTCAATAAGAAACGTACCCGTAACAAGCTCCGGGTCTTCCTGTGCCTCTACCGCATTAATATTGAAAACTCTTCCACGGCCTTGTCCATTCGTGTTCTCCTGGTTCGGGCAATTTCTAATAATGTGGCCTGGTTTTCCACATTTATAACAAACTACATTGGCATAACTTGCTCCGACACTACTTGCTCCTCCATTACTCGTTCCGACACCATTTGTTCCTTTCGATCTATTAACCCCTGGTCCGTAGACCTCACACTTCGCCGCGCTATGACCATTTCTTTTACACTTGTTGCAAAATTTGGTGCAGAACCCCGAGTGATTCTTTTCACACCTTTGGCATAGCTGCTTCTGATTGTTGTTGTTGTTGTTGCGGTTATTATTGTTGTTGGGATGATTGTCGTAGTTGCTGTTGTTGTTGTTGTTGTTGTTGTTGTTGGGCCGTTTGTTGTAGTTGCGATTGATGTTGCGATTGTTGAGATAATTGTTGCGATTATTGTTGTAATTGCTGTTGTTGTTGTATTGGTGATTCTTATCACCGTTTTCCTCCCACTTTCTTTTGACTTGCTTCACATTGGCCTCTTCAGCAGTCTGTTCTTTAATTCTTTCTTCAATCTGGTTCACTAGTTTGTGAGCCATTCTACATGCCTGTTGTATGGAGGCGGGCTCGTGTGAACTTATATCTTCTTGGATTCTTTCCGGTAATCCTTTCACAAACGCGTCGATCTTCTCTTCCTCATCTTCGAATGCTCCCGGACACAATAAGCACAATTCTGTGAATCGTCTTTCGTACGTGGTAATATCAAATCCTTGGGTTCGTAACCCTCTAAGTTCTGTCTTGAGCTTATTGACCTCGGTTCTGGGACGGTACTTCTCGTTCATCAAGTGCTTGAATGCTGACCACGGTAGTGCGTACGCATCATCTTGTCCCACTTGCTCTAGATAGGTATTCCACCATGTTAACGCAGAACCTGTGAAGGTATGCGTAGCGTACTTCACTTTGTCCTCTTCAGTACACTTACTTATGGCAAACACCGATTCAACCTTCTCGGTCCACCGTTTCAATCCGATCGGTCCTTCGGTTCCATCAAATTCCAAAGGTTTGCAGGCAGTGAATTCTTTGTAGGTGCATCCTACACGATTTCCTGTACTGCTAGATCCAAGGTTATTGTTGGTATGTAGCGCAGCCTGTACTGCGGCTATGTTTGAAGCTAGAAAAGTACGGAATTCCTCTTCATTCATATTCACGGTGTGTCGAGTAGTCGGTGCCATTTCCTTCAAAATAGTTAAATGGAACAAGTTAATCATACAGAATATTAAGAGTAGTTAATAGTATTTCGTAGCATAATATGAACTCATTTATAAAAGCTTTTTCTTCATATTAGCGTTTTATAAGTTTAAATTCGGGTAGTACCTACCCGTTAAGTTCATACTTAGTAGCTAATATACAATTCAACTACTACAATTCTATATGAAAAACTGATTATAATAATATTTCGCGTTCAAACTTTTATACAATATTTTACAAACTTACAATACCGCTTATTTTACAAAAAGCATGAAATATAGCACACAATAACTTTGATACAAGATAGTTGTGAAGACAATTCTAGCTAGTACACAAGTCGTTCAGCAAAAGCAATAAAGACACGTAATTCATACGTCCAGAAACAAGTCATGCATTCTGGTTTTACTAGGACTACTTCCCATCCTTGGTCTTGTGCAACATAACCGTTATGGCCGTTGATAAGACAGTGTGTTGTAACGTCATCAAAGGGACGAGGGTTACGTAATGTCCAACAGTCCCGTAATAATCTAAAAACCTCATTTCTTACCCCAATTACCGACTCCGTCACTTGTGGAAACGTTTTGTTTAATAGTTGTAGCCCGATGTTCTTGTTCTCACTTTGGTGAGAAGCGAACATTACTAATCCGTAAGCATAACATGCTTCTTTATGTTGCATGTTAGCCGCTTTTTCTAAATCACGAAGTCCAATATTCGGATATATTGAGTCAAAATAATTTCTTAACCCGTTGCGTAAAATAGCATTTGGGTTCCCCGCAATATATGCGTCAAAGTAAACACGTCGTAACTTATGGGTTTCCCAATGTGATATCCCCCATCTTTCAAACGAAAGTCTCTTATAAACCAAGACATTCTTGGAACGTTCTTCGAATGTCTTACAAACTGATCTCGCCTTAAATAGTTGTGCCGAAGAATTCTGGCCGACTCTAGACAAGATTTCATCAATCATGTCTCCGGGTAGGTCTCTTAAAATATTGGGTTGTCTATCCATTTTGCGTTTTTATACTGTAAAATAGACAAGAGTTAGATTCATAAAAAAAAATACTTATTAATACAAGCAATTTTTACATATATCATAAAGCATAAGCACACTATATTACATATATTACACCACATGAATACAACTATCTTATTCCGACTCGCTTGTTTCTTCTTCTTCGGTTTTGGTTCGTTTTGCCAAGTTTCTAGGGATATATGATTTTCCCCTAATATGAGCCGTCGTTATCCACATTGGTTTAGAAAAACCTGGTGGTTTAGAGGTTCCTGGGTCATTGTTACAACTTAAGGACTTCGGGGGTTGACGATACATATAAAGTTCATCGGGGTTGGAATTAGATTTCTCTATTTTTATGCCCTTTCCCTTATTATTTTCTTTTGCCTTTTTAAATTCAGTTGGGGTAATTTCTATAACATCATCGGAATTCTCGTCGGAATCCGATTCATCGGAGAATTGGTAATCCTCCCAATATTTTGCTTCCTTGGCGGAAACACCATTGACCATAATTAACTTTGGTCGGTTGGTTGAGGATTTTCTTTTACTTAACCGTTTTATTATTTCCCCCACCGGTTCTATTTCTTCATCCGGTTCCGATTCTTCTTCCGGTTCCGATTCTTCTTCCGGTTCCGACTCTTCTTCCGGTTCCTCTTCGGGAACTTGTGAATCAGTCCACAAATCATTCCAATTTACATTTGACTCTTCATTATTATTAGGTGAGTCAATGGGACTTGTTCTAGAGGTAGACATCTATCACATAATATCAAACACGTTAAGAGATTAATATATCACATAATATTCATATGTTAAAAATATATAGTTTCCAACAAAAATGTTAAGCAATCATTTTTAAAGAAAACACGGTCGAAGTCCAGACTCACTAATGCATCCTAACAAACTCGATAAGACACACTAATGCAAATTTTCTGGTTCTCTAAGACCAACGCTCGGATACCAACTGAAATGTCCCGTTCTTATTGATCAAAAACGTTCCATATTAATTGATTTCGTTGCGAGGTTTTGACCTCTATATGATACATTTTTCAAAGACTGCATTCATTTTAAAACAAACCATAACCTTTATTTCATCAATAAAGGTTAAAAAAACTTTACGTAGATTATCAAATAATGATAATCTAAAATATCCTCTTTACACACGACCATTACATAATGGTTTACAATACAAATATGTTACAACAAAATAATTTTCTTGAATGCAGTTTTTACACAATATCATACAAGCATGGACTCCAAATCTCGTCCTTATTTAAGTATGCGACAGCGGAAGCTCTTAATAATCACCTGAGAATAAACATGCTTAAAACGTCAACAAAAATGTTGGTGAGTTATAGGTTTAACCTATATATATCAAATCGTAACAATAGACCACAAGATTTCATATTTCAATACACATCCCATACATAGAGATAAAAATCATTCATATGGTGAACACCTGGTAACCGACAATAACAAGATGCATATATAAGAATATCCCCATCATTCCGGGACACCCTTCGGATATGATATAAATTTCGAAGTACTAAAGCATCCGGTACTTTGGATGGGGTTTGTTAGGCCCAATAGATCTATCTTTAGGATTCGCGTCAATTAGGGTGTCTGTTCCCTAATTCTTAGATTACCAGACTTAATAAAAAGGGGCATATTCGATTTCGATAATTCAACCATAGAATGTAGTTTCACGTACTTGTGTCTATTTTGTAAATCATTTATAAAACCTGCATGTTTTCTCATCCCAAAAATATTAGATTTTAAAAGTGGGACTATAACTCACTTTCACAGATTTTTACTTCGTCGGGAAGTAAGACTTGGCCACTGGTTGATTCACGAACCTATAACAATATATACATATATATCAAAGTATTTTCAAAATATATTTACAACACTTTTAATATATTTTGATGTTTTAAGTTTATTAAGTCAGCTGTCCTCGTTAGTAACCTACAACTAGTTGTCCACAGTTAGATGTACAGAAATAAATCGATAAATATTATCTTGAATCAATCCACGACCCAGTGTATACGTATCTCAGTATTGATCACAACTCAAACTATATATATTTTGGAATCAACCTCAACCCTGTATAGCTAACTCCAACATTCACATATAGAGTGTCTATGGTTGTTCCGAAATATATATAGATGTGTCGACATGATAGGTCGAAACATTGTATACGTGTCTATGGTATCTCAAGATTACATAATATATAATACAAGTTGATTAAGTTATGGTTGGAATAGATTTGTTACCAATTTTCACGTAGCTAAAATGAGAAAAATTATCCAATCTTGTTTTACCCATAACTTCTTCATTTTAAATCCGTTTTGAGTGAATCAAATTGCTATGGTTTCATATTGAACTCTATTTTATGAATCTAAACAAAAAAAGTATAGGTTTCTAGTCGGAAAAATAAGTTACAAGTCGTTTTTGTAAAGGTAGTCATTTCAGTCGAAAGAACGACGTCTAGATGACCATTTTAGAAAACATACTTCCACTTTGAGTTTAACCATAATTTTTGGATATAGTTTCATGTTCATAATAAAAATCATTTTCTCAGAATAACAACTTTTAAATCAAAGTTTATCATAGTTTTTAATTAACTAACCCAAAACAGCCCGCGGTGTTACTACGACGGCGTAAATCCGGTTTTACGGTATTTTTCGTGTTTCCAGGTTTTAAATCATTAAGTTAGCATATCATATAGATATAGAACATGTGTTTAGTTGATTTTAAAAGTCAAGTTAGAAGGATTAACTTTTGTTTGCGAACAAGTTTAGAATTAACTAAACTATGTTCTAGTGATTACAAGTTTAAACCTTCGAATAAGATAGCTTTATATGTATGAATCGAATGATGTTATGAACATCATTACTACCTTAAGTTCCTTGGATGAACCTACTGGAAAAGAGAAAAATGGATCTAGCTTCAATGGATCCTTGGATGGCTCAAAGTTCTTGAAGCAAAATCATGACACGAAAACAAGTTCAAGTAAGATCATCACTTGAAATAAGATTGTTATAGTTATAGAAATTGAACCAAAGTTTGAATATGATTATTACCTTGTATTAGAATGATAACCTACTGTAAGAAACAAAGATTTCTTGAGGTTGGATGATCACCTTACAAGATTGGAAGTGAGCTAGCAAACTTGAAAGTATTCTTGATTTTATGAAACTAGAACTTTTGGAATTTATGAAGAACACTTAGAACTTGAAGATAGAACTTGAGAGAGTTCAATTAGATGAAGAAAATTGAAGAATGAAAGTGTTTGTAGGTGTTTTTGGTCGTTGGTGTATGGATTAGATATAAAGGATATGTAATTTTGTTTTCATGTAAATAAGTCATGAATGATTACTCATATTTTTGTAATCTTATGAGATATTTCATGCTAGTTGCCAAATGATGGTTCCCACATGTGTTAGGTGACTCACATGGGCTGCTAAGAGCTGATCATTGGAGTGTATATACCAATAGTACATACATCTAAAAGCTGTGTATTGTACGAGTACGAATACGGGTGCATACGAGTAGAATTGTTGATGAAACTGAACGAGAATGTAATTGTAAGCATTTTTGTTAAGTAGAAGTATTTTGATAAGTGTATTGAAGTCTTTCAAAAGTGTATAAATACATATTAAAACACTACATGTATATACATTTTAACTGAGTCGTTAAGTCATCGTTAGTCGTTACATGTAAGTGTTGTTTTGAAACCTTTAGGTTAACGATCTTGTTAAATGTTGTTAACCCAATGTTTATAATAACAAAAGAGATTTTAAATTATTATATTATCATGATATTATGATGTACGAATATCTCTTAATATGATATATATACATTAAATGTCGTTACAACGATAAACGTTACATATATGTCTCGTTTCAAAATCATTAAGTTAGTAGTCTTGTTTTTACATATGTAGTTCATTGTTAATATAATTAATGATATGTTTACTTATCATAATATCATGTTAACTATATATATAACCATATATATGTCATCATATAGTTTTTTTTTTACAAGTTTTAACGTTCGTGAATCACCGGTCAACTTGGGTGGTCAATTGTCTATATGAAACCTATTTCAATTAATCAAGTCTTAACAAGTTTGATTGCTTAACATGTTGGAAACATTTAATCATGTAAACATCAATCTCAATTAATATATATAAACATGGAAAAGTTCGGGTCACTACATTATTGATTAAAAACGTTCCATATTAATTGATTTCGTTGCGAGGTTTTGACCTCTATATGAGACGTTTTTCAAAGACTGCATTCATTTTAAAATAAACCATAACCTTTATTTCATCAATAAAGGTTTAAAAAGCTTTACGTAGATTATCAAATAATGATAATCTAAAATATCCTGTTTACACACGACCATTACATAATGGTTTACAATACAAATATGTTACAACAAAATAAGTTTCTTGAATGCAGTTTTTACACAATATCATATAAGCATGGACTCCAAATCTCGTCCTTATTTAAGTATGCGACAGCGGAAGCTCTTAATAATCACCTGAGAATAAACATGCTTAAAACGTCAACAAAAATGTTGGTGAGTTATAGGTTTAACCTATATATATCAAATCATAATAATAGACCACAAGATTTCATATTTCAATACACATCCCATACATAGAGATAAAAATCATTTATATGGTGAACACCTGGTAACCGACATTAACAAGATGCATATATAAGAATATCCCCATCATTCCGGGACACCCTTCGGATATGATATAAATTTCGAAGTACTAAAGTATTCGGTACTTTGGATGGGGTTTGTTAGACCCAATAGATCTATCTTTAGGATTCGCATCAATTAGGGTGTATGTTCCCTAATTCTTAGATTACCAGACTTAATAAAAAGGGGCATATTCGATTTCGATAATTCAACCATAGAATGTAGTTTCACGTACTTGTGTCTATTTTGTAAATCATTTATAAAACCTGCATGTATTCTCATCCCAAAAATATTAGATTTTAAAAGTGGGACTATAACTCACTAAACACATGTATTCACGAACCTATAACAATATATACATATATATCAAAGTATGTTCAAAATATATTTACAACACTTTTAATATATTTTGATGTTTAAAGTTTATTAAGTCAGCTGTCCTCATTAGTAACCTACAACTAGTTGTCCACAGTTAGATGTACAGAAATAAATCGATAAATATTATCTTGAATCAATCCACGACCCAGTGTATACGTATCTCAGTATTGATCACAACTCAAACTATATATATTTTGGAATCAACCTCAACCCTGTATAGCTAACTCCAACATTCACATATAGAGTGTCTATGGTTGTTCCGAAATATATATAGATGTATCGACATGATAGGTCAAAATATTGTATACGTGTCTATGGTATCTCAAGATTACATAATATACAATACAAGTTGATTAAGTTATGGTTGGAATAGATTTATTACCAATTTTCACGTAGCTAAAATGAGAAAAATTATCCAATCTTGTTTTACCCATAACTTCTTCATTTTAAATCCGTTTTGAGTGAATAAAATTGCTATGGTTTCATATTTAACTCTATTTTATGAATCTAAACAGAAAAAGTATAGGTTTATAGTCGGAAAAATAAGTTACAAGTCGTTTTTGTAAAGGTAGTCATTTCAGTCGAAAGAACGACGTCTAGATGACCATTTTAGAAAACATACTTCCACTTTGAGTTTAACCATAATTTTTGGATATAGTTTCATGTTCATAATAAAAATAATTTTCTCAGAATAACAACTTTTAAATCAAAGTTTATCATAGTTTTTAATTAACTAACCCAAAACAGCCCGCGGTGTTACTACGACGGCGTAAATTCGGTTTTACGGTGTTTTTCGTGTTTCCAGGTTTTAAATCATTAAGTTAGCATATCATATAGATATAGAACATGTGTTTAGTTGATTTTAAAAGTCAATTTAGAAGGATTAACTTTTGTTTGCGAACAAGTTTAGAATTAACTAAACTATGTTCTAGTGATTACAAGTTTAAACCTTCGAATAAGATAGCTTTATATGTATGAATCGAATGATGTTATGAACATCATTACTACCTTAAGTTCCTTGGATAAACCTACTGGAAAAGAGAAAAATGGATCTAGCTTCAACGGATCCTTGGATGGCTCGAAGTTCTTGAAGCAGAATCATGACACGAAAACAAGTTCAAGTAAGATCATCACTTGAAATAAGATTGTTATAGTTATAGAAATTGAACCAAAGTTTGAATATGATTATTACCTTGTATTAGAATGATAACCTACTGTAAGAAACAAAGATTTCTTGAGGTTGGATGATCACCTTACAAGATTGGAAGTGAGCTACCAAACTTGAAAGTATTCTTGATTTTATGTAACTAGAACTTGTAGAATTTATGAAGAACACTTAGAACTTGAAGATAGAACTTGAGAGAGATCAATCAGATGAAGAAAATTTAAGAATGAAAGTGTTTGTAGGTGTTTTTGGTCATTGGTGAATGGATTAGATATAAAGGATATGTAATTTTGTTTTCATGTAAATAAGTCATGAATGATTACTCATATTTTTGTAATTTTATGAGATATTTCATGCTAGTTGCCAAATGATGGTTCCCACATGTGTTAGGTGACTCACATGGGCTGCTAAGAGTTGATCATTGGAGTGTATATACCAATAGTACATACATCTAAAAGCTGTGTATTGTACGAGTACGAATACGGGTGCATACGAGTAGAATTGTTGATGAAACTGAACGAGGATGTAATTGTAAGCATTTTTGTTAAGTAGAAGTATTTTGATAAGTGTATTGAAGTCTTTCAAAAGTGTATAAATACATATTAAAACACTACATGTATATACATTTTAACTGAGTCGTTAAGTCATCGTTAGTCGTTACATGTAAGTGTTGTTTTGAAACCTTTAGGTTAACGATCTTGTTAAATGTTGTTAACCCAATGTTTATAATATCAAATGAGATTTTAAATTATTATATTATCATGATATTATCATGTATGAATGTCTCTTAATATGATATATATACATTAAATGTCTTTACAACGATAATCGTTACATATATGTCTCGTTTAAAAATCATTAAGTTAGTAGTCTTGTTTTTACATATGTAGTTCATTGTTAATATACTTAATGATATGTTTACTTATCATAGTATCATGTTAACTATATATATATATCCATATATATGTCATCATATGGTTTTTACAAGTTTTAACGTTCGTGAATCACCGGTCAACTTGGGTGGTCAATTGTCTATATGAAACATATTTCAATTAATCAAGTCTTAACAAGTTTGATTGCTTAACATGTTGGAAACATTTAATCATGTAAATATCAATCTCAATTAATATATATAAACATGGAAAAGTTCGGGTCACTACAGTACCTACCCGTTAAATAAATTTCGTCCCGAAATTTTAAGTTGTTGAAGGTGTTGACGAATCTTCTGGAAATAGATGCGGGTATTTCTTCTTCATCTGATCTTCACTCTCCCAGGTGAACTCAGGTCCTCTACGAGCATTCCATCGAACCTTAACAATTGGTATCTTATTTTGCTTAAGTCTTTTAACCTCACGATCCATTATTTCGATGGGTTCTTCGATGAATTGGAGTTTTTCGTTGATTTGGATTTCATCTAACGGAATAGTGAGATATTCTTTAGCAAAACATTTCTTCAAATTCGAGACGTGGAAAGTGTTATGTATAGCCTCGAGTTGTTGAGGTAACTCAAGTCGGTAAGCTACTGGTCCGACACGATCAATAATCTTGAATGGTCCAATATACCTTGGATTTAATTTCCCTCGTTTACCAAATTGAACAACACCTTTCCAAGGTGCAACTTTAAGCATGACCATCTCTCCAATTTAAAATTCTATATCTTTTCTTTTAATGTCAGCGTAGCTCTTTTGTCGACTTTGGGCGGTTTTCAACCGTTGTTGAATTTGGATGATCTTCTCGGTAGTTTCTTGTATAATCTCCGGACCCGTAATCTGTCTATCCCCCACTTCAGTCCAACAAATTGGAGACCTGCACTTTCTACCATAAAGTGCTTCAAACGGCGCTATCTCAATGCTTGAATGGTAGCTGTTGTTGTAGGAATATTCTGCTAACGGTAGATGTCGATCCTAACTGTTTCCGAAATCAATAACACATGCTCGTAGCATGTCTTCAAGCGTTTGTATCGTCCTTTCGCTCTGCCCATCATTTTATGGATGATAGGCAGTACTCATGTCTAGACGAGTTCCTAATGCTTGCTGTAATGTCTGCCAGAATCTTGAAATAAATCTGCCATCCCTATCAGAGATAATAGAGATTGGTATTCCATGTCTGGAGACGACTTCCTTCAAATACAGTCGTGCTAACTTCTCCATCTTGTCATCTTCTCTTATTGGCAGGAAGTGTGCTGATTTGGTGAGACGATCAACTATTACCTAAATAGTATCAAAACCACTTGCAGTCCTTGGCAATTTAGTGATGAAATCCATGGTAATGTTTTCCCATTTCCATTCCAGGATTTCGGGTTATTGAAGTAGACCTGATGGTTTCTGATGCTCAGCTTTGACCTTAGAACACGTCAAACATTCTCCTGCGTATTTAGCAACATCGGCTTTCATACCCGGCCACCAAAAATGTTTCTTGAGATCCTTGTACATCTTCCCCGTTCCAGGATGTATTGAGTATCTGGTTTTATGAGCTTCTCTAAGTACCATTTCTCTCATATCTCCAAATTTTGGTACTCAAATCCTTTCAGCCCTATACCGGGTTCCGTCTTCCCGAATATTAAGATGCTTCTCCGATCCTTTGGGTATTTCATCCTTTAAATTTTCCTCTTTTAAAACTCCTTGTTGCGCCTCCTTTATTTGAGTAGTAAGGTTATTATGAATCATTATATTCATAGATTTTACTCGAATGGTTTCTCTGTCCTTCCTGCTCAAGGCATCGGCTACCACATTTGCCTTCCCCGGGTGGTAACGAATCTCAAAGTCGTAATCATTCAACAATTCAATCCACCTACGCTGCCTCATATTCAGTTGTTTCTGATTAAATATGTGTTGAAGACTTTTGTGGTCGGTATATATAATACTTTTGACCCCATATAAGTAGTGCCCCCAAGTCTTTAATGAAAAAACAACCGCGCCTAATTCCAAATCATGCGTCGTATAATTTTGTTCGTGAATCTTCAATTGTCTAGACGCATAAGCAATCACCTTCGTTCGTTGCATTAATACACAACCGAGATCTTGCTTTGATGCGTCACAATAAATCACAAAATCATCATTCCCTTCAGGCAATGACAAATAGGTGCCGTAGTTAGCTTTTTCTTCAATAACTGAAACGCTTTCTCTTGTTCATCATTCCATTCAAATTTATTCCCTTTATGCGTTAATGCAGTCAAGGGTTTTGCTATTCTGGAAAAGTCTTGGATGAACCTTCTGTAGTAACCAGCTAGTCCTAAAAACTGGCGTATGTGTTTCAGAGTTTTCGGGGTTTCCCACTTTTCAACAGTTTCTATCTTTGCCAGATCCACCTTAATACCTTCTTTGTTCACTATGTGACCGAGGAATTGAACTTCTTCCAACCAAAATGCACACTTTGAAAACTTAGCGTACAATTCTTCCTTCCTCAATACTTCTACCACCTTTCTCAAATGTTCATCGTGTTCTTGGTCATTCTTTGAGTAAATAAGTATGTCATCAGTGAAAACAATGACAAACTTGTCAAGGTATGGTCCACACACTCGGTTCATAAGGTCCATGAACACATCTGGTGCATTAGTTAAACCAAACGGCATGACCATAAACTCGTAATGACCGTAACGTGTTCTGAAAGCAGTCTTTGGAATATCATCTTCTTTCACCCGCATTTGATGATACCCGGAACGTAAGTCAATATTTGAATAAACAGACGAGCCTTGTAGTTGATCAAATAAGTCGTCGATTCTCGGTAGTGGGTAGCGGTTCTTGATGGTAAGTTTGTTCAACTCTCGGTAGTCGATACACAACCTAAATGTACCATCTTTCTTCTTGACAAACAAAACAGGAGCTCCCCACGGTGATGTGCTTGGTCGAATGAAACCACGCTCTAAAAGTTCTTGTAATTGGCTTTACAGTTCTTTCATCTCGCTGGGTGCGAGTCTGTAAGGAGCACGAGCTATTGGTGCAGCTCCTGGTACAAGATCTATTTGAAATTCAACGGATCGATGTGGGGGTAATCCCGGTAATTCTTTCGGAAATACATCGGGAAATTCTTTTGCAATGGGAACATCATTGATGCTCTTTTCTTCAGTTTGTACTTTCTCGACGTGTGCTAGAACAGCATAGCAACCTTTTCTTATTAGTTTTTGTGTCTTCAAATTACTAATAAGATGTAGCTTCGTGTTGCCCTTTTCTCCGTACACCATTAAGGGTTTTCCTTTTTCTCGTATAATGCGAATTGCATTTTTGTAACAAACGATCTCTGCTTTCACTTCTTTCAACCAGTCCATACCGATTATCACATCAAAACTCCCTAACTCTACTGGTATCAAATCAATCTTAAATGTTTCGCTAACCAGTTTAATTTCTCGATTCCGACATATATTATCTGCTAAAATTAATTTACCATTTGCTAATTCGAGTAAAAATTTACTATCCAAAGGCGTCAATGGACAACTTAATTTAGCACAAAAATCTCTACTCATTTAGCTTCTATCCGTACCTGAATCAAATAAAACGTAAGCAGATTTATTGTCAATAAGAAACGTACCCATAACAAGCTCCGGGTCTTCCTGTGCCTCTACCGCATTAATATTGAAAACTCTTCCGCGGCCTTGTCCATTCGTGTTCTCCTGGTTCGGGCAATTTATAATAATGTGGCCCGGTTTTCCACATTTATAACAAACTACATTGGCATAACTTGCTCCAACACTACTTGCTCCGCCATTATTCGTTCCGACACCATTTGTTCCTTTCGTTCTATTAACCCCTAGTCCGTAGACCTCACACTTCGCCGTGCTATGATCATTTCTTTTACACTTGTTGCAAAATTTGGTGCAGAACCCCGAGTGATACTTTTCACACCTTTGGCATAGCTGCTTCTGATTGTTGTTGTTGTTGCGGTTATTATTGTTGTTGGGATGATTGTTGTAGTTGTTGTTGTTGTTGTTGTTGTTGGGCCGTTTGTTGTAGTTGCGATTGATGTTGCGATTGTTGGGATAATTGTTGCGATTATTGTTGTAATTGCTGTTGTTGTTGTATTGGTGATTCTTATCACCGTTTTCCTCCCACTTTCTTTTGACTTGCTTCACATTGGCCTCTTCAACAGTCTGTTCTTTAATTCTTTCTTCAATCTGGTTCACTAGTTTGTGAGCCATTCTACATGCCTGTTGTATGGAGGCGGGCTCGTGTGAACTTATATCTTCTTGGATTCTTTCCGGTAATCCTTTCACAAACGCGTTGATCTTCTCTTCCTCATCTTCGAATGCTCCCAGACACAATAGGCACAATTCTGTGAATCGTCTTTCGTACATGGTAATATCAAATCCTTGGGTTCGTAACCCTCTAAGTTCTGTCTTGAGCTTATTGACCTCGGTTCTGGGACGGTACTTCTCGTTCATCAAGTGCTTGAATGCTGACCACGGTAGTGCGCACGCATCGTCTTGTCCCACTTGCTCTAGATAGGTATTCCACCATGTTAACGCAGAACCTGTGAAGGTATGCGTAGCGTACTTCACTTTATCCTCTTCAATACACTTACTTATGGCAAACACCGATTCGACCTTTTCGGTCCACCGTTTCAATCCGATCGGTCCTTCAGTTCCATCAAATTCCAAAGGTTTGCAGGCAGTGAATTCTTTGTAGGTGCATCCTACACGATTTCCTGTACTGCTAGATCCAAGGTTATTGTTGGTATGTAGTGCAGCCTGTATTGCGGCTATGTTTGAAGCTAGAAAAGTACGGAATTCCTCTTCATTCATATTCACGGTGTGTCGAGTAGTCGGTGCCATTTCTTTCAAAATAGTCAAATGGAACAAGTTAATCATACAGAATATTAAGAGTAGTTAATAGTATTTCGTAGCATAATATGAACTCATTTATAAAAGCTTTTTCTTCATATTAGCATTTTATAAGTTTAAATTCGGGTAGTACCTATCCGTTAAGTTCATACTTAGTAGCTAATATACAATTCAACTACTACAATTCTATATGAAAAACTGATTATAATAATATTTCGCGTTCAAACTTTTACACAATATTTTACAAACTTACAATACCGCTTATTTTACATATAGCATGAAATATAGCACACAATAAATTTGATACAAGATGGTTGTGAAGATAATTCTAGCTAGTACACAAGTCGTTCAGCAAAGGCAATAAAGACACATAATTCATACGTCCAGAAACAAGTCATGCATTCTGGTTTTACTAGGATTACTTCCCATCCTTGGTCTTGTGGAACATAACCGTTATGGCCGTTGATAAGACAGCGTGTTGTAACGTCGTCAAAGGGACGAGGGTTACGTAATGTCCAATAGTCCCGTAACAATCTAAAAACCTCATTTCTTACCCCAATTACCGACTCCGTTACTTGTGGGAACGTTTTGTTTAATAGTTGTAGCCCGATGTTCTTGTTCTCACTTTAATGAGAAGCGAACATTACTAATCCGTAAGCATAACATGCTTCTTTATGTTGCATGTTAGCCGCTTTTTCTAAATCACGAAGTCCAATATTCGGATATATTGAGTCAAAATAATTTCTTAACCCATTGCGTAAAATAGCATTTGGGTTCCCCGCAATATATGCGTCAAAGTAAACACATCGTAACTTATGGATTTCCCAATGTGATATCCCCCATCTTTCGAACGAAAGCCTTTTATAAACCAAGGCATTTTTGGAACGTTCTTTGAATGTCTTACAAACTGATCTCGCCTTAAATAGTTGTGCCGAAGAATTCTGACTGACTCTAGACAAGATTTCATCAATCATGTCTCCGGGTAGGTCTCTTAAAATATTGGGTTGTCTATCCATTTTGTGTTTTTATACTGTAAAATAGACAAGAGTTAGATTCATAAAAAAAAATACTTATTAATACAAACAATTTTTACATATATCATAAAGCATAAGCACACTATATTACATATATTACACCACACGAATACAACTATCTTATTCCGACTCGCTTGTTTCTTCTTCTTCAGTTTTGGTTCGTTTTGCCAAGTTTCTAGGGATATATGATGTTCCCCTAATACGAGCCGTCGTTTTCCACATTGGTTTAGAAAAACCTGGTGGTTTAGAGGTTCCCGGGTCATTGTTACAACTTAAGAACTTCGGGGGTTGACGATACATATAAAGTTCATCGGGGTTGGAATTAGATTTCTCTATTTTTATGCCCTTTCCCTTATTATTTTCTTTTGCCTTTTTAAATTCAGTTGGGGTAATTTCTATAACATCATCGGAATTCTCGTCGGAATCCGATTCATCGGAGAATTGGTAATCCTCCCAATATTTTGCTTCCTTGGCGGAAACACCATTGACCATAATTAACCTTGGTCGGTTGGTTGAGGATTTTCTTTAACTTAACCGTTTTATTATTTCCCCCACAGGTTCTATTTCTTCATCCGGTTCCGATTCTTCTTCCGGTTCCGATTCTTCTTCCGGTTCCGACTCTTCTTCCGGTTCCTCTTCGGGAACTTGTGAATCAGTCCACGAATGACCCCAATTTACATTTGACTCTTCATTATTATTAGGTAAGTCAATGGGACTTGTTCTAGAGGTAGACATCTATCACATAATATCAAACACGTTAAGAGATTAATATATCACATAATATTCACATGTTAAAAAAATATATAGTTTCCAACAAAATTTGTTAAGCAATCATTTTTCAAGTAAACACGGTCGAAGTCCAGACTCACTAATGCATCCTAACAAACTCGATAAGACACACTAATGCAAAATTCTGGTTCTCGAAGACCAACGCTCGGATACCAACTGAAATGTCCCGTTCTTATTGATTAAAAACGTTCCATATTAATTGATTTCGCTGCGAGGTTTTGACCTCTATATGAGATGTTTTTCAAAGACTGCATTCATTTTAAAACAAACCATAACCTTTATTTCATCAATAAAGGTTTAAAAAGCTTTACGTAGATTATCAAATAATGATAATCTAAAATATCCTGTTTACACACGACCATTACATAATGGTTTACAATACAAATATGTTACAACAAAATAAGTTTCTTGAATGCAGTTTTTACACAATATCATACAAGCATGGACTCCAAATCTCGTCCTTATTTAAGTATGCGACATCGGAAGCTCTTAATAATCACCTGAGAATAAACATGCTTAAAACGTCAACAAAAATGTTGGTGAGTTATAAGTTTAACCTATATATATCAAATCATAATAATAGATCACAAGATTTCATATTTCAATACACATCCCATACATAGAGATAAAAATCATTCATATGGTGAACACCTGGTAACCGACATTAACAAGATGCATATATAAGAATAACCCTATCATTCCGGGACACCCTTCGGATAGGATATAAATTTCGAAGTACTAAAGCATCCGGTACTTTGGATGGGGTTTGTTAGGTCCAATAGATCTATCTTTAGGATTCGCGTCAATTAGGGTTTTTGTTCCCTAATTCTTAGATTACCAGACTTAATAAAAAGGGGCATATTCGATTTCGATAATTCAACCATAGAATGTAGTTTCACGTACTTGTGTCTATTTTGTAAATCATTTATAAAACCTGCATGTATTCTCATCCCAAAAATATTAGATTTTAAAAGTGGGACTATAACTCACTTTCACAGATTTTTACTTCGTCGGGAAGTAAGACTTGGCCACTGGTTGATTCATGAACCTATAACAATATATACATATATATCAAAGTATGTTCAAAATATATTTACAACACTTTTAATATATTTTGATGTTTTCAGTTTATTAAGTCAGCTGTCCTCGTTAGTAACCTACAACTAGTTGTCCACAGTTAGATGTACAGAAATAAATTGATAAATATTATCTTGAATCAATCCATGACCCAGTGTATACGTATCTCAGTATTGATCACAACTCAAACTATATATATTTTGGAATCAACCTCAACCCTGTATAGCTAACTCCAACATTCACATATAGAGTGTCTATGGTTGTTCTGAAATATATATAGATGTGTCGACATGATAGGTCGAAACATTGTATACGTGTCTATGGTATCTCAAGATTACATAATATACAATACAAGTTGATTAAGTTATGGTTGGAATAGATTTGTTACCAATTTTCACGTAGCTAAAATGAGAAAAATTATCCAATCTTGTTTTACCCATAACTTCTTCATTTTAAATCCGTTTTGAGTGAATCAAATTGCTATGGTTTCATATTGAACTCTATTTTATGAATCTAAACAGAAAAAATATAGGTTTATAGTCGGAAAAATAAGTTACAAGTTGTTTTTGTAAAGGTAGTCATTTCAGTCGAAAGAACGACGTCTAGATGACCATTTTAGAAAACATACTTCCACTTTGAGTTTAACCATAATTTTTGGATATAGTTTCATGTTCATAATAAAAATAATTTTCTCAGAATAACAACTTTTAAATCAAAGTTTATCATAGTTTTTAACTAACTAACCCAAAACAGCCCGCGGTGTTACTACGACGGCGTAAATCCGGTTTTACGGTATTTTTCGTGTTTCCAGGTTTTAAATCATTAAGTTAGCATATCATATAGATATAGAACATGTGTTTAGTTGATTTTAAAAGTCAATTTAGAAGGATTAACTTTTGTTTGCGAACAAGTTTAGAATTAACTAAACTATGTTCTAGTGATTACAAGTTTAAACCTTCGAATAAGATAGCTTTATATGTATGAATCGAATGATGTTATGAACATCATTACTACCTTAAGTTCCTTGGATAAACCTACTAGAAAAGAGAAAAATGGATCTAACTTCAACGGATCCTTGGATGGCTCGAAGTTCTTGAAGCAGAATCATGACACGAAAACAAGTTCAAGTATGATCATCACTTGAAATAAGATTGTTATAGTTATAGAAATTGAACCAAAGTTTGAATATGATTATTACCTTGTATTAGAATGATAACCTACTGTAAGAAACAAAGATTTATTGAGGTTGGATGATCACCTTACAAGATTGGAAGTGAGCTAGCAAACTTGAAAGTATTCTTGATTTTATATAACTAGAACTTGTAGAATTTATGAAGAACACTTAGAACTTGAAGAAAGAACTTGAGAGAGATCAATTAGATGAAGAAAATTGAAGAATGAAAGTGTTTGTAGGTGTTTTTGGTCGTTGGTGTATGGATTAGATATAAAGGATATGTAATTTTGTTTTCATGTAAATAAGTCATGAATGATTACTCATATTTTTGTAATTTTATGAGATATTTCATGCTAGTTGCCAAATGATGGTTCTCACATGTGTTAGGTGACTCACATGGGCTACTAAGAGCTGATCATTGGAGTGTATATACCAATAGTACATACATCTAAAAGCTGTGTATTGTACGAGTACGAATACGGGTGCATACGAGTAGAATTGTTGATGAAACTGAACGAGGATGTAATTGTAAGCATTTTTGTTAAGTAGAAGTATTTTTATAAGTGTATTGAAGTCTTTCAAAAGTGTATAAATACATATTAAAACACTACATGTATATACATTTTAACTGAGTCGTTAAGTCATCGTTCGTCGTTACATGTAAGTGTGGTTTTGAAACCTTTAGGTTAACGATCTTGTTAAATGTTGTTAACCCAATGTTTATAATATCAAATGAGATTTTAAATTATTATATTATCATGATATTATCATGTATGAATATCTCTTAATATGATATATATACATTAAATGTCTTTACAACGATAATCGTTACATATATGTCTCGTTTAAAAATCATTAAGTTAGTAGTCTTGTTTTTACATATGTAGTTCATTGTTAATATACTTAATGATATGTTTACTTATCATAGTATCATGTTAACTATATATATATATCCATATATATGTCATCATATAGTTTTTACAAGTTTTAACGTTCGTGAATCACCGGTCAACTTGGGTGGTCAATTGTCTATATGAAACATATTTCAATTAATCAAGTCTTAACAAGTTTGATTGCTTAACATGTTGGAAACATTTAATCATGTAAATATCAATCTCAATTAATATATATAAACATGGAAAAGTTCGGGTCACTACAACCGTTACCTCTGACATCTGATTCTTATGGCCATTTTTGTCCTTTGAAAATTGTCATTTTCCCTTGTTGAATAGCTGCAACTAAAGGCCAATAACTTCTGAAATTATCCTCATTACCTATTATGTTTTGGACATAAGCTTGGAAGTTGACATGTCCAATAAAGAAGAATGTTTTTAATCTTTGACCATTTGTCATTGATTACTAAAAGAGGTAATTGCAGATTTTTGTCTCTTGACAAACCATTATCTTCCAAAAGCTTCATCAACCTTTCTTAATCACTTGTCATTCAACTTATGGGAGTTTCTTGCCTTTTAGAACATTTTTACAACTTAAATGAACTAGTTTGAGTCTAGTTTGAACATAATGATTCTTGTTACAACTTGACTAAACTTGAGCTAATTACATTTTCATACAAATAATGATACATAAAATCAATGGGAGAGCAACTCTTTAATTGGGACTTTAGTGACCATTATTAGTATGTTTAAATGACACTATGCATTAGGATAAAGAGATATGACACTTGAGTATTTTAGTCTAAATCAAGCTTAAGGTGTCATTAAGATGTCATTAGGTGTGATTAGTAAAAATTGACATCTTTTTGGTTCAAAACTGTTTTGAGATCAAAAAGGGCAACTATTATAAGTGTGTTTAAGATGGCTTCATAAATTATAGATGGCTCAAAGTGGTTTATCTTAAAGTGGATGAATTTGGTAACAGTGAAAACTGCGGTCGGGTTACGATCGTCCGTGAAGTCAGCTGTAGATTTACAGTTTTAGAAAAACTTAAACTCGTTGATTCAGGACACACACACGGATGGTTTCATTGTCGACTGTAGTACAGCCGTGTAGCATTTTTACCAAGATAATTACTTATGTGTTGGTCTTTTGCTAGAGATATTTTAGGCTTTTTAACTCATGTCGTCCTACATATGATTAACTACTAGGTTCTTGTATGTCATCATAAAAACAAGGTGATTAACTTTTGAATATTATGTGTTGAATCTTAACCAACAGTCCTTGCTCCAAGTCATGCTTCCATCTCGTATGGTCTCGATCGTCGTTTGTTTGTGACGTTTTATTCATGCAATTGTTATTCTAAATGCCATACATACTAAAAACATAAAATAGTTATGCCCGAAATCGAGCGTACAAACATAAAGTAATAGAGTATCATAAGTAATTATCCAAGATATTCCAGAAATAAATACAGTCATGGCTGAGGTGGTGGGTACGGAGGGGAGTAGATTACACTGGTGCGCGGCCTTGTCAGGTTTCTCAATGCAGACTGACCCTCATCGGTCATCTCCTCATCTGTGGTGAATTGTTGTGCCAATTCCACCATGTTCACACCTGAGGATACCCTGAACTGTATCTCGTTCGATTGTGCGATCATCCCTGTAAGTGATGAGGTGCTAGTGTAAACCATAGGCCCTGTACACCAACCCATAACTTCCTGCAAATCCCTACCCCACTGTGGATTAACATCTATACCATCTATACGCTGCGCGATCCCCTCAGTCGTATACCGGTGCGCAGCCTAATCCCATACCGATTCCTAAGCATCGGTGGATGTATCTCTATTAGTGTTCAAATGAGAGGTGTCGAACAGGTTGTCGACAAAACCCGCAGCCCCTGTGCTCTGTTCCCTATGAGGATATGGAAGGACATTGAGCTTCCTGCCTGCGTAATGTGTAAAATGATCCAACTCTCATGTCCTGGTAGATCCCCCATGTGGTAGTGGTATGGCGGAAACCATGGCCTATCACCTTCCCCAACTGATGAGTGTCAGCGGGTGTCAGTTGGCCGTCCCTGTGTGGTGGGATCATCCTCATCCCTTGATTCCTCAGAACCCCACCGTCTCCTACGATCTCTCGTCCTGGTATCAGGTCTGAACCCTGTTACTCTAACCCCTGGTACTGTCCGGCCTTCAAAATCAGGTATAGCTGAATTAGCTGTAATGATCAACTGTTCACCCTCAATACGAATGTATTCCTAAGTTTTCAGTAGCCTATACCCTATTTCTTCCGACTCGCCCCGATTCTATATCCAAACCACTCAATACTCCCCAAAACACGCATTCGACGAAGGAGTTTAGCAACAACGGCGCCCAAAACTGGCACAACTGTCCTAGCTGAATCCTTCTCCTAAGTAAATGCCTGGGCCAGGAGGTGTGCGACTTGCATATTCTGGTTGTGCATCATGGCGTGCATCAGTCGTATATGTTTAATGGTAACAGCACTACCATGTTGGGCTTTTGGTTGAAGGGTTTTAGTTATGAGGTGGTGAAGGATGTGGTGTACGGGATTGATGAATTTTGACGCCTTTTTACTTGATCTCCACAGCTCATTATCGGAGGTGTATTCGCGCCAGAAATCTTGGTAGTCTATATTATTCAAGGTGGTGTACCCTCTCTTGAATAGGGAACTGTTGAGCTGTGACGGTTTGTACAGTTCCAAGTACCTTTCAAATCATGCAAGAGATAGGTGGTACGTCTGATTTTGGTGGGAAAAGTGGATACACTCTTGATCATTGTAATCCTCTGGATCAACGTTTGAGTCAAACCTCCAGGTTGCCATAAATTCTGCGTATGGCTCATTGTACGCTTTTTCATTTATCTCAAACAGGTTTTGCCAGGCTCTGTGTGTTCTCCCGTTTGCTTGAAAGTTCAAAATTGCCCTGAGCTGTTCGGCCCATCCACACTGTTCCATAATCGTCCAGTTAATATATTTGTTAGCCCCTTTTGGCCGGTTAATCCAGGTCCTCATAAATGGCTCATTCTCTATTGGATCGTCTTGCCCGAGGAGGTAGTGGGGCAACTCATATTCTGCTGGTAAGTGATTTGCCATCTGTAAAATCAAGTAACATAGGTTATGTTCTAAAAAGATTAAGACTTAGAATTTAATAATGCATATATTTTTCGAAAAAAATTCGAAATGAGGGCTTTAAAAATGACATTTTCCAAATTCCTGTTATAGTCAAATATAGCCAAAATTATCACAAACAATATCTAATCCAACTACAAACTTATTTTTAAGCAAAATTCAAAGCGTACCCGTGATTACAATAAATAATGCTAAAAATAATTATTATAGCAAGTTAGTCGTAATAAGCAATTTTGATCAATATGTGATGATTTTTAAGCATACAATGGTTCTAATGACGATTGTTGATTACCTTAAATATTTTTAATCACTAAACTTGAGCTATAACATTCTTACGTCGAAGATTAAGGCCTTATTACCGAAAAATATTTATTTTGTTCAAAACGTACAAAATAAGGAAAATCA
The DNA here is from genome assembly GCF_046630445.1 of Rutidosis leptorrhynchoides. Taxonomy (NCBI): domain Eukaryota; kingdom Viridiplantae; phylum Streptophyta; class Magnoliopsida; order Asterales; family Asteraceae; genus Rutidosis; species Rutidosis leptorrhynchoides. The sequence goes on from NC_092336.1 coordinate 339,915,584, forward strand.
AAGACTAAGCTACATTTTCATGAGCAAATCAATGATATCTTTATTTGGACTTGTTTTAAGGCAATCCTAAGCTTTAAAAATGTTTTAACTCTAGGAAAAACCCTAATCCTAATTAAGTGTAGTTTAACCAAAATGTCAAATTTAAGCAAACAAGCATATATTGTTTCAAAATTAGTTTCTAGGCATTCTAAATGAATCACTAAGCCTAATTAAGCTAGCAAAACATCAATTTTCCAAGAATTTCACCAATTTCTGCCCTAAAATCTTAACTAACGAATAGAGAGCTAAAAACTATCCAAAGTGCTTCAATCGAACCTAAAAACTAACACACAACAATCACATTATCTAAATAAGCATAAAGGAATCCAAAATTTGGCATAAAACACATTTTTTCTCAAAAGTTAAAATTTTGACTTTGAGAGAGAATTCGAATTTTGACCAAGAAAGAGTACCTTTTACACCAAATTGATGATGGAAACGTGTTTAAAGGGCACGAGAGAATCAGATTTGAGCTTCGAATCGTTAAAATTGATCAAGATTTGAGGATGGTGGGGTGGTGTGTGCTCGTCGGCCATGGGGTGCAGAGGAGGGAGGAGAAGAACAAAAAGAAAAGAAGAAAAGAAGGAGAAAGGAAAGAAAAGGAGAAAGAAATTCGCCCGTGTGGCTCGCGGGCTTATTTTCCCTACCCGACTCGCAAAATTTTTATATTTTTCTAATTTTAATATTTTAACTATATTAATAAGAGGTAAATAAAAAAATTGCTTCGGATCTTAATCCGGTTATTTTTTTATTAATTGAATTAAATTTTAAAAGATAAAGACAAACACACGGAGTAAAATTAAAATATTCTATTTTATTAATAACTCAAATTACACATGTTCCACAACTAAGTTCCAGAAATGACGCGGAAAGAAAGACAAGTTTAAAGCTTCTTTGACCATCCAGAGTAAATCAGGGGAGTGTACTAAAAATATTTCAAAATCACTTAACATCTTGCGCTCACGCTTTTGTAAATCTTCGATGTCGTCCATAAATTTAACCAAAGCCCTTCTAACTTTTTTAACGTCTGAAATTCCGTCCCTTGGTCCAGTATCTCGATAATTAAATTCAAAAAGAAGTTTTGACACCGTGTCTTGAAATAAAAGATCTTCCGCGCAGTCAGTATCACCGATAGTAAATTTAAAATTTGTAGATATTTCCCGAATGATCTTCCTTTGCGGGGTTGTAAATGGAAATTTTGACATAGTGAGGATTTGTACGAGTTCAGAATATATTTCCTTTCTTTTTGCGAAGAAATTCTGATGTATTCTTTCCTCGGTGGAATCCGGACAAACTTCAATTAATCTTTTGATAAGAAATGAGGCTGGATCAAAGTAAAAAAAAATCTCGATTTCCATATTTTGAAATAGGGTTAGGGTTCTTGCTTTCAGCCCAAAATTCTAATTCAGAAATCATTGCGAAGACATAACCGTTTATATGAATTGAAGAAACTTCCTTATTGGTGAAGTGAGGGAGAAAGCTGACGAATGACTCTAAATCGAATTTGAAATCAATTTCCGCATCCCTATACTTGACAAAAATATAATCCCCACATTCTTTTAACAGTTTGTAAAGAGAACGAACTTGAGAACGCAACTCTTTTAACATATTGATTTGAAATGTTGAGAACGGGAAGTCTGAGGAATAGAGTTGCCTAATGAATTCTATATAGACGTCTAACCTTCTTCTAGGATTTAACAGATTTCCAGTAAACGGAGCTTTTGTTTTATCAGTGTTTCGTTTCTCTTTTGGGACATATTCAAACAAGTCTGGATAATTGAAAATAGTCGGATATTCTTCCCGTATTTCATCTTCCATAATCAGGAGTTCATTAAGGCAGTCTCTCTTTTGGATAGTGAAGAGGGTCGAATCCTGGTTCGTTTGAGTAAAACTATTCCAAAAGCAATGAAATCTCTAAGTCAGATAAAATTATTCGGCTTTTTGGACACAAGGATCAAGAACTAATTCTTGATTAGATTCATCAGGGTTTAGATTTATTTTTGTTTTGAAAAGAAAAACTTCTCCGGTTTCTGAAGTTGTGGGAGAGCAACTGCCATTCGCACTTTCTTCGTAGTCGGTTAAGTTGAAATCTACAGAAATTAATACCATAATTAATATTTTATTTTTATAGTTTTGAAAAGGGTTTACTGTAATGGCGACTTTAAATCATATACTGACAAACTCTCTGTTTGTTAAGCATGTGTGGTTCCAGTCAATTTATCTTTGAAACAAGTGGCCAGGCCGACAAAGGAGAGGCATGATCCTTTTGGTTCCAATATAATTGGAGACTGTTCAGAAAATCCAACAACCAAGTCCGTGTATAATTGTCTTTCTTAGACACCACTCAAGAGTCTCAGATATTTCGACAGAATCAACGATTACCTTAACAGACAGAAAATAAGTCCCCGGCAGCGGTGCCAAAAACTTACTACCATCATGATATGGCCAAAACAGACGGTTTTATTTTTGCGGTGTCGTTAGGTCGCAACACGCCAGAATTATCTACCACAAGGGAGTAATGGTTTTATCTTTTATATTTAGCTGGGATTTCCTAGCTATAACTCACCTACTTGTCTTCCTTTTTACGAGTAAGTGGTAAATATAACTCAGGTTCGTATTTTTATATGTTTGCTCAGTAACGTGGGACAAAAGTGCCTATATAGTTAACCCTAGTGACAAGAGGTGATAGTTTAAGATTAACTACAAATATATTAGTATAACTATAAAGATAAGGATAGATAGGTCTGAAGAATAGGGTTCTGACGGGGAAATATCACGAGAGTTGACTTCCTAGAATAAACACTAAACCTCAATCAACTGGGCTTTGAACCTAACTGATTTGTCACTAAGAGTTTAGGCCTTGAAGATTCTGGCTAAGACGGATATCCCTACTCCCAACGTTAACCTGGGGGGTTTAAACGACCTTATAGAAGGAATCCTAGGTACATGAACAAAGTGGTATATCCCTAAAGGAAAGTCTCATCTTTTCTTAATCTTAGTTGGTTTAACTAAAGTAATATTCCACCACTTAATACTATGCTAAGCCTTAACATTAATAGATGTGCAATCTTAGATATTCTAAGGTACTGCTAATTGGATTAGAAGTCTCTCCTTTGCGATCACTTATTCAACCCCGGATCATCTTACAACATCTCAAGAACGTTGCTTCTGACGCGAATCATGCTTCTAAGCAGACTAGTGTTCACTGAACTCTATATTGTCTACTCTAATCACAACTTAAATGGGCAGCTCTTCTTTGACGAATAAATGTTTTATCCGTACGTAGGTACTATATCCCTATTGTGACGTTAAACACACATAACTACTTACCCGTATCCTAGGGTTGATTAGGTTGTAATACTAGGTTATAGCCACGTGAATAAGCGGAAAGGGTGATCCGTAAATTAAACTTCCAAACCGTCAATTTTTCAGCATAACAATAGCATAAGTTTCAGATAACGTATTCAACATATTTTCCGCTCGGAGGTGAAAAGGCCTTGAAAGCTCTAGTGAGAGAGAGTGTATTGTAGTGAGAGTGAAGAGAAGTGTGTTGAAATTGGATGACAAAAAGCCTTTAAATAGAATTGAATTTTGCCTGCAAATGCCTGGCAGGCCGTTTGGCAACCCGTTTGGAAGGCCGTTTGCACAGCCCGTTTGCCAAGCCAGCCCGTTTGCAGGGGCCGTTTGATCTGGGTGTTTGGTAGGCCGTTTGCCATACTAGAAGGCCGTTTGGCAAGCTGTTTAGCTTGCTGATTCCTTGGATCGTAGCTTGATTTCTTGTCTTTCACCATTTTCGCTCTAGAATCTTCGTTTTAGCTCCTATTTTCTTGATTCTTCGTGCATCGTCTTCGTAATTACTTTACCTACAAATCTAACTTAAAAAGTGATTATTTTGTCGACAAAGTTTTGAACTTTATGCTTTTAGGACTTAATATCGGGGGTAAAAACATGACTTTTTAGCCGATATCATACATCTACACGAGTCTTATACTCTTGACCAATGTCTTGATCTAGTCCTATGATAATTCCCTATGTACTTTATAGTATTTCAAATGGGTTCATACCTTGACCAATGTATACATACAGATAATTAATTACTTTATAAATTTTGACTTTATATTTTAATCACGTTTATTGGTGGAAGGACGATAATAACGAGGTTTAATATCATAGACGGAGAGCGAATACGAAACGATAATCATCGCTAACTAACATTAATAAATCATGGCAAACAATCAAGCAATTACTCACACATCATGGCAACAAGCGTTTCTAATATTAATAAATCATAAACATCGAACAAGAATATCATCGCTAACTAACATTAATAAATCATGGATATTACCGAATAATGTCGGCAGAATAACACTTGTATTTCTTCATAATATCCGTAGCGTTAAAATGCTCGATAGCTTCTACTACTAACAACGTACTAATCTCCTATTGATCACTTAGAGAGCGACAATAGAAAGATAATTACATTTCCTAATCTATGTACTTTTCTCTCTAGAATCTAGAGAGTGAAAGTAGAGAGAGAACTAATCTCCTACTGATCACTAACGAGCGACAATAGAGAGATATTTAGAGAGAAAAGTGAAGAAGGTGTGTGTTAAAATGATGGAATGAAGCCCCCATTTATAGAAAATACTTGGTGGCAAAGTTGTAAATAAGTTATGTCATACCCCGTCCTAATCCATCTGGACGAAGTCATCAACAGTTGGTCCCATAGCGAGGTACTGTCCTAAATATGCCATGAATGACTCCTTGTAATATCTTTAAAATGAGCAAATGCACAGCGGAAGATTTCTTTCATACCTGAGAATAAACATGCTTTAAAGTGTCAACCAAAAGGTTGGTGAGTTCATTAGTTTATCATAAACGATCATTTTTATCATTTTAATAGACCACCAGATTTTCATTTCCATTTCTCATAAATATACGTCCCATGCATAGAGACAAAAATCATTCATATGGATTGAACACCTGGTAACCGACATTAACAAGATGCATATAGAATATCCCCATCATTCCGGGACACCCATCGGACATGATAAAATCAAAGTGCTAAAGCATTCCAAATTCCAGAATGGGGCTTGTTGGGCCCGATAGATCTATCTTTAGGATTCGTGTCAATTAGGGGGTCTGTTCCCTAATTCTTAGGTTACCAAGCTAAAAGGGGCATATTCGGCTTCGATCCATTCAACCATATAATGTAGTTTCAATTACTTGTGTCTATTTCGTAAAACAGTTATAAAAATAGCGCATGTATTCTCAGTTCCAAAAATATATATTGCAAAAACATTTAAAAAGGGAGCAAATGAAACTCACAATACTGTATTTTGTAGTAAAAATACATATGACGACATTGAACAACTGAACAATGCAGGGTTGGCCTTGGATTCACGAACCTATATCATTCGTATATTTATATATTAAAACATATAATCGTAATTGAACAAAATTATATATTATATCCTAAATTATGTATTATATATATTTAATTTATGTATATATTCAAAATGATTAATATTTATATAGTTATATTAATATATACATCTGATTTGTAATATATTAAAAATACTTAATTTGTTATTTATGAATATTTATATAAAAATTGTTAATATGATTAATACATACTTATAACCTTAATAATATCTTTAAAACTTTTATTTTCATTTTAATGTTAATAATATTGATAATACTAATAATAATAATACAGATAGTTTTAGTGATTTTAAAATGATGATGGTTAATAATGATAAAAGTTTTTATTTATAACAATACTAATAATGGTAATTATATTAATAATAAAAATGATAATATTTATAATAATACTTATAAAATGATACTAATACTAATATTAATGAAAATAATAATAATATTAATAATCATAATCCTAGTCATAGTAATAAATATAATACATATATTAATAACACTGATAATTCTAAAATTCTAATAATAATAATAATAATAATAATAATAATAATAATAATAATAATAATAATAATAATAATAATAATAATAATAATAATATTGAGTAATAAGTAAACTACCTCAAAGAAGTAGTCCTTAAAAAAATGCCCAAGTCCGGGTTTGAACCCGCGACCCCCCACTAACCCGGTAACAACCTACACCAATACACTGTCATTGATTTTTCTGAACTAAAGAGGATTTTAAATCTTTTTAACTCGATTTCTGTTTCTTTTCCAAAAATCAGTTTTCTCTATAATCATCACCTAATCATCATCTAATAATCATTATGATCCTTTACATAACCATCATCATATAATCACCATCATTATCTTATCATACGATCATCGTCATTATCATATCATATGACTATCATCATTATCTTAATCGTAATCATAATCATAAATCATGAATCATAATCATTATATTCTTCGTTCGTTCTTTAACCTCGTCATCATTAATATCATAATATTTATAATCATCTTATTACCCTAATCTAATCTTTATCATTCTTCCTATACATCATCATCATCTAAAAGAACATCATCATCTTTATATTACCATCATCGTCATACTGTATCCCTAGTCATCGTCATATTATTTAAACGTGCATCATTAATATATGCGTATATCATCATCATCACTTCATACTCATATCGTTGTGTTTATATTATCATATCCATCATCTCAACATACTCTTGAATACCCATCACCGTTATCATACATCTCGACCCAATAGAAGAAAGGGATTCGGCCCAAAATCAACATGTCCATATTGTAAAGCCACTTAATTATTAATGGCCCAACATCTTGACAGCTAAATAACCAACTAATTCACGGGTCCAGTGTATGTTTTAGGATTGTAACAAAATCAAAAACGCCTAACTCATGTTTATCAATATAATACCTTTAATAAAACAAGTGGGGTTATAGTTTGATAGTTGTCCGCCATAAAGAAAAAGAATTCCGGAATCAATTTTTCATAGCTCATGATTCAATTTAAAAACAGAAGTACTAAAGTGTAGCTACAGCTTGGATGAACTGGAAGGAAACAGAAAAAAATAAATAAACAGTTGTTTCGGTTTCTTATTTCTTTAAAAATTGTACAGCAACATGTTCTATGGTATGATGATGGTTGTTGTTTGCGATATAAATGGAAACAAAAAAATAGCAATTACCAGTTGCAGCAAATTGCAGTATATATTCGATGGCTTTGGTGTCTGTTGAGCAGCGAATAACAATCGAATAAAAAGAAGTTGTTGTAAGGGTTCGGTGGTGGTTGTTTATGATAAATAAGAGGAGAGAGAGAGGTTGAGAGAGAGAAGAGAGAGGGGTTGTGTTGTGGTGATTCACGGTTTTTGGTGGTTCATGGTTTTAGAAAGAAAGACAAAGGTGATTGTTATATATCTAAAATCATGTATAATTTAAATAAAGGGGTGAGTTGATGTTGTTTACTCAACAAAAGCAACAATAATTCGAGCAGGCAAGGTGTGGGATTTTAATGGAATAAAAGAAATAGAAAGAAAATAAATAGATCAAACAAATAGATAGATTGATAGTTTTCTGATTTCACATGTGGGTGTGAATATTTTTATGAGTATGTATATGAATATTATATGTATATAATATAGATAGTGCCCAAATGATCATCCAGAAACAGAAACGATTATCTATTGCAAATTTGGTGGGGTTCGTACTAGACACAGTAAACGAATATTAAGATTGCAAATGTTTTGTTTGAGTACATGAAAGTCAATATATATCAATATATATGTGAACTTAGATAATGCTTAAATGAATGGAAACAAAACTATCAGTTAAATCACGGAGTATGTGATTGATTAGTGGCGAATTATTTAAGGTAAAGTAATTACTCTTTACGAGAAATATCTGTAACTAATCAAGTCCCACTACATTTGCCATACTTATATAAAATATTATGGATATGGATTGCTAACTAATTAAAGTTGGGTCTAGAGGACACAAACAATTTGCTAAAGAATTTTAATGGGGTCATTGATTAAACAAGTGTACAGACCATGGTTTCTCAAAAGTTGAGTGGGTTTAATAGGATGGAGTGATCGATATATATAATCATTCAATTTTAGTGAAGTAAAGACAAGTTGTTAGAGTGATGTATACATATAACCATAATAAAATAATAATGCTAGCAGTGTGATTAAACGAATGCAAACACAGTAATCAGATAATTTCATAATAATAATAATTAAAATATAAACGTGTAAATTGTTAGCCGTCGTCTACTATTTTATTCACGAACAGAAATTCGTGCTCTGTTGCTAAATCAGTGGCGGATAAAAGTCTTCGGAAAGAAAATCCCAAATTTTCTTATATTCATATAAGCTCGTAGTTTTACTTGTTTAATATCAATTGAAATAATAAACGAGTGTAACTATCGTTTACTAAATAAATTCAAAACCATATATATATTCAATATACTTTATTTATGTATATAGATATGTTTTAGATAATAATTATTATAATATCATATTTCATAACAACAACATATAATACTTCAAATTATATTTCAAATTATTATTTATATATATACACATTCATTTACAATTAATTGTTCGTGAATCATCGGAAACGGTCGAAGGATAAATGCGTATATGAAAATAGTTCAAAAATTTTGAGACTCAGTTTAACATACTTTGCTTAACGTGTCGAAATCATATAAAGATCAAGTTTAAATTTGGTCGGAAATTTTCGGGTCGTCACAGTACCTACCCGTTAAAGAAATTTCATCCCGAAATTTAGGTGAGGTCGTCATGGCTAACAATAAAGATGTTTTCATGACGAATATGAGTTTTAGAATAGAGTTTTATCACCATTGAGTAATATGGATAAAACAATTTGATCATGTGAAGTGTACGAGTAAAGTTGTCACAAAAGAGTGAAATAAGCTAATAGACATTCGTCTTTACTTTTGACGTAGTCACGTTTGAATTTAGAAAATAAGGTGCGTCTTTAATTTTGACGTTGTCTTGGTTGAATTCCAGAATTCAAGGAATTTAAAGAAAATCTTCGAAATCTAAATAAGATCTGATTCTTTGGTGAAAACGGAAATTAAGATCTCTTTAATTAAATGCGATGATCTGCCTCGATTGCTCTATCAAGTAATTTCATTATAAATTTACCTCTTCCATTTAATTATTCTCACCATTCCTATACTTTCTTCCCAAATCCATACATCTAAAAATTGTAACAATGCTTAATCCAGTTCTGATCCTTGTTCTTATTCTGACTATCGTATCTGTCTTTATTCTTTTCCAACTCCCACTGGAGGATTCTATTCACTTCTACTATTATCTTGGGGTTATAGTATTTTTCATTCTCCTGTGTCTTTATATTGCTATACGTATTGATATACACGGTTTGTAATTCCTGTGTTGTTACTGAGCTTTATATTTTCCCTTATATTTAGAAGTTCCATGCTTTTGTTTTCTCTTCCCGACTTCTAGTCAAGCGAATAACGATCTAGAATTCGTAGGTATAGAGTTTCGAAGGATTATGATATTTTAAGCAGAAAGGAACGTAATAGCACGATTTGATTTGTCAAATTACTAGATTCCCTGAGGACAGAACTATCAAGAATATATTTTCTTGATATGTTCGGAGGTTGAACAGATTAAATGAGTCGTGTAACATGGCACATGATGATGGTATGATCTACTGTGAACCGTCATCACGTTTCATTAGAAACTCAGCATGACTTACTATAATATAATCACGTTGGCCATGCGCCATTATATTATACTAACTCATGCTTCAATTCCCTACACTTCTCCAGAATTCATTCCTAATTTATGCTTAATTTTTACAGAAGTTTCCAATATAATGTAATACAGATAGCATTAAGAGGTATATAATTTTGGACGAGAATATTTATGAAAATATCTTCAAAAACATCGAAGATATTTATGATGATATTTTGGAATTTCTAAGTTTGAAAGTTTATGAAGAAAAATTTTCCGCAAGATTTTAACATGACTTCGGGGCAAGATATACGCTGAAGACTTCATTGGATATAGCATTACCTGGATTCTTTGAATATAGGATATGATCCTTGTATTTGTCCTTGGTCTCCTTCATGGTTTGCTCAATCCATTTTTCAGTACTAAATTTTCTATCGAGTGTTCCCAACACTCCATTCTTTTCTCATCACTTTTGGCCATTAAGACCATTTACTACATGCTGCTTCGTCAGCATTTTCAATTTTAACGGATCTGGATCATTGGTTATCAAACCGAGGGGTTTCAAGAGAATTATGTTTTTAGATGATTAAACGCTGATTTCTGGTAATTGGTATGGCAATTCTCGTTACAAGGTGCGGATGAGTTCATGATAAGACTTCAATAGATAAATATAGTGATTTGTCGGAGAGATTTAAACCAAGGAGCAACGAGGTTGCTGGTACATCTGCTGGTGATTTGGTGGAATATAAAAGGTTCTCCGATAGCAATAAAAGAGCTCGCATATATATCAAGGTTATAATAAGGTTGTTTCGAATAAAAAGTCGAAGTTGACTTGCTGGAGCTGTGACAAAATTGGCTAATTTGAAAAGGGATTGCAAAGTTATTTTTGGTAATAACAACTCCCAAAGAGATAGCACATATACGTTTTAAACATTTACTCAGATTCCGAGTATTTTCAGGTACATAACTATATGCATCAATCTTTTCTTCCGTAGATGAAGTGCGATTGGTTCATCCTCTCGATTGAAGTGTTTTCAAGAATTATGAAATGTTTGAACGTAGATTGGAATCATCAAGATATAAATGAGGTTTAAAATGAAATCAAGTGGCAGACTTGAAGAATTGTTTAGTTTCGTATGTTATAATCAATATTTTAATTCATTTTAATTATCCAATGTTTTCCTCATTATGTAATTTGTTGGATTCTGATAAGTCAAAATCCAAATATGAAATCGAATAAAAATGGTTATTCTGTGGTGAACGGATTTGTATATCTGTGGATGTAAGTAGGATAGTAAATGACTGTTGAATCAGATTCGAAGAATATACAGTGTAACTTATTAATGTGAAACTAAATATTCCTCGGGTATTACCTACCCGTTAAAATATTTTCACCATTATCAGTTTGTAACAAAGAATTTTTAGTTACCATCTTTATGAAAACATATATACATATATATTTTCTTCAGATGTAATCATGGATTTAATGAGTTAATATGATATTAAACTCATATGATTTTTGGTTTGAGCTAGAATAAGTAATCTCTAAAACTATTAGGAACCACATATTCTTCGCAAAATATTTCTTCAATGAAGTTATGGATCAATACTTCATCGTTCATTGTTATTGGTACTCTTTGGTATCTATGGTGCGTATGATTTTGATGTTCGAGGTATAGATTGTGATGTCGAGACGTGTGATGCAGATGTTGCTGTTGGCGGTGGTGATGATACTGTTAATGTTGCTGATGGTGGTACAGTTGGTGCCAGTGATGTTGCTGAAGCTGGTACGTTTTGCACCATATTTTTCAAGGCTACAACTCGGGCGCGAAGCTCGTTGACTTATTACTCTGGGATTATTGTCGGTAAGAATGAGCGAATGAATAAGATTTAGAATTTGAGATAGTATATAATCATGACGAGATATTCTGGAAATGAGAGAGAAAATGGTATTATGAACAGGTTCGCCGGTAAGTGCTTCAGGTTTTTCGTGAAGAGGTGAATTCGGTTGGTGGAAAGGATTGACTTATTCTCGTCTTCATTGATTAAGTTGACTATGGACTCATCAGATGAATTGGGAGTGGCTGATTGGTTGATTCATTCTGGTGTCACTGCTTTCGGAGATTAGGTGAAAATCTATATCGGAATAGCGATCGAAATCTGACGAACTTGAACTGGTTGTAGAATTCATCTTGCACGGTAAGATAAAGAATTTTTCGATATGAAATGATTTTCAGATATCGGATTATATTTTATCTACATAGAATACTTATATATAGTACCGAAGATCCCGTAGTTTACGGAGGGAATTTAGGAAACGTGTCAGACAAGGTCTAACGTGATGGAATATGAATTCGTCTGTACATCATCTATACAATAATTGCAATAAGACATGTCGAGACCGAAAATGATAAGTACATATTTTTTAACAAGGAATGATATACAAAGTTTCTAACATGCAGACCAGGTTCATGTCCAGACTTATTAATATAACTTAACAACTACTAGGTCGAAGTCCAGACTCATTATTGCATCCTAACAACTACCAGTTAGACACACTAATACAAGACCTGGTTCGCTAAGACCACCGCTCTGATATCACATGTCATACCCCGCCTAATCCATCTGGACGAAGTCATTAACATTTGGCCCCATAGCGAGGTACTGTCCTAAATATGCCATGAATGACTCCTTGTAATATCTTTAAAATGAGCAAATGCAAAGCGGAAGATTTCTTTCATACCTGAGAATAAACATGCTTTAAAGTGTCAACCAAAAGGTTGGTGAGTTCATTAGTTTATCATAAACGATCATTTTTATCATTTTAATAGACTACAAGATTTTCATTTCCATTTCTCATAAATATACGTCCCATGCATAGAGACAAAAATCATTCATATGGATTGAACACCTGGTAACCGACATTAACAAGATGCATATAGAATATCCCCATCATTTCGGGACACCCATCGGACATGAAAAAAATGAAGTACTAAAGCATTCCAAATTCCAAAATGGGGCTTGTTGGGCACGATAGATCTATCTTTAGGATTCGCGTCAATTAGGGGGTCTGTTCCCTAATTCTTAGGTTACCAAGCTAAAAGGGGCATATTCGGCTTCGATCCATTCAACCATATAATGTAGTTTCAATTACTTGTGTCTATTTCGTAAAACAGTTATAAAAATAGCGCATGTATTCTCAGTCCAAAAATATATATTGCAAAAGCACTTACAAAGGGAGCAAATGAAACTCACAATACTGTATTTTGTAGTAAAAATACATATGACGACATTGAACAACTGAACAATGCAGGGTTGGCCTTGGATTCACGAACCTATATCATTCGTATATATATATATATATATATATATATATATATATATATATATATATATATATATATATATATATATTTATATATATATATATATTAAAACATATAATCATAATTGAACAAAATTATATATTATATCCTAAATTATGTATTATATATATTTAATTTGTGTATATATTCAAAATGATTAATATTTATATAGTTTATTAATATATATATCTGATTTGTAATATATTAAAAATACTTAATTTGTTATTTATGAATATTTTTATAAAAATTGTTAATATGATTAATACATACTTATAACCTTAATAATATCTTTAAAACTTTTATTTTCATTTTAATATTAATAATATTGATAATACTAATAATAATAATACAGATAGTTTTAGTGATTTTAAAATGATGATGGTTAATAATGATAAAAGTTTTTATTTATAACAATACTAATAATGGCAATTATATTAATAATGATAATGATAATATTTATAATAATACTTATAAAATGATACTAATACTAATATTAATGAAAATAATAATAATATTAATAATCATAATCCTAATCATAGTAATAAATATAATACATATATTAATAACACTGATAATTCTAAAATTCTAATAATAATAATACTAATAATAATAATAATAATAATAATAATAATAATAATAATAATAATAATAATAATAATAACAATAATAATAATAATAATGAGTAATAAGTAAACTACCTCAAAGAAGTAGTCCTTAAAAAATTCCCAAGTCCGGGTTTGAACCCGCGACCTCTCGATAACCCGATAACAACCTAAACCAATACATTGTCATTGATTTTTCTGAACTAAAAAGGATTTTAAATCTTTTTAACTCGATTTCTGTTTCTTTTCCAAAAATCAGTTTTCTCTATAATCATCACCTAATCATCATCTAATAATCATTATGATCCTTTACATAACCATCATCATATAATCACCATCATTATCATATCATACGATCATCATCATTATCATATCATACGACCATCGTCATTATCTTAATCGTAATCATAATCATAAATCATGAATCATAATCATTATATTCTTCGTTCATTCTTTAACCTCGTCATCATTAATATCATAATATTTATAATCATCTTATTACCCTAATCTAATCTTTATCATTCTTCTTATACATCATCATCATCTAAAAGAACATCATCATCTTTGTACTACCATCATCGTCATACTGTATCCCTAGTCATCGTCATGTTATTTAAATGTGCATCATTAATATATGTGTATATCATCATCATCACTTCATACTCATATCGTTATCTTTATATTATCGTATCCATCATCTCAACATACTCTTGAATACCCATCACCATTATCATACATCTCGACCCAACAGAAGAAAGAGATTTGGCCCAAAATCAACATGTCCATATTGTAAAGCCACTTAATTATAAATGGCCCAACATCCTGACAGCCCTATAACCAACTAATTCACGGGTCAAGTGTATGTTTTAGGATTGTAACAAAATCAAAAAAATGTCAAACTCATGTTTATCAATATAATACCTTTAATAAAACAAGTGGGGTTATCGTTTGGTAGTTGTCCGCCATAAAGAAAAAGAATTAATTAATCAGTTTTTCATGGCTCATGATTCGATTTAAAAATAGAAGTACTAAAGTGTAGCTACAGCCTGGATGAACTGGAAGGAAACAGAAAAAACTAAATAAACAGTTGGTTCAGTTTCTTTTTTCTTTAAAAATTGTACAGCAACATGTTCTATGGTATGATGATGGTTGTTGTTTGCGATATAAATGGAAACATAAAAATAGCAATTACCAGTTGCAGTGAATTGCAGTATATATTCGATGGATTTGGTGTGTGTTGAGTAGTGAATAACAATTGAATAAAAAGAAGTTGTTGTAAGGGTACGGTGGTGGTTGTTTATGATAAATAAGAGGAGAGAGAGAGGTTGAGAGAGAGAAGAGAGGGGTTGTGTTGTGGTGATTCACGGTTGAACCTGAACAGAATGAAACAGTAAACGAGTAGTATAGTTTGATGTTGGTGATGTTTGATGAAGATTTTACGGTGGTGGTGCATTTGGAGAGGATAGTGATGATTGTATGTATTTATGATAGAAATAGAGATAGTAGGGTGGCTATAGTGTAGGTGAACCGTAGTTGGTGAGGAGGGTGAGGGTAGTGGTGGCCGTGAGATGAAGGTGGTGTTAATGGAGTTTGATGGGTTCTCGATGGCGGTGACTTGTGGTGATGGGTTAAATGGTGATGGGGTGGAGATCACAAAGGTGGTGATCGAGTGAGGGTTGTACCATTTAGGTGATCATGGGTGAAGGTGATAAGCCGGTTTATGGTGGTTCATGGTTTTAGAAAGAAAGACAAAGGTGATTGTTATATATCTAAAATCATGTATAATTTAAATAAAGGGGTGAGTTGATGTTGTTTACTCAACAAAAGCAACAATAATTCGAGCAGGCAAGGTGTGGGATTTTAATGGAATAAAAGAAATAGAAAGAAAATAAATAGATCAAACAAATAGATAGATTGATAGTTTTCTGATTTCACATGTGGGTGTGAATATTTTTATGAGTATGTATATGAATATTATATGTATATAATATAGATAGTGCTCAAATGATCATCCAAAAATATAAACGAATATCTATTGCAAATTTGGTGGGGTTCGTACTAGACACAGTAAACGAATATTAAGATTGCAAATGTTTTATTTGAGTACATGAAAGTCAATATATATCAATATATATGTGAACTTAGATAATGCTTAAATGAATGGAAACAAAACTATCACTTAAATCACGGAGTATGTGATTGATTAGTGGTAGTGGCGAATTATTTAAGGTAAAGTAATTACTCTTTACGAGAAATATCTGTAACTAATCGAGTCCCACTACATTTGTCATACTTATATAAAATATTATGGATATGGATTGCTAACTAATTAAAGTTGGGTCTAGAGGACACAAACAATTTGCTAAAGAATTTTAATGGGGTCAGTGATTAAACAAGTGTACAGACCATGGTTTCTCAAAAGTTGAGTGGGTTTAATAGGATGGAGTGATCGATATATATAATCATTCAATTTTAGTGAAGAAAAGACAAGTTGTTAGAGTGATGGATACATATAACCATAATAAAATAATAATGTTAGTAGTGTGATTAAACGAATGCAAACACAGTAATCAGATCATTTAATAATAATAATTAAAATATAAAAAAGTAAATTGTTAGCCGTCGTCTACTATTTTATTCACGGACTGAAATTCGTGCTCTGTTGCTAAATCAGTGGCGGATAAAAGTCTTCGGAAAGAAAATCCCAAATTTTCTTATATTCATATAAGCTTGTAGTTTTACTTGTTTAATATCAATTGAAATAATAAACGAGTGTAACTATCGTTTACTAAATAAATTCAAAACCATATATATATTCAATATACTTTATTTATGTATATAGATATGTTTTAGATAATAATTATTATTATATCATATTTCATAACATAAACATATAATACTTCAAATTATATTTCAAATTATTATTTATATATATATACATTCATTCACAATTAATTGTCCGCGAATCATCGAAAATGGTCGAAGGATAAATACGTATATGAAAACAGTTCAAAAATTTTGATACTCAGTTTAATAGACTTTGCTTAATGTGTCGAAATCATATAAAGATCAAGTTTAAATTTGGTGGGAAATTTCTGGGTCGTCACAAGTTATTGAAAACCCCTGGCAGACCGTTTGGCAGGCCGTTTGGCAGGCCGTTTGGCAAGCCGATTGGCAAGTCCATTTGCCAAGGCAATCTATTTTTCATGCCCCTTTGCTGGCAGACCGTTTTCCCTACTGGCAAGCCATTTGGCAAGTCGTTTTTGCTGGATCCTAACTTGTCTTTTACCGTTTTCGCTCTAGAATCTTCGTTTTAGCTTCGTTTCTAACGAATCTTGCAACGAAGCGTTCGTAATTGAATATCCTACAACTTGAGATTAAGGAAATAATTTTTTCTAAAAATTATAAAATAAGTTATTTAAACGCGAGTTAATCGTCTTAGCCGGTTTTGCACGTTTTTCCTCGTTTTTCATCCATTTTTAGTGATTCTTGAAACATAGCCTTTGTAATGTCATAAAATACCAACTGGAGCAAATAAATGCTTGTTTAGATGATAAATTCAATTACTTTATCATAAATGGAGCTAATATCGGGGGTAAAAACGTGACTATTTAGCCGATATCAAATATGTCACACTTAGACTTTGCTTGTCCTCAAGCATACCTCTCTTTTATTTTGAGTTCAAGGATGCTTCTGAGGGTTCCATTCTATTATT
Organism: Rutidosis leptorrhynchoides; assembly: GCF_046630445.1. Lineage (NCBI taxonomy): Eukaryota > Viridiplantae > Streptophyta > Magnoliopsida > Asterales > Asteraceae > Rutidosis > Rutidosis leptorrhynchoides. Next base: position 339,932,994 of record NC_092336.1, read on the forward strand.
CAAGTGGCTTGTTATTTATTAAGAGCAAAATCAGATTAACCATCTTCTAAAGGGTAGAAACTATCTCTGCAAACATGAGGGGAGGTTACATGACATTGGCTTCCTTACACGGGTCATTCAAATCACTCAAGTGTTTGGGGTTCCCTATCAATCTATAAAATGAATTCTCTCATAGCCAGTCATGTTGTAAGTATTTTCATAGGCTTGACCAAGAATCAAATCTCCACCAGTTAGATAAGGACGACACTTATCTTCTCCCTAATCATTCTTTCAAAAGGAAGAATGGGTTTAAAGGTTGGTTTGCAGAGAAAAGTGAAGGTTTTGATATGGCCAAAAGGGTGATTTTGAATCATTAAAATTTAGAGAGATTCAATAGATTTTGGTTTCATGAGGATATACTTTTTCTAGGAAAGATGATACTCTTTTTTTTAAGAGTTCCTTTAGAGGGTGCTGATTTTCAGCGAAGACTTTGCTTCTTTTCTGCAATCCTCCTGGATCACAATCTTCATTTGCTTGGGGGATCTATGATTTTATTTGAAGAATTTTCTCTTCTTTATTTTGAGACTTTGCTCAACAATTTTAATTTTTTTTTTTATTTTTTTGCATATCCCATCTTCATAATTTTGTCTATTTCTTCTTGTGCCCAGAGTGAGGTATTTCACCATAAATAGGTCTTTTTGACCTACCAAAAATAAACTGTAATTTTTCGACAAGTGTTTGAAGTAAACTTGGTCGATCTATCTCTTTGAATTTCTAGATTTTGGAAATCAGGAAGGAAAGAAGGTGGAATGGGTAATGTATTTGATAGTGAATTTGGGGGTGAGTATTTTCTGATTCATCAACTCTTTGGGATGAGTTGGTCGGTTTAAATGCGTTGAGTGGAAATGGAAATGGATGGTTTTTGTCTTCTCTATTCAGAACAATTTCGGAAGGAGTATCGCACCTACACCACGTATGGCACTTACTAACCATTGGCCTCGAAATGCATGTCAATGTCAAGTTCTAACTCTAAATGCTAACATCGGCACTCTCAACAGAAAAGATAGTGAAGCATTAAAAATGAATGCTTATTGGGCCATTTTTGGGGTGCCTTATAACAATTATATTGGATCGATAATGCCCAGTCATGCAATGCTCTTTTATAGAATCGGTTTATCGTTAAGAAGATTATGTCCTCATTTGTCTTAATTTTCAAACAAACACGTTTGATTTTCGAAAGTACTTTTTCAGAAAGTATCATGTAGCCAAAATTTTTGAAAATTTACGTTGAGGACAAAGAATCTAAATAGTAGGTGTACTTGAAAATCTTAGTAAATTTTTAAAGTAAGAACATTTTCCAAGCATCCCCTAGCTAATTACGGTGTACTACTGATAATGCTAAAAACTAACATATATTTCATAGCATTATCACTCAAGAAAGACAAGCTTTTAGTTGCAATTGTTCTATTTACAAGTGATATTCGTTTAAATAATAAAAGGTGAAGACAAAAGACAGATTCGACGAATTGAAGACGCAAATGACTAAAAAGCTCAAAAGTACAAAGTACAATCAAAGTGGTTCAAATTATTGATGAGAAACGTCTCAAAATTACAAGAGTACAAGACGCGAAACGCAAAATACAAGATATTAAATTGTACGCAAGGACGTTCAAAAATCCGGAACCTGGACCAGAGTCAACTCTCAACGCTCGACGCAACGGACTAAAAATTACGAGTCAACTATGCACATAAATATAATATAATATTTAAATAATTCTTAAAATTATTTATATATTATATATATATTTATAAACCGTCGGCAAGATGCAAACAAAGACATGTGAGCTCTCCCAGCTGGCCATGCGATCGCATGGCTTGGAAGAGTAAAATCCATGCGATCGCATGGCCCCATTTTTTCGGGTCAGGTCCTATAAATTCGCAGTTTTGGTTGATCAAAAACACATCGTTTTCTTCTCCTCAATCTCAACGTATATATATATATATATATATATATATATATATATATATATATATATATATATATATATATATATTATAATTTTAATTTTAATTTAATTTTAATTTTAAATTCTAATAATAAGGGTATGTTAGCGAATGTTGTAAGGGTGTAAGTCAAAATTCTGTCCGTGTAACGCTACGCTATTTTTAATCATTGTAAGTTATGTTCAACCTTTTTAAATTAATGTCTCGTAGCTAAGTTATTATTATGCTTATTTAATGCCGAAGTAATCGTGATGTTGGGCTAAATATTAAAATTGGGTAATTAGGCTTTGTACCATAATTGGGGTTTGGATAAAAGAACGACACTTGTGGAAATTAGACTATGGGCTATTAATGGGCTTTATATTAACAAAATGATACCTCGTTAATTTAATATATAGACTTATAATTTGACGTATTTATATATAACCACATACGCTTGACTGGATACGATGGGCGGGATATCTATAAATACGAATAATTGTTCATTTTACCGGACACGGAACTGGATTAATAGTTAATAGACTTGTTGAAACAGGGGTGGATTACATTCAAGGGTAATTGGTGTAATTGTTAACAAAGTAGTAAAACCTTAGACTACACGAAGTCGATAACCTGGTGTATTCATTAAACAAAGTATTAAGACCTTGTTACAATTCGAATCCCCAATTAGTTGGAATATTTGACTTCGGGAATAAGAATAATTTGACGAAGACCTCCGCATTTTATGATTATGACTGATGGACTATTATGGACAAAATCCGTATGGACATATCGAATAATCCAGGACAAAGGACAATTAACCCATGGTAATAAACTAAAAATTAACACGTCAAACATCATGATTACGGAAGTTTAAATAAGCATAATTCTTTTATTTCATATTTAATTGCACTTTTAATTATCGCACTTTTATTTACTGTCATTGTATTTAATTGCACTTTTAATTATCGTACTTTCTAATTATTGCACTTTATTTATTGTCATTTTATTTATCGCAATTCCATTATCGTTATTTACTTTACACTTTAAATTAAGTTGTATTTATTTTTAATATTTTACATTAGGTTTTAACTTCGACTAAAGTTTTAAAATCGACAAACCGGTCATTAAACGGTAAAAACCCCCTTTTATAATAATAATACTACATATATATATTTATATATTTGTTAAAAATATAGCGTTAAACTTGGCAAGTTCCCTGTGGACGAACCAGACTTACTAAAAACTACACTACTGTACGATTAGGTACACTGCCTATAAGTGTTGTAGCAAGGTTTAGGTATATCCATTCTATAAATAAATAAATATCTTGTGTAAAATTGTATCCTATTTAATAGTATTTTGTAGCAAAAATGTAACTATTTTGTATACACCTCTACGCACATCAACTACACCGCTATCCCACACTTAGAGGAACATTGTCCCTAATGTTCATTCTTAGATTTATGGAGCTAAACTCCCACACTTAGATTTTGAACATATTGGAAAATGTATCTAAGCTCAATATTGAGTTGGAATCCCACACTTAGTGATAAGCTTATGATAGGGTATAGTTTGATGATATAACGAAGCAGAATAAATAAACAAAGAGAAAGAAACGAACTACTCCCTTTGGGTGCGACTGTGAGCTGAGGATCTGAAGGTTGACTGAGTCGGAACCATCTTCTGTTGGATTCGAATTGATCTTCTTGAAGTGTACTCGAGCTCATTAGGGCGTTCTCATCCTCCATACAACATCCAACAATACTTGAAATGAAATAATCAAAGAGTTTCCTTGTTTTTTCATCATTATTCAAAGCGTCTCCACCAAATGCATCAATAACTGTCTATCACTTGTAAAAATAGAAAAGATCAAACCTAGACAGGTGATTAAGCTTTAGGCCGTAGACTCACTGATTTGCATTTTGATGAAAAAGTTATTTGAAAACTTGAGGGTTTCAAAATTAGGTTTTTGAAAATTCAACAAATCAGTGTATGACTAAAAAGGTTAATCTCACACTTAAAATGTTGACTGCCTTTCATTTTAAGACTTTTGAAATAATGTAATTAATTCACTTAAGCCCAAGACAAGTTGAAGAAGTGAATTCATCCTAAGAAACGTTGGAAATTTTATTTTTAGCTTCACTTTTCTCATTTATTCAATTAACCTAATTATCCTAATCTAACTACTACTAAATCTATAGAAAAATAAACACACGGGTTGCCACCCAAGAAGCGCTTGTTTTTGTTTGAGTCACGAGCCTGACTCTAGCCTTATTTCTCAGAAAATCTAGTCGGCTGATATGCCCGAATCGAACGGTTTATTTATGCGGTATTGTTAGGTCGCAAAACGTCAATTCAAGATATCAACAGAAGAAGTTGATTGTTTAATTTATATTTGCTGGGCCTAAATCTATTATTTCTTCCTATGGGTTAGCAAAGGCAAATATGACCTAGGGTCGTTCCTTGAGCGGTCGAATTTGAAATAGAGTTTATTCAGATAATTCAGATAATTTATTAAGATAATTTAGTATCCAAGACTAGTGACCAGGTACACCGTGTGTGGAGAGGCAGGATCCTTTTAGTCCCAATAAATTGGAGACTGTTCGAAAAATCCAACAACCAAGTCCAACCGGTTTATTCTAGACACCACTTTATCCGGAATATCAAATTGTGTAAAGGCTATAGTTGGGTTGCTTTGATTTATAATTGTATTTAAGATATAAAAGCAATATAATTTAAATAAGCTAGCTAGCATGTAACAGCTAAGGACAGAGAAGACCTGGTTCACCATGATTTAAGATAACGTAGTGTCGGGATGATTGCGAGACACTCATTGGATAGATATACCTTGGTATAAACACTAGATTCCATACTAATTGATTTCTCGATTAGCATGTTACGAGGAACTAGGCTATCGTGATTTTGATTGGATGGACTATGCTCAACTCCCTACGCTTTATTCGGTTTAAAGATATAAGTGGCCCATCTTGGATGCAATGCATACCTTGGGCGCACGAATAAAGTAGCATAGCCATAAACATATAATAATATCCAATCTTTCTTAACACCTTAGTGTATCACCCAAGTGAGTGGCTATGATTGTGTTTCAAATTTCTTTCTGTCAATGGTTTGGTAAAATCTAAGGGTTTGCAGAGAAATTATAACATCTGATAGTTCTCAGTCATCCTTAAAGATTTATAAGCTTAGTTTGTATTGTAGTGCGTTAAAAATTCTCATTTATGACTTAAACCAGCCCTTACTTAAATCTACCTAATAAATCCCTTAGTTATCCACCATGTACTAGACTTATAGTGGTTCCATAGCTTCTAACCTTGACCATGCTCAAGAGGGACTATAGTACATCAACACTGTACTCTACTGTTGTAACAGTATTTCCTCGAGTCTTATACTCTTGACCAATGTCTTGATCTGGTCCTATGATAATTCCCCATGTACTTTATAGTATTTTCGATGGGTTCATACCTTGACCAATGTATAAACACAGATAATAATTATCCTATAATTGTCGACTTTATAAAAGGTTTTAATCACGTTTATTGGTAGAAGGATGATAATAACAAGGTTTAATATCATAGACAGAAAGCGAGTATGAAATGATAACCATCCCTAACTAACATTATTAAATCATAGTAAACAATCAAGCAATTACTCACACATCATGGCTACAAGCATTTCTAATATTAATAAATCATAAACATCGAGCAAGAATATTATAATAAATTAATAAAAGAAAGGATAGATGTTACCGAATAATGTCGGTAGAATAACACTTGTATTTCTTCATAATATCCATAGCGTTACAATGCTTGATAGCTTCTACAACTAACTACATAATATTCTCCTATTGATCACTAGAGAGCGACAATAGAGAGATAATTATTTTCCTAATCTCTGTACTTTTCTCTTTCTAGAATCTAGAAAGAGAAAGTAGAGAGAACTAATCTCTTATTGATCACTAGAGAGCGACTATAGAGAGATATTTAGAGAGAGAAGTGAAGAATATGTGTGTTGAAATGGTGGGATGAAACCCCCATTTATAGGAAATGCTTGGTGGTAAAATTGTAAATAAATGGTAGAAAAACCCCTGGCAGGCCGTTTGGAAAGCCTTTTTTCAAGGCCGTTTTTGGTGCACGTTTGCTGGCAGGCCGTTTTCCCTTATGGCATGCCGTTTGGCTAGCCGTTTGCTGGATCGTAACTTGTCTTTCACCGTTTTCGCTCTAGAATCTTCGTTTTAGCTCTGTTTCTGACGACTCTTGCGCCCACGAGTTTGTAATTAAATATCCTAGAACATGAGATTAAGTAAATAAACTTTTCTAAAAATTATAATATAAGTTATTTAAACGCGAGTTAAACGTCTTAGCTGGTTTTGCTCGTTTTTCATTCATTTTTAGTGATTCTTGAAACATAGCCTTTGTAATGACATAATCTACCAAATGAAGCAAATAAATGCTTATTTAGATGATAAAGTCAATTACTTTATCATAAATAGGGCTAATATCGGGGGTGAATACGTGACTATTTAGCCGATATCAAATATCTCACACTTAGACTTTGCTTGTCCTCAAGGAAACCTCTCTTATATTTTGAGTTCAAGGATACTTCTGAGGTTTTCGTTCTATTATTTAAGTGGCTTGTTATTTATTATAAGAGAAAGATCATACAAACTGTCTTCTAAAAGGGGTGGAAACTATCTCTGCAAGTATGAGGGGAGGTTACATGAATTTGTCTTCCTTACACGAGTCACTAAAATCACTCAAGTGTTTGGGGGTCCCCTATCAATCTATGAAATGAATTCGCTCATAGCCAGTCATATTGCAAGTATTGTCATAGGCTTGACCAAGAATCAAATCTCCCCCGGTTAAATAAGGACGTCACTGATCTTCTCCCTAATCATTCTTTCAAGAGGAAGGGTGGGTTTAAAGGTTGGTTTGAGGAGAAAAGTGAAGGTTTTTGATATGGCGAAAACAGTGATTTTCGAATCATTAAAATTTAGAGAGATTTTATAGATTTCGGTTTCAACGAGGATATACTTTTTCCAGGAAAGATGATACTCTATTTTTGTTGAAGAGTTCCTTTAGAGGGTGTCAATTTTCAGCGAAGACTTTGCTTCTTTTCTGCAATCTTCATTTTCTTGGGGATATATCCTTTTATTCGAAGACTCTTCTTTATTTTGGAGACTTTGCTCAACTATTTTTTATTTATTTATTATTTTTTTTTTGCATGTCCCATCTTCATAACTTTGTCTATTTTTCTTCTTGTGCCCAGAGAGAAAGGTATTTCACCATAAATAGGACTTTTTAACCTATCAAAAGCGTTCTGGAATTTTTCAAATTTTTTTTCGACAAGTGTTTGAAGTAAACTTGGTCGATCCATCTCTTTAAATTTCTAGATTTTGGAAATGAGAAAGAAAAGAGCCTGGAAAGGGTAACGTATTTGATAGTGAATTTTGGGGTGAGTATTTTCTAATTCATCAACTCTTTGGCGTGAGTTGGTCGATTTAAATGCGTGGGGTAGAAACGGAAACGGATGGTTTTTGTCTTCTCTATTTAAAATGATTTCGGAAGGAGTATCGTACCTACACCACATTTGGTGCTTACTAATGATTGGTCTCGAAATGTATGTCAAGGTCAAGTTCTAACTCTAAATGCTAACATTGGCACTCTCAACGGAAAATATAGTGAAGCATTAAAAATGAATGCTTATTGGACCATTTTTGGGGTGCCTCACAACAATTATATTGGGTCGATAATGCCTAGTCATGCAATGCTCTTTTAGAGAATCAATTCATCCTTAAGAAGATTTATGTCCTCATTTTTCTTAATCTTAAAACAAACACGCTTGATTTTCGAAAGTACTTTTTCAGAAGGTATCATTTAGTCAAAATTTTTTGAAAAATTTACGTTAAGGAGAAAGAATCCAAATAGTAGCTATACTCGAAAATCTTAGTAAAATTTTAAGTTAAGAACATTTTTCGAGCATCCCATAGCTAATTACGGTGTACTACATCGCTATCCCACACTTAGAGGAACATTGTCCCTAATGTTCATTCTTAGATTTTAGGGAGTTAAAATCCCACACTTAGAGTTTGAACATGTCAGAAAATGTATCTAAGCTCAATATTGGGTTGGAATCCCACACTTAGTGATAAGCTTAGGATAGAGTATAGTTTAAGGATACAACGTAGCAAAATAAATAAACGAAGAGATATAAATGAATTACTCCCCTTGGGTGCAGTTGTGAGCTGAGGATCTGAAGGTAGGCTGAATCGGAACCATTTTCTGCTGGATTCGAATTAGTCTTCTTAAAATGTACTCGAGCTCATTAGGGCGCTCTCATCCTCCATACATCATCCACCAATAACTTGCAATGAAATAATCAACTGGTTTCCTTGTCGTTTCATCATTATTCAAATAGTCTCCACCACAGGTATCAATAACTGTCTATTATTTGTAAAAATGGAAAATATCAAACCTAGACAGGTGATTAAGCTTTAGGCCATAGACTCGCTGATTTGCATTTTGATGAAAAAGTTATTTAAAAACTTGAGGGTTTCAAATTAGGTTTTTGCAAATTCAACAAATCCGTGTATGACTAAAAAGCTTAATCTCACACTTAAAGTATTGAATGCCTTTAATTTAAGACTTTTGAAATAATGTAGCAGATAATGCATTTAAGCTCAAGACAAGTAGGAGAAGTGAATTCATCCTAAGAAACGTTTAAAATTTTTATTTTAAGTTTTACTTTTCACTTATTCAATTAACCTAATTATCTTAATCTAACTACTACTAAAGATATAGAAAAATAAACACATGGATTACCTCCCGAGAATCACTTGTTTTTGTTCGAGTCACGAGCCTGATTCTAGTCTTATTTCTTGGGAACTCTAAGCGGCTCTCTTGCATCAATCAGTAGACACATGAGGTAATATTGGAACATACCAATGAGATTGAAGAGGGCATAGAATAAGGTATGTCCAATGAGAGAAGAAGGTGGTTTAAAGTGAATGCTTTGTTTAACTTGAGGTATAACAAATCTATCAACTTCTTTTGTGACAACCCGAAAATTTCTGACCAAATTTAAACTTAATCTTTAATGATTTCGACAAGATAAGCAAAGTCTGTAATGTTGAGTCTAAAAAATTTTGGAATTATATTCATGTAATCAATTACCCTTTAACTATGCTCGACGATTCACGGTCATTTATGTGTATAGATATGTATATATAATATATAGTTATATTAATTAAAAATGTTAACAAAGTATTAGATGTATAATACTTTACATGAACGTAATTGTCTCAATATAAGTTTATTATATTTATCAACGAGATTAAAAGAAAATATCAAATGAATGAATTATCAGATACATTTTGATATGATTAAGGGTCTCGGTTGTGAGGTCCACTGTGATTTAAGAAATCTATTCTTTTTAATGGTATTTGGAATAAATAGTAAAGTGATTTACAAGTAAGAACAAATGTGTCAATTAACGAAGGTTAGACAAAAGTTAGTGGAGAATTGGATTTCATAATATTCAATTGATTTAGTTTCAAACGTGCGAAAACGTTTTTCGATTAAATAGAATTTGGTTATTTAAAATATTTTGTTTAAATAACATAATTTGAATATATACAATAGGTTGGAATGTTGGTTATTAAATATATGAATAACTCGCAACGTGTATTTAAAAGATGTTTATGAATATTGAATATATATATATATATATATATATATATATATATATATATATATATATATATATGATTTCAAATTAATTAAATAAACGATAGTAACACTTGTTTATTGATTCAATTGATAATTAAATATATTAATTAGAACGTGTGAGAAATTAAAATGAACGTTGGCGCATAAAGGAATTTTATCAATTTAAGCTTTTAAGTGTAAACGTTACGTTTTATAAAAATTCATATTATTTAAACGATTTTTAAATAAACTTTGAAATATAATTGATTTTGAAAAACTAAGTATTAATAAAAAATATATCTAATATATATAAACTTATATTTCTAAATGAATATATATATATATATATATATATATATATATATATATTTCGTTATGATAAAATATAACTTTAATATAAAATGTTTTGATTTAAAATAATACTATCATATATATATATATATATATATATATATATATATATATATATATATATATATATATATATATATATATATATATATATATATATATAGCAAAACGATGATTTAAAGGAGCAAATGACCAAAACACTCAAATTAGTAAGTTACACTTTGAGTGTGATAGTTGTTCAATAATTTGAGTATTGTATTTATAAAGGTACATTATACGAAACGTAAAGTACCAGTTTTCTAAGCGAAAGAAAATGCGTTCAAGGAATCGGGGACTTAGGTCGAGTGACAACGAACAAGTCATCGGAACAAAAATTACGATTTAACTATGTACGTAAGTATAATATAATATATATACAATTATATAAATTAAATATATTATATATAAATTAAAATAAAAACCGTCGGCACGTACAAACAAACGATTGTGGGCTGGAGGTTGCACTCATGCGATCGCATGGCTAAACCATACAAACCCTATGCGATCGCATGGGGGTTAGGTGGGAGAAACATGTTATAAAACGATCGACTCTGTTGTTCGGTTTCATTCACAATTCATTCGATCTCCCTACTCTCTCTTTATATATATATATATCTTAATCTTATTATTATTATTATTATTATTATTATTATTATTATTATTATTATTATTATTATTATTAAGATTAATATTATTATTATTAATCGTATTATTAATATTAGTATTATTATTATTAAGTATTTACATAAAATACTACGATGAGGTCATGAGCGAGTTATTTCAATATAAGTTTTTTGAGCGGGTTAGAGCTAAGGAAATTATGGGTTATAGCTATGGAGGTTATGGGTATGGATCGGGGGTATGATCGTGAGGTCAATCTAGTGTTTATCATCTCTGTCGCGTCTACGTACTTTCCTGCAATATTGAATCACAATTTTGATACGTGAGCATTCATATCTTATCTTTTCTATATTAATGATGTATCACTGACTAGTGCTCGAGTATATATGATTATGCATGCTTGTATGCTTAATTTCGTCGTTAAATAGTTTATGATAGATCACGAATTTTATACATACTACTGAGATAAGATATATGATATGCATGTCGTTAGAAAGCTGGCAAAAAATTAATAACTTTTCATTTAGAAATCGTGTGGTTTAGATAAACGGATTGAAAGATATAGTCAACTGAATTATCATTAATTTTAGTATTATTATTATTACTATCGTTATTATTTTCTTCATTATTATTAGCGAATAATTATTATTATTATCATTATCGTTATCAATATAAGTATTATAAATACAATTGTTATTGGTATTATTAATACTATCATTGTTATTATTATTATTATTAATATTATTATTATCATCATTATAATAATTATTATTATTATCATTAGTATTATTATAATTAGTATCATTATCATAAAAACTATATTAGTATCATCTAATTATTATGATTAATATTATTATCATTATTATGAATGCGATATTAAAGAGAACTAAAAGCTATTAAACAAATCGATTAGGAATTAATGAGTATGAGTATCATGATGAAATTAAAATATTGTAAGATATTGATTTAAGAGAAAAATATCGATTTCATTATTTTTATCATTATTATTATTATTAAAAATATCATTTATATTACAAATATCATTTTTATTCAAATTATCATTTTTAATAGAAATATCATTGTTATTATAAAATATCATTATTATTATTATCATTTTAGTATTATTAATAAATTGATTATTATTATTATTATTATCGATAATATTAAAAAGTATCATTATTATTAAGATTATCATAATTGTTAGAAAATGTATTCATTAAAATTATCATTTTATGAATATTATTAGTAATATTAATAACAACAATATTATTATCACTGTTATTATCATTAACATGATTATAATAATATTATTTATTATTAAAATTATTATTATCATTAATAAACATAAATAATGTTATTATTATTATTATTATTATTATTATTATTATTATTATTATTATTATTATTATTATTATTATTAATATTATTAATATTATTATTATTATTAAAATAATTAATATTATTATTATTATTATTACAAAATAATACAACTTTTGTTCATTATTATTATTATCAATATTATTTTATCAAATAAATATGTGATACAAAGATATTTTTACCACACGTAATATAATTACATTAATAATACATACCACTAAATTTTTATGATATCAAGTAAACTTTATAAATTTTATTACTTGAGATATATAAAAGTATATTTTTATCATATATAAATTTTAACATAAATTTTTATTTATTAATAAATGACTTGTATTATTTACCCTAATAAAATCTGATAAATATATTTAAATATATAAAACGACTATATTTAAGTTATATAATAAACATGTATAGATTTTGGAAGTCATTTTGGGACAAGTTGACTTTTGTTGACTCTTGCATGATAATCTCGAGCATTAGGATTGTGATACACTATGACCTGACCTAGCTTGTTAGACATTTATTTGACCAACATATACTAATATAGGTTCGTGAATCCGAGGCCAACCCTACACTTGTTCAGTGCCATCATTAACATAATTGCTACAAAATACAGTATTGTGAGTTTCATTTGCTCCCTTTTTAAATGCTTTTGCAATATATATTTTTGGGACGGAGAATACATGCGCTGCTTTTATAAATGTTTTACGAAATAGACACAAGTAATCAAAACTATATTCTATGGTTGGCATATCGAATCGAATATGCCCCTTTTAGCTTGGTAGCCTAAGAAATAGGGAACTGGCCCCTACTTGACGCGAATCCTAAAGATAGATCTATGGGCCTAACAAACCCCATTCTGGAATTTGAAATGCTTAAGTACTTCGATTTTATCATGTCTGATGGGAGTCCCGGAATGATGGGGATATTCTATATGCATCCTTGTTAGTTCGGTTACCAGGTGTTCACCATATGAATGATTTTTATCTGTATGCAGTTTGCGAAATGCCTGATATGAGATGGATGTTTATGAGAAATGGAAATGAAAATCTTGTGGTCTATTAAAATAATGAAAATGATTGATTATGATAAACTAATGAACTCACTAACCTTTTAGTTGACACTTGAAAGCATGTTTATTCTCAGGTATTAAAAAAATCTTCCGCTGTATATTTGCTTATTTTAAAGATATTACTTAGAGTCATTCATGGCATATTTCAAAAGACGTTGCATTCAAGTTGTTGAGTTCAATAAAGATTATTATAAAGTAAATGACAGATTAAGTCATATATAGTTTGGATATATTATGATATGGTATGCATGCCTGTCAACTTTCGTTGTAATGAAAGTTTATCATTTAAAAATGAATGCAACGTTTGTAAAAAGTATCATATAGAGGTCAAATACCTTGCAATGAATCTAATTATTATGTAACGTTTATAATCGATATGAACGGGGCATTTTAGTTAGTATTAGAGCGGTGGTCTTAGCGAACCAGGTCTTGCATTAGTGTGTCTAACAGATAGTTATTAAGATGCATTAGTAAGTCTGGACTTCGACCTTAGTTGCATGTCAACAGTTGTAACAACCCAACCCGTATTAAACCGGCCCATAAAAATTTTTCCTTTTTAATATACGTTAAATAATACTTTAGGTCCCATTACACATTTACCAAAACATATTTGTTACCAAAGTAAGTTCAACGAACTTAAAGCATACATTAATAATTTAAAATTCTCAATACAATAATACGTAGTTAAATCATAAACCGGTAATAATCATTATGATCCGACTAGTTACGTTTACACAAAACCGAGCATGGTGATTTGGGACTACGCTACCCAAATCCTAATCGAGTACAAAAGCAAGATCTTCTAAGCAACCTAGCCAAGATCTCTAATCCCCAAGCTTACCCGAGCCGCCAAGCATGAGAACCTCTAAAAATATCAACAACGAGAGGGTAAGCTAACGCTTAGTAAGTGAGAATATACTACATACATATATATGCATAAAATGGACACGCCACATAAATAAACAAATACCGCATACCGAAGCAACTAAGCATAAAGGCAAGCTAATCTAAGCATACCGTACGATCACTAAGCAACAAGCTAACAACATCAACAATGAGTAAGTTCACCAACGACAATGTGAACAAATGCCAATAAGCTACACCCGGAGGGTTAGCTACATCACGACAATACAACATTATACGTATATAATATTTAACATGCTAAACAATCACAAACACAATATGGTTAACCATAACGCTATGGTGCTACCGGCTCGTGGTTCACACCATACGTATTTGAGTCATACTCTTTTATAGTACTACCGGCTCGTGGTTCACACTTCGACGCTACCGGCTTGTGGTTCACGCCTCGTTTTATAGTGCTACCGGCTCGTGGTTCACACTCGATGCTACCGGCTCGTGCTTCACATCTATTTTTATAGTGCTACCGGCTCGTGGTTCACACTCGATGCTACCATAACATCCACAAACAAATACGCCATAAACATGAACGCATAATTATTCCACTCACAATATTAACCCTTCGCCATTAGGGTTATATAATCCACATCACCCGCCCATGTGATAACGTACACACAAAGTGTGCACCTCGTCAAAGGTGGTCAACCAAAACGCACAACCGTGCCAATTGGACCTATACACAAGTCCATCAATCCACCTATATGTGAAGTGAGCTCTATAACTGAGAACCACTTCACCCGACCTGCACCCATCCTACACATACATATGCACATAGGATATTAACACTCACCTTAAGCCTTGATGAATGCAACCAAATAATCCGCGACTCGTCAATGGAAAGTACCTATTCCATTATCACAAATACAACAATACACAATTAGGGTTGACTTACAAACCAACCCAATTTACCCTTAGTTCAATTTCGACCCAAATGCACTTCCAAACACCGAATGCGCCCAAACTAATCAATAATCACTAACATGAGTGAAAATGGTCCTAATATGCCAATTAAACCCGAACACAAGTTGTTGGAATTCATCATATTAACAAGTTATATTAACATGCATGTCAAAACCCGATTTTAAAAGTGTAGCGGAAGCAATTTTACATAAACAAATCAATATGAGTTTAACCTTTTAAACATGAATTCCAAAATAGATCAAGTCTAGAAATATACTTACAAATATAAGAGTGCTAGTAAAGAAAAGTACCTACTCCAAGTTAGGAGGTTACAAGATGATGAAGATGATGATGATGAATGGAGCTCCAAAAGTATGAAACCTCAAGTTGTTATACCCCAAAATTATTACCAACACCTTGTACTTTGGTTAGGATTTGATGACACTTGAATTAAACTTGCAAAAACCAAATTTTGAACCCCTTGGAGAGCTCTAAAGCCCACGGCAATGGCAGCAGCTGTAGGAGGTTTTTTTGTGCAGAATTTTTACTTGCTTTGATGTGTAGAATGCATGTCTAGGTGCTCTCCCATAATGCCTTGGTTAAATGCAATTTTGAATGGAGAAAAACAAGTCAAATGACATGCTTAATCCTACTACCAATGCCACATGCAAGTTTTAAATAAAATGGTTTTCTTTTATAAAATGAGATTTTGCAAAATACATTTTATAAAACTACCATTTTATTTATTATGTGTACATTATTTATAAAACCTATTTTATAAAAGAATGTAACATTATTTATTAATTATTTAACCTATAAATAATTAAATCCATATTATATAAATCATTCCATAATTTATATATATATATATATATATATATATATATATATATATATATATATATATATATATATATATATACACACACATCAAGTAATATTTCAAAAAACCATTTTTCTAAAGTTCAAGTGTCGCATATTTAATCAGTGATCCAATCGTTAAGATTAAATACGTATAAGGTGTCGGTAAGTTTGTTATTGGGTATGACCCGACTTGGATCATAACACATTAGCCACATTAATTTAATATGTCTCTCAAGCATACGAAATACCTTCAATCTCCCACTTGCACGAGAAACATAAGAGATTAATTCAAGTGATGGATACCACCTAACGACCGTCCATCACCCCCAATATGTTATGACTTTGTGCCATTCAACAACATCATCCTTTTCGAGTTCCCATCTCGAATATGAATAGGTGAATTTTTCATTTTATCCTTTCGTCCTAGATGTCATGTTAAATCCAAGAGACACAGAGTGATCACTCTCTTCTAGATTTAACTTTATCAAGCCTTAGACATCTGACTCTCAACGAATAAGAGGGACAAATTCCATCTTGACTACATACGTCCTAAATATATACCTTGCATTATACCTGAGCTCTTCCTTATGAACTACCATATTTCAGAATAGCGAAGGAGAGAATCAAGGCACAATACCGGGTGGATATCCGAACCCAATATGTATCTCAGGTCAAAGGATACAATGATATTCGCCTTTACTCAAGATTACAAGTGATCAACCACAAAGGCTCCATTCAGTAAATCTTGAGGGCGGGTCTTCCAATATTTGTATCCCACAAATATCTATGAACCTTGGTTGCAACCTTGCCCCACATTCATCCCGTGAATGTATACCAATCCAAGTTCATAATAGTCTAAACCTCACACTTGTTCCCACAAATGTGATCAACTACGGAATTTAGAATAATTATTTATTCATGGATAAAATATGAAAAATAGGAACATAACTCAAAATTAAATTAATACCATAATTTTATTAATGAGTTTGAACTAATTCGTTCTGCTACAATACATAAAACAGATCATGACCAATCACTAGAATATCGAAGCCCTAATGCACAAACATGTCCTGTATGTTTTGATCCATGTAAGAGCTTCGTGAGAGGATCCGCTATATTAAGATCAGTGTGAACTTTGCGAATACATATCTTTCCCTTTTCAACTTCATCCCTTATGTAGTTGAATCTCCGATCAATGTGACGGGTCTTTTGGTGAGCACGAGGTTCTTTGATTTGAGCAATCGCACCCTCGTTGTCACAAAAGATCTCAAGAGGGTCCTGAATGGAAGGGACTACTCCTAAGTCGTCGATGAATTTCTTCATCCATGCAGCTTCCTGAGCTGCCAATGAGGCGGCAATGTACTCCGACTCTGTAGTGGATAACGCAACAACATCCTGTTTTGAACTCTTCCAAGAGACCGCACCTCCATTTAACGTGAAGACATAACCGGATTGTGATCGAGAATCATCTCAATCAGTTTGGAAACTCGCGTCCACGTAACCCTTTACAGCAAGTTCCTCCTCACCAGATCCATATATTAGAAACATATCCTTAGTCCTCCTAAGGTATTTCAATATACTTTTAACCGCAATCCAATGACTGTTTCCTGGGTTATTCTGGTATCTACTTGTCAAGCTTAGGGCGCATGACACATCCGGTCTAGTGCATATCATTGCATACATGATTGACCCAATAGCAGATGCATAAGGGACTCTCTTCATTCTCTCTTGTTCATATTTCGTGGTAGGGCACTGAGATGAACTCATCTTTCGTGGTAGGGCACTGAGATGAACTGAGAGGCATTCCTCTTTGAATAGGTACCAAACCACTCTTAGAGTTCTCCATCTTGAACCTTTTCAAGACCTTTTCAATGTATGCACTTTGATTCAAACCTATCAGTTTCTTAGATCTATTCCTGTAGATCCCAATCCCCAAAACGTATTGTGCTTCTCCAAGATTCTTAATGGAGAAGCATTTACTTAGCCAAGTTTTAACGCCTTGCATTGCCGGAATATCATTTCCAAATAACAATATATCATCCACATATAGTACAAGGAACATGATAGTGCTCCCACTAGCTTTCTTGTATACACAAGCTTCATCACCATTTTTGATGAAACCAAATTTCTCAGCCTCCTCATTAAAACGATGATTCCACATTCTAGATGCTTGTTTCAATCCGTAGATTGACTTCTTTAACTTGCATACCTTTTTAGGATATTTCGGATCAACAAAACCTTCAGGCTGAACCATATAGACATCTTCCACAAGATATCCATTTAGGAAAGCAGTCTTGACATCCATTTGCCATATTTCATAATCATAATGAGCAGCAATGTCTAGCATTGCCACAGGCAAAAAAGTTTCATCATAGTCAACCCCTTGAGTTTGAGTGAAACCTTTTGCTACAAGTCTTGCTTTATATGTATCCAAGTTTCCATGTATGTCGGTTTTCTTCTTGAAAATCCATTTGCAATCAACTAGCCTAGAGCTAGGAGGTTGCGCAACAAGTTCCCAAACTTGGTTGTCATACATGGATTGCATCTCGGCGTTCATGGCTTCCTGCCATTTGTCTTTATCGATCCTTGATAAAGCATCTTTGTAGTTTGTGGGTTCATCCAAATCAACCACATAGCAACCATCCATGAGAAACCCATATCTCTCGGGAGGATTACTAATCCTACTAGATCTTCGAACGTCTTGTATACTTTGATCAACCACTTGATCATTCTCAACATTTTCATGTTGAGTGCTAGTGTCAACCAATTGTGTATCATCTACTTGATCTTGAACCTCTTCAAAATATATCTTCCTTTCACTATTACCTTCCATTAGGAACTTAGTTTCAAGGAATTCCGCCTTTCGAGCAACAAATACATTTTGCTCGGTCGGATCATAGAAATAGTATCCCATATCATCCTTGGGATATCCTATGAAGATACACTTCGTGGATCGAGCATGCAACTTATTAGCATCATAGCGCTTAGGATAAGCTTCACATCCCCATACTTTCAAGTATGATAGAGAAGGAGGTTTTCCAAACCACATCTCGTGAGGAGTTCGTTCCACTTTCTTGGTTGGGGCCATATTTAAAATACGAGCCGCGGAGCTTAGACAATAACCCCAAAATAATAGAGGTAACGAGCTTCTTGCCATCATAGATCGAACCATATCCATTAGGGTTCGGTTCCTCCTTTCGGAAACCCCATTAAGTTGGGGTGTTCCTGGTGGAGTAAGTTGTGAGATAATCTCACAACTCCTAAGATGATCTTGGAAAGCATCGCTTAGGTATTCACCTCCTCTATCGGTACGAAGTACCTTGATTGTCTTATTGAGTTGATTTTGTACTTCGTTTTGATACTCTTTGAATGCTTCAAAAGTTTCATCCTTATGTCTTAATAAGTAGACATATCCGAAATGACTAAAGTCATCAATGAAAGTAACAAAGTATCTTTCACCATTCCTAGTCATGAGTTTAAAGGGTCCACATACATCTGAATGTATTAATCCCAATAAATCTTTAGCCCTTTCATAGGTCCCTTTGAAAGGTGCTTTAGTCATTTTGCCTTGTAAACAAGATTCACATACATCAAACGAGTCCATCTCATTTGATTTCAAGAGTCCATTCTTTTGAAGTGTACGCATTCGGTTCTTGTTTATGTGACCAAGGTGACAATGCCATAAGTAGGAATCACTCAAATCCCTTTTGAGTTTCTTGGTGCTAGTATGGTATATTGAGCTACTAGATCATGTATCATCATGAACCAATTCATAAATTCCATTTGAAGGCGAAGCCTTAAAATAGAATACATTATCTAAATAAACGTGGATATCATCATTAATAAAATTAAGATAAAAACCACATTGTTTTAAACGGGAAATTGAAATAATGATTCGACATAAATCCGGTGCATACAAAACATTGTTCAAAATAAGTTCCAAACTACTTGGAAGCTTTAATACAAAGTCTCCTTGAGCCTTCACTTGCACTTTGGCTCCATTACCCATAAAGAGACTTGATGTTCCCGCTTGCTTGCTACTTCTTTTGAACACCTGCAAAGAATTGCAAATGTGAGTTCCACATCCAGTGTCTAATACCCATGTATTAGAAGAAGTAATACTAAGCTCTATATATACCATATATATATTACCTGAGGATTGCCCCGCATCCCTCTTTTCCTTCAACTCCTTAAGGTAGATCGGGCAGTTGCGTTTCCAGTGACCCATTTCACCGCAACCGAAGCACGGGTCTTCCTAGGGGTTTGCTTGTCCGGCAACCTTTTGCTTCTTGTTCTTGTTTTAGGTTGGGGTAACCATCCTCCCCTTTCCCTTGCCTTGATGGGCGGGTCCTTTCCTCTTAGCCGCCTTTGGCTTAGAGGTGTTATTACCTTTGAACCCACCATCATTGATCATTAGCACGGGTGAAGCCCTCTTACCCATGCTAGTTTCTGTCGTCCTAAGCATGCCATGAAGTTTGCCAATGGTCTTATCCATCCCATTCATATTGTAATTAATTACAAATTGGTCAAACCTCTTTGACAAGGAGTTTAGGATAAGATCTGTGGCTAGCTCATTAGATATGTTGAGATTAAGACGGTTTGCGCGATCAATGAGGCTTTTCATCTTAAGGACATAAGATGAAACGGATTGGGAGTCGTCCATACGACATGCATGAAGCGCTCGAACGGTCTTGAAGCGCTCGACACGTGCTTGTTGAAGGAACATATCCTTCAATTGCGTGATCATGTCGTATGCAGTATGATGCTCGAAATCCTTTTGGAGTTCGGGTATCATAGTCCCAAGCATTAGGCAAGCGACTTGCACCGAATCGGCGCATTACTTATCCCAATAAGCCATGCCTTCCGTATCATCCTCGTCGGGTTGATCGGGAATGGGGTCTTCCAACACATACGCCTTATCCTCAAGTTTGGGGATAATCCTAAGATTGCTGAACCAATCCATAAAGTTCGTATGGTTGAGTTTGTCTTTCTCGAGGAGAGACCTTAACGATAGGTTGTTCAAGTTAATAGGTGCGTTTTGCATGTTGTTATTGGCGGCCATCTACAAAATTTAACAAAGTTCATTTAAGTATCGATTTTAAATTTAATAAACAATACCCTTTTAAATTTTAATTGACTTATTAAATATTAGAATCCAATGGTAAATAAAATTTCGGTTAGGTGACCTTTATCCCGTTATTTGATTTAGCTAGGTAGTCATTTATATGACAATTGCAATCCTTTTGAAACTTCTAAAATATGGGATCATGCAATCCTTTTGCATGGCATATTTATCCCATCAACGCCTATTTGTTTCTCATGCTTCGGTGACCCTAAGTTAATGATTCCCAAATCAAGTCGTCCTACTTGTGTAAACATGTAAAATTAACATACAAGTGGTTAGGTGACCTTTATCCCACAAGCATGCGAATTTTACCTTACCAATATTAGTTAGCTCATAACGGTTAGGTGACCTTTATCCCATTATGAGTTCCCTTCTATGTTTAAGTGTCCCACAAAAGGATGGCGTTAAACTTGTTTACCTTGTTTTAGTTTTAAAGGGATTTTCGGTTTTCTTTATTCTAGTTTAAGAAAACATATTGCCATACACCAACATGCATTTGGTGTATAGTACATTATGAAAAACCTATTTTATGTCTTAGTAATAAAACCAATTACTTGATATAAACCATTTTATATACATTATCATCTTGTTCTTAATAACCATTTATTAGTGTCCTTTTGTTGTTTTTAATATAACCAATTATAATGTCGTTTTGCAAGTTGTTAACATGTGATTTTCTTGTACCAACCAAGCATACAAATACAATAATCATACAAGCATGCATAACAACAATGTTCATAATCAAGCCAAAGTGGTGGACACTTGTTTAGCCGAAAACAAGTGTCACCGGTAAAGGGTTAAATCACAAAGTAAGAGATTTTTAAAATCTCCCACTAACTCTTGCATCCATATGCTCCATCTTGTGATTTTCTTCATCATCTTGAATCTTCATTTCTTTTTACAAAAAATATACAACCTAATACATTTTTTTTAGGAAAAAGAAATTACATGCTAATATATTTTACATACCAAGATAAAATAAATTACATCACCAAATTACAAAAAAAAATTATTACAATATTAGAAACCAAATGAATGAATATTACAACCAATTGAAATGCAACCAAACATTCACACATCCAAACTTAAGGTCTAGGCTTGATTGTGAACAACAACAAACAACAAAACTTGACCAAATTTGAAGCTCCAAACCCTTTTGGAAGCCCCAAAAATTCGGCCAAAAAGGCACCCCACCCAAAACCCAAAATTTTTTACATTCTAATTTCATGCATGTTACTAGAATGTAATCTAAATGGGTTTTAAAGCCAAATACAAGAAGCATATTTCTATGACCTCGGCTCTAGATACCATTGTTGGAATTCATCATATTAACAAGTTATATTAACATGCATGTCAAAACCCGATTTTAAAAGTGTAGCGGAAGCAATTTTACATAAACAAATCAATATGAGTTTAACCTTTTAAACATGAATTCCAAAATAGATCAAGTCTAGAAATATACTTACAAATATAAGAGTGCTAGTAAAGAAAAGTACCTACTCCAAGTTAGGAGGTTACAAGATGATGAAGATGATGATGATGAATGGAGCTCCAAAAGTATGAAACCTCAAGTTGTTATACCCCAAACTTATTACCAACACCTTGTACTTTGGTTAGGATTTGATGACACTTGAATTAAACTTGCAAAAACCAAATTTTGAACCCCTTGGAGAGCTCTAAAGCCCACGGCAATGGCAGCAGCTGTAGGAGGTTTTTTTGTGCAGAATTTTTACTTGCTTTGATGTGTAGAATGCATGTCTAGGTGGTCTCCCATAATGCCTTGGTTAAATGCAATTTTGAATGGAGAAAACCAAGTAAAAGACAAGTCAAATGACATGCTTAATCCTACTACCAATGCCACTTGTAAGTTTTAAATAAAATGGTTTTCTTTTATAAAATGAGATTTTGCAAAATACATTTTATAAAACTACCATTTTATTTATTATGTGTACATTATTTATAAAACCTATTTTATAAAAGAATATAACATTATTTATTAATTATTTAACCTATAAATAATTAAATCCATATTATATAAATCATTCCATAATTTATATATATATACATATATATATATATATATATATATATATATATGTATATATATATATATATATATATATATATATATATATATATATATATATATATATATATATATATATATATATATATATATATACACATCAAGTAATATTTCAGAAAACCATTTTTCTAAAGTTCAAGTGTCGCGTATTTAATCAGTGATCCAATCGTTAAGATTAAATACGTATAAGGTGTCGGTAAGTTTGTTATTGGGTATGACCCGACTTGGATCATAACACATTAGCCACATTAATTTAATATGTCTCTCGGGCATACGAAATACCTTCACAAGTGTTAAACACTTATCGTTCTCAAAATCGCCCATAAACCCTAATTTTGACCCATAAGGTCAAAATCTCACCATTTACAAGTTTTGACACCAAAACATGTTTAACTCGGTTTTATACTTCAACTTAATCCATTTTAAGTTTACAAACCTCAACGAATCGACATTCGGGTCATAACCATCAACAAACCCTAATTTTGACTCTAGTCAAAATTAGTCAACCACAAGAACCCTAGAAGTCCCCAAAACATCAATAATCACTAATACTAGTGATTATACACCATTCTCAAGTCTTAAACATGGTAAATCATTAACCAACCCAAAACCCGCCCTTTACACATATAAACCCGAATCTTGGTGTTAATCTTCAATTAACAACTAAATGGGTTCCATCTATGAATCATACAATCAAAAGGCCCAAATTTGAATGATGAACATGAAAATGAAATTCGGAGTTAGAGCTTACCACTAGTATCACCGTGTAGCTAAGAACGAGGAGAACAACCTAGTCAACTACGACAAAGATCAAATCCCGCTTCTTCCTTTCCAAAAATCCCCTTGAAATCAAATAGGTGTTTGAGTTTTTGAGAGGAAAAATGAAATGAAAAGGAAAATGAAATTAGGAAATGAAATGAATGGATGAGGTTAAAGCCTCAAATCTGGCTCAAACGTGAAATGACCAAATTGCCCTTGAACCTTATTTAAAATTACAAGAATCTGGTACCAGTTTGCCCGTATCGCCGCGCCGCTGTCGCTCCGCGACATTTGCCTAGGTCTGGGATCATTTTTAATCGGACTTCTGATCTGGATTCCTGTTAATTGCCGCGCCGCGGCCTCCTTCGTCGCGCCGCGACATTCAACGTGGTCTGACACCTTTCCTTGCATACAAGACCTCAACACCCAAACATGTCCCGAACCCTTCATACGCCTATCGTACATACACAATACACCTATAAATCATATACGGGGAAAACGGGGTGTTACAACAGTTTTGCTTATCATTCCTTGTCAAAAAATATCTACTTATCATTTTCAGTTTCGACACGTCTTATTGCAATTATTGCATAGATGGTGTATAGACGAATTCATATCTTACCGTATCTGTTACTGTAAACTTTGCCTGACATCTTCCAAAGATTCCTCCATAATTTATGGGATTTTGGTATTATATATATACATATGTAAATTATGTATTGAAGAGTACCAATCTAAATCCTATAATCTATCTCATATCAAAAATCATTTCCCTGATTATACAAGATGGATCCCGTATTTAGTTCAAATTCCTTATATTCCGACAGCTATTCTAATATGGATTTTCACTCGAGCTCCGAAAGCAGTGTGACCGGAATGGACCAACCAATTAGCCATCATCTATTCTAGATGAGTTGGGGATAGATTTGTAGTATACTTAATCATTGGAGACAAGAAGTAGGCGATCCCTTCCATTCACCACATTTCTCTCTTGGCGAAGAACCTGAAGCACTTACTGGTGAACCTGTTCGTAATACCATTTTTTCTCTCATTTTTAGAGTATCTCGTCATGATTATATACTATTTCGAATTTTAGATCTTATTTATCCGCTCGTCCGAACCGACAATCACCCTGGTGTAATAGAAGAAGTTAACGAACTTCGCGTTCGGGTAGTGGCTTTGGAGAATATGGTGCAAAGGTTACAAGTACCAACAGCATCATCAACACCAATAGTACCACCATCACCAACACCAACAGTACCAATACCACCACCAACAACATCCACATCCCATGCTTCTACATCACAATCTGTACTTCGAACATCAATATCATACGCACCATAGGTACCAAGGAGTACCAACAACAACAAACGATGAAGTATCGATTCATCACTTCATTGAATAAATATTCTGTAGAGAATATGTAGTTTCTAAATGTTTTAGAGATTACTTATTCTAGTTCTAACCGTAAATTAGATGAGTTTATGGATAGAGATGATACAGGGAAGAATAGAAACCTTGACAGGAATGATTTACAAGCTAGACTTGTTATATCAACAACATCAACAGTATCGTCAGCATCACCAGCACCGTTAGTACCGTCAGCATCGTCAGCACCATCAGCACCTACAACATCACCAGCTCCGCCAGATCCATAATCACCGCGAACATCATCACAAATCAACAACGAATATATTGTATCAACGAGTTATGAATTATTAACTCATTCCCTCTGAAGAATTTATATGTATATCTTATATATATAAATTTTAAAAACCATAATTTTTTTCGTACTAAGCTATTATGTATGAATTAAATAAGAGTAGATACTATTCGGCTAGTTCATATTACTAATATACAATAATGTACATCCTTCATTAACGACTTAACCAGTGTTAACTACAATCTCTGTTTCAAACTTAATGAATTCCATTTCATAATAAACCAAGTGTATTAATCAATTATATATTTGATTTTACACTTTCATCTTCGATGTACTCGAAACTTTCTAGACAACATCATTCGTACCTTGCAAAGTTCGCAAGAATTCAAAAGCATCAACATCCATCACCAAGGAATGCGAATAAGAATATAATAAATTATTGATTACATTAGTAAAATACTCCGCGAAGATTATATAATCTCTAATGTTTTAGAGATTATTCATTTCTAAATTTAGCCGAAAATTAAATGAGCTTAATATGATATTAACTCATTAAATCTGTGTTACATCTGAAGAAAATATACATACATATATTTTCATAAAGACTGTAATAAAAATTCTCTTGTACAAAATATTACTTGTGAAATTCTTTAACGGGTAGGTAATAGCCAAGAAATATTTAAGTTCACAATTAATATGTTACATTCTTCGATTCTGATTCAGTAAATTATCAACTATACCCACTACTTTCACAACGATATACATTCTTTCATAGAAATCAAAACAACCATTCGCATCCAAACTTGATTACATATTCTGATTTTGACAGATCATAGTCTAAGTCAAGATTTAACAGAAAACATCACTCTTAGATTCTTACATCTTTCAAAGTCATACTTTGAATTCAAAACTGTGCTAGAACATCACATTTATTCATGAAACCCAGAAAGATATTAGAATCATTCAAGATTCATGGCGATTTCATCATTTGGATATTGATGATGACAATCTGCAAAATTCCTAAAGACACCTCAACTAATAAACAATCGAGAAGATGATCCAACCACACGTTATCTGTCATAACCCGTCCAAATCAACCTGAACGAATACAATATCATATGGTACCATCGCGATAAACTGACGTATATATGCCGTGAATGACTCCAAGTAATATCTCTAAAATTAGCAAATGTACAGCGAAAGATTTCTTTCATACCTGAGAATAAACATGCTTCAAAGTGTCAACCAAAAGGTTGGTGAGTTCATAGGTTTATTGTAATCAATCAATTCTATAATTATAATAGACCACAAGATTTTAATTTTTCATAAACATCATTCTCATATTAGGAATTTTTCAAACTGCATAGAGATAAAAATCATTCATATGGATTGAACACCTGGTAACCGACCTTAACAAGATGCATATAGAATATCCCCATCATTCCGAGACTCCCTTCGGACATGATAAATTCGAAGTACTAAAGCATCCGGTACTTTGGATGGGGCTCGTTGGGCCCGATAGATCTATCTTTAGGATTCGCGTCAATTAGGGGCTACTTCCTTAATTCTTAGGCTACCAAGCTAAAAGGGGCATATTCGATTTCGATCATTCAACCATAAAATGTAGTTCCAGTTACTTGTGTCTATTTCATCAAACATTTATAAAAGTAGCGCATGTATTGTCAGTCCCAAAAATATATATTGCAAAAGCATTTACAAAGGGAGCAAATGAAACTCACAATACGATATTTTGTAGTAAAAATATGCATACGACGATACTGAACAATGCAGGGTGGACCTCGGATTCACGAACCTATATATATTAACACATATAATGGTAATCGAACAAATTTACATATTATTAGTGATATAGTTGTTATTTTAACGTTTCATTAATAACCTCACTAGATATATTTATTTTTATATACTTTAACTAGATAATTGATATTTATTACAAAAATATTAATATAGTCATGTTTTATGTCATAAATATATTTTTATATAGAAAAATCTTTATTTGATGTATTAATAATACTAATAATAATAATGATAAAAATAATACTAAAAATCATGATAAATCTAATAATAATAATTATGTTAATAAAAATGAAAATACTTTTAATATTAATAATAATGATAATACTACTAAAAATATATAAAAATGTTATATGTTAATATTAATAATATTTGTGATAATAATAATGTTAATGATAATAATAATAAAAATAATAACATTAAATATAATAATAAAATCATGTTTAATGATAATAATAATAATAATGGTAAAAATAATAATAATAATGATACTTTTAATAATAATAATAATAATAATAATAATGATAAGTTTAATAAAAATGCTAATTTTATATATAATGATAATTTTACTAATAACGATAACTTTAATAAAAATGATAGTTTTTAATAAAAATGATAATTTTATTGATAATACTAATAATAATTTAAATGATAATTTTAATAAACATGTTATTCATAATAATAATGATAATCTTAATAAAAATGATAATTTTATTTTATCACGACTTAATTGTATTTATATTCATCTTTACTCATAAACGTACTTATAATTATACTTTTTGGTAGTAATTACCTTAACTATAATCATGATCACAACATTAATCGTTTTTATCTTAACATTCGTAATCTTAATTATATTAGTATTAATGATATTAATAATTATGATATCAAGTTTGGTATTAGTATAATAATAATAATAATAATAATAATAATAATAATAATAATAATAATAATAATAATAATAATAATAATAATAATAATAATAATAATAATAATAATAATAATAATAATAATAATAATAATAATAATAAGAGTAATAATAATAAGAGTAATAATAATACTACCTCACATGAAGAGGCTCCAAAAAGAAAATAACTGCCTTTGACAAGGCTCGAACCCGAGACCTCTCGCTTAACAGACAACACGTTCAACCACTGCTCCACTAGTTCGTTTTTGATTTAATCTTTGCGTTTAATTTTATTAACTCGTATGTATTTGCTATTTTCTCATCATCATCAACCCATAACATTATCATCTATATCATACGATAACAACATCATCATAATCATCACCATTACTATCACGATCACTTTTTATCATAGTTTCACAATCATTAACTCACGGGATCATTGTCATCATCATTATACGCGTATCATCATAATCATCTTATTACCAACATCAACATCGTGATCTTCATATCACTTCATCATCATCATCATTTTCAATTCAACCGAATATAATAGCTCCTTCTCGGCCCAATTACATAAATAGGTACACGATCCAATTAAACTAATTTAACCAAGCCCAATTCATAGGCCTAATAAACTAAATAAAAACTCAGTCCAATAACACAAGCATGAAGATGGTTTAGAATAGAAAAAGAGACGGGTGGCCAACATACTGTACGCGTCTTCTTCATTTATCGTTTTCACAGAATCACATCTTCACCTTTATCATTATCAATAACGTCATATCTTCATCCTCCCCTCCTTGTGCTTTTAACAGAAAAAAAATGGAAACGCAGTCGTGGTAATACAAACGGTATCATCATCCTTCTCGAATTGTCATCATCAATATAATCCGTCATCATCCCTAACCTCATCATTCACTTTCTTATGTTCACCCATACTATTCATCATTATCATAATGCGTTAGCAGGAGCCTTCAACGACTTGAAAGGTTTTAAATGGTGGTTTGCAGTCTGCAGCAACAGCAGCCTAGTTGCTGATGGTCGAACTCAATAGAAATGAAACAACGGTAGAGTTTAGGGTTTAGGGTTTAGGGTTTGGTATTTTGGGTTTATTCCATAAACCCAAAACACCAAACCCTAAACCCTAAACCCTAAACTCTAAACCGTTCGTGTTAAAAACTCAATCTAAATCCTAAATCTAAACCCTAAATCTAAACCCTAATCCCTAAATTTCTAAACCCTAATATCTAAACCCTATAATCCCTAATATCTAAACCCCAATAGCTAAAACCTCAAAATACGCTCGAAAAACACGATAATTGTTATATATTACTTCTTCGAGCGTTTTCCCGCTAAAATAAAAACATTTATCACAAAGTATCTCTACTAAATGTTCATATTTTTATCTCATCTATAATATTAGTGAACAAAGTTTTTTCAAAAAACGAAAAAAAAAAAGTTTTTGCTTCCCCCCCGCTTCCCCCGAATGGTTACTTCCCTCTTGATCCTACCACTATATATATATATATATATATATATATATATATATATATATATATATATATATATATATATATATATATATATATATATATATATATATATATATATATATATATATATATATATATACACATATATATATATATATTAAAAATATATTTAATACTTATAACGTAACGAAAATTAATATTTTTATATAACAAAATGAATATATGAAACATATATATTATTAATATAAAAAGGATATAACTAATAAATTCATATATATAATTGTTCGATTACAACTATGTTTATTAATAAATATTTAAATGATATAGGTTTGTGAATCCGAGGCAAACCTTGCAAATCGTTCAGTTCCGTCGTATGAATATTTTTACTACAAAATATCGTATCGTGAGTTTCATTACTCCCTTTTTATATATTTTTGGGACTGAGAATACATGCGCTGCTTTTATAACTGTTTTACGAAATAGACACAAGTACTTGAAACTACATTCTATGGTTGAATTATTATACCAGATATCACCCTTTTAGCTTGGTAGCCTAAGAATTTGGGAACAGACCCCCAAATTGATGCGAATCCTAAAGATAGAACTATGGACTTTGACACGTCCCATCCGGGTTACGGATGCTTTAGTACTTCAATTTTATATACAGATGAGTGTACCTGTATATTTGGGGATATTCTAGATGTATTTGTTAATGTCGGTTACCAGGTGTTCACCATATGAATGATTTTTAATTCGCAGGTTATGCGTACTATTTTGTAGTCGGGTTACGTGTACAATTAAATATCTTAAATCTTGTGGTCTATTAAAAATAATGGAAATGAATGTTTATGATAAACTAATGAACTCACCAACCTTTTGGTTGACACTTGAAAGCATGTTTATTCTCAGGTTTGAAATAAATCTTCCGCTGTGCATTTGCTCATTTAGAGATATTACTTGGAGTCGTTCATGGCATATTTCAAAACACGTTGCATTCGAGTCGCTGAGTTCAACAATATTACTATTAAGACATTTATAGTTTGGATATATTATGAAATGGTATGCATGTCTGTCAACTTTCGATGAAATGAAAGTTTGTCTTTTAAAAATGAATGCAATGTTTGTAAAATGTATCATTTAGAGGTCAATACCTCGTAATGAAATCAACTGTTGTAATTCGTTTATAATCGATATGAACGGATTGTTAATGTTTGTATCAGAGTGGTGGTCTTAGTGAACCAGATCTTGCATTAGTGTGTCTAACGGATAGTTATTAAGATGCATTAGTGAGCCTGGACTTCAACCTTAGCTGCATGTAAAAAAGTTTTGCTTATCATTTCTTGTCGGAAATTACATGCTTATAAATCTTAGTCTAGATACATCTTACTGCATTGATTGCATGATTAGTGCATAGACAAAAATTCATATCTTAGCATATCTGCTAATTCACATCTTAGTATATCTGTTACTATAAACTTTGCCTGGAATATTCCGTAAATTTCTCCGTAATCTGAGACGACCCATCCTAATCCATAAGTACGAATACAATAACATATGATTAAATCACGAGGTATTTGACCTCTATATGATACATTTTACAAACATTGCATTCGTTTAAAAAGACAAACTTTCATTTCATTGAAAGTTGACAGGCATGCATACCATTTCATAATATAACCAACTACAAATGACTTAATCTGTCATTTACTTAATAATAATCCTTATTGAACTCTACAACTTGAATGCAACGTCTTTTGAAATATGTCATGAATGACTCCAAGTAATATCTTTAAAATGAGCAAATGCACAGCGGAAGATTTCTTTCAATCCTGAGAATAAACAAGCTTTAAAGTGTCAACCAAAAGGTTTGTGAGTTCATTAGTTTATCATCAATATTCATTTCCATCATTTTTAATAGACCACAAGATTTCATATTTTCATTTCTCATAAACATCATGCATGCATATAGCCATCTGCATAAGAATCATTCAAATGTATTGAACACCTGGTAACCGACATTAACCATAATGCATAGAATATCCCCACAGACATCGAAGTCTGTATAATAATAATCTCGAAGTACTAAAGCCATCCATAGACATGAATGGGGGTTGTTAGGCCCAATAGATCTATCTTTAGGATTCGCATCAATTAGGGGCCATTTCCCTAATTCTTAGGTTACCAGACTTGAAGGGCGATATTCGATTTAGATAATCCAACCATATAATGTAGTTTTCGATTACTTGTGTCTATTTCATCAAACATTTATAAAAGCACATGTATTCTCAGTCCCAAAAACATATATTGCAAAAACATTTAAAAAGGGAGCAAATGAAACTCACAATACAGTATTTCGTAGCAATTATGTATATGACGGCACTGAACAAGTGCAAGGTTGGCCTCGGATTCACGAACCTATATTAGTATATATATTTTTATGTTGGTGAATATTTTATCTAGAAATTTAGGTCAGGTCATAGTGTATCACAATCCTAATGCTCGAGACCGATATGCAAAAGTCAACTTGACCCAAAATGACTTCCAAAATCTATACATGTTTATTATATAACTTAAATATAGTCGTCTTATATATTTAAATATATTTATTAGATTTTATTAAATTAAATAATACAAGTCATTTATTAATAAATAAAAATTTATATTAAAATTTATATATGATAAAAATATACTTTTATACATCTCAAATAATAAAATTTATACAGTTCACACAATATCATAAAAATATAGTGGTATGCATTATTAATGTAATTGTATCACATATTTATTTGATAAAATAACATTGATGATAATAATAATGAGTAAAAGTTGTATTATTTTGTAATAATAATAATAATTATTATTATTATTCTACTAATAATAATAATAACAATATTTATTTACTAATGATGATATTTATTCAAAATGATAATTTTTAATAATAATAAAACTAAAATGATACTAAAAAATGATATCTTATAATAACAATGAAATTTCTATTAAAATGATAATTTTAATAAAATGATAGTTTTAATATTAATGATACTTTTAATAATAATAATAATGATAAAAATAATGAAAATGATATTTTTATCTAAATCATAATCTTAACAATATTTTAACTGAATCATGATACTTATACTCATTATTTCCTAATCGACTTGTTTAATAGCTTTTAGTCCTCTTTTATATCATATTCATAATAATGATAATAATAGTAATCATAATAATTAGATGATATTAATATTAGTTTTAATGATAATGATACTAATAAGTATTATAATAATATTAATGATAATAATAATAATAATAATAATAATAATAATAATAATAATAATATTAATATTAATAATAATAACCTTAATGATAATAACGATAGAAATAACAATAACAATAATAATACTTATATTAATAATGATAATGATGATAATAATAATAATAATAATAATAATAATAATAATAATAATAATAATAATAATAATAATAATAATAATAATAATAATAATAATAATAATAATAATAACGACTATAATAACGACGATAGTAATAATAATAATCATTCTAATAATAATAATACCAAAATTAATAATAATTCAGTTGACCATATCTTTTAATCCGTTCATTGAAACCATAAGCTTTCTAAATAAAAAGTTATTAATTGTTCGTCAGCTTTCCAACGACATGCATATCATATACCTTATCTTAGTAGCATATGTATTAAATTCGTAATTTATTATAAACTATTTAACGACGAAACTAAGTATACAAGCATGCATAATCCTATATACTCGAGCACTAGTCAGAGATACACTATTAATATATAAAAGATAAGATATGAATGCTCACGTATCAATATGGTGATTCAATATTGCAGGAAAGTACGTAGACCCAACGAAAATGATAAACGCTAGGTTGACCTCACGAGCAATACCCTCAAACAATACCCATAACCTCCAAAGCTATAACCCATAATTTTCTTAGCTCTATCCCGTTTGAAAACTTATTTTGAAATCGCCTGAACATAACTCCATCGTATTATTTTATGTATACTAATAATATCTTGAAATAATACTGAGTAAATATATATATGTAAATCGATTGAGAGAGTTTAGGGAAATATGTTTTCAAGTTTCTATGAAATAATGAAACCTATTGAATTCTATTTATAATAGTTTTTGAATTATTAAAGTGAATTATTAAAGTATGAATTATTAAAGTGAATTATTAAAGTATGAATTATTAAAGTGAATTTTTAAAGTATGAATTATTAAAGTATGAATTATTAAAGTGAATTATTAAAGTTAAAGTAAAGTAAAAGTAAAGTAAAAGTAAAGTAAAAGTAATGTTAAAGTATAGTAAAAGTATAAAACTATGTACGTATAATACGCGTATATATATAATATTAATTTAAATCGTTATATATATCTAATAAAATAAAATATAAATATCGTTATCTTTATCATACTGGTTAAGTAATGAGTTGTCAAAAGTGGATCTAGATATTTATAAAAGTTATATACATTTTAATAAGAAAGTTCTTTTTAAACTGAAAACGTTTTTGTACGTTTAAAACTAAATCAAATAAATATGATAATTTTGTTTTCCAAAACTAAATATATTTAAGAATTATTTTGTTAAAAGGTTAAAATAATGGAAATCGTTATATCATAAAATATTTTAGAAAAGTAGAATTATATATATTCATAATAGGTTTCAAGTTTTTAAATTACAGTCTGTTGGAGAAGCATGGGATAAAGTCCAAATGTTAAATAAATGTATGAAATCATCTTAATAAAAAATGTCGAGTTACTTAACTTGTTGATATCCAACATCTAAGTTATTTACACTTCACGTTCTTACTTTCATATAAAATAAAAGTTAACATAGTTATCTTATCATGGTCACGAAGAAAATATTATAAAACATGAATTGGAAATTAAACATGAATCTCCACTAACCCTTGTCTAGTTCCTGTTCATTAACCCATTTGTTCTTACTTATAAATTATTTTACCATTTTTCAAATGTTGTCAAAAAGAATAGATTTCTTAAATCACAATGGACCTCATAACATATCTAACGACCCGTCCTAATCCACCTGGATGAAGTCCATATTGATTACAAACGGTTCACAATAGTTGATTACACCGATAGGTACTTGACCTTTATATGATACATTTTACAAACATTGCATTCATTTTTAAAAGACAAACTTACTTTACATCGACAGTTGACGACGCGCATACCATTTCATAACATATCCAACTATAATTGACTTAATGATAATCTTGATGAACTCAACGACTTGAATGCAACGTCTTTTGAAATATGCCAAGAATGACTCCAAGTAATGTTTCTAAAATGAACAAATGCACAGCGGAAGATTTCTTTCGTACCTGAGAATAAACGTGCTTTCAAGTGTCAACCAAAAGGTTGGTGAGTTCATTAGTTTAACATAAATAAACATTTCCATCATTTTAATGGACCACAAGATTTTCATTTCTCATAAATATACGTCCCATGCATAGAGACAAAAATAATCATTCATATGGATTGAACACCTGGTAACCGACATTTACAATATACATATAAGAATATCCCCATCATTCCGGGATCCTCCTTCGAACATGATATAAATTTTGAAGTACTAAAGCATTCGGTACTTTGGATGGGGCTTATTGAGCCCGATAGATCTATCTTTAGAGTTCGCGTCAATTAGGGTGTCTTTTCCCTAATTCTTAGATTACCAGACTTAATAAAAAGGGGCATATTCGATTTCGATAATTCAACCATAGAATGTAGTTTCAATTACTTGTGTCTATTTTGTCAAACATTTATAAAAGCATTTCATGTATTCGCGGTTCAAAACATATTTCAAGAGCATTTAATAAAGCAGTTGTAAAAACAGCGCATGTATTTTAAGTCCCAAAAATGTAAAGAGTAAAAGGGACAAATGAAACTCAATGTAATGTATTTTGTAGTAAAAATACATATAACGATATTGATCAACAGAACAATGCAGGGTTGGCCTCGGATTCACGAACCTATATCATTCATTTATATATTAAAACGTATACTGGAAATCTCCAAATTTCATTTATTAATATATGTTATTTATGTAATTGTAGTTATAATATTCATACTAAATTTTATTTAAAAATCATATATTTTTATTATATCTTAAATTATGTGTTATATATGTTTGTTTTGTATATATATATCAAAAATGATTATTGTATTTATATCAGTATCTATATATATTTAGTATTATATTAAAAATATCTAATTTTGTTATATGTAGTCATATATATAATGATAATATGTTTTTCATATAGTTATATGGAATATCAATATATTTATAGTATATATAATAAATGTGTTTTTATGTATAAAATATTTATTTGTTAAAATGATAGTTTTGATATTAAAGTTTTACTAGTAATCATAATAATAACTTTATTAATAATGAAAATATTAATAATAATAATGATTTTGTTAACAACGATACTTTTGTTTAATAATAATGTTAATTATACTAATAATTACAAAAGTGATACTAATACTAAAATAATGATAACTTCTATTATTTTCATATTAGCAATCCTAATCATAGGGATAATAATAGTAATACAACTATTAGTGATAATGATAATAATAATAAGTATCATACTTGTACTAATAACAATAACAATCATTAATAATAACACCAGTAATACCTATCATATTTATAATAATAATGATAATAATAATTACAGTTGTGATGATAATACTAATTTTAATGAGGGATATATTATATTTCATTATGATAGTAATATTAAAACTACTAATACTTAATATTAATACTTTATATAATAATAATAACAATAACAATAACAATAACAACAACAACAACAACAACAACAATAATAATAATAATAATAATAATAATAATAATAATAATAATAATAATAATAATAATAATAATAATAATAATAATAATAAAAATAATAATAATAATAATAATAATAATAATAATAATAATATTAATTGAAAAGAGTGTATACCCTTGTTTTTAAAAAAAATGCTCCTGACGGGACTCGAACCCATGACCTCCCGTTCACATCAAACACCCCTTAACCATTCCGGCTCCCTTGCTTTTCTGATTATAAACCACACCCAATTTTACTTAACCCCTAATCAGTGTTCATCATCTTCTTCAAAGAAATCAAACCAAATTCAAGCTAAATCCCAACCGCTAATTACATAATCGATTAAGACTTAATATCCAACATATAAACACTCGTTTGTGACTAATTGGTTTTTAAAAAAAAAAATTAAAAGGGAGAACTCCCTGCTGCTGCTGCCCGTCACAGTTTATGCACACAAAAAAATGATTTCGAAATTTAGAGTGTTATAGACAAAAGTTATAATACGAAATATGTTTCAAATCATTTTTAGAAACTACTGGATTCGTTATTTTGAATTGAAACATCACAATGAATCCGAATTTCTTGATGAACACTCGGGTTGACTTTTTGAAAATAAATCTTTGACTCGTAAATTCATCTTTGATTTAGCGAATTAAATTCTGAAAACTTGCAGATAGTTTAAACTAAAGATTCCTAACATCTCTGCAATATTAGTTTATGAGATTACATTCGAATTTGAGTTTTGGATATAAAGTGTAGTAACAGAGGTACAAGCA
Organism: Rutidosis leptorrhynchoides; assembly: GCF_046630445.1. Lineage (NCBI taxonomy): Eukaryota > Viridiplantae > Streptophyta > Magnoliopsida > Asterales > Asteraceae > Rutidosis > Rutidosis leptorrhynchoides. The sequence continues at coordinate 339,970,362 of NC_092336.1, forward strand.
AAAAAATAAAAATATATCTGTTTTGTTCTTCATATAGCAGCGATGTAAAAATTGATAATTGATTGGAGATACACCGAGTAATTTGTAAAACACACTGAACTGGTCGATTGTCTTATGGTAAGACTCAGTCGACAAAAAAAATTGATTAGATAGCAAATATAATAAAAAAATTAAAAGAAGAAACAAAAAAAAAAAAAAATGATACCCGTGACTCATATAATGGTAGTAAATCTGTTTTCTAAATTTCTATATGTATTATAAATATATATGTATAATTACTTATAATTAATGTTTTATATATATAAATAATTATTAAATATATTAAATATAATGATGTGCTAATATTAGTAATAAAAATGTTTTCAGATAATATTGCTTAGTCCTTAATCAGTAAATTTATAAAATTAATAAATAATAATAATAAGTGATAGATTAATATATTAATTATCATAAAAATAAAATGATAATAATAATCTTATTAAAGGTAATAGTAATAATACTAATTATAATAATGTTAGTATTATTAATGATGGTAAAAATACTAGTAATAATAATACTATAATAATTTATATATATATCAAATTCGTATCTTTAAAATAATATTAAAAAAACTAGTATTAATATTAAGAGTAAAAACAATGCAACTTTATTTAATTTTAATATATTTTTATTGAATATTATTGATTATGTACTATAACTATATAATATTCATTACACTATAACTTATATTGGGCATTAAATTCTTGTACCAATTAATATATTACAATATACATATAATAATAATTATACATAGAATTTGTATATCTTTTAATATGTTCATTTTAAATTGTACCCAATTACTTTGTATCTTATTTTACATATTAAATTCTAATATTTAAATTATATTTTATAATTTCGATTTATTATATATACTTATGTTTATGAATATATATATATATATATACATATTTATTTACAAACAATTATTCGTGAATCGTCGAAACTAGTCGAAGGTCAATGCATTCATGAAAGTAGCTCAAAAATTTTGAGTCTCAACATTATAGACTTTGCTTATCGTATCGAAATCAAATAAGATTCATGTTTAAATTTGGTCGGAAATTCTCGGGTCACTACAGTACCTACCCGTTAAAGAAATTTCGTCCCGAAATTTGAGTGAGGTTGTCATGGCTAACAATAAAAATGTTTTCATGACAAATATGAGTTGATAAATAGAATTTTATCACAGGGTGTAACCTAAATAAAATATTTCGATTATTAGAAGCGTATGAGTGAAACTATCACCAAAGAGTGAAATAGGAAAGTAAAGATTCATCTTAACTTTTGACGTAGAGGGCTGAACTCCGGAATTCAAGGGATTTAAAGAAAATCTTCAAAATCTAAAAGATTTGATTTTTCGGCGAGTAAGGAAACTAAGATCTCTATAATTAAATACGGTGATCTGCCTCGATTACACTGTCTGATATTTCCATTATAAATTTAAGCTCTTCCGCTCTATTATTCTCACCATTCCTAGACTTTCTTTCTTAGTTCATACATCCCTAAGATTGTGAAAATGCTAAATTCCGTCCTAATCCTTGATATATTTTTTTCTAATTATCATTTCTGTCACCCTTCTTTTCAATCTTCCACCAAAAAAATCTGTTTACATCTCCTATTACCATGGGTGATACTATTCTTAATTATATCGTGTCTTTATTGAAAGGACCCGTCCTAATCTATCCGGACGAAGTCCATATCGATTATAAACGATTCACAACAGTTGGTTACATCGCGAGGTACTTGACCTCTATATGATACATTTTACAAACATTGCATTCGATTTTAAAAGACAATCTTTCTTTACAACGAAAGTTGATGACATACATACCATTTCATAATATATCCAACTATAATTGACTTAATAATAATCTTTTTGAACTCGACGACTCGAATGCAACGTCTTTTGAAATATGCCATGAATGACTCCAAGTAATGTCATTAAATGAGCAAATGCACAGCGGAAGATTTCTTTCGTACCTGAGAATAAACATGCTTTCAAGTGTCAACCAAAAGGTTGGTGAGTTCATTAGTTTAACATAAATAATCATTTTATAATTTTAATAGACCACAAGATTTCATATTTCCATTTCTCATAAACATACGTCCCATGCATAGAGACAAAAATATCATTCATATGGATTGAACACCTGGTAACCGACATTCACAATATGCATATAAGAATATCCCCATCATTCCGGGATCCTCCTTCGGACATGATATAAATTTCGAAGTACTAAAGCATCCGGTACTTTGGATGGGGCTTGTTGGGCCCGATAGATCTATCTTTAGAGTTCGCGTCAATTAGGGTGTCTGTTCCCTAATTCTTAGATTACCAGACTTAATAAAAAGGGGCATATTCGATTTCGATCATTCAACCATATAATTTAGTTTTAATTACTTGTGTCTATTTCGTAAAACAGTTATAAAAATAGCGCGTATATTCTCAGTTCCAAAAATATATATTGCAAAAACATTTAAAAAGGGATTAATGAAACTCACGCATATAATTATTGTAAAACAGTTAATAAAGCATTTGCATGTATTCTCAGCCCCAAAAATGTAAAGAGTAAAAGGGGAGCAAATGAAACTCACTGTAATGTATTTTGTAGTAAAAATACATATAACGACATTGAACAGTGCAGGGTTGGCCTCGGATTCATGAACCTATATCATTTGTATATACATTATCAATTATATGTCTATATATTATTATAATTTTTATATTAGTAATTTATATATTTCGTTATTAATATATATATTCATTTATATATATAAATTTCGTTACGTTATATGTATTAAGTATAATATTAGTAATGATAAAAATAATAATAATGATAATACTAATACTAATAATTTTAATAATGATAATAATATTAGTGATTTTATTACTGATAATAATAATGATAGTACTAATATTAATGATAATGATAATAGTATTAATAATTCTATATATGATAATATTAATGAAAATTTTGATAATAAATCTCATAATAACGATAATAATAGTAGTTCTTCATAAAGTGAATAATATAATAATAATGGTAATTGAAAATAATGATTTTTATACTAATAACTAACATTGGGTAATAATAATAATAATTATACAATCTTATCATTAGTGGTAATCTTTAACAATACTTTTGTTAATAAAATAATAAAATTTATAAATGTTACTAATACTTGTATTCGTAACGAGGATAATGCTAATAACTAATGTTCTTAATACATAATCATATTATTACTAATAATAATTATTAATTCTAATACTTATAATTGTAAGTTTGATTTAGTATTAATAATATTTACACTACCTATATAATTTATAATAATGTAAACTATATAAATCATAATATTCATATTAATCAACACGATAACCATAATAATAATAATAATAATAATAATAATAATAATAATAATAATAATAATAATAATAATAATAATAATAATAATAATAATAATAATAATAATAATAATAATAATAATAATAATAATAATAATAATAATAATGGAAATGAAAAAAATGTATATACCATTCTAAATTGCTTTCCAAAAAAAAATGCTCCATACAGGACTCGAACTCGTGACCTCCCACTCAATCACAAATGCTCTTAACCACTCCTCCAATCTTTCCTTATCTGATTTAATAATAAATCCATAACCATTTATCTCGATCACTATTCTGTTCCTATTATCCTCTTCATCTTATCCAATTTTTTTAAACCGACCAGAATCATTTATAAATCATAATTGAGATTTAATTATATTAACAGAAGTAGACATGATCTGTATTGGTGAAATAAATCAATGAAAAAAAAAAAATAAATAAAATAAGCAGTAGCTGCTACGATCGTAAACAATGAAGAACATGGATTCGATTTTTGAGATTTAAGTGTTTTGAGGTCCCAATTCTTTCATGGATTAGTTTGAAAATCATGCCTAGAAACTTTTCAAATCAATAATTTAATCAGAAACAATAAAACGAATTCCAATTTTCACAAGAACAAATAGTTTGACTTTTAAATTCTTAACTTTGACCCTGCAATTTGAATTCAATATTGAGAATTAAAAACTAATACCTTGCAGATAGTTTCAACAAAGAATTCCTAACAGCAAGGCATTAACACATTTTGACAATTGTTCCAAAATCAAGCTTTTGAATTTTATCACCAAGAACAGAGGTTAATGGGGTAAACTTGATATTTCTGTTTGATTTTTGAATAGCATCCCATATTAACAGTTATGATAACGAATATAATGGAATTAAGCGAATAATTGATGCAGTAAAAATTTTGTTGTTGTTCTCTGATAGTCGTCGACCGAGGGTCACAGGCTAACAAAAGGAAAAAAATATATAAAATAGATCAGTTAATGGTACCAACTAATAACACGTAATATTCTATATTTGTATACTGAGTATTTTAGTGAGTTTCATATATATATACGGTGTATATCTATATCTACCTATATTTATACGAGATATCTATGTATTTATAAATATATATTATATTAAATTCTATAACATACATTACTAATATAAATTTATTATTAAAACTCATTAATATTGTTAATTTTTAATAAGGATACTTAATAATTGAATAAATAATAATAATAATAATAATTATAATAATAATAATAATAATAATACTAATAATATAAAAGATCAAAATGATACTAGTAATAAGAATGGTATTAATATTTACGACACACCAAAATAATAATAATTATAATATTATTAGTGATAATAGTAAAGATACTAATAATAATGATAATATTGATATGATTAATGATAATAATATTATTAATAATATAATAATTTATATATATCAAAATGTCATATCTTAAAGTTATATATTCAAAGTAATAATACTGGTAGTAATCCAGATATAAAATATTACATGTATCAAATTTCTACATTTATATAATATATAATAATATTGATAATACTGATATCAATATCAATAATAATATTCATTTTAATAATAAAAATAAAAGTAATAATATTAATTTAATAATTATGTTTAACTTGTAATTACATATACTAATACCATATATTATTAGTTATTTAATATTAATAGTTAATGAATATATATTAATAACAATAATTCTATATATCTATATATATATACACACACATACACACACACACACATACATCTATTTACAATTAATGGTTCGTGAATCATTGATACTGGTCGAAGGTAATTGAATACATAAACATAGTTCCAAAATTTTCGAGACTCAACATTATAGACTTTTCGTGTCGGAAATATATAAAGGTTAAAGTTTAAATTTGGTCGGAAATTCCCGGGTCATCACAGTACCTACCCGTTAAAGAAATTTCGTCCCAAAATTTGAGTGAGGTCGTCTTGACTAACAATAAAAATGTTTTCATGACGAATACGAGTTGGTAAATAGAATTTTATCATTATTGATTAAATATAGATAAAACGACTCGATTATGCGGAGCGTACGAGTGAAGCTATCACAAAATAGTTAAATGAAAGGATAAAGATCTGTCTTAGCTTTTGACAGAGTCAAGGTTGAATTCCGGAATTCAAGGAATTAGAAGAAAATGTTCGAAATCTAAAAGATTTGATTCTTCGGCGAATAAGAAAATTAAGATCTCTATAATTAAATACGGTGATCTACCTCGATTACTCTATCTGATATTTCCCTTATAAATTAAACTCTTCCGTTCCATTATTTTCACCATTCCAATACTTTCCTTCTTAGTTCGTACATCCAAAGGATTGTGAAAATGCTTAATTCAGTTCTAATCCTTGTTCTTATTCTGACTATTGCAATGATCGTTCTTCTTTTCCAATTCCCACTGGAAGAATCTGTTTATTTCTACTATGCTCTAAGGATTATTGTATTTATAATCCTCCCGTATCTTTATATTGTTATACGCACTGATATCCACAGTTTGTAATTTCGGTGTTGTCATTGGGCTTTATATTTTCTCTTATACTTCGAAGTCCTTGCTTTTGTTTTTCTATAATCATTATCATCCCCAGTTAATTCTCCCCCTATTTGCTGTGATTTATACTCTAATTTCTATTTCGGAGCTTTATCCATCCGTTTCTTCTTCTTGCGATTGGGCATCTCTTGTAATGGTCCAGAATTCGCAGATATAAGTTTCAGAATGAACATCGTTAATGTTCTAAGAAGGGAATCGTAATGGTACGATCTTGCTTTGTCAATTTACTAGAATATCCCGGAAAAGACCGAATCATCAAGAAAAAAATATTTTCTTGATATGTTTAGAGATTAGATAGAATGTAAGAGTCGTGTAACATGGCATATGATGATGGTACTGAGAATCATCACGTTCCATTAGAACTCAACATGAATTACTGTAATATAATCACGTTGATTAAGTGTCATTATATTATACTAACCCATGCTTCAATTCCCAAAACTTCTCCACAATTCATTCATAATTTATACTTAGATTTTATAGAAGTTTCCAATATAATGGAATACAGATAGCACGAAGAGATAGATAATTTCGGACAAGAATATTTATGAAAATATCCTCAGAAATATCGAAGATATTTATGATGATATTTTGGAATTTCTAAGTTCGAAGGTTGATGAAGAAAAATTTTTCCGCAAGATTTTAACATTTCTTCGGAGCAAGATAATTTCTAAAGATTTCATCGGATCCAGAATTACCTGGATTCTTTGAATTTAGGGTATGTTACTTGTATTTCTCCTTGGTTTCCTTTTTGGTTAGCTCATTCCGTATTCAGTTCCAACTTTTTTGAGCTTTTCCAACATACCATTCTTTATTATCAACTTCCGATGATTAAGGTCGTTTACAGTTGTCTACAGTTTTCTGCTGCTTCATTCAGTTTTTTCAACATTCAGAGTATTGATTTGTAGACTGAGTGCTTTTCAGGATTTTAGATGAAAGATCATAATTCTAAGAAATGAATGTTATACATATAACTGTTGATGTAGATATGCTGTGAGTTTTCAAAGTACTGATTGCTGATTCCCGGTAATTGGTATGTCAGTTCTCGTTACAAGATGCGGATGAGTACATGACGAGACTTCAATAGATAAATATAGTGATTTGTCGGAGAGATTTAAACCAAGGAGCAACGAGGTTGCTGGTACGTCTGCTGGTAATATGATGCAATATAAAAGATTTTCCGGTAACAATAAAAGAACACGCATATATATATCAAGGTCATAATAAGGTTGTTTCGGACGAAAAGTCGAAGTTGACTTGCTGGAGCTGTGACAAAATTTGCTACTTTGAAAGGAATTACCAAATTATTTTGGGTAATAATAACACTAAAGGAATTAGCACAGATACGTGTTAAACGTTTACTCAAGTTCTGAGTGTTTTCAGGTGCATAACTATATGCATCAATCTTTTCTCCCGTAAATGAAGTGCGGTTGGTTCATCCTCTCGATTGAGGTATTTTCAAGAATCATGAAAGGTTTGAACGCAGAAGGTAATCGTGAAAATACAAATGATGTTTAAGACGAAATCAAGTGGCAACTTGAAGAATTGTTTAGTTCCATATGTTATAATCAATATTTTAATTCATTTTAATTGTCCAATGTTATTAGTCCACAGTAGATAGTCCACAGTTGAAAGTCCAATAATTCATATATAGTTTAATATATAATATTCGAATTAATTAATATGTGTCGTGACCCGTATACATCTCAGACTCGATCACAACTCAAACTATATATATTATTGTAGAATCAACCTCAACCCTGTATAGAGAACTCGATCATTACTGCATATAGAGTGTCTATGGTGATTCCAAATAATATATATAGATGCGTCGATATGATATGTCAAAACCTTGTATACGTGTCCCGATATTTAAAGTGCGTAAAATAAATAACAGAAAATTAAATAACCATAAATAAAGTGCGTAAAGTAAATAACGGAAATTTAATGACGATAAATAAAATTGCGAGAATGTAAATTGTGATAAAATAAATTGCGATAAACAAAATGTAATCAGTTAGCTATGAACAGTTAGCTAGGATTTTGTTAGCGTGGATTCTTAACTAAATTTCTCATAGTTAATTTGTTTGTTTCTAACAACTTTTATTTTGTCCAATGTTTTCTTCATTATACCACTTGTTGGATTCTGATAGGTCAAAATCCGAATATGAAATTGAATTTTAATGAAAATAGTTGTTCTTTGGTAAACGGATACGTATATGTGTGAATTTGAGCAGTGTTGTTAATGACTGCTGAATCTGAATTGAAAAATGTACAGTGTAACTTATTAATGTGAAATATAAATATTCCTCGGGTATTACCTACCCGTTAAAATATTTTCACCATTAACAGTTTGTACAATAAGAATTTTAATTACAATCTTTATGAAAACATATATACATATTTATTTTCTTCAGACGTAATTATGGATTTAATGAGTCAATGTGATATTAAACTCATCAAATTTACTGCTAGAACTAGAGTACATAATCTCTAAAATATTAGAGATTACATAATCACCATGAAGGACGAAGATAGTTTATGTAGAACAATTCGTAAAATGATTCGTAGAACGATGATTATGATTGAGGTATAGATTGCGAGGTTGAGACGTGTGATGATGTTGTTGTTGTTGGTACTCCTTGGTATCCATGATGCGTATGACGTTGATGTTCGAGGTATATATTAAGATGTTGAGGTGTGGGATGCGGATGTTGATGTTGGTGGTGGTGATGGTACTATTGACATTGGTGGTGGTACTGGTTATGCTGCTGGTACTTGTAACCTTCGCACCATATTCTCTAAAGCCACTACCGAGGGCGAAGCTCGTTGACTTCTTCTATTACACCGGGGTGATTTTCGGTTTGGACTAGCGAATAAATATAATCTAGAATTTAGTATAGTATATAATCGTGGCGAGATACTCTGGAAATGAGGGTGAAGATGGTGTTTCGGATTGGTTTGCCAGTGAATGTTTCAAGTTCTTCACCCAGCGAACAATATGGTGGGTGAAAGGGATCGATTCTTATTGTCTCCAATGATTAAGTAGACTACGAACTCATCATATGAATTGGGGATGGTTGGTTGGTTGATTCATTCTGGTGACGCTGCTTTCGGAGCTTAGGTGAACGTCCACGTCGGAATAGCTGTCGGAATAACTATCAGAATAGTTATCGGAATTCGAGGTACTCGAACTGGTTGAAGGATTTTAGTTAAGAATTATATTATAGGATTTAGATTAGTACCCTGTAATACATAATTTACATATGCATATATAATACTAAAATCCCATAAGTTACGGAGGAATCTACGGAAGCTGTCAGGCAACGATAACAATAACAGGTACGCTAAGATATGAAGTAGCAGATACGTTAAGATATGTCTATACACTATTCATGCAATCATTGCAGTAAGATGTGTCTAGACTAAGAGTGATAAGCAAGTAATTTCCTAAGGATGATCAGCAGACGATTTTCGACAAAAATGATAAGCAAAACTTTTAACATGCAGACACGGTCGAAGTCCAGACTCACTATTGCATCCTAACGACTTATCAGTTAGACACACTAATGTAGACCTGGTTCGTTAAGACCGTCGCTCTGATACCAACTGAAAGGACCCGTCCTAATTCATCCGGACGAAGTCCATATCGATTATAAACGATTCACAACAGTTAGTTACATCGCGAGGTACTTGACCTCTATATGATACATTTTACAAACATTGCATTCGATTTTAAAAGACAATCTTTCTTTACAACGAAAGTTGACGACATACATACCATTTCATAATATATCCAACTATAATTGACTTAATAATAATCTTGTTGAACTCGATGACTCGAATGCAACGTCTTTTGAAATATGCCATGAATGACTCCAAGTAATGTCATTAAAATGAGCAAATGCACAGCGGAAGATTTCTTTCGTACCTGAGAATAAACATGCTTTCAAGTGTCAACCAAAAGGTTGGTGAGTTCATTAGTTTAACATAAATAATCATTTTATAATTTTAATAGACCACAACATTTCATATTTCCATTTCTCATAAACATACGTCCCATGCATAGAGACAAAAATATCATTCATATGGATTGAACACCTGGTAACCGACATTCACAATATGCATATAAGAATATCCCCATCATTCCGGGATCCTCCTTCGGACATGATATAAATTTCGAAATACTAAAGCATCCGGTACTTTGGATGGGGCTTGTTGGGCCCGATAGATCTATCTTTAGAGTTCGCGTCAATTAGGGTGTCTGTTCCCTAATTTTTAGATTACCAGACTTAATAAAAAGGGGCATATTCGATTTCGATCATTCAACCATATAATGTAGTTTTAATTACTTGTGTCTATTTCGTAAAACAGTTATAAAAACAGCGCGTATATTCTCATTCCCAAAAATATATATTGCAAAAGCATTTAAAAAGGGATTAATGAAACTCACGCATATAATTATTGTAAAACAGTTAATAAAGCATTTGCATGTATTCTCAGCCCCAAAAATGTAAAGAGTAAAAGGGGGAGCAAATGAAACTCACTGTAATGTATTTTGTAGTAAAAATACATATAACGACATTGAACAGTGCAGGGTTGGCCTCGGATTCACGAACCTATATCATTTGTATATACATTAATACATATCCTTGTAGTCGAACAATTATATGTCTATATATTATTATAATTTTTATATTAGTAATTTATATATTTCGTTATTAATATATATATTCATTTATATATATATATATATAAATTTCGTTACGTTATATGTATTAAGTATAATATTAGTAATGATAAAAATAATAATAATGATAATACTAATAATTTTAATAATGATAATAATATTAGTGATTTTATTACTGATAATAATAATGATAGTACTAATATTAATGATAATGATAATAGTATTAATAATTCTATATATGATAATATTAATGAAAATTTTGATAATAAATCTGATAATAACGATAATAATAGTAGTTCTTCATAAAGTGAATGATATAATAATAATGGTAATTGAAAATAATGATTTTTATACTAATAACTAACATTGGGTAATAATAATAATAATTATACAATCTTATCATTAGTGGTAATCTTTAACAATACTTTTGTTAATAAAATAATAAAATTTATAAATGTTACTAATACTTGTATTCGTAACGAGGATAATACTAATAACTAATGTTCTTAATACATAATCATATTATTACTAATAATAATTATAATTCTAATACTTATAATTGTAAGTTTGATTTAGTATTAATAATATTTACACTACCTATATAATTTATAATAATGTAAACTATATAAATCATAATATTCATATTAATCAACACGATAACCATAATAATAATAATAATAATAATAATAATAATAATAATAATAATAATAATAATAATAATAATAATAATAATAATAATAATAATAATAATAATAATAATAATAATGGAAATGAAAAAAATGTATATACCATTCTAAATTGCTTTCCAAAAAAAATGCTCCATACAGGACTCGAACCCGTGACCTCTCACTCAATCACAAACGCTCTTAACCACTCCTCCAATCTTTCCTTATCTGATTTAATAATAAACCCATAACGATTTATCTCGATCACTATTCTGTTCCTATTATCCTCTTCATCTTCTCCAATTTTTTAAACCGACCAGAATCATTTATAAATCATAATTGAGATTTAATTATATTAACAGAAGTAGACATGATCTGTATTGGTGAAATAAATCAACGAAAAAAAATAAATAAAAAAAATAAGCAGTAGCTGCTACGGTCGTAAACAATGAAGAACATGGATTCGATTTTTGAGATTTAAGTGTTTTGAGGTCCCAATTCTTTCACGGATTAGTTTGAAAATCATGCCTAGAAACTTTTCAAATCAATAATTTAATCAAAAACAATAAAACGAATTCCAATTTTCACAAGAACAAATAGTTTGACTTTTAAATTCTTATATTTGACCCTGCAATTTGAATTCAATATTGAGAATTAAAAACTAATACCTTGCAGATAGTTTCAACAAAGAATTGCTAACAGCAAGGCATTAACACATTTTGACAATTGTTCCAAAATCAAGCTTTTAAATTTTATCACCAAGAACAGAGGTTAATGGGGTAAACTTGATATTTCTGTTTGATTTTTAAATAGCATCCCATATTAACAGTTATGATAACGAATATAATGGAATTAAGCGAATAATTGATGCAGTAAAAATTTTGTTGTTGTTCTCTGATAGTCGTCGACAGAGGGTCACAGGCCAACAAAAGGAAAAAAAAATATAAAATAGATCAGTTAATGGTACCAACTAATAACACGTAATATTCTGTATTTGTATACTGAGTATTTTAGTGAGTTTCATATATATACGGTGTATATCTATATCTACCTATATTTATACGGGATATCTATGTATTTATAAATATATATTATATTAAATTCTATAACATACATTACTAATATAAATTTATTATTAAAACTCATTAATATTGTTAATTTTTAATAAGGATACTTAATAATAGAATAAATAATAATAATAATAATAATAATAATAATAATAATAATAATAATAATAATAATACTAATAATATAAAAGATCAAAATGATACTAGTAATAAGAATGGAATTAATATTTACGACACACCAAAATAATAATAATTATAATATTATTAGTGATAATAGTAAAGATACTAATAATAATGATAATATTGATATGATTAATGATAATAATATTATTAATAATATAACAATTTATATATATCAAAATGTCATATCTTATAGTTATATATTCAAAGTAATAATACTGGTAGTAATCCAGATATAACATATTACATGTATCAAATTTCTACATTTATATAATATATAATAATATTGATAATACTGATATCAATATCAATAATAATATTCATTTTAATAATAAAAATAAAAGTAATAATATTAATTTAATAATTATGTTTAACTTGTAATTACATATACTAATACCATATATTATTAGTTATTTAATATTAATAGTTAATGAATATATATTAATAACAATAATTCTATATATCTATATATATATATACACACACACACACACACACACACACATACATCTATTTACAATTAATGGTTCGTGAATCGTTGATACTGGTCGAAGGTAATTGAATATTTAAACATAGTTCCAAAATTTTCGAGACTCAACATTATAGACTTTGCTTATCGTGTCGGAAATATATAAAGGTTAAAGTTTAAATTTGGTCAAAAATTCCCGGGTCATCACATTTATATTGATATTCGTATTAATATCCATGGTTTGTAACTTCTGTGTTGTTATTGGGTTTTATATCTTCCCTTATATTTCAATGTCCCTGCTTCTATCTCCTATAATTATTGTCATCCACAGTTAATGCGCTCTCTTGTTTGCTGCGATTTATACTCCCTTTCTATTTCGGAGCTTCATGCTTTTGTTTACTTTCCGCAAGTAACGGTCCAGAATTTATAGGTATAGAGTTTCGAATTATCATAATATACAAGGTAGAAAGGAAAGGTAGTAGCACGATTTGTTTTGTCAAATTACCTGAATCACTTAGAATAGAACTATCAAGAATATATTTTCTTGATATGTTCAGAAGTTAAGCAGAATGAAAGAGTTATGTATCATGACACATGATGACGTTATAATCTGTGAATCATCATGTTCCATTTAGAAACTCAGCATGACTTACTGGAATATAATCACGTTGATCAAGTGTCATTATATTATACTAACTCATGCATCAGTTCCCAACATTACTTCAATAACATTCATATTTTAAGCTCGGAAGTTTATAGAATATAGAAACTAACAGTTTCTATATGATGTAACACAGATAGCACTAAGAGATTAATGATTTCAGATAAGAATAGTTATGAAAATATCTTCAAAAATATGGAGGATATTTATAATGAAAGATACGATAATATTTTTGAATATCTAAAATCAGAGAATGATGGAGACTATTGTCTGCAAGGGTCTAGAGTAAGGAGCAAGATATTCGCTAAAGATTTCAGCAGACATTGAATCATTTAGATTCTTTGAAGTCAAACCTATTCTTTGTGATTTATCCACGGCTTCTTTCATAGTTTCACATAATCCGCCTTTTGGTACTAAATTTTCTATTGAGTGCTTCCAATACTCCATTCTTTATCATCAATCTTTCGACGATTAAGGTTGTTTACGGTTGCCTACAGTTTCTGCTGCTTCATTCAGCTTTTTCAAAGTTCCATGTATTTGAGTTGTAGGCTGGGTGCTTTTCAAAATTTTAGAATTGAAGATCGTAATTCTAGGAGATAATTGTTATATGTATACATATAATTGTTGATGTAGACATGCTGCGAGATTTCAAAATACTGATTGCTAATCCCTGGTAATTGGTATGGTAATTTTCGTTACAAGATACGGATGAGTATATGATAGGGTTTCAATGAACATAATGATTCTTCGGAAGGCCAGAGATCAATGAAATTGCTGGAAAATTTACTGCTAAGGTCGTGAAATATAAAAAATTCTCAGGTAACGATGACGATAGGCAACTTATATTATCAAGATTATAATAAGGCTAATCCTAATGAAAGTCGAAGTTGATTTGTTGAAGCTGTGACAAAATTGGCTACTTTGAAGAGGGATTGTAAAGTTATTTTCGGTAATAACAATGCCAAAGGAGCTAGCACAGATACTTGTTAAACGTGTACTCAGGTTCCGAGAGTTTTCAAGTGCATAACTATATGCACCAATCTCTTGTTACGTAGATGAAGTACTGTTGGTTCATCTTCTTGATTGAGGTGTTTTCAAGAATTACAAAAGGTTTGAACGCAGATTGTAACCATGAAGATACAAATGAGGTTTAAGATGAAATCAAGTGGCAAACTTGAAGAATTGATTAGTTTCGTATGTTATAATCAATATTTTAATTCATTTTAATTGTCCAATATTATTAGCCCACAGTCGATAGTCCACAGTTGACAGTCCAATAATTCATATATAGTTTAATATATAATATTCGAATTAATTAATATGTATCGTGACCCGTATTCATCTCAGACTCGATCACAACTCAAAGTATATATATTATTATAGAATCAACCTCAACCATGTATAGAGAACTCAATCATTACAACATATAGAGTGTCTATGGTTATTCCAAATAATATATATATATATATATATATATATATATATATATATATATATATATATATATATATATATATATATATATATATATATATATATATATATATATATATATATATATATATATATATGCGTCGATATGATATGTCAAAACCTTGTATACGTGTCCCGATATTTAAAGTGCATAAAAATAAATAACAGAAATTAAATGACGATAAATAAAGTGCGTAAAGTAAATAACAGAAATTAAATGACAATAAATAAATTTGCGAGAATGTAAATTGCGATAATTAAATTGCGATAAATAAAATGTAACCAGTTAGCTAGGAAAAATTAGCTAGGAACAGTTAGCGTGGATTCTTAACAATATTTCAATTAGTTAATTCGTTTATTTCTAACAAATTTTATTTTGTTCAATGTTTTCTTCATTATGCCACTTGTTGGATTCTGAGAAGTCAAGATCCAATTATGAAATTGAATAAAAATGGTTATTCTATGGTGAACGGATACATAAAATGGTAGATGTAAGTAGGATAGTAAATGACTGTTGAATCAGATTCGAAGAATATACAGTGTAACTTATTAATGTGAAATCTAAATATTCCTCGGGTATTACCTACCCGTTAAAAATATTTTCACCATTAACAGTTTGTACAATAAAACTTTTAATTACATCTTTTTAAAAACATACATACATATATATTTTCTTCAGACGTAATCATGGATTTGATGAGTCAATGCGATATTAAACTCATCAGATTTACGGTTAGAACTAGAGTACATAATCTCTAAAACATTAGAGATTACATAATCGCCATGAAGGATGAAGATAGTTTATGTAGAACGATTCGTAGAACGATGATTATGCTTGAGGTATAGATTGCGAGGTTGAGACGTGTGATGATGTTGTTATTGGTACTGGTTATGCCGCTGATATTGGTACTGTTGCTATCGGTGCTACAAATGTTGTTGGTGCTGAGGTTGGTGATGATGTTGGTGTAGTAAGTATAGCTTGTAGATCACGTACCATCTTTGTCAGGTTTTCTATCTTACCCTCTATCATTTCTATCCATCCACTCATCTGATTCGATAGATCTTGATTATCAATTCGAAGTTCCCTAACTTTTTCTAATATTTCCCTTCTATTGGTATTCGGAAGTAAAGGTTGAATATTTTCTGAGATTGCAGTAATACGACCTTCGAGGTGAATACAGTGTTGCGCATAGGTTCACCGGTGAGTACATCATTTTCTCCGATGTTAGGAGGTAAGTTTGGTTCGCAGTAGGGATCGCCTTCTTCATTTCTTCATCGAGTGAGTAAGTCTCGGACCCACCCCCATCTTCTCCAGAAAGAAAAATAACTAAATGGTTGAGGCTCTTCTGGTTCATTGACTTCGGAGTCTGCTTCAATATACATCTCGAAATCGCTTCCGGAACTAATGGAATCCAAGCTAGGTGTAGGATCTATCTCTCACGATCAGTTAAAGGGTTTTGATATGAAATGATTTTTCAAATATCGAATGATATTCTAACTATATATAGAATATCTATACATACTTCCAAAGATCCCATGAATTACGGAGTAAATTAAGGAAACGTGTCAGATAAAGTCTACAGTGACAGATACGCTAAGATATGGATTTTGTCTATACACTATTCATGCAGTCAATGCAGTAAAACGTGTCTAGACTAAGAATAATGAGTAGGAAATTTCCTAAGGATGATAAGCAGATGATTTCCGACAAAGACGATAAGCAAAACTTTTGACATGCAGATACGGTCAAAGTCCATACTCACTAATGCATCTTAACGACTTATCAGTTAGACACACTAATGCAGACCCGGTTCACTATGACCACCGCTCTGACACCAACTCTAACGACTCGTCCTAATCTATCTGGACAAAGTCCATATTGATTACAACCGCTTCACAATAGTTGATTACATCGCGAGGTACTTGACCTCTATATGATACATTTTACAAACATTGCATTCGTTTTTAAAATACAAACTTACTTTACATTGACAGTTGACGACACGCATACCATTTCATAACATATCCAACTATATTTGACTTAATGATAATCTTGATGAACTCAACGACTTGAATGCAAAGTCTTTTGAAATATGCCAAGAATGACTCCAAGTAATGTTTCTAAAATGAACAAATGCACAGCGGAAGATTTCTTTCGTACCTGAGAATAAACATGCTTTCAAGTGTTAACCAAAAGGTTGGTGAGTTCATTAGTTTTAACATAAATAAACATTTCCATCATTTTAATAGACCACAAGAATTTCATTTCTCATAAATATACGTCCCATGCATAGAGACAAAAATAATCATTCATATGGATTGAACACTTGGTAACCGACATTCACAATATACATATAAGAATATCCCCATCATTCCGGGATCCTCCTTCGGACATGATATAAATTTCGAAGTACTAAAGCATCCGGTACTTTGGATGGGGCTTATTGGGCCCGATAGATCTATCTTTAGAGTTCGCGTCAATTAGGGTGTCTGTTCCCTAATTCTTAGATTACCAGACTTAATAAAAAGGGGCATATTCGATTTCGATAATTCAACCATAGAATGTAGTTTCAATTACTTGTGTCTATTTCATTAAACATTTACAAAAGCCTTTCATGTATTCGCAGTTCAAAACATATTTCAAGAGCATTTAATAAAGCAGTTGTAAAAACAGCGCATGTATTCTCAGTCCCAAAAATGTAAAGAGTAAAAGGGACAAATGAAACTCAATGTAATGTATTTTGTAGTAAAAATACATATAACGATATTGATCAACAGAACAATGCAGGGTTGGCCTCGGATTCACGAACCTATATCATTCATTTATATATTAAAATGTATACTGGAAATCTCCAAATTTCATTTATTAATATATGTTATTTATGTAATTGTAGTTATAATATTCATACTAAATTTTATTTAAAAATCATTTATTTTTATTATATCTTAAGTTATGTGTTATATATGTTTCTTTTATATATATATATATATATATATATATATATATATATATATATATATATATATATATATATATATATATATATATATATATATATATATACATCAAAAATGATTATTGTATTTATATCATTATCTATATATATTTAGTATTATATTAAAAATATCTAATTTTGTTATATGTAGTCATATATATAATGATAATATGTTTTTCATATAGTTATATGGAATATCAATATATTTATAGTATATATAATAAATGTGTTTTTATGTACAAAATATTTATTTGTTAAAATGATAGTTTTGATATTAAAGTTTTACTAGTAATCATAATAATAACTTTATTAATAATGAAAATATTAATAATAATAATGATTTTGTTAACAACGATACTTTTGTTTAATAATAATGTTAATTATACTAATAATTAAAAAAGTGATACTAATACTAAAATAATGATAACTTCTATTATTTTCATATTAGCAATCCTAATCATAGGGATAATAATAGTAATACAACTATTAGTGATAATGATAATAATAATAAGTATCATACTTGTACTAATAACAATAACAATCATTAATAATAACACACCAGTAATACCTATCATATTTATAATAATAATGATAATAATAATTATAGTTGTGATGATAATACTAATTTTAATGAGGGATATATTATATTTCATTATGATAGTAATATTAAAACTACTAATACTTAATACTAATACTTTATATAATAATAATAACAATAACAATAACAATAACAATAACAATAACAATAACAATAACAATAACAATAATAATAACAATAACAATAATAATTATAATAATAATAATAATAATAATAATAATAATAATAATAATAATAATAATAATAATAATAATAATAATAATAATAATAATAATAATAATAATAATAATAATAATAATAATAATTGAAAAGAGTGTATACCCTTGTTTTTAAAAAAAAATGCTCCTGACGGGACTCGAACCCATGACCTCCCGTTCACATCAAACACCCCTTAACCATTCCGGCTCCCTTGCTTTTCTGATTATAAACCACACCCAATTTTACTTAACCCCTAATCAGTGTTCATCATCTTCTTCAAAGAAATCAAACCAAATTCAAGCTAAATCCCAAACGCTAATTACATAATCGATTATGACTTAATATCCAACATATAAACACTCGTTTGTGACTAATTGGTTTTTTAAAAAAAATAAAAGGGAGAACTCCCTGCTGCTGCTGCCCGTCGCAGTTTATGCACACAAAAAAAATGATTTCAAAATTTAGAGTGTTATAGACAAAAGTTATAATACGAAATATGTTTCAAATCATTTTTAGAAACTACTGGATTCGTTAATTTGAATTAAAACATCACAACGAATCCGAATTTCTTGATGAACACTCGGGTTGACTTTTTGAAAATAAATCTTTGACTCGTAAATTCATCTTTGATTTAGCGAATTAAATTCTGAATCAGTAGTTTCTAAAAATAAAATTTATACAGTTCACTCAATATCATAAAAATATAGTGGTATGTATTATTAATGTAATTGTATCACATATTTATTTGATAAAATAATATTGATGATAATAATAATGAGTAAAAGTTGTATTCTTTTGTAATAATAATAATAATTATTATTATTCTGCGCGAGACCGATATGCAAAAGTCAACAAAAGTCAACTCGATCCAAAATGACTTCCAAAATCTATACATGTTTATTATATGACTTAAATATAGTCATCTTATATATTTAAATATATTTATTAGATTTTATTAAATTAAATAATACAAGTTATTTATTAATAAATAAAAATTTATATTAAAATTTATATATGATAAAAGAATACTTTAATATATCTCAAATAATAAAATTTATACAGTTCACTCAATATCATAAAAATATAGTGGTATGTATTATTAATGTAATTGTATCACATATTTATTTGATAAAATAATATTGATGATAATAATAATGAGTAAAAGTTGTATTCTTTTGTAATAATAATAATAATTATTATTATTCTACTAATAATAATTATAAAAATATTTATTTACTAATGATGGTATTAATTATAATAAATTGATAATTCTAATCATGATAATTTTAATAATAACGATACCTTTTAATATTAACTATAATAATAATAATATTTTATATAAAAATAATAATTTTATTCAAAATGATAATTTTTAATAATAATAATACTAAAATGATATTAAAAAATGATATCTTATAATAACAATGATATTTCTATTAAAAATGATAATTTTAATAGAATGATAGTTTTAATATTAATGATACTTTTAATAATAATAATAATGATAAAAATAATGAAAACGATATTTTTATCTAAATCATAATCTTAACAATATTTTAACTGAATCATGATACTTATACTCATTATTTCCTAATCGACTTGTTTAATAGCTTTTAGTCCTCTTTTATATCGTATTCATAATAATGATAATAATAGTAATCATAATAATTAGATGATACTAATATTAGTTTTAATGATAATGATACTAATAAGTATTATAATAATATTAATGATAATACTAATAATAATAGTAATAATAATAATAATAATAATAATAATAATAATAATAATAATAATAATAATAATAATAATAATAATAATAATAATAATAACCTTAATGATAATAACGATAGTAATAACAATAACAATAATAATACTTATATTAATAACGATAATGATATTAATAATAATAATAATTATTATTATTATTATTATATATTAATAATAATAATAACGACGATAATAACAATGATAGTAATAATAATAATCATTTTAATAATAATAATACTAAAATTAATAATAATTCAGTTGACCATATCTTTTAATCCGTTCATCGAAACCATAATCTTTCTAAATGAAAAGTTATTAATTTTTCGTCAGCTTTCCAACGACATGCATATCATATACCTTATCTTAGTAGCATATGTATTAAATTTGTGATTTATCATAAACTATTTAACGATGAAACTAAGCATACAAGCATGCATAATCCTATATACTCGAGCACTAGTCAGGGATACACTATTAATATATAAAAGATAAGATATGAATGCTCACGTATCAATATGGTGATTCAATATTGCAGGAAAGTACGTAGACCCAACGAAAATGATGAATGCTAGGTTGACCTCACGAGCAATACCCTCGAACAATACCTATAACCTCCAAAGCTATAACCCATAATTTCCTTAGCTCTATCCCGTTTGAAAACTTATTTTAAAATCGCCTAAACATAACTCCGTCGTAGTATTTTATGTATACTAATAATATCTTGAAATAATACTGAGTAAATATATATATGTAAATCGATTGAGAGAGTTTAGAGAAATATATTTTCAAGTTTCTATGAAATAATGAAACCTATTGAATTCTATTTATAATAGTTTTTTAATTATTAAAGTGAATTATTAAAGTATGAATTATTAAAATGAATTATTAAAGTATGAATTATTAAAGTGAATTTTTAAAGTATGAATTATTAAAGTATGAAATATTAAAGTGAATTATTAAAGTAAAAGTAAAGTAAAGGTAAAGTAAAAGTAAAGTAAAAGTAATGTTAAAGTATAGTAAAAGTATAAAACTATGTACGTATAATACGCGTATATATATAATATTAATTTAAATCGTTATATATATCTAATAAAATAAAATATAAATATCGTTATCTTTATCATACTGGTTAAGTAATGAATTATTAAAAGTGGTTCTAGATATTTATAAAAGTTACATACATTTTAATAATAAAGTTCTTTTTAAACTGAAAACGTTTTTATACGTTTGAAACTAAATCAAATAAATATGATAATTTTGTTTTCCAAAACTAAATATATTTAAGAATTATTTTGTTAAAAGGTTAAAATAATGGAAATCATTATATCATAAAATGTTTTAGAAAAGTAGAATTATATATATTCATAATAGGTTTCATGTTTTTAAATTACAGTCTATTGGTGAAGCATGAGATAAAGTCCAAAGGTTAAATAAATGTATGAAATCATCTTAATGAAAAATGTCGAGTTACTTAACTTGTCGATATCCAACATCTAAGTTATTTACACTTCACGTTCGTACTTTCATATAAAATGAAAGTTAACATAGTTATCTTATCAAGGTTACGAGGAAAATATTATAAAACATGAATTGGAAATTAAACATGAATCTCCACTAACCCTTGTCTAGTTCCCGTTCATTGACACATTTGTTCTTACTTATAAATCACTTTACCATTTTCCGAATGTTGTCAAAAAGAATAGATTTCTTAAATCACAATGGACCTCATAACATGTGTAAAGACCCGTCCTAATCCATCTGGACGAATACATTACATTTGATTACATCGCGAGGTACTTAACTTCTATATGATACATTTTACAAACATTGCATTCGTTTTTAGAAGACAAACTTTCATTACATCGAAAGTTGACAGGCATGCATACCATTTCATAATATATTAAACTATCAATGACTTAATAATAATCTTGATGAACTCAACGAGTCGAATGCAACGTTTTTTGAAATATGTCATGAATGACTCCAAGTAATATCTCTAAAACGAGCAAATGCACAGCGGAAGAATTCCTTAATACCTGAGAATAAACATGCTTTAAAGTATCAACCAAAGGTTGGTGAGTTCATTAGTTTATCATAATCAATATTCATTTTCATCATTTTAATAGACCACAAGATTTTCATTTCCAATTCTCATAAATATACGTCCCATACATAGAGACAAAAATCATTCATATAGATTGAACACCTGGTAACTGACATTAACAAGATGCATATAAGAATATCCCCTATCATTCCGGGACATCCATCGGACATGATAAAACAACATCGAAGTACTAAAGCATCCGGTACTTTGGATGGGGTTTGTTAGGTTCAATAGATCTATCTTTAGGATTCACGTCAATTAGGGGTGCACTAATTCTCAAAATTAGTGATGTTCCCTAATTCTTAGGCTACCAAGCAAAAAGGGGAATATTCGGCTTTGATCATTCAACCATATAATGTAGTTTCGATTACTTGTGTCTATTTCGTAAAACATTTATAGAAGCGCATGTATTCTGGGTCCCAAAAATATATATTGCAAAAGCATTTATAAAGGGAGTAATGAAACTCACTATACGATATTTTGTAGTAAAAATATGCATACAACGGAACTGGACAATGCAGGGTTGGCCTCGGATTCACGAACTTATATCAATTGTATATCTATTAAAACATATAATGGAAATCACATAAGTTCATTTATTAAATATATAATATTTATGTGTTTGTAGTTATATAAAGTCTTATACTAAATTCCATTTAAAACATGTACTTTAGTTATATATATATTATACCTTAAATTATATGTTATATATATTTATTTTGTATATATATTTAAAATAATTAATGTTTATTTATTTAGTTATATATATATATATATATATATATATATATATATATATATATATATATATATATATATATATATATATATATATATATATATATATATATATATATATATATATATATGATTAGTATTAGATTTAAAAATAAATAGTTTGTTATATGTATGCATTTTTATAAAACTGTTAATATGTTTGATATATATTTATATGAAATATTAATAAAATTATAGTATATGTAATATGTATATTTTATGTACAAAATCTTTATTTGTTGTAATATAATAATGATAATAATAATGATAGTAATAATAGTAATAATAAAAATATTAATTTTTTTAAAAATTATAATTTTAATGATACTTTTACTAAAAATGTTTCTTTTAATAATAATATAGTTGTAATAATAATAATAATAATAATAATAATAATAATAATAATAATAATAATAATAATAATACTAGTAGTAAAAATGATAATAATAATAATAATAATAATAATAATAATAATAATAATAATAATAATAATATAGTTGTACAAATAATAATTTTTTAATATTAACAATACTAATAATGATAATAATAATGTTTATTAATAATAATAATACTTGAGATAATAATAATAATAATGATAATAAAGATAATAATACTTGATTCTTAATAATAATACTAATGATAATCATAATTGTAACCTTAATCATAATAATAATAAATGATACTTAATTCATGTATTAGTAATAATGATAATAATAATAATAGTTATAATACTAATAACAATAACAATAATAATAATAATAATAATAATAATAATAATAATAATAATAATAATAATAATAATAATAATAATAATAATAATAATAATAATAATAATAATAATAATAATAATAATAATAATAATAATAAACTACCTTCAATGCTTTCCTAAAAATGAAATGCCTCAGACAGGGCTCGAACCCGCAACCTCCCGCTCACACAAGCAAACGCTTAACCATTGAACTGCTGCTCATTTTCTGAATTATTCTCTACCTTATATTTACTTAACCCGTCTTGTTTATCACTAACAGTTTCAGCCCAACTGTAAAACAGTTGGGTCTTCGGCCCAATCAATTAAAAGCCCAACATGAATAATTAATGAGCCCGCTTACAAATTCTGAATCCATGAAAAGGGTAACTCATTTGAAATGCTATACCAAATCAGTAGGATAAAAAAAACATTACGTATGCTTATCCTTATTTCATCATCATTGTATACTAATTTTCATCATCTCTCATTTGATTATTATCCTAAATAATCACGATCATTATCTTCTATATAATATCGCCATTATCCCTATCATTAACCAACACTGCTTCATCATCTTCATCATCATACTCATCATCATTATCTAAACAACATCAATCTATTATCACAAATATCATCGACATAAAACATGATATCACCTATCATAATCCTCACGTGATCATCATCTCATCTTCGTCTATATGACCGAATGTCCTAATCTAATTTATAACAAATTATCATCGCTATCATATTTAATCTCATTATCTTTATGATTAACCTAATTCATAAATAAAAAATATATATAATCCAAAAATCCTTTCCTTACTTTGATCGGCCATTATATAACAATTTGTTCCACTTGCATCTCTTGATTGGAGATTAATAAAGGCTATTCAATTCATCCATAAATAAGGCTCTAAACTATGACCTATAGCTCAATTTGGTCGGCCATAATATGTATAAATTATCCCACATACATATCTTATTCGACCACCTATTAATAATTTAATTCCTTTTTCTTTAATACTCAAGTGGAGTTGTATGATAACAATTGGAATTGTGATATATGCAAGTGGATTTTTAGTGGTGTGGGGTTCGATCAAAAAAGGTGACAAAAAGGGAATATATGAAGCATTCATCCGGTTAATCTCACCTCATTTCTATTCAACATCTTCTTTATCACCTTACCAAGTCACGAAATCAATATCTAGTTTATTGCTTATCACTATACTCATTGTCTTCGTTGATCAGAGACACCAAAAAGAAATGCAGCAGCTTGTGAATTTATCGAAGAGAGGGAGAAGAAAGAGAGGGATGTTGTTCAATGGGTTTCAGTCCTAGTAGTGTAGCAGTAGTCTTCAGCCAAATAGAAACAATACATATTTGAGTAGCAGGAACAGTTGTAGAAACAATTTGTGATGGTTGTTCGTGTAATGAAAGTGGTTGTGTTTTTTTGTGGGTTAATCGAGTTAAAGAAAAGAAGCAACCAAGGTGATGGTAGTTGTAGGATTAAAGGTGAAGTTGGTCATGTTGAACCTAAATTTAAAATGAACACGAATGTGGCGGATAGGATGAGGGTGGTGGCGATTCACAATGAGTCTTCGAGGGTCGAAGGTGATGATATGGTGATGGTTGGGATGGTGGTTGTTACGGTTTTTTAAGGGTGATGGTTATCAACGAAAATCATGGTGATTAAGTGGTAGTAAAGTTGGTGGTTTGAGGTGATTAAATGGGTGGTGTTGGGTTTCCATCGAAACAGAAAAATAAATACAACCGTGGTGGTGATTGTTGTTTCGTCCAAAACAGAAATAGAAAAGTGCAGCGAGTATGAGTTCATTGGTGATGGTATTAATGTGGGTGGTCTCCTGTGTGATGACCCAGGAATTCCCGACCAAATTTAAACTTAAATCCTATTTGATTTCGATACGATAAGCAAGGTCTGTAATATTAAGTCTTGAAAATTTTGAACTGTTTTATGAAACCAAGTGACTTTGACCATTCCTGACAATTCACGAACAATGATATGTAAATAAATATATATATACACATATATATATAAATAAAAGTATATATAATAATTAGAAAATAATAAAATATAATTTAAGCATTTAAAATTTATTATGTCAAATAAGATATAAATAATTAAGTTGTAATTAAAACGAATCGATATAAATATATGATTTATATATATAATTATTATTATATCTATATTTTAATATTTATACAAATGATATAGATTCGTGAATCCGAGGCCAACCCTGCATTGTTCAGTTTGTCTAATGTTGTCATATGTATTTTTACTACAAAATACATTAGGTGAGTTTCATTTGCCCCTTTTACTCTTTACATTTTTGGGCTGAGAATACATGCAAATGCTTTATTAACTGTTTTACAATATTCATATGCGTGAGTTTCATTAATCCCTTTTTAAATGCTTTTGCAATATATATTTTTGGGACTGAGAATACATGCGCTGTTTTTATAACTGTTTTACGAAATAGACACAAGTAATTGAAACTACATTATATGGTTGAATTATCGAAATCGAATATGCCCCTTTTTATTAAGTCTGGTAATCTAAGAATTAGGGAACAGACACCCTAATTGACGCGAACTCTTAAGATAGATCTATCGGGCCCAACAAGCCCCATCCAAAGTACCGGATGCTTTAGTACTTCGAAATTTATATCATGTCCGAAGGAGGATCTCGGAATGATGGGGATATTCTTATATGCAAATTGTGAATGTCGGTTACCAGGTGTTCAATCCATATGAATGATATTTTTGTCTCTATGCATGGGACGTATGTTTATGAGAAATGGAAATATGAAATCTTGTGGTCTATTAAAATTATGAAATGATTATTTACGATAAACTAATGAACTCACCAACCTTTTGGTTGACACTTTAAAGCATGTTTATTCTCAGGTATGAAAGAAATCTTCCGCTGTGCATTTGCTCATCTTAGAGATATTACTTGGAGTCATTCATGACATATTTCAAAAGACGTTGCATTCGAGTCGTTGAGTTCATCAAGATTATTATTAAGTCATTTATAGTTAGATATATTATGAAATGGTATGCATGACGTCAACTTTCGATGTAATGAAAGATTGTCTTTTCAAAAACGAATGCAATGTTTGTAAAATGTATCATATAGAGGTCAAGTACCTCGCGATGTAATCAACTATTGTGAATCGTCTATAATCGATATGGACTTCGTCCGGATGGATTAGGACGGGTCTTCACAGTTGGTATCAGAGCAGAGGTCTTAGTGAACCAGGTCTGCATTGGTGTGTCTAACTGATAAGTCGTTAGGAGGCATTAGTGAGTCTGGACTTCGACCGTGTCTGCATGTCATAAGTTTTGGTTATCAATTTCTAGTCGGAAATCAATTGCTTATCATCCTTAGTAAATTACCTGCTCATTATTCTTAGTCTAGACACATCTTATTGCATTGACTGCATGAAAAGTGTATAGACAAAATTCATATCTTAGCGTATCTACTAATTCATATCTTAGCGTATCCGTTATTGTTATCTTTGCCTGACAGCTTCCGTAGATTCCTCCGTAACTTATGAGATTTTAGTATTATATATGTATATGTAAATTATGTATTGCAGGATACTAATCTACATCCTATAATCTATTTCTTATCGAAAATCCTTCATCTGATCGTACGAGATGAATCCCTCAACTAGATCGAGTCCCTCGGATTCCGACAGCTATTCCGATAGTTATCCCGACAGTTATTCAGAATGAATAGTCATCTAAGCTCCGGAAGCAACGACACCAGAATGAATCAACCAATCATTCATCCCCAATTCATCTGATGGATTCATAGTCGACGTAATCAATGAAGACACGCAGAAGGCAATCCCATCCACTAACCGAATTCACCTTTTGGCGAAGAACATGAAGCACTTACCGGCGAACCTGTTCGTAACACCATTTTCACCCTCACTTCTCGAATATCTCACCACGACAATATCATAACTCAGATTCTAAACCTTATTCATCCGCTAGTTCCGATCGACAATCATCCCGGAGTAATACAAGAAGTCAATGAACTTCGCGCTCTAGTAATCAATTTGGAGAATATGGTGCAAAACGTACCAGCTTCAGCAACATCACCAGCACCAACATCAATACCAGTACTACCAACAACTCAAGTTCACATCATACACCTCAACATCTAATTATGTACCTCGAGCATAATCATCAATCTGAGAATCGTTCTACATCATTTATCTTCGTTCGACATGACGATTATGTAATCTTCAATGTTTTAGAGATTATATATTCTAGTTCTAACGGTAAATCAAATGAGATTAATATTATATTAACTCATTAAACCTATGATTACATCTGAAGAAAATATATCTGTAAGTATATTTTCATAAAGATTGTAATTAAAAATTCTTTCGTATAAACTGTTAATGGTGAAAATATTTTAACGGGTAGGTAATACCCGAGGAATATTTAGATTTCACTTTAATAGGTTATACTGTACATTCTTCGAATCTGATTCAACATCCATTTACTATCCTATTTACATCTACCGATATACTAATCCGTTCACCACAGAATAACCATTTTCATTCAAATTCAATTTCATATTTGGATTTTGACTTACCAGAATCCAACAAGTAGCATAATGAAGAAATAATAAACACAATAAAAATTGATTAGAAACAGACTAATTAACAACATGAAATTTTGTTAAGAAACCACGCTAACAAGATCCTAGCTAACTATTCCTAGCTAACTGATTACATTTTTATTTATAGCAGTTTATTTATCGCAATTTACATTCTCGCAATTTTATTTATCGTCATTTAATTTATGTTAATTACTTTACGCACTTTATTTATCGTTATTTAATTTCTGTTATTTATTTTACGCACTTTAAATATCGGGACACGTATACAAGGTTTTGACATATCATATCGACGCATCTATATATATTATTTGGAATCACCATAGACACTCTATATGCAGTAATGATCGAGTTCTCTATACAGGGTTGAGGTTGATTCTACAATAATATATATAGTTTGAGTTGTGATCGAGTCTGAGACAAATACGGGTCACGATACGTATTAATTAATTCGAATATTATATATTAAAATGTATATGAATTATTGAATTGCTAACTGTGGACTATCAACTGTGGACTATCAACATTGGACAATTAAAATGAATTAAAATATTGACTATAACATATGAAACTAAACAATTCTTCAAGTTTGTCACTTGATTTCATCTTAAACTTCATTTTTATCTTCACGATTACATTCTGCGTTCAAACCTTTCATGATTCTTGAAAACACCTCAATCGATAGGATGAATCAACCGCACTTCATCTACGAAAGGAAAGATTTATGCATATAGTTATGCACCTGAGAAACTCTCGGCAATTGAGTAAAAGTTTAACCCGTAGCCGCGTCAGATCCTTTGACATTTATTAGCAAAAATAACTTTGCGATCCCTTTTAAAGGTAGCCAATTTTGTCATAGCTCCAGCAAGTCAACTTCGACTTTTCATTCGAAGTAGCCTTACTATAATCCTGATAT
Organism: Rutidosis leptorrhynchoides; assembly: GCF_046630445.1. NCBI lineage: Eukaryota > Viridiplantae > Streptophyta > Magnoliopsida > Asterales > Asteraceae > Rutidosis > Rutidosis leptorrhynchoides. The sequence goes on from NC_092336.1 coordinate 340,000,350, forward strand.
ATACGATTACCCTTTTGATACCGGAGAATTCTTTTATATTCCACCATATTACCAGCAGACATACCAGCAACCTCGTTACTTCTTGGCTTAAATCTCTCTGACAAATCATTATATTTATTCATTGAAACCCTATCATATACTCATCCGCATCTTGTAACGAGAAGTGCCATACCAATTACGGGGAATCAGCAATCAGTACTTTGAAAACTCACAGCATATCTACATCAACAGTTATATGTATGACATTTATCTCTTAGAATTATGATCTCTCCTTCTGGAATTCTGAAAAGCACTCAGTCACAAATCAATACTCTGAATGTTGAAAAAGCTGAATGAAGCAGTAGAAACCATAGACAACCGTAAACGACCATAATCATCGAAAGTTTGATGATAAAGAATAGTATGTTGGAAAGGCTCAGAAAAGTTGGAACTGGAAAACGGATTGAGCTAACCACGAAGGAGACCAAGGACAAATACAAGGACCATACCATATATTCAAAGAATCCAGGTAATTCTGGATCCGATGAAACCTTCAACGAATATCTTGCTCTGTACTCATGTTAAAATCTTGCGAAAAATCTTCCTCATCAACCATCGAACTTAAAAATTCCAAAATATCATCATCAATATCTTCGATATTTCTGAGGATATTTTCATAAATATTCTCGTCCGAAATTATATACCTCTTCGTGCTTCCTGTGTATCATTATGTTGGAAACATTCAATGGAAAATTTAATACCGAAAAGCGGATTATGTGAAACTATGAAGGAAGCCGTGAACAAATCACAAAGAATAAGTTTGACTTCAAAGAATCCAAATGATTCCGTTTATGATGAAATCTTTAGCGAATACCTTGCTTCCAAATCTAAACCCTTACGGATAAATCTTCTTCATCATCCATCGATATTAGAAATTCCAAGATATCATCGTATCTTTCATTATAAATATTCTCCATATTTCTGAAGATATTTTCATAACTATTCTTATCTGAAATCAATAATCTATTCGTGGTATCAATGTTACATCATATAGAAACTGTTAATTTCTATATTCTGTAAACTTTCGAGCTTAAAATATGAATGTTTTTGAAGTAGTGCTGGGAACTGATGCATGAGTTAGTATAATATAATTTCTATATGAATGTTTTTGAAGTAGTGATTTTATGACAGTAAGTCATGCTGAGTTCCTAATGAAACTTGATGATGGTTCACAGTAGATTATACCATCATCATGTGTCATGTTACATAACTCTTTCATTCTACATAACCTCCGAACATATCAAGAAGAATATATTCTTGATAGTTCTATCGTCTGTATTTTTGATAAATTTGAAAATCAAATCGTGCTATCACGTTCCACCCTGCTTAGAACATTATAATCATTTAGAACTCTATATCTACAAATTCTGGACCATTATTCGCTTGACTTGGAGTCGGGAAGAAAAAACAAGAGCATGGAGCTCAGAAAAATAAAGGAAAAATATAAAGCCAATCACAAACATAGGAATTACAAACCGTGTATATCAATGTTTATCGCCACATAAAGACACGGGAGAATCAAAAACACTATAACACCAAGGGCGAAGTAGAAGAAAACAGATTCCTCCGGTGAAAGTTGGAAAAGGAGAATGATTGTGGCAATAGTCATGATAAGGACAAGGATCAGAACTTGATTAAGCATTTTCACAATCTTTTGGATGTATGAACTAAGAAAGAAAGTATAGGAATGGTGAGAATAATGAAACGAAAGAGGTTAATTTATAGTGGAAATATTATACAGAGTAATCGAGACAGATCACCGTATTTAATTATAGAGATCTTAATTTCCTTACTCGCCGAAGAATCAAATCTTTTAGATTTCGAATATTTTTTTAAATCCCTTGAATTCCGGGATTCAACCCTCTACGTCAAAAGCTATGACGCACCATATCTTCTAAATTCAACCATGACTACATTAAAAGTAAAGACGAATATCTATTACCTTATCTCCATCTCTTGTGATAGTTTCACTTATACGCTTCGAGTAATCGAATCGTTTTATCCAAATTATTCAATAATGATAAAACTCTATTTATCAACTCATATTCGTCAGGAAAACATATTTATTGTTAGCCATGACGACCTCACTCAAATTTCGGGACAAAATTTCTTTAACGGGTAGGTACTGTGATGACCCGGGAATTCCCGACCAAATTTAAACTTAAATCCTATTTGATTTCGATACGATAAGCAAGGTCTGTAATATTAAGTCTTGAAAATTTTGAACTGTTTTATGAAACCAAGTGACTTTGACCATTCCTGACGATTCACGAACAATGATATGTAAATAAATATATATATATACACACACATATATATATATATATATATATATATATATATAAATAAAAGTATATATAATAATTAGAAAATAATAAAATATAATTTAAACATTTAAAATTTATTATGTCAAATAAGATATAAATAATTAAGTTGTAATTAAAACGAATCGATATATAAATATATGATTTATATATATAATTATTATTATTATATGTATATTTTAATATTTATACAAATGATATAGGTTCGTGAATCCGAGGCTAACCCTGCATTGTTCAGTTTGTCTAATGTTGTCATATGTATTTTTACTACAAAATACATTAGGTGAGTTTCATTTGCCCCTTTTACTCTTTACATTTTTGGGCTGAGAATACATGCAAATGCTTTATTAACTGTTTTACAATATTCATATGCGTGAGTTTCATTAATCCCTTTTTAAATGCTTTTGCAATATATATTTTTGGGACTGAGAATACATGCGCTGTTTTTATAACTGTTTTACGATATAGACACAAGTAATTGAAACTACATTATATGGTTGAATTATCGAAATCGAATATGCCCCTTTTTATTAAGTCTGGTAATCTAAGAATTAGGGAACAGACACCCTAATTGACGTGAACTCTAAAGATAGATCTATCGGGCCCAACAAGCCCCATCCAAAGTACCGGATGCTTTAGTACTTCGAAATTTATATCATGTCCGAAGGAGGATCCCAGAATGATGGGGATATTCTTATATGCAAATTGTGAATGTCGGTTACCAGGTGTTCAATCCATATGAATGATATTTTTGTCTCTATGCATGGGACGTATGTTTATGAGAAATGGAAATATGAAATCTTGTGGTCTATTAAAATTATGAAATGATTATTTACGATAAACTAATGAACTCACCAACCTTTTGGTTGACACTTTAAAGCATGTTTATTCTCAGGAATGAAAGAAATCTTTCGCTGTGCATTTGCTCATCTTAGAGATATTACTTGGAGTCATTCATGACATATTTCAAAAGACGTTGCATTCGAGTCGTTGAGTTCATCAAGATTATTATTAAGTCATTTATAGTTAGATATATTATGAAATGGTATGCATGACGTCAACTTTCGATGTAATGAAAGATTGTCTTTTCAAAAACGAATGCAATGTTTGTAAAATGTATCATATAGAGGTCAAGTACCTCGCGATGTAATCAACTATTGTGAATCGTCTATAATCGATATGGACTTCGTCCGGATGGATTAGGACGGGTCTTCACATCCTGTTGGTTGTCAAACAATAGTAGTGGTTTACAACCGAATGGTTCAAGAATTAAACAAAAACAATAATCGATGGTTAGAGGTGGTAGTGCAAGGTGAAGGGTGGCGGCATTAGGTGATCAAAATGTTGGCCTGTTATCTCAAGAGATGAAGGAGAAGAACACAAGGGGAGTGGTGGTATGGTGAAGGTTGTGTAGCTCGTTAAAACTCAAGGTTGATGGGTGGTGGTTGTAAACGAAGAAGGAAGAAGGAGTACATGTTTTCTTTCTTATATGCATACATATTAAGTTTATATATTATATGTGAAAGTGTTAATCAAACACAGTTGCCTTCAATCATACATGGTTCACGGGTAGATTCAATCAATTTAAAACAATGATATAATAAGATAATTTAATAATAGAATAATAGTTATAATGTGAAGTGAAAACAAAGAACGTGCACAATTCACTAACTCCAATCATATCTGCCGACACTAACTGAAAGAAATATCTAACTGCATTCATATTTATTTATTCGAATCATTAATAGGGAAAATCGTGATCAAAATGGTTCGTTTAGTATTTATTTTAATGTTTTCACAAGCTCGCATTTCACTTGTTTAATATCAATCGAAATAATGGACGAGTACTATTATTGTTTGCTAAATAGATTCGAAAACGTATACGTATATTTCATATATATATATATATATATATATATATATATACATATAGATAATAATATCATATATTATTTTATTTACATAATTAATTAACTCATATTATATTTTAAATTATATTTCAAATTTTTATTTAAATAACTTTATATTTAAATATATATGTATCTATTTACAATTAATTGTTCGTGAATCGTCGGAATATTCGAAGGGTAATTGCATACATGAAAATAGTTTATCGTGTCATGTCGAGATCATATAAAGATTAAGTTTAAATTTGGTCAAAAATTTCTGGGTCGTCACAACATAGACCCGTAATCATATCACAATGTATCTGATAATTCAATCATTTGATATTATCTTTTAATTCCGTCGATAAATATATTAAACATATATTGAAAAAAATACATTTATGTAAAGTATTATACATCTAATACTTTGTTAACGTTCTCACGTTATATAATGGATTTCATAACTTATTTTCATATCAACCAAACCGTTTAATGTTTATTAATATTTTTGAATTTAATATACACACATATATATACATACATATCTATTTACACATAATTGTTCATGAATCGTCGAGAACAGTCGAAGGGTAAATGAATACATGAACAAAGTTCAAAGTTTTTGAAATTTCAACATTACAGACTTTTCTTATCGTGTCGAAAACATTAAATCATTTAAAGATAAAGTTTAAATTTGGTTGAAAATTTTCGGGTCGTCACATAATCTATGCAATCTTTTGAACTATATATAGGTATTCTATGTAATTAGAATATCATCCGAATCCAAATCATTTCATATAGAAAATCCTTTAGCTGATCATGCAAGATGGATCATGTACCAGATTCGAATTCATATAATTCCGAAGACGATTCTGAAGACTCCGAAGGTAGTGTGACCGAAGTTCCCCAACTGGTTGACTACACTTCTTTCTGGAGGAGATGGAGATGGGTTCGAGACATACTCACTCACTGGAGAAATGAAGAGGGAGAACCCTACCGCGAACCAAATTTACCTCCCAACATCGGAGAACTTAACGCGCTCACCGGTCAACCAATTCGCAATACTGTTTTCACACCCTTTGCCTGAATATTCCACCTCGAAGAACGCATTCATAGAGTTATGTTGGTGATTCAGCCTCTACTCCCGACTAATAATCAAGTAGGAGTAGTGGAAGAAGTTAGAGAGCTTCGTGCTAGGTTTGAGGAAAGAATGGAGTTTCTGGAAGGTGCAGCACGCAATTTGGAAGATAGAATTACATCTACAGCAGCATCACTGGCATTAACAGTACCACCATCAGCAACGTCTGCATTCCACACCTCAACATCACAATCTGTACCTCGAGCATCAATGTCATACGCACGATAGATACCAAGGAGTACCAACAATAACACCCGATGAAGTATTAATCTATAACATCATCAGAGAAACATTCTACGGCGATTATGTAATTTCTAAAGTTTAGAGATTATCTATTCTAGCCTTAACCATAAATCAGATGAGTGGATAGAAGATAGATTAGAAACCCCGACCGGAATAGTGTGTGATTTACAAGCGAGACTTACACAAGCATCACCAGCACTGTTAGTACCGTCAGCACCGTCAGCACCAGCAGCATCTACCTCATCACAAGCTCTGCCAGATCTATAGTCACCATGAACATCATCACTGATCAACAACGAGTATATGGTATTAACGAGTTATGAAGTATTAACTCATTTCCTCTGAAGAGTTTATATGTATATTTTATATATATGAATTTTAAACCACAATACATCTTTTCGTACTAAGCTGTTACGTATGAATTGAAAAAGAGTAGATACTACTCGGTTAAATTCATATTACTAATATGCTATGATGTACATCCTCCGTTAACAACTTAACCATCGTTAACTACAATCTCTGTTTCAAATCAATGAATTCCATTTCATAATAAACCAAGTGTATTATTCAATTATGTGTTTGATTTTACACTTTCATTTTCGATGTATTCGAAACATTCTGGAAAAGATCATTCGTGTCTTATGAAATTCACAAGAATCCTACGAACACCAACATCATTCATCTACAAATAATGATATATTAATTCAAAATTTCATTTACGATGAAAAATTTCTCCACGAAGATTATATAATTTCTAAAATCTTAGAAATTATTCATTTCTAACTCAACTATAAACCGAATGAGTTTAAATAATTTAACATTAACTCGTTAAATCTATATTACTTCTAAAGAAAATATTCACACATATATATTTTCATAAAGACTGTAATAAAATTCAGTTGTACCAAATATTACTTGTGAAATTTTTTTTTAACGGGTAGGTAATACCCGAGAGATATATAAATTCACAATTAATATGTTACATTCTTCGATTCTGATTCAATAAATCATCAACTATACTCATTACTTTCACAATGATATACATTCTTTCATAGAAATCAAAACAACCATTCGCATCCAAATTAGATTACATATTCTGATTTTGACAAATCAAAATCCCAATCAAGATTTAACAGATGACATCACTCTTAAATTCCTACATTTATCCAAGCAATACTTTGAATTCAAAACTGTGATAGAACATCACTTTTATTCGTAACACTCAGAAGGATATTAGAATCATTCGAGATTCATGACGATTTCATCATTTGGATATTGACAATGACAATCTGAATTTAAAAACCCTTCGAAATTCTGGAAGGCACTTCAAATAATGAACAATCGAGATGATGATCCAACCACATATTACCCACAGTTTTATACCTGAAAAACCCTCGAAACCAAAGTCATAGTTTAACACGTATCCGTGTCAGACCCTTGACATTTATTAGCTAAAATAACTTTTCAATCCCTTTTCAAAATAGACAGTTTTGTCACAGCTCCAGCAAGTGAACTTCGACTTTTCAACTGAAACAGTCTTATTATAACCTCGATATATACGTTGCCCTTTTGGAGAACCTTTTATATCTCGCCACATTAACAGTAAACTTACCGACAGCTTCATTGATCTTCAAGCCTCTTCGAAAAAAAAATCACTATATTTATTCAATGAAACTCTATCATGTACCCATCTGTATCTGGTAATGGTCGTTGGCATACCAAAAAGTTTGAATCATTACTCTTGAATTTCGTAGCAATTCTACGCCAACAGTTATATATATACATATAACGTCTATCTCCAAGACTTACATACTTTGAATGTGAAGTTTCTGAAAAACACCCTAAACTGTGAATTAGTTCTCAAAATTTTGAAAAATACTGATGAAGCAATGAAAACTGTAAACGACCTTAACAGTCAAAAATTTGATGATAAAGATTAGCGTGTTGGCAAAGCTCAGAAAAAAAAGAATATTTGGTACTGAAAAACGAATTGAGCAAACCATTAAGGAAGCTGTTGACAAATCACAAAGATTAAACCTACCTTCAAAGAATCCAAATGATTCAGTGTCTACTGAAATCATTAGCAAATACCTTACTCCTTACTCTAAATTCTTGCGGATAATATTCTTCATCATCCTCTGATATTAGAAATTCTAAAATATCATCATATCTTTCATTATAAATATCCTCGATATTTCTGAAGATATTTTCATAACTATTCTTATCTGAAATCAATTTTCTCTTCGCGCTATTTGTATTACATCATAAAAGAAACTATTCTAGTTTCTAAATTCTGAAACCTTCGAGTTTAAAATATGAATGATTTTGAAGAAGTAATGGGAACTGAAGCATGAGTTAGTATAATATAATGACACTTGATCAACGTGATTATATTACGGTAAGTCATGCCGAGTTTTTAAATGGAACATGATGATTCACAGATCATAACGTCATCATGTGCCATGTTACACGACTCTTGAAATCTACTTAAACTCTAAACATATCAAGAAAATATTTTTCTTGATGATTCAGTCTTTTCCCGATATTCTGGTAATTTGACAAATCAAATTATGCTACTACCTTCCCTTTCCACCTTGTATATTATGATAATTCGAAACTCCATACCTACGAATTCTGGACCGTTACTTGCGAAAAGAAAATAAAAGCATGAAGCTCCGAAATAGAAAGGGGAGTAAAAATCGCAGCAAACAGAAAAGATCATTAACTGTAGATGTCAATAATTATGGAAAAACAAATGCAAGGAAGGATTATGAAAACCACTACCCCAAGAGTGAAGTAGAAGTAAATATACTCCTCTGGTGGGAGTTGGAATAGGAGGATGATTGTTGTGATAGTCAGAATAAGATCAATGATCAGAACTGGATAGAGCATATTGACGAATATGTTGGAAGTATGAATTGGAAGAGAAAGAATAGAAGGTGTGAGCTGTGGAAATAAGGAAATGAAGGGAGTGGATTTATAGTGAGATATCCGACAAAATAATCGAGACAGATCATCGCATTTAACCAAGAGGATCCTAATTTCCTTAATTACCGAAGAACCAAATCTTATTACGAAGATTTTCTCTAAATCTCCTGAACTCTGGAAATCAATCTTATCTACGTCAAAAGATATGACGAATCTACATTTACTCATTTCAATCTTTGAGATAACTCCACTTGTACTCTTCACAAAATCGAATTGTTTTGTCTATATTACTCGATGATAATAAAACTTTAATTTTCAGCTCGTATGCGTCATGAAAACATACTTATTGTCAGTCATGACGATCCCAATCAAATTTTGAGACAAAATTTCTTTAACGGGTAGGTACTGTGACGACCCAGAAATTTCTGACCAAATTTAAACTTAACTTTTAAATAATTTTGACACGATAAGCTAAGTCTGTAATGTTGAGTCTCAAAAATTTTGAACTATTCTCATATATTAAACTGACCTTTGACTATTTCTGATGATTCACGAACAATGGTATGTAAATAAATATGGAAATATGTGTATAAATAAATTCTATACATAAGAAATATTATATATATTGTAATATATAAATATTAAAGATTCAATCAATTATATAATTGGTAGATATGATATGATAAATGGTAATACACTATATGTAATTACAAGTTAAAATATAATTGTAATATTATTACCATTACTTTCACTATTATTATTAAGATTAATATTTGTACCATTAATATTATTATATAAAATATATATATATATATATATGAAATTAGATAAGTTTAAATTGTTATATTATTATTATTATTATTATTAATATTATTATTTTCAGTAAAATTAATATTGTTAGTACCTGATGTGTACAGCGGTGTATACGAAATACTATTATTTTTACTACGAAATATTACACAAGTTTTATTAATTTATGGATGGGATATACCTAAACCTTGTTACAACACTTATAGGCAGTGTACCAAATCGTAGAGTACTGTAGTTTTTAGTAACTCGAGTTCGTTCCATAGGGACACCGCTTATTGCATACACTATATTTGTAAACAATTATATATATATATATATATATATATATATATATATATATATATATATATATATATATATATATATATATATATATATATATATATATATATATATATATGTATATATATATATATATATATATATTTATATATTAATCATTAATATATATATATATATATATATATATATATATGAAATTAGATAAGTATAAATTGTTATATTATTATTATTGTTAATATTATTATTTTCAGTAAAATTAATATTGTTAGTACCTGATGTGTGCAGCGGTGTATACGAAATACTATTATTTTTACTACGAAATACTACGAAATATTACACAATTTTATTAATTTACGGATGGGATATACCTAAACCTTGTTACAACACTTATAGGCAGTGTACCAAATCATAGAGTAGTGTAGTTTTTAGTAAGTCCGGTTCGTTCCACATGGAGACGGCTTATTGCGTACACTATATTTTAAACAATTATATTTATATAAATATATCTATATATATTAATCATTAATATTATTATATAAAATATATAAAATATATATATATATATATATATATATATATATATATATATATATATATATATATATATATATATATATATATATATATATATATATATGTGAAATTAGATTAGTATAAATTGTTATATTATTATTATTGTTAATATTATTATTTTCAGTAAAATTAATATTGTTAGTACCTGATGTGTGCAGCGGTGTATACGAAATACTATTATTTTTACTACGAAATACTATGAAATATTACACAAGTTTTATTAATTTACGGATGGGATATACCTAAACCTTGCTACAACACTTATAAGCAGTGTACCTAATCGTAGAGTAGTGTACCTAATCGTAGAGTAGTGTACCTAATCATAGAGTAGTGTAGTTTTTAGTAATATAGTACAATTATTATTATTATAAATAGGGAGATTTACCGTTTAATGACCGGTTTGTCGATTTTATATTTTAAGCGTAAAGATAAATGACGATAAAATAAATGACAGAATTTAAATTACGATAAAGTAAATTGCGGTAATTAAAATGACAGTAAATAAAGGTACGATCAAATATGAAATAAAAGTATTATGCTTATTTAAACTTCCATAATCATGATGTTTGACGTTTTGATTTTAATTAATTGTTACCCGGGTTAATTGTCCTTTGTCCTGGCTTATTTGATACCTATCTGGGTTTTGCCCATAATAGTCCATCGGTTATAATTATAATATGCTCGTCAAATTAACCTTATTCCTGAAGTCAAATATTCTAACAAATTAGGGATTCAAACTGTAACAAGGTTTTAATACTTTGTTAATAATTACACCAGGTTATCGACTGCATGTAATCCAAGGTTTTAATACTTTGTTAACAATTACACCAATTATCCTTGTATGTAATCTACCCCTGTTTTAATTACTCCATGATACATTAATTTATTCACTTGGTCATAATGAATAATCAATTACCCAATCCAATTGATTAATTAAATGATTGTAAACGATGTCGTATAAACGTCACTAAATAGGACATTCGTAATCAATTTAATAATTATTAGATTAACTAATTTGAAGATAGGTTCGACAGGTTCCAACGAGTTGCCATTCTATTAGACAATACCTCCCATATATTAATAGTCATTAGTCCAATGTCCACAAGTGTCGGTCTTTTGTCCAAACCCAAATTATGGTACAAAATCCAATAACCCCATCTTAATATTTAGTCTAACATCATGATTATTTCGGCTTAAATAAGCATAATAATAACTTAGTTACGAGACATTAATTTAAAAAGGAAGAACATAGCTTACAGTTGTTATTAATCGCGTAGTGTTACACGGACAGAGTTCCGACTTTAAAACCCGTAAAACATTTCTTACAATAACCCAATTATTATTAATCTTATATTAAACTTAATATTATAAATATAAATATAAATATAACATACAGAAAGAAAGAGAGAAAATAAGTGTGAAGAGGTGTGTTTCATTCGGCAGAAATCGTTGCCTTTTATAGCACTTGGCCAACTTTTCAGGGCCATGCGATCGCATGGTCTTGATGCCTTGTTACCATGCGATCGCATAACAGGCTACTCCAGCTCACATTGCAATTAAAACATGGGCGGCTGCTGAATTATTATAATATATAATATAATATATATAATATATATAATTATATATAATTATATATATATTATATTATATTCTTGTGCATAGTAGACTTTTAATTTTAGGTCCGTTGTTTCGAGCGTTGATGCTCGGTTTATGTCTCGGTTCTGGATTTTCGAACGTCCTTTCGTACGCGTAGATATCTTGTACTTTGCATTTTGCAATTTGTAATTTGCACAAAAAATTATTTTCCTTAACTCCAAAAATCCGCGCAAGTCTTTAAATCACTTTTAGTGGCACTTTTGAGTGCACTATGGCTTTAGTGGCACTTTTCAGGCTTTAGTGGCACTTTTTCTTTAATTCTTTAATCTTCGTGCTTCGTCTTCACATTTATTTATTTGAACGATTACAACTTAAAAATAGAATAATTACAACTAAAAACTTTACATATTGGGTTGATATTGCGACTAAATATATGTTCATTTAGAGCACTATCAGTACCATTAATAATATTAATATTTTTATTATCATTATTAAAAATCCGTGTTAGATATATTATTAATATCAAAAGATAATATATAAATATGAAAGTTGATATGATATTATTATTATTAATGTTATTATTATTATTAATAATATTAGTATTATTATAATTATTGTTATTAAAAATATCCATTTTATAGTCAATATTATCATGATCATTAGTAATATTATTTTTACTTTTGTATTATTATAATTTTGTATTATTATTAGTTATAATATTAAGAGTATTATTATTATAGTTATATTTATTAATAACATTAATTATAAACTATAAATATAAATATATAAATATAAGCAGTATAAAAATATGTATATAAACACAGGTATATATTTATGCTATTATAAACAGATATATATTAGGAATCAAAATTTATATTATAAATATAATGAAGATAATTATTATTAATATTATTAACACATTTATTAGTAATATAAATCAAATTCATATAACTACAAATTAGTAGGAAAATCGTTACCTATTTCTGTACAAGTTGTCGACTCAATTGAAGTATATGACAAAATCAAAATCACGGACGTAATTGAATCCAGTTAACCATCTTTTTCAGCTTTAATTTTTTTATTTTTTTCTGTCCTTGAGGTTGAAAATTGTCGACCAGTTACTTGTATTTAGCGAATGAATTATTCAATGATATTGATAAAAACATTCAGTTTTTTCATCATCAATATCAATTATCAATTTCAATTCACTACATTACGAAGAATTAAACAGAAATTTAAGAAAAAGCATCGTATCTCTCTGTTCTTCATCTTTTCAGTCAAAACCAGAATCCGAATAAATTTTGAAAATGTATTAATAAGGTTGTGTTGTAAATTTTCCACTTAAACTATCTGGAAAATCTCAAAACTCAATTTTATGTATCAAGTACGAATTTTCGAGTCAAACATAAATTTTAAAAAGTCAACCGAGGTGTTCATCGTGAAATTCGAACTCTAATTGATGTTTTAGGATCAAAAGAAGATCTAGAAAGTTTATAGGAACATTTTACTATCTATTTCATGTTATAATTTTGTTCTAAAATGATCTATAATTCGAAATTGGATTTTGTGTTCATATCGTGTTCTGGGTCTGTTCCAGCTCAATTTTTATTTCGAATTTTTTATTAAATCCAATCCATCACTTATTAATCTGTTTCATATATACACTCTAAAACAAACGGGATTAGCTGTCATGATTTCAAATTTTTTTTCCAAGTGTTTTGATTCTGATGTTGAAGAAAAAGAGATTTCGAGAATAATTAAAACGGGTTTAAATAAAATTTAAGGATGAATTAAACAAGAAAAGTCCTGATAGAGGGATGGTTACAAGGATGTTCGGGTAATCGAGAGGTCTCGGGTTCGAGTTCGGTTCGGGGCATTCTTTTTAGAAAAAGCTTTCAATGGTATACACTTTTATTTTTTTTATTTTTTTATTTTAATTATTATTATTATTATTATTATTATTATTATCATTTAATATTATTATTGTTATTATTATTTTTATTGTTGTTATAAATCATTTTTGTTATGTTATTATGTTATTGGTAATATTAGGAATAGAATTATTATTATTATTATTATTATTATTATTATTATTATTATTATTATTATTATTATTATTATTATTATTATTATTATTATTAATACGACTAGTATTACTATTATTGTTATCATTATTAGTAATATCATTATTATTATTAGTATTATTATTGGTATTCTTACTAATACAAGTAGTAAATATTATTTTTATTATTATTATGATTATAACTACAAAAATGAATATTATTATTATTGATAACTTAAGTATTATTATAAATATCATACTACAACTTATTATTATTATCATTAAATATTAATATTATCATTATTACTACCAATATTAAAAATAAGTATTAATATGATTATGATTATTATTATACTATTATTATGAAAATAATATAAGTTATTATTATTTTCATAAATATAAGTATTGGTATTATTTTATAAATACCAGAATTATTATTATTAACATAAGTATAATTATTAATATTATCATGAGTATTATTATTATATAATTATCATAATCATTATCAAAACTGTCTGTAACAGTAAAATTAATATTTTTACAATTATAATTATTAATATCATTATTATTATCATTAATAGAATTATTAGCATTATTATCTTATTAGTAATATTAAGTATTATAATTATTATCATTTTTATCACTATTAATATTATAATGGTAATATAACTACTATTAATAAGATGCAAATGATATATATATATATATATATATATATATATATATATATATATATATTTATATATCATTTGCATCTTATTAATAGTAGTTATATTACCATTATAATATTATATATATATATATATATATATATATATATATATATATATATATATATATATATATATATATATTAAAAATATATTTAATAATTATAACATAACGAAAATTAATATTTTTATATAACAAAATGAATATATGAAACATATATATATTATTAATATAAAAAGGATATAACTAATAAATTCATATATATAATTGTTCGATTACAACTATGTATATTAATAAATATATAAATGATATAGGTTCGTGAATCCGAGGCCAACCCAGCAAATCGTTCAGTTCCGTCGTATGAATATTTTTACTATAAAATATCGTATCGTGAGTTTCATTACTCCCTTTTTATATATTTTTAGGACTAAGAATACATGCACTGCTTTTATAACTGTTTTACGAAATAGACACAAGTACTTGAAACTACATTCTATGGTTGAATTATTATACCGGATATCACCCTTTTAGCTTGGTAGCCTAAGAATTTGGGAACAGACCCCCAAATTGATGCGAATCCCGAAGATAGATCTATGAACTTTAACACGTCCCATCCGGGTTACGGATGCTTTAGTACTTTGATTTTATATACAGATGAGTGTACCTGTATATTTGGGGATATTCTAGATGCATTTATTAATGTCAGTTACCAGGTGTTCACCATATGAATGAGTTTTAATTCACAGGTTATGCGTACTATTTTGTACTCGAGTTACGTGTACAATTAAATATCTGAAATCTTGTGGTCTATTAAAATGATGGAAATGAATGTTTATGATAAACTAATGAACTCACCAACCTTTTGGTTGATACTTGAAAGCATGTTTATTCTCAGGTTTGAAAGCTCATTTAGAGATATTACTTGGAGTCATTCATGGCATATTTCAAAAGACGTTGCATTCAAGTCATTGAGTTCAACAAGATTAATATTAAAACATTTATAGTTTGGATATATTATGAAATGGTATGCATGTCTGTCAACTTTTGAAGAAATGAAAGTTTGTCTTTTAAAAATGAATACAATGTTTGTAAAAAGTATCATTTAGAGGTCAATACCTCGCAATGAAATCAAATGTTGTAATTCGTTTATAATCGATATGAACGGGTTGTTAAATTCGACTCCGTGCGAGAAACCTAGTACCCAGAGAAGAACGCCGAAGATTGTATTAGGAGCGGTCTGGAGTTTTAAAGTTGTCACTTTTGTATTCAGAACTCGTTTAATCTACTGGTACTTCTATCCCTTGTCTTTATATAATGTCTTTCATTATTATGCCTTGTGATATTGTTGCCATGATTAGCGAGTAATTATCTTTAGTGTATATTATGATGTAATCAGTTATAATGCCAAAATTATATTATGGTTTGTGTATGTTGTCAAAATGCTCTCCGATTATTCTTTGAACTCAATCGCTTTTCCAACTAATAGAACGTAGTTATTGTCTCTGTTATTGGGAGGTCGCGAACCCCGATTCAGAGTACACTATCTTTAACACCCTGTCAAAATCCATTAACGGCGATGTTAATTCTGGTCCCAGTGCTTAGCTTGACTTCTATGAAACAGAAAAGTTCTACAGCGAAAGCAAAAAGTACATGAGAATAAACATGCTAAAAAGTGTCAACCAAAAGGTTGGTGAGTTCATAGGTTTATCATAAATCAAGATTCTGGTAATAGTAATAGACAACAAGATTTCAGTTTCCGTAAATATCCTTACACTTGAGTATAATAAAAACATTCTACAACCATGGGCACCCGGTAACAAGGCTTAACAATAATAATAATGAATACCCCTGAATGTATAAAGTGCACCGAATCAAGTGCGATAATAACCTCGAAGTACTAAACATCCATTGACTGCTAGCACGACTAGCCCGTATGGGGTTGTCAAAATCGATAGATCTATCAATAGGATTCGTGCCTACCAGTTCATAAACTAATAGATTAATGTACCAAGCTAGGGGAATATTTGTGATTCTAACCCACGTAGAATCAAGTTTATTACTTGTGTCTATTTTGTATAACAGTTATAAAACATTGCATGTATTCTCAGCCCAAAATATATATTGCAAATACAATTAAAAAGGGAGCTATGAAAACTCACGATACGATATTTCGTAGTAATTATGCGTATGACGGCACTGAACAAGTGCAAAGTTGACCTCGGATTCACGAACCTATATCAATTATATATATATATATATATATATATATATATATATATATATATATATATATATATATATATATATATATATATATATATATATATATATATATATTACATATATATATATATATATATATTAAAATGTATATTCGTAATCGAACAAGTTTATATATATTATTTCAATTATTATATATTTTTATATATATACTTTTATATATTCTATATATAAGTATTTATTTGATAAACTAATATTAATAATGATAATAAATAAAGAGTTGTATTATTTTGTAATAATTATAATAATTATAATATTGATAATGATAATGATACTAGTAATAAAAATGTTAATAATAATAATGATATAGTTTTAATGATAGTAAAAATGATAATTTTTGTAAAAATGATAATAACGATAGTAATTTTAATAATAACAATACTAATAATGATAATTACACTTATGTTAAAAATGATAATAATAGTACTAATAATATTTAATGATAATACTAGTGATAATAATAATAATGATAATATCATAAATCATAAATTATATTAAAGATAATAATAATAATCATGGTATTAGTATTAGTAATAATAATAAGTAATTTAACAATAATAATAATAATAATAATAATAATAATAATAATAATAATAATAATAATAATAATAATAATAATAATAATAATAATAAAAACTACCTCAAAGCTTCCCTAAAAAAAATGCCATGACCGGGACTCGAACCCACAACCTCTCAATTAACACAACTACACCCAACCATCATTCTGCTTCTTACATTTCTGTTTTAATACCCCGAAAAAATTATATAACTCGTATCTAACTGTCATCTTCTTCTTCTTAAATTGATCGATCAAAAAATTTCAAAAAATCATTTACAGCCATTTAATTTGGACTTAGGATTAGAAACAATTAGGATGTGGGTTTATCGTGATTTGACAGAAAAGAACAACAAAAAATAAATAAAAAATTTAAATGGTGCTGTAACAGGTCGCGAAGAATAAAACAACTTCAAATCTGATTTTTGGTTTTAAGATCGTTTTAGCTTACGATTAAAACATGAAATAGGTTGCAAATCTTTTATAGAAGCTATCTGAATCATCAATTGATCCATAAACTCAAAAACAAATTCGAATTTTGTCAAGAACGATTCGTTTGACTTTTGAAAATTAAACTTTGACTTCGAAATTCGACATCAATTTGAGAAATTGGTTCGTGAAACTTAACAGACAGTTTGAATACAAGATTCCTAACACAACTGCAATATTAGATTTTGAAAATTCATTCAATTCAAGCTTTTGATAAAATTAAATAAGAACAGAGGTGAATGAGCTGTAAAAAAAATATGTGTTCTTCAATTGTGATTGTAGAAGATGAATGTTATAGCATTATTGTGATCGACAATTACAAAATCATAACCAGTAGAGGAATAAAAAATATATCATGATTTGATAAAAAAATAAAATAAAAAAAGGAGACCTAATACAGTCTGTTTCAGTTTTAAATTTTAATAATAAATTAATAATAATAATATTAATAATAAATATTAATCATAATAATTATAATGAAAATGATGATGATGATGATAATAATAATAATAATAATAATAATAATAATAATAATAATAATAATAATAATAATAATAATAATAATAATAATACTTATGTTAATAATAATAATCATAATAACAGTAGTTTTTAATGAAAATGATAATGAAAATAATAATTTTGATAATAATACTTAATACTAGTAATAATAATAATAACTATAATAATAATAATAATAATACTTTTAATATTATTAAGAATAATAAAAATACTAATGATAATAATAGAAATAATAATTTATAATGCACGTTCATGGTAAGTCAAAATTGATTATGTGTTTAGTTCACCTACTCAAATTATTGTTGATTTTAATATTATTATTGTTTAAAGGGAAGTAGATTTTCGTATCAAGTTGAAGGGTTTGGTTTAAAACACGTCCTCAAATTTTGTAATTTGATATTTGACTTCTTCTAACCTCCCATACTTACTACTCTCTTAACTGAAACGGATATATAAGTGATAATATTGTACTAATATATCAAATTTATTTATAATTTGGTCTAATGGGTTAATTAATATCGTTGATTAACTATAATTTTTTAATATAAATTATCGGGGTATTATAACATATCCCACTTAAAATGATTTCTTAAATTGAGGTGGTAACCAGAATTGTAATGTTGAGACTCGAACGATAAAACGATCTCGATTCGATAAATAAGACATTACGCGATTTATAATACGCGAGAAAAATAATAATTCACGAAATAAAATATAGGAATATTTTATTATTTCTAATGACATAGGAATGTCATATAAAAGAATTCGGATTTAAAAATCACGAATATATAATCGTTTATTTGAAAACCGAAACGATTTTTCAAAATATAACCGTTATACGTTGAAACCTAATAACACATGAATACACATTTTCATTTAACAAATAATATTGAAATATTATTTAAATTATTTATAATATAATTTATCATATAAAAATAACATGACAAAGATACCAATTAACAAAAGTTAAATATTTATAGTAAAAGATAACGGAAAAAGTAGGGTCGTGACACTATTTGTGTCACCCATTGGTAAGAGAAGTCTATCGGATACAACGTGAGTTTGACTGAGGCACACCGGTTGTAGTAAGTGCACCGAGCCTTGGATTCCGACTGAGGATTCTTTCGTAGTGAAAAATATAATTAGACACCTAGTACATTGTCGGTCCTAGACCATGCTAGTGTAGTCACCATGCATATAAACTTCGTACGTGCACGCTGAAGCACAACGGTTGTTGTAAGCTGTACCTCTGCTAAGTAAAGCCATGGAACACGGTTAGTGTTGACTAGTACACTTCACCATAACGCGATCTCAAGCATTGCACCCTGCTTGAGGGATTCTTGGTTGGGATTCTTGGTTAATTAAGGAAATGTTTGTTCGAACACATAAAGTATTGGACCGTTAGGATAACCGAGCGTATTCATGGAAGTCAGCTTGACTTGGCCATGGTGTTCTTTATGGTTGAACTATTTTAAAGGCCTAACTATCTTTTAAATCAATCATTAACGAAAGCATCGAGGCACATCACATCTCTCGGATATGGAAAACCATGTATTCTATTATACTTAAGAAAGTTTAAACCATTTTGGAATGTTAATAGGTCTCCCAACCGAGTCGCTCAATTGGCTGAGCCGTCTGAATGTATATGCCTGTAGTCAGATTGCACGTGCGAAGCTCTGTTATCGAAATACCAGGGAATCAGTGGCAAGAACAAAAAACATATCTATAATTAGGAAAATTAGAATACCTTAGATTAGAATACCTTAGACTACTTTAGATTTAGATTACCTTAGATTACCTTAGATTAATTTAGATAAATCTTAGATTATT
This sequence comes from Rutidosis leptorrhynchoides, assembly GCF_046630445.1. NCBI lineage: Eukaryota > Viridiplantae > Streptophyta > Magnoliopsida > Asterales > Asteraceae > Rutidosis > Rutidosis leptorrhynchoides. The sequence goes on from NC_092336.1 coordinate 340,020,616, forward strand.
TTAGACTAAATTAGGAACCTAGTTTATCTGCTTAAAATTTAAAACAACAAAAAGAGGCATACCCAGTGTATGACCCAAACTCGATCTAGACCAGGACCGTTGTTATTCGTACCTGATCCAGACGCCATATTCTCTAAAGTACGCAAGGAAGCACGAATTAGAAAAAAATGGCGTTACGCGTTACTTTAGCAGAAAACACTAAACCCTCGATTGAAGGTCGAGGAGGACCGATTAGATTTCCAGAGATTCAAGGACACTCATTCAAGTTAAAACATCATATTATACAGATCATCCAAAATGACTGTCATACGAAAACCTGACGGTTCAGTCTGTTATGTTCAATACCCAGCTCGCCAATCAAATCTCGGATTCAATCAACAACCTAGGGTTAACCAATTCCAAAGAAACAACAAACCTTTTCGCTATCGTTACCCACCTTATCCACCCCAACAATCTCAATTGACCTATGATCAACCACTTCCACTCACTGGTCCACCAGCTGAGGAAAATTACCCAACCACCCAAATTACAAAAGTAGCCAACCCTACTCTCGGAACTGATGATCAGTTGATACAGTTCATCCAAAGACAACAGCAGTTAAATTAGAGAACTGTATCTAGAAAAGACCAGATGGAGATACTAATGAGAAATCAACTGGCTCTGCTCAAAACTCTAGAAACGCAGCTCGGAAAGTTATCACAATGCCTTGAAACCCGATCGCAAGGAAGGTTACCTAGTAATACTATCCAAAATCACCACATAGAGGAAGCTAAGCGAATGGACTCAGTAATCCCAGGAGAAGACCCACGGAGAAGGTCAGCTAGAATCAAGAACAAATCAACATATACTCAGCAGTTGTCCACCACAACTCCGGTTTTTGTACCCTACCCTGGAAGGTTACAAGAGGAACCATCCAAGATTGATTCCTTCAAACTTGATGGAAGATTCCTGGACACTGTGTTCAAAGTGCCTAATCAAAAAAGATATATCCGAAGGCTTCTCTCTACAAAAGAAAATATACCAGATTCTAAACAAATTCCACTAAGTGAAGACTATTCAGCAGTACTCAGAAACTCTCTACCGCAGAAGCTAGGAGATACGGGCCGATTCATTTTTTCCCGTGTTCAATCTAAAAATCTAGAACCATTCACGCGCTAGCATATTTAGGAGCAAGTATCAACCTAATCCCCTACTCTCTCTACAAGAGAATAGAGTTAGGAGACTTGTCACCAACTAAAATGACAATCCAACTTGCCGATCATACAATTCGATATCCTACGGGCATAGTTGAGAACATCTTGGTGAAAGTCGACAAATTCTTGTATCCTACGGATTTCGTAGTGATGGACATTCAGGAAGACCTACAACCACCAATAGTGTTAGGAAGACCTTTCATGAATACAGCTAGGACCGTCATTGATGTGTACAATCAAACCCTGATCTTACAATCACATGGGGAGAGGGTCACCTTCAAAATTGACCGACCTACCAATCTTTCTGGACAGGCGGAGATGATTGCTATTTTCACCAGACGGATCACTTCCGATAATGAGTCCCCACCACCAGATGAAGATATCGAGATGGGTATCGAGTCACAGTCTGTTGACGACCCAGAAATGGAAGAAGAGGATCCCAGTAAAGAAATAAAGGAGGAGGAGGAATCTAAAGAGGAGGAGGAATCTGAGGAGGAAGAGGAAATGGAAGACGTAAAAGAAACTGCGATTACACCATCTCCGAGCCCAGAGCGTCACGAAGAATTAATGAGGCTTGAGACTAAAGATCACAGTTTAATCATTCGTTTCAAAAAGAAGACTGATAAGGTTGTAGTTAAGGACATATAAATTGATCCCGAAAGTGTCAAAGTGAAGAACCAGAATACTGAAGAAACCCGTTCATCAGATGAATCTTCAGAAGATTATTATGTCGATGATAATGAGGAAGAGAAACATGAAGACATTCTGGATATCTCATATTCTCCATCCGAAACCAGATTAGGAGGAGTCGGACTCTTCTTCAGATCGGATTACGATCATATCCACTCACACCGACATGATAACCTTCATCAATGAAACCGATAAATTTGAAGAGATTCTCGAAGCCATCCATAAATCAACAATTGATTACACGCTACGCTTAACCGAAAGAATCACGGCTATCAAGGAGGAATACAACCTTTATCTCTAGAGAGAAGACATTAATGCTGAAATCCTAGAAGAACGCATTCAAGACTTTATCAATACCCTTCACGATCATATCTACCGCGAAGAAAGGCAAAGAGAGCACAATTCAGTAGTTCGCACTATTCTTGAGACGAGATTCTGTCGAGATCAGAAGATCATTTACTCTAAGGTTTACAACGCCTTAGCCGAATCTGCACTTCCGTTCTCAGCAAATCAACGAGCACTGAGGACTCTCATCCGGAAGCATATGGATCATTCCACCGGACGCCCAACTTATCACTCTAATTTGCAAATGATCGAGGATATTCACAACTTTTTCGCTCTCTTGGAAAGAGATAATATCGAAAGCACACCAGAGAGGCTAGTAATTTACATAATAATTGATCACCACGCCGATCTAATTATCAAAGAGTTACAAGACGCAGTCACAGAGGAAGTAAGATGCAATAATCCATTTTCTCATCTTGAACCAGGCCGAGTAAGCATTGCCACCTATATTACGAAGTAAATAGCACGTATCTTCCAAGAATCCACGGATCCTAGTTTCACATTCTGAAGGGACCCGTCCTAATCCATCTGGATGAAGTCCATATCTATTATAAATGATTCACAATAGTTGATTACATCGCGAGGTTCATGACCTCTATATGATACATTTTACAAACATTGCATTCGTTTTTCAAAAGACAAACTTTCTTTACATCGAAAGTTGACGACATGCATGCCATTTCATAATACATCCAACTATAATTGACTTAATAATAATCTTGATGAACTCGATGACTCGAATGCAACTTCTTTTGAAATATGTCATGAATGACTCCAAGTAATATATCTAATATGAGCAAATGCACAGCGGAAGATTTCTTTCATACCTGAGAATAAACATGCTTTCAAGTGTCAACCAAAAGGTTGGTGAGTTCATTAGTTTAACATAAATAATCATTCCCATTATTTTAATAGACCACAAGATTTTCATTTTCAGTTCTCATAAATAAACGTCCCATGCATAGAGACAAAACTCATTCATATGGATTGAACACCTGGTAACCGACATTAACTAGATGCATATAAGAATATCCCCTATCATTCCGGTAAATCCTTCGGACATGATAAAACAACATCGATGTACTAAAGCATCTGGTACTTTGGATGGGGTTCGTTAGGCCCAATAGATCTATCTTTAGGATTCGCGTCAATTAGGGGTGCACTAATTCTCAAAATTAGTGATGTTCCCTAATTCTTAGGCTACCAAGCAAAAAGGGGCATATTCAGCTTCGATCATTCAACCATATAATGTAGTTTTGATTACTTGTGTCTATTTCGTAAAACATTTATAAAAATTGCACATGTATTCTTAGCCCAAAAATATAAAGTGTAAAAAGGAAAATGAAACTCACCAAATGTATTTTGTAGTAAAAATACATATGACTATATTGAACAATTGAACAATGCAGGGTTGACCTCGGATTCACGAACCTATATATATATATATATATATATATATATATATATATATATATATATATATATATATATATATATATATATATATATATATATATATATATATATATATATATATATATATATATATATATTAAAACACATACTCGTAATTGAACAATTTCATATATTATTACTTTACATTTTATATATTTAATTTGTATATATATATTTGAAAATAATTATTATATGTATAGTTTTATATCTATATATTTTAAAAATACTTATTTGGTTATATATATATATATATATATATATATATATATATATATATATATATATATATATATATATATATATATATATATATATATATATATATATATATATATATAATGTTGTTAATATAATAAATTCATATGTAATGTTACTTATACGTATATTTTTATATTAATAGTAATAAAAGTTGTGTTTGATTATAACGATAATATCAATAATAATTATACTGAGGATAATAGTAATTATAGTAGTAATAATAATAGTGATAAAAATAGCAATAATGTCTCTAAAAATAATATTAATAATAATAATCTTAATATTAATTGAAATGATAATTTTATAAAAATGTTATTTGTAATAATAATGTTAATAATTTTAATAAATATAGTACTTTTACTAAAATGATACTTTTCATAATGATTTTAGCAATAATAATGTTTATAATAATAATAATAACAATAACAATAATAAACATAATAATAACTAATAATAATAATGATAGAAATAAAATAAAAGTGTATACCCTCTCCAAGCTTTTTCAAAAAAAATTGTCCCAGCCAAGTCTCGAACCCGCAATCTCTCAATACCCCAACAACACCCTTAACCCTTCCACTAATATTCACCTTTCTGTTTTAATACCTAGTCTAATTTTTATAACCCGACAGTCTCAGCTTCTCTCGGCCCAAAAGGAGAACATTAGCCCACTAAGCAATTACAATTTCACAAGCCCAAATAGTATTTAATGGCCCAGCAAAATTTGGATTCAAATAACAGATTAAAAAAAATTCAATTTTTAAAAAAAAATGAAATGAAAAAGGGTTAAGAAGTGGGGCAGTTTCTTTGTATGCATCATCATCGTCATCCTCTTTATCATCATCATCATCATACCTTATATCATCATCATCATCATACCTTATATCATCATCATCGTCATCATCATACCTTATATCATCATCATCACCGCCATCCTCTTTATCATCATCATCATCATATACCATTAAAATAATCATCAACATCACATCATCGTCATCGTTTACCATATCATCATCATAATCGACTCATCATCATAATTGACTCATCATCATCAAAATCAATCTCTTGTTTGTTACTATATGAAACAGAAGCAGATCGTATAACAGAAACATGAACAACGGTATCATCATCCTTATTTTCTTTAATCATCGTGATCTCTTTATCATCTCATTATCGTACTTTGCCACTGTATCATCACCATGATGATTATATCATCATCTTCTTCTTCACAGGATTCGAGTAATAGCAGTAACAATAATAAAGCTTTCGATAGATTCGTGATATGAGTTGGTTCTTGAAAAGAAAACAGAAGTAGTGATGGCAGTTTACAATTTATAAGAGAAGAGAGGGAGATTTTCGATGGGTTGTTACAGCAAAAGAGAAAAAAAAAACTGCTACCGTAGCAAATCAATGGTGGTGGTAACTTCACGATGGTGATGATGATGGCTCATGGTGGTCGTGGAATGAGTAGACAAGCTGACGGAGATGATTTTCGGTCATAAATAGTAGAGAGAGAAAACAATTAAGTAGCTGTTAACGATGGGGTTTAGGTTCGAAGTGATGGCGTTATGGTGGTTTGAAGTGGTGGAAGAGGGATGATGGTGGTTAGGCGATTGTGGTAGTTTACAGCTGCAAAACGGCATCACAACAAGTGGGATTAGGTGATAGTGTTCAACATGTGGGTTTCGATGGTTGTTCTTGGTGGAACTCTTGGACAGAAAATAGAAAGCGTGTAATGAAGGTGGTTGTTCATGGGCGATGAAGGATGGTGGCGGGTGATGATGATCATGGTGGTTGCTCCGGTGATTTAGTCGTGGATCAAAATAAGTAAAAATGTCTAGTTAATTGAGGATGCAGAAAAATAAAATGGTGATGGTGCGTGCCTGTGATATATCATCTATATGTATATTTATTTACATAAATTATGATAGAAAAATAAGGAAGGGTACAAAAGTGACACAGTAATAACCACTAAAGTCATCAATTAAACAATTATTAGACGGATGAATTTGTTTAATTATGCCGATAGTTTTCACGGGGTGTGTCCATTGCTAAACAGTTAATATATAAAAGTGTCTCTAAAAATCTCAAATTTTTAGATTAAACATATTTAATTATTTCACTCATTACCTGTTTGAAACCTGATAAAAAAGGTTCAAAAATTATTTATTTTCTGTTCCAATTTATATGTACGGAGTACAAAAACTTAGATTGAAATAGTAAATTTTTTTTTTTATCAAAACTATTAACTTTTTAATCAAATTTTGGAACAACTTTTATTTTAAAACTTCTTATATATATTAGACCTATTTTAAAAATAATTAAACGTCAACCGAAAGTTACAGACATTTACCATTTAAGCTCAAAATTAATTATATTTAATATACACTATGTATATATATAAACAGTTTTAAATAACAAAATTTACTACGCACATAAATATATAGTAAATGATTAAATTAAATATTACAATATATATATATACAAGAAATATACATATAAAATAATAGTTTTTATTACAATGTATTTTATTGTACATATTTATTTATAACAATAAATGTATATAATAGTTTATTAATGTTCATGTTATTATATATATTATACATATATTTATATATACACATATTTATATATATCCACATATTTTAAAGCAATGGTTCGTGAATCATCGGGAATAGTCGAAAGTCAATTGAATATATGAACATCGTTTCAAAATTTTTCTAGACTCAACATTACATACTTTGCTTATCGTATCGAAATCATATAAAGATTAAGTTTAAATTTAGTCGGAAATTCCCGGGTCGTCACAGTACCTACCCGTTAAAGAAATTTCGTCCCAAAATTTGAGTGAGGTGGTCATGGCTAACAATAAAAATATTTTCATGATAAATATGAGTTGATAAATAGAGTTTTATCATGATTGAGTAATATGGATAAAATAATTCGATTATTCGAAGAGTACGAATGAAGCTATCACTAAATAATGAAATGAGAAAGACATGTTTCATCATAACTTTTGACTAGTCATGGTTGAATTCCGGAATTCAAGAGATTTAAAGAAAATCTTCGAAATCTAAGAGATTTGATTTTTCGGCGAATAAGGAGATTAAGATCTTTATAATTTAATACGGTGATCTGCCTCGATTACTCTGTCTGATATTTCCATTATAAATTAAACTGTTCCGTTTCATTATTCTCACCACTCCTATACTCAATTCCCAAATTCAAAAGATTGTGAAAATGCTTAATACAGTTCTGATCCTTGTTCTCATCCTTACTATCGTAACAATCATTCTCCTTTTCCAACTCCCACCGGAGGAATCTATTTTCTTCTACTTCGCCCTTGAGGTTATAGTGTTTTTAATTTTTCCCGTGTCCTTATGTTCCGATAAACATTGACATACACGGTTTGTAATCTCCGTGTTGTTATTGGGCTTTATATTTTCTTTTATATTTCGATGTCCCTGCTTCCGTCTACTATAATCATTGTCATTCACAGTTAATGCTCTCTCTTATTTGCTGCGATATATACCCCCTTTCACAGTTAATGCTCTCATGCTTTTGTTTTCTTTTCGCAAGTAATGGTCCAGAATTCATAGGTATGGAGTTTCGAATTATCCGAATATACAAGGTAGAAAGGAACGGTAGTAGCATGATTTTATTTGTCAAATTACCAGAATATTCGAAAAAGACCGAATCATCAAGAAAATATTTTCTTGATATTTTTGAGGTTAAATAGAATACAAGAGTCGTGTAACATGGCACATGATGACGTTAGGATCTGTGAATCATCACATTTCATTAGAAACTCAGCATAACTGACTATAATATAATCACGTTGATCAAGTGTCATTATATTATACTAACTCATGCTTCAGTTAACAACACTACTTCAATAACATTCATATTTTAAGCTCGAAAGTTTACAGAATATAGAAACTAACAGTTTCTATATGATGTAACACTGATAGCACGAAGAGATTAATGATTTCAGATAAGAATAATTATGAAAATATCTTCAGAAATATGGAGGATATTTATAATGAAAGATACGATGATATCTTGGAATTTCTAATGTCGAAGGATGGTGAAGAAAATTTGTCCGCAAGAGTTTGGAGGCAGAAGCAAGGTATTCGATAAAAATTTCATCAGAAACAGAATCATCAGAATTCTTAATGTACAAGTTTAGTCCTTGTGATTTGTTCAGAGACTCCTTCGTAGTTTGCTCAATCAGTTTTTCAGTTTCAAACTTTTTCTGAGCTTTGCCAAAATACAATTCTTTATCATTAACTTTCGGCTCTTGAGGTCGTTTACGGTTCTCTATGATTTCTGCTGCTTCATTCAACTTTTTCAATATTCAGAGTATTGATTTGTAGACTGAGTGCTTTTCAGAATTTCAGAATGAAAGATCATAATTCTAAGAGATGAATGTTATACATATAACTGTTGATGTAGATATGCTGTGAGTTTTCAAAGTACTGATTGCTGATTCCCGGTAATTTGTATGTCAGTTCTCATTACAAGATGCGGATGAGTATATGATAGGGTTTCAATGAATAAATATAATGATTTTTCATATAGATTTAAGTCAAGAAGAAACGAGGTTGCTGGTAAGTTTACTGCTAATGTGGTGGAATATAAACGGTTCTCCGGTAACGATGACGAAAGGCAAACTTATATATCAAGGTTATAATAAGGCTAATTCGACTGAAAAGTCGAATTTGACTTGCTGGAGCTGCGACAAATTTGCTAATTTGAAAAAAAATTCCGATGTTATTTTCGATAATAACATTGCCTAAAGAGCTAGCACAGATATGTGTTAAATGTTTACTCAGTTTTCGAGAGTTTTTCAGGTGCATAACTATATGCATCAATCTTTTTTTCTGTAGATGAAGTGCGGTTGGTTCATCCTCTTGATTGAGGTATTTTCAAGAATCATGAAAGATTTGAACGCAGATTGTGATCGTTAAGATACAAATGAGGTTTAAGAGGAAATCAAGTGGAAAACTTGAAGAAATGTTTAGTTTCATATGTTATAATCAATATTTTAATTCATTTTAATTGTCCAATGTTATTAGTCCACAGTCAATAGTTCACAGTTAACAGTCCAATAATTCATATATAGTTTAATATATAATATCCGAATTAATTAATACGTCTCGTGACCCGTGTACATGTCTCAGACTCGATCACAACTCAAAGTATATATATTATTATAGAATCAACCTCAACACTGTATAGAGAACTCGATCATTACTGCATATAGAGTGTCTATGGTTATTCCAAATAATATATATATATATATATATATATATATATATATATATATATATATATATATATATATATATATATATATACGTCGATATGATATGTCAAAACCTTGTATACGTGTCCCGATATTTAAAGTGCGTAAAAATATATAACAGAAATTAAATGACGATAAATAAAGTGCGTAAAGTAAATAACAGAAATTAAATGACGATAAATAAAATTGCGAGAATGTAAATTGCGATAATTAAATTGCGATAAATAAAATGTAATCAGTTAGCTAGGAACAATTAGCTAGGGACAATTAGCGTGGATTCTTAACAAAATTCCTCATAGTTAATTTGTTTGTTTCTAACAAATTTTATTTTGTCAAATGTTTTCTTCATTATGCCACTTGTTGGATTCTGATAAATCAAAATCCAAATATGAAATTGGATGAATATGGTTATTCTGTGGTGAACGGATTTGTATATCGGTGGATGTAAGTAGGATAGTAGATGACCGTTGAATCAGATTCGAAGAATGTACAGTGTAACTTATTAGTGTGAAATCTAAATATTCCTCGGGTATTACCTACCCGTTAAAATATTTTCACCATTAACAGTTTTTACAATAGAGTTTTTAATTACAATCTTTATGAAAATATACTTTCATATATATTTTCTTCAGATATAATCATGGATTTAATGAGTTAATGTGATATTACTCTCATTTAGTTTTTGGTTGGAACTAGAATAAATAATCTCTAAAACTTTAGAGATTACGTAATCGCCATGAAGAACGAAGATAAATGATGTAGAACGTATGTAGAACGATGATTATACTTAAGGTATAGAATGAGATGTTGAGGCATAGATTGTTGATGGTAGTGGTGCTGTTACTGATGGTACTGTTGGTGCCGGTGATGTTGCTGAAGCTGGTACTTTTTGCACCATATTTTTCAAGGCTACAACTCGGGTGCGAAGCTCGTTGACTTCTTCTATTACTCTGGGATGATTGTCAGTTCGGACGAGCGGTTGAATAAGATCTAGAATTGTAGATATTAAGTAATTATTTCGAGCTATTCTGGAAATGAGGATGAAAATGGTGTTTCGAACAGGTTCGCCGGTAAGTGCTTCAGGTTCTTCACCAAGAGGTGAATTCGATTGATGGAAGGGATCGCCTTCTTCGCTTTTCCATTGATTAAGTCGACTACGAACCCATCAGATGAATTGGGGATGGATGATTGGTTGATTCATTCTGATGACACTGCTTTCGGAGCTTAGGTGAAACTCCATATCGGAATAGCTGTCGGAATTCTAGGAATTTGAACTGGTTGAGGGATTCATCTCGTACGATCAGATGAAGGATTTTCGATAAGAAATAGATTATATGATGTAGATTAGTACCCTGCAATACATAATTTACATATGCATATATAATACTAAAATCCCATAAGTTGCAGAGAAATCTACGGAAGCTATCAGGCAAAGGTAACAATCATAGATACGCTAAGATATAAATTTTGTCTATACACTATTCATGCAATCAATGCAGTAAGATGTATCTAGACTAAGAATGATAAGCAGGTAATTTCCTAAGGATGATAAGTATGTAGTTTTCGATACGAAATGATAAGCAAAACTTTTAACATGCAGACACGGTCGAAGTCCAGACCCACTAATGCATCTAAATAACTATCAGTTAGACGCACTAATGCAAGACCTAGTTCGCTAAGACCACCGCGCTGATACCAACTGAAGGGACCCGTCCTAATCCATCTGGATGAAGTCCATATCGATTATAAAAGATTCACAATAGTTAATTACATCTCGAGGGTCATGACCTCTATATGATACATTTTACAAACATTGCATTCGTTTTTCGAAAGACAAACTTTCTTTACATCGAAAGTTGACGACATGCATGCCATTTCATAATACATACAACTATAATTGACTTAATAATAATCTTGATGAACTCGATGACTCGAATGCAACGTCTTTTGAAATATGTCATGAATGACTCCAAGTAATATCTCTAATATGAGCAAATGCACAGCGGAAGATTTCTTTCATACCTGAGAATAAACATGCTTTCAAGTGTCAACCAAAAGGTTGGTGAGTTCATTAGTTTAACATAAATAATCATTCCCATTATTTAATAGACCACAAGATTTTCATCTTCAGTTCTCATAAATATACGTCCCATGCATAGAGACAAAAATCATTCATATGGATTGAACACCTGGTAACCGACATTAACTAGATGCATATAAGAATATCCCCTATCATTCCGGTAAATCCTTCGGACATGATAAAACAACATCGAAGTACTAAAACATCCGGTACTTTGGATGGGGTTCGTTAGGCCCAATAGATCTATCTTTAGGATTCACGTCAATTAGGCGTGCACTAATTCTCAAAATTAGTGATGTTTCCTAATTCTTAGGCTACCAAGCAAAAAAGGGGCATATTCGGCTTCGATCATTCAACCATATAATGTAGTTTTGATTACTTGTGTCTATTTCATAAAACATTTATTAAAATTGTGCATGTATTCTCAGCCCAAAAATATAAAGGGTAAAAAGACAAATGAAACTCACCAAATGTATTTTGTAGTAAAAATACATATGACTAAATTGAACAATTGAACAATGTAGGGTTGACCTCGGATTCACGAACAATTTCATATATTTTTACTATATGACTATATATATATTAAAACACATACTCGTAATCGAACAATTTCATATACTATTACTTTACATTTTATATATTTAATTTGTATATATATATTTGAAAATAATTATTGTTTTTATAGTTTTATATCTATATATTTTAAAAATACCTATTTGGTTATATATATATATATATATATATATATATATATATATATATATATATATATATATATATATATATATATATATATATATATGAATATTTAAATAAATGTTGTTAATATAATTAATTCATATGTAATGTTACTTATAAGTATAATTTTATATTAATAGTAATAAATGTTGTGTTTGATTATAACGATAATATCAATAATAATTATACTGAGGATAATAGTAATTATAGTAGTAATAATAATAGTGATAAAAATAGCAATAATGTATCTAAAAATAATATTAATAATAATAATAATAATAATAATATTAATTGAAATGATAATTTTTATAAAAATGTTATTTGTAATAATAATGTTAATAATTTTAATAAATATAGTACTTTTACTAAAATGATACTTTTCATAATGATTTTAGCAATAATAATGTTTATAATAATAATAATAACAATAATAAACATAATAATAACTAATAATAATAATGATAGAAATAAAATAAAAGTGTATACCCTCTCCAAGCTTTTTCTAAAAAAAATTGTCCCAGCCAAGTCTCGAACCCGCAACCTCTCAATACCCCAACAACACCCTTAACCCTTCCACTGATATTTACCTTTCTGTTTTAATACCTAGTGTGATGACCCGAAAATTTTCGACCAAATTTAAACTTAATCTTTATATGAAATCGACACGATAAGAAAAGTCTGTAAAGTTGAGTCTTAAAATTTTGGAACTGTTTATATAAGACTCAGTTAACCCTTGACTATTCCCGGCGATTCACGAACAAATGGTTATATATATATATATATATATATATATATATATATATATATATATATATATATATATATATATATATATATATATAACAAATTTAAATAATAAAATACACCAGGTCATTAAGATTAAGTATGTAAAATACCATACAAGATAATAAATTATTTGTTAAAATAAAACTATATATAAAAGTGTATGAATTCTATAAACAATTAGTATGATATATATACTGAATTATATGAAAGGTATAAATGTATTATGTTAATATATGTACATATTTTTATTACCATTATTATTAAGAAATATTATTATTATCATTAATACTAATATCATAATTACTAGTATAATTATCACCAATTATATTATTAACATTATTAATAATATTATTAATTCAATTATTACAATTAGTAGTTTTAGTGATATTATTATTATGACTTATTATTAATATTACTCTTATTATTAATATTATTATTATTATTATTATACTATTATTATTATTTTTGAATTATAAATATTATTACCAATATTATAAATTTTATTATTATTATTTATGTGATTATTATTAGTATTAATATTATTATTAATATAAATATATATACAAATCATAATCAAATACATATATCTGTACAAAATACTGTTATACATACAAATACATACAGCTATATATGTACATACATAAAATTTCGATTATATACACATACATACAGTAATCTCCGTATTCAGTTCCCATCTATATCAAACTGTTTGTAAATTATTTTTTTTATTACAACCTGGTACGAATCATTCCAATTAGTCATATTAACATACAAAATCTGTTAGGGTTGTTTGTTTTTATGTTTTTGTCTTTTGATTTACTTATCTGGGTCGTACCAATCAAACTAGTAAACAACTGCTAAATTGAGTCATGACAGCTGTGATTGTATCTAATGACTTCAATATAAACTTTAGATAACATAATTCTAATGAAAAACATAGAAATTCAAACACTTTCATTCCACCACCAAAATCATCATCAATTTGACTGCAAGTTATTGTTGTCATTTACTTGATGCAGTCGAAAACCACATGAGCCATATTCATTGATCAAACCCCACAAACACCATCTCTTGCTCGGTTTCTACGATCACCAAACATCACAATCATCTCACCATGTACCATCCTCATTAACCTATCGATTACCACCTGCAAACCGAGAACCATAATGAATTCATCATCACCACCATGTGTAGCGACCCCAAAAAATCGTCAAATGACGGCGTCATCTACGTATGGTCCCATTACATGGTCGTAAGTCCTTATAACAAAGTTTGACCGAAAAGTATGTCGCATTCATTTCATAAATAAGGGTGTTTCAAAGTTTACAAAAGTAGTTTCCATAACAAGTACATAACAATGTTTAAAGTTTGTATGAAACACGTGCGACACGATTAAAAGTAGTCAAAAAGACGCTCCACGTATGCAAGTATACCCGACATCCAATGCAAGTATCAAAAAGTATGAGCGGAAGCATATATCACCTAAGTTCAAGGACCTGAGAAAAACATAGAGAATCTGTCAACGAAAATGTTGGTGAAATCATAGGTTTAAATAAGTAAGTGAGTAAAAGTAAGTTGAACCACAAGATTTGCAACATCGATAAAGTCACAGTACATTCTAAAAGTTAATATTCACGAGCACTCAATTATCAAAGCTTAACATTCCGTCCGTTGAATCCCGTAATAATAGTGTTAGAACATACACTGTTTCCCGAAAATATATTTCACCCGTAGACGGTAGCGAACCGTCCGAAGTGAGGGTTTGTCAAACCCATATGGCCATATAACATAAGTTCTTGCTTACACCCTCTGATGTAACTAATGATAATCGAATTGAGGATTTGTGTTCAAACTCGTATGTAGAATGTTTGTTTTCCCTGTACTTGTGTTCACGTAGTTTAAAAGAACGTTTATGTTTTCTCATCCCAAAAGTAAGTTCAAAAAGAGTAAAAGTGGGACTATGATCTCACCTTGTATGCATGAACCAAAAAGTACTTCGACAAGTAACGTGTGCAAAGAACAATGCTAGTCTTGACCTAAACAAATAGGCTGTATCAATAACGATAGTCACGAAGGGTCAAAGATGTTCAATTAGTCCTATGGCTCAATACGACTCCATTATGTAGCATGTCCAATCAAATTGTCAAGTTTCATGCAAGGTACAAGTATATAAACAAGTTAGGAGGGTTGCATAATCATTTGGTTAAGTTTGACAAAAAGTCAAACTTTGGTCGGTCAAAGTCAACAAAAAGTCAACACGTTCGGGTCGGGTCTCGGACAAATTTTCAATGCTAGTTATTCATATATAAGAATTTTAAAACAAGTTACATGTAAATTGGAGGTCTAGAACATGCCAAACATTTTTCGTCAAAAGGTCAAGCAAACAGCCAGTTTTAGGCAAACGGGACGGCGTCCCATATAGCTGGACGGCGTCCAGGTTTTAAAGGTGGGACGGCGTCCTGAGAAGCTAGACGGCGTCCAGGTTCTAAAAGTGGGACGGCGTCCTGAGTATCTGGACGGCGTCCAAGGGGGTTTCCAGGCCTTGTTTGCTGCAACTCTTAAATGCACGAATCAAAACACAAACCAACACATTTCATGACCCGCAAACAATCAAGATATGTATCTTATATCATCGGAAAGGTAATTTGACAAGGAACATAACTAAGCACTTTTCATTAATCAAAATTCCACTTACAACTACCAAAAACCGCCATCAATGTTCCTCATTCAATGCATACAAGTCATAAATGCCATTTAATGATTCGGTAACCAAATTACATGAACAATATGCCGTTTCGAAGGTAATTAAGCATACAACACAACCTAACACTTACAACTAACATTCCATGTCATTCAAATCATTAAAAGTCCATTTTAAGTTCATGAAACCTTAACCTAAATTCACCAAATTTCATAATCAAGTTTAGGAGGTTTCATAAATCAAACTATACATCATAATGAAGCTAGTAACACTAGAAACACAATTAAAACATGAACTCTTAGCATCAAACAACATATGAACACTCAAATTTCAAGATTAAGCATGTCATCTTTCAATATGAACTAGTTACATCAAAATATCAAAAACGAGCATACAAATCACATAAACAAACTAGACTCGAGCCATAGACACTAATTAACAACCTTATAACTTAAAAATCTCAAGAACACAAGAATTAGTGATTTTAGAAAGTTACCCAAAATTGATGAAATCGGTATGGAAACGAAGAGGAGATCACGAGGAGTTCAAATATGCAATTTGTTTTGATCGAATCCTTCTTGAACGAATTTGGATGATGATTGAAGGTTTGAGGGTTTTGAGAGAAAAGGTGAAGTAGTAAAATGAAAGAGATGAATGAATGGATGAGAATAAGGGTTGACTCTTTGACCTAGTCAAATGTTTCAACCTTTGGCAAGTTTGGTCCCTCAACTTTAAATCGGGTGCGGGAATTACCTAAACGAGATAATTCAAAGCATATTAACGGGATGTGTTATAAACATATAACGGAACTTAAATAGTTAAACGGAAAAGTAAACGGAAAAAGGCGGGATGTTACATTACCTACACCTTAAAAGAAATTTCGTCCCGAAATTTAGATGAGGGTGTTTCTTTCGCATTTGATCTTCTCTTTCCCAAGTAAACTCGGGTCCCCTTTTGGCGTTCCAACGGACCTTAACAATCGGGATCCGGCTTTGTTTTAATTCCTTCTCGACGTAGTCCACAATTTCAACCGGTTCCTCCACAAAATGGAGTTTGTCATTAATAGTAAGTTCCTCGAGAGGGACGACGATATCGAGCTCGGCGAGACACTTCTTCAAGTTAGATACATGAAAAGTAGGATGGACGGAGCTTAGTTGAGGCGGAAGGTTTAAACGATAAGCAACGGTTCCAATACGCTCTAAGATTTCAAAAGGACCAACGTACCGCGGATTTAGTTTCCCACGTTTCCCAAAACGGATGACACCTTTCCAAGGTGCGACTTTTAACATGACGCGGTCACCGACTTGAAATTCGAGGTCCTTGCGTCTTTTGTCGGTATAGCATTTTTGACGACTCCGGGCCGTCCGAAGCCTATCTCGGATTTGAAGAATCTTTTCGGTTGTTTCGTGAATGAGTTCGGGCCCGGAAATTTGCACATCACCCACTTCGGCCCAACAAAGAGGAGAGCGACATTTTCGACCATATAACGCTTCAAAAGGTGCGGCCTTAATACTCGCGTGATAACTATTATTGTTAGAGAATTCGGCGAGAGGTAAGTGATTGTCCCAAGCTTTTCCAAAATCAACAACGCAGGCTCGTAACATATCCTCTAAGGTTTGTATTGTACGTTCACTTTGCCCATCGATTTGGGGATGATATGCGGTGCTCATGTCCAAACGCGTTCCCAACGCTTCTTGTAACGTACGCCAAAATCTAGAAACGAAACGACCATCTCGGTCGGAGATAATCGATAACGGTACTCCGTGTCGGGCTACAATCTCTTTAATGTAAAGTCGTGCAAGTTTCTCCATTTTGTCGGTTTCTTTCATGGCGAGAAAGTGCGCGGATTTGGTGAGACGGTCAACAATGACCCAAATTGTATCATAACCGCCCGACGTTTTCGGTAGTTTGGTGATAAAATCCATCGTGATCCTTTCCCACTTCCATTGCGGGATCTCGGGTTGTTGAAGTAACCCGGACGGTCTTTGGTGTTCGGCTTTGACTTTAGCGCAAGTCAAACAATTGGCGACGTATCTAGCAACCTCCTTTTTGATGTTCGGCCACCAATATTGTTCTTTAAGGTCATGGTACATCTTATTGGCGCCGGGATGAATCGAGTATCGCGATTTGTGGGCTTCGTCTAGGATGAGGTTTCGTAGATCGCCATATCTAGGCACCCAAATTTTTCTGGCGTAATATCGAAGTCCGGTCTCCTTAACTTCGAATCGGGAGACGAGAATGTTTAAAACTTCGCGTGCGATGTTGTTGTCCTTAAGAGCTTCATCTTGGGCTACCCGAATTTGGCTATTAAGGTTGGAGTGGATGGTGATATTCAAAGCTCGGACACGAAGAGGCACCGCTCTTTCCTTTCGACTTAAGGCATCGGCCACTACATTTGCCTTCCCGGGGTGGTAACGAAGCTCGCAATTATAATCGTTCAAGGTCTCAATCCACCTTCGTTGTCTCATGTTTAGTTGCTTTTGATCGAAGATATATTGGAGACTTTTGTGATCGGTAAAGATAGTACTCTTGGTACCAAGAAGATGATGTCTCCATAGCTTAAGTGCAAAGATGACGGCACCGAGTTCAAGATCATGTGTCGTGTAGTTTCGTTCGTGAACCTTGAGTTGTCGAGAGGCATAAGCAATGACTTTCTTTCGTTGCATTAGTACACACCCATAACCGTTTTTCGAGGCATCACAATATACAACAAAATCATCATTGCCTTTGGGAAGTGACAAGATAGGAGCGGTGGTTAGTTTAGTTTTCAAGATTTGGAAAGCGGTTTCTTGTTCGGATGTCCAAACGAATTTTCGTTCCTTGTGAGTTAACGCGGTTAAAGGACGAGCGATTAGGGAGAAATCCTTGATGAATTTACGATAGTATCCGGCGAGACCCAAGAATTGACGAATTTGAGTAGGAGTAGTAGGAGTCTCCCATTTACTAATGGCTTCGATTTTTGCGGGATCGACTTTAATGCCTTGATCACTTACAACATGACCAAGAAATTGAACTTCCTTTAACCAAAATTCACACTTGGAGAACTTGGCATATAGTTGCTCTTTTCTCAAGAGCTCGAGCACGAGTCGGAGATGTTCTTTGTGTTCCTCTTCGCTTTTAGAATAGACCAAAATATCGTCAATGAACACGATAACGAATTTGTCGAGGTAAGGTTTGCACACGCGGTTCATGAGATCCATGAACACCGCCGGTGCGTTAGTGAGACCGAAAGGCATGACAAGGAATTCATAACTACCATAACGAGTCCGGAAAGCGGTTTTGGAGACATCTTCCCCCTTAACCCTTAGTTGATGATAACCCGAACGGAGATCGATTTTTGAATATACACGAGAACCTTGTAGTTGATCAAAGAGATCATCGATGCGAGGAAGGGGATATCGGTTCTTAACCGTCAATTTGTTTAGTTCACGATAATCAATGCACATTCGTAGGGATCCGTCTTTCTTCTTGACGAATAAAATCGGAGCGCCCCATGGTGAATGGCTAGGTTGAATGAAACCACGGTCAAGTAACTCTTGGATTTGACTTTGTAATTCTTGCAATTCGGATGGAGCGAGTCTATATGGTGCACGCGCTACGGGTGCGGCTCCTGGAATAAGATCGATTTGAAATTCAACCGGTCGATGAGGTGGAAGACCCGGTAATTCGTCGGGAAATACATCGGAAAAGTCACTAACAATTGGCACATCTTCGATGCGCTTTTCGTCGGCCTCGACTTTCTTAACGTGAGCAAGAATCGCGAAACAACCCTTGCGAAGTAGCTTTCGAACTTTAAGGCACGAAACGAGATTGAGTCCGGTGCAATTTTTGTCGCCATAGACAATCAATGGTTCACCATTCTCGATAGGAATTCGGATTGCGTGAAGATCGCAAAGAATGTGAGATTTATTTTTGACCATCCAATTCATACCGATTATTACATCAAAACTCCCTAATTCCATGGGTATCAAGTCAATTTCAAATTCCTTACCCAAAATGTTCAAAGTACACCCCCGGTAATATGTGTCGGCACTTAAGAGTTTTCCGTCGGCCACTTCGATGGAATAAGTAGTATCTAATGGGTGTGGTGGAGTGCAAAGGGTAGGAGCCAAAGTCTTAGACACAAAACATTTATCGGCACCCGAATCGAATAAGCAAGTAACATAAGAGTTGTTGAGAAGAAACGTACCCGTGACTAGTTCATTGTCATCTCGGGCTTCCTCGGTGTTGATGTTAAAGGCTCGGCCTCGGTTGTTGGGGTTGGCTTTCTTTTTCGGGCATTCGTTCTTATAATGGCCCGTTTGGCCACATTCGTAACAAGTGACCGTTTTTGGAGGATTGGGCCCCTTTCGAGCAACGGGGGCGGCGCTTGTGCAATTGTTGGCCCTATGACCAACACCTTGGCAACGGTGACAAACTAGCTTGTTACATTCGCCGTGATGATGCTTGTGGCATTTGTTGCAAAAAGGTAAGTTTCCGACATAACCCTTCTTGCCGTCGTTGTTGAAAGGCTTTTTGGTGAAGGTGTTGTTGTAGTTGGTTGATGGAGTGGCTTCCCATTTCCTTTTGTTGCCACCCGACTTGTCCTCGGCCTTAGGAGCCGGCACTACGATTTCGTCAACCGTTTCAATTAGTTAGCGAGCCATGTTCATAGCGGCTTGATGAGTAGTGGGTTTGGATGACATCACCCCTTGTTTGATGCTTTTTGGAAGACCGAGCATGTAGAGCTCAATCCTTTGAGATTCGGGGTTAACAAGATTAGGACACATCAAGGATAGTTCGGCGAAGCGTTGATTATAAGCTTTAAGATCGTTTCCGACCGCTTTCAAAGCTCTTAGTTCTTCCTCAAGCTTTCGGGTTTCTTCGCGAGGAAAATATTCAACAATCATCTTTTCCCTTAGATCGGCCCAAGAGAGGGCATGAGCTTCATCGGTACCCACCGATTGAACATAGGTGTTCCACCATGTTAGAGCAATTCCGGAGAAAGTGTGGGTGGAGTATTTGACCTTGTCTTGATCCCGACAACCGCTTATGCTAAAGACAGCCTCGGTTTGCTCAAACCAACGAGTAAGCACAACCGGTCCCCCGGTTCCATCATAAGTGTGAGGTTTGCACCCCATGAAAGCTTTGTAGGAGCACCCTTCGCTAGAGTTACCGGCTCCTTGGTTATTGTTGTTGTGGTTGGTGTTATTGTTGTTGTTAGATGAGTGACCGGCCATGGCCGCATCCACGGCGGTGGCTATCATGCGTTGTAAGGCTTGTTCGGGAGTTTCATTGCGTCGTACACGGCGAGGAGCCATTGTTCCTTCAAAACAAAAGAATACCGTTGGTTAGTATTCTAAATAATACTAACCGTGATATGGGATAAAGATAGAGAGAAAATTATCCTTGACCCGCCTTAAATTCTTTATGTCATAATGTCGGTATGTTCATATGAGTCACCGTAATATAATTTCCGAAAATTATATTACCCTAATTCATATGTGCATTCGACATTACATCATATAGTCAAGGTGGCGTGTCAATTAAATTATATAACGCAAGATTTAGATAGAATAAGAGTAGATATGAGTAGAAGAGTCAGAGTATAAATGCACAATTTGTCAAGTAATTCCTATGTCAAGTCTATATGCCGGTTGTAGTCTAGACTCACCAATGTACCCTATGACTCGGGGTTGACACCAATGAACTCTAAATCCCTACAACCAAAGCTCTGATACCACTTGTAGCGACCCCGACAAATCATCAAATGACGGCGTCATCTACGTATGGTCCCATTACATGGTCGTAAGTCCTTATAACAAAGTTTGACCGAAAAGTATGTCGCATTCATTTCATAAATAAGGGTGTTTCAAAGTTTACAAAAGTAGTTTCCATAACAAGTACATAACAATGTTTAAAGTTTGTATGAAACACGTGCGACACGATTAAAAGTAGTCAAAAAGACGCTCCACGTATGCAAGTATACCCGACATCCAATGCAAGTATCAAAAAGTATGAGCGGAAGCATATATCACCTAAGTTCAAGGACCTGAGAAAAACATAGAGAATCTGTCAACGAAAACGTTGGTGAAATCATAGGTTTAAATAAGTAAGTGAGTAAAAGTAAGTTGAACCACAAGATTTGCAACATCGATAAAGTCATAGTACATTCTAAAAGTTAATATTCACGAGCACTCAATTATCAAAGCTTAACATTCCGTCCGTTGAACCCCGTAATAATAGTGTTAGAACATACACTGTTTCCCGAAAATATATTTCACCCGTAGACGGTAGCGAACCGTCCGAAGTGAGGGTTTGTCAAACCCATATGGCCATATAACATAAGTTCTCGCTTACACCCTCTGATGTAACTAATGATAATCGAATTGAGGATTTGTGTTCAAACTCGTATGTAGAATGTTTGTTTTCCCTGTACTTGTGTTTACGTAGTTTAAAAGAACGTTTATGTTTTCTCATCCCAAAAGTAAGTTCAAAAAGAGTAAAAGTGGGACTATGATCTCACCTTGTATGCACGAACCAAAAAGTACTTCGACAAGTAACGTGTGCAAAGAACAATGCTAGTCTTGACCTAAACAAATAGGCTGTATCAATAACGATAGTCACGAAGGGTCAAAGATGTTCAATTAGTCCTATGGCTCAATACGACTCGATTATGTAGCATGTGCAATCAAATTGTCAAGTTTCATGCAAGGTACAAGTATATAAACAAGTTAGGAGGGTTGCATAATCATTTGGTTAAGTTTGACAAAAAGTCAAACTTTGGTCGGTCAAAGTCAACAAAAAGTCAACACGTTCGGGTCGGGTCTCGGACAAATTTTCTATGCTAGTTATTCATATATAAGCATTTTAAAACAAGTTACATGCAAATTGGAGGTCTAGAACATGCCAAACATTTTTCGTCAAAAGGTCAAGCAAACAGCCAGTTTTAGGCAAACGGGACGGCGTCCCATATAGCTGGACGGCGTCCAGGTTTTAAAGGTGGGACGGCGTCCTGAGAAGCTAGACGGCGTCCAGGTTCTAAAAGTGGGACGGCGTCCTGAGTATCTGGACGGCGTCTAAGGGGGTTTCCAGGCCTTGTTTGCTGCAACTCTTAAATGCACGAATCAAAACACAAACCAACACATTTCATGACCCGCAAACAATCAAGATATGTATCTTATATCATCGGAAAGGTAATTTGACAAGGAACATAACTAAGCACTTTTCATTAATCAAAATTCCACTTACAACTACCAAAAACCGCCATCAATGTTCCTCATTCAATGCATACAAGTCATAAATGCCATTTAATGATTCGGTAACCAAATTACATGAACAATATGTCGTTTCGAAGGTAATTAAGCATACAACACAACCTAACACTTACAACTAACATTCCATGTCATTCAAATCATTAAAAGTCCATTTTAAGTTCATGAAACCTTAACCTAAATGCACCAAATTTCATAATCAAGTTTAGGAGGTTTCATAAATCAAACTATACATCATAATGAAGCTAGTAACACTAGAAACACAATTAAAACATGAACTCTTAGCATCAAACAACATATGAACACTCAAATTTCAAGATTAAGCATGTCATCTTTCAATATGAACTAGTTACATCAAAATATCAAAAACGAGCATACAAATCACATAAACAAACTAGACTCGAGCCATAGACACTAATTAACAACCTTATAACTTAAAAATCTCAAGAACACAAGAATTAGTGATTTTAGAAAGTTACCCAAAATTGATGAAATCGGTATGGAAACGAAGAGGAGATCACGAGGAGTTCAAATATGCAATTTGTTTTGATCGAATCCTTCTTGAACGAATTTGGATGATGATTGAAGGTTTGAGGGTTTTGAGAGAAAAAGTGAAGTAGTAAAATGAAAGAGATGAATGAATGGATGAGAATAAGGGTTGACTCTTTGACCTAGTCAAATGTTTCAACCTTTGGCAAGTTTGGTCCCTCAACTTTAAATCGGGTGCGGGAATTACCTAAACGAGATAATTCAACGCATATTAACGGGATGTGTTATAAACATATAACGGAACTTAAATAGTTAAACGGAAAAGTAAACGGAAAAAGGCGGGATGTTACACCATGACCATCAATGAGCCACGCTCGATACTATACTTACTGCAACTATTTTCGATAATCAAGATGAAATCTTGCTGCAACTGCTGTACGCATCCTTTGCTTAAAGAACCATCGAATAAACCACCATCTTTTCTCTCTCACCTTTTTCTCTCTGACTAGCTATTTCCATTACAAATTATTTCACGCTTCAGGTATATAAATCGAAACCACAAACCGCCTTCTCCAGTTTAAATTACACCTTTACATTTTTTTTTGTTTTCCTTCGGTTTTTAATGGACAAGAAAACCGTCCATGATTGTTATTACTTTTCTTTACGTAAAAGCCATCAATTATGGAATTCAAACTACTTTTGAATGTCCTCTTCCCCTTTTGTGGCTTACGGTTTCCCAATAAATAACCCCACTTGTTATCGACATGTTACTAGAAGTTCACTTGGGCCACGATTTGTTTTAAAAAGATTACCTAATCGGGCCATGTAGTGGTTGGAACATGTTGGGGCCGATGCATATTAAAAGAAAATGGTGTAGTATCTTTTTGCAAGTGGAACGAACTATTATTGCATATGGTTGTCGATTATTGATAAAACAAATTCTAATGTTATATATTCTCAATCAATCATCAATCACTTAAGTAATAACTAGGGATATCGAGCTGTAAAGGCGTCTAGATGCGACGGTTGATATTTTATATGTTCCAAACTTTTGAATCTTGGCCAAGTGTTGTCTATAAAATATGGTGGACTGCGTATATTATTTCTAATTGGGCTGCTAGGATTCGAGTGTTACATGGGCCGAAAACATGACATATGTTACTGATGATGGACGAGAATGATGATGGTGTGTGGTAATTATGGTATATGCATAAATGGTTAGATTAGATGATGGTGGTGTATAATGATAATGATGATGATAATCCTAATAGATGACAAAGATTATGTTAGGGGTAAATGATAATATGATTGATGAGGTTTATGATGATAAATAATGGGTGATGATATAGTACTAGGATTATGATAATTAGATTATAATATGAAGGGTGATGAAAATATAATACGGATGAAATAATAAGAACCGATGATGATGAAATGATATTGATGATAGTATAGGTGATTGTGATTTTATGTGGTTAAGAAAAATGATGATTATGTTAACCAAGATGTTAATCAAATGACAATAATGAATGAGATCATGAAATGAAAAGATGATGGTATGATGAAGAAAGACATAAATATTAACGGATTAGCGGGATGTTGCGGGTTCAAACTCGAACTTGGGCATTATTTTTAAGAGCTACTTCTATTGAGGTAGTATTTTCATTAATATTATTATTATTATTATTTATATTTTTATTATTATTATTATTAGTATTATCATTATTATTTTTATCATTATTTTTATTATTAGTATTATCATTATTATTATTTTTACAACAAATAAATATTATGTATATAAAATTATACTTATAATAATATTACATATAACAAACATATTTTTTTATATAAATATTCATATATAACAAATGATGTATTTTTATTATATAATATTAATCATATATAAATATTAATATAACTATATAAACATTGGTCATTTTTAAAGATACATACAAATTAAATGTATATAATATATAATTTAAGATATAATAAATTTGTTCAATTACAAATATATGTGTTAATATATATAAATGATATAGGTTCGTGAATCCGAGGCCAACCCTACAATTATTCAATGTCGTCATATGTATTTTTACTACAAAATACAGTATGGTGAGTTTCATTTTCTCTCTTTTACTCTTTACATTTTTGGGGCTGAGAATACATGCAAATGTTTTATTAACTGTTTTACAATAATTATATGCGTGAGTTTCATTTGCTCCCTTTTTACTCATTACATTTTTGGGCTAAGAATACATGCAAGTGCTTTATTAACTGTTTTACAATATTTATATGTGTGAGTTTCATTTGCTCCCTTTTTCTCTTTATATTTTTGGGACTGAGAATACATGCGCTGTTTTTACAACTGCTTTATTAAATGTTTTTGAAATATATTTGTGAACTGCGAATACATGAAATGCTTTTATAAATGTTTGACGAGATAGACACAAGCAAAACATTCCTCGAATGAATTATTATGCAGACAGAAGTTCTGCGGATTATTATTGAATTATGTGGACATGATAATTGCCACCGTTGAATTATGTGATCATGATAATTGCCACCATTGAATTATGTGGACATGATAATTGCCACAATTGAATTATGTGAACAGGATAATTGCCACCAGTTGATGTGAATGTTATATATCGAGAGAATGATTTTATACACATGTTATGTGTATGTTATTTTTGTGCACAAAATATGTGTACAGTTACTAAGATTTATGAAAATGGTTTTGTACATGAGAAAGATGTACTGTATTTAAAAGATATAGCATGTACATTACAGGTTGGTATAGGATTCGGGCCCATTTGTACCATGCAGTATTTAAATTTTGTGGTCTATCAAAATGATGAATTTTATTGTTTTATGTTAAACCTATGAACACACCAACCTTTTGGTTGACACTTTAAAGCATGTTTATTCTCAGGTATGAAAGAAATCTTCCGCTGTGCATTTGCTCATATTACATGGAGTCGATCATGGCATATAGAGGTCAGAACCTCGCAATGGGACCAACTGTTGAAGACTTCGTCCAGATGGATTAGGACGGGTCCTTTCACCTAGTCTAATTTTTATAACCCGACAGACTCAGCTTCTCTCGGCCCAAAAGGAGAACATTAGCCCACCAAGCAATTACAATTTCACAAGCCCAAATAGTATTTAATGGCCCAGCAAAATTTGGAGTCAAATAACAGATTAAAAAAATAAATTCGGTTTTAAAAAAAAAAATTGAAACGAAAAAGGGTTAAGAAGTGGGGCAGTTTCTTTGTATGCATCATCATCTTCATCCTCTTTATCATCATCATCATCATACCTTATATCATCATCATCATCATACCTTATATCATCATCATCACCACCATCCTCTTTATCATCATCATCATATACCATTAACATAATCATCAACATCACATCATCGTCATCGTTTACCATATCATCATCATAATCGACTCATCATCATAATCAACTCATCATCATCAAAATCAATCTCTTGTTCGTTACTATATGAAACAGAAGCAGATCGTATAACAGAAACATGAACAACGGTATCATCATCCTTATTTCCTTTAATCATCGTGATCTATTTATTATCTCATTATCGTACTTCGCCACTGTATCATCACCATGATGATTATATCATCATCTTCTTCTTCACAGGATTCGAGTAATAGCAGTAACAACAACAAAGCTTTCAATGGATTCGTGATATGAGTTGGTTCTTGAAAAGAAAACAGAAGTAGTGATAGCGGTTTACAATTTATAAGAGATGAGAGGGAGATGTTCGATGGGTTAGTACAGCAAAAGAGAAAAATAATAATAAAATAAAACTGCTACCGTAGCAAATCAATGGTGGTGGTAACTTCACGATAGTGATGATGATGGCTCATGTTGGTCATGGAATAAGTAGACAAGCTGACGGAGATGATTTTCGGTCATAAATAGTAGAGAGAGAAAACAATTAAGTAGCCATTAACAATGGGGTTTAGGTTCGAAGTGATGGCGTTATGATGGTTTGAAGTGGTGGAAGAGGGATGATGGTGGTTAGGCCATGGTGGTAGTTTACAGCTGCAAAACGGCATCACAACAAGTGGGTTTATGTGATAGTGTTCTGTGAAGACCTGTCCTAATCCATCCAGACGAAGTCCATATCGATTATAAACGATTCACAACAGTTGATTACATCGCGAGGTACTTGACCTCTATATGATACATTTTACAAACATTTCATTCGTTTTTGAAAAGACAATCTTTCATTACATCGAAAGTTGACAACATGCATACCATTTCGTAATATATTTTACTATAATTGACTTAATAATAATCTTGATGAACTCAACGACTCAAATGCAACGTCTTTTGAAATATGTCATGAATGACTCCAAGTAATATCTCTAAGATGAGCAAATGCACAGTGGAAGATTTCTTTCGTACCTGAGAATAAACATGCTTTAAAGTGTCAACCAAAAGGTTGTTGAGTTCATTAGTTTACATAAATAATCATTTCATAACTTTAATAGACCACAAGATTTCATATTTCCATTTCTCATAAACATACGTCCCATGCATAGAGACAAAAAATATCATTGATATGTATTGAACACCTGGTAACCGACATTCACGATATACATATAAGAATATCCCCATCATTCCGGGATCCTCCTTCGGACATGATATAAATTTGGAATTACTAAAGCATCTGGTACTTTGGACGGGGCTTGTTGGGCCCGATAGATCTATCTTTAGAATTCGCGTCAATTAGGGTGTCTGTTCCCTAATTCTTAGATTACCAGACTAAAAAGGAGCATATTCGATTTCGATCATTCAATCATATAATGTAGTTTCAGTTACTTGTGTCTATTTCGTAAAACAGTTATAAAAATTGCGCATGTATTCTCAGCCCAAAAATATAAATGGTAAAAAGGCAAATGAAACTCACCTAATGTATTTTGTAGTAAAAATACATATGACTATATTGAACAACTGAACAATGCAGGGTTGGCCTCGGATTCACGAACCTATATAATTTATATATAAATATATGTTAACACACATAATTGTAATTGTACATCACTATATTTATTTTGTTATGCATTAAGATTAATATTCTTATATATTTCATTAATACTTATAATAGGTTATAATACTTATTTGATATATAATTCAATTAACCTTATAATATCGTATTTGTTAAAAATATAATTTAATTTTTTTTTTAATATTAGTATACTTATGTTATAAATATATTTAATGTACAAAATATTTATTCGTTAAAATGATAATTTTAAAAAACTGATTTACTAATAATAATAATAATAACTTTATTAATATTGATAATACTAAAAATAAAAATGATAATTTCTAATAATAATGATACTAATAATGTTATTAATAATAATAATAATGATAACAATCATAATAATACTGATAATAATATTAATACTAATATTAATGTAAATAATAAATATAACAAAATTTTATTAGCATTTTTAATACTCATGATAATAATAATAATAATAATAATAATAATAATAATAATATTAATAATATTAATAATATTAATAATAATAATAATAATAATAATAATAATAATAATAATAATAATAATAATAATAATAATAATAATAATAATAATAATTACTCCGTATTATTATACCTAAAAGATCACGCGTTTTGCAGTTCCTCATTTCAGATCGAGACTTTCCATCTTTTTCTTCTCTCTCACTTTTCGGATTCAAAGATTAATCTCAAGAAATTTGAAACCATTCCGATCGATAATGGATCCCTCAACTGATTCACTTTAGATTAATCAATCAGATCAGTCTTCTTCCTATATTTATATCTCCTCACAGCTTTGAATTTCGATTTGTTGGAATTTATTAGGGTTCGTAAAGAGGATTTATTGATGAGAAACAAGGACATCCCACTCTCGTAAATGATTTGGCAGAATTTCTGAATCGGATTTCTAAAAAAAATCGTTGTTGTTCTTCAGGTATCATCATATTTAACGAATTTAATTTTCTTTTGTCAAAAAGAATCAAGGTTATCATCTATTTTGTAATCTGAAATTTTAGTTATTGTTAAAGTTCACATCTATAATCTAAAGCTTATATAATTATATGATATGAAATTTGCTATATGAAAATTAGGGTTATCAGGTTCGAGTATAACTGTGTAATCTTAAATTTTATGTTTGATACCGTAGCAGTAATTTAGGAGATGAACTGGTGATGGTGTTGTTTGATGGTAACAGAGGGTGATCAAGAAGGGTTGTTCGAATTTTCCCTAAGTAGGAACAAATACAAGTATCCAGTTTGTCTAAATTGTAATAAAAAAAATGTCGCAGCAATAGTAAATCGAAGTGGTGATTGTAATGAGTCATGTTCGAGTAACATTAAACAATGAAGAAAATTTGCAGGTTTTTCGTAGGTAATTGAATAATGGAATTTGGTGGTGATATTTCTCAAACAGAACAGACTGATAGCAGTTTTAATGGGACTTGATTCATAACTCATTTGAAACAATATGGTTGTTATATGGCCTGCAAAAGAGCAGTCGTAACAACAACAACAATATCATTATTTTTTTAGTTACTAATCATTGCCATCGTATTTTGACAAAATAAATATATAAACATGAAAATAGAAGCTACAGTTGCAGGTATATAAGTGGTGACCAGGGTGATGATTTACAATCGTTGAAACATAAGTAGGTCAAAAGCAGCTGCAGCATCAAGTATGATGGTACGGGTTGTGATGGTGGTGGTTGTTTTTCTTGGGTGGTTCACGTAACAGACAAAGAATAGTAGCAGGTACATGATCGTAGTAGTGTTTTTAGATTGAAACAGAAATATAATCTAACATTGGTAATTGATAAAGTTACAACTGATTTTTATTAATAGTTTGATGGAAGTGTTTGCAGGTTTCCTCATGGTTTGGTTTGATGAAGTGATTTCGATACGATTATTATGGTGGTCGTATGATAGTCAAGATGATCGATAGTTGTGGTAGTTCTCGGACGAGAAGGGAAGAATAACCAAGTGGTGGTGGTGATAGGTTGTCGTGTGGAAAACAATGGGGGAGAAGAAAAATAAAGCTTTTGTTCATTATATAAGTGCATGTATGTAATTTGTAGATTATATGTTATGTGTTTCCTGATTGATTGCTTCGTACATGTATGTGTATGCTTATATGTCTAACAAAATAAAGAATTGATAATTAAATTAAAGATATTATATGATAGTTCACTAATAATTATAGTTTTGTAAAGAGGGGTGGTTGAGTTGGAATAACAATGAATCACGGGTAGAATGAATCAACGAATCAGGAGAGAAAGAAAACAAAGAAAAAAAGGTAAAGGTGATAATGATAGGGAACTGCATTTGTGTAATTTGTCTTTACAAATTCATATTTAATTAATATTAGTTATTAATAATTATATATTAATAATAATAATATTAATAATGACATTTCATTATATTAGTATTTATGTTAAGCATTAATAATAATACTAATAACAATAA
The DNA here is from genome assembly GCF_046630445.1 of Rutidosis leptorrhynchoides. Classification (NCBI taxonomy): domain Eukaryota; kingdom Viridiplantae; phylum Streptophyta; class Magnoliopsida; order Asterales; family Asteraceae; genus Rutidosis; species Rutidosis leptorrhynchoides. Next base: position 340,051,434 of record NC_092336.1, read on the forward strand.
TAATCATAACTTGTAATCAAATTTATTTTATAAATATTACATCTTATTAATTATGTAATATTTGATGATTATATAATATATACTATGTAATTGATTGTTTAATACTCATACATTTTAATATATACATATAATCAATAATTGTGTATAGAAATTCTGTATATTCACACGACTATAGATAAAATTATGTTTTTAAATGTTTCGTTTTATTATGTATAACTCTATTACATATATATTGAAACAGATTACTCAAAATATACATTTAATACATTGTTAATGTTCTCAAGTTATAATATATATATATATATATATATATATATATATATATATATATATATATATATATATATACCTACATATACATATTCATATTAAATTATATAATGGTTCGTGAATCGTCAGAATTTGGTCTAGGTTGAATGAATCATATAAATAGTTCAAAACTTTTGAGATACAACATAACGGACTTTGCTTATCATGTCAGAATTATAATAAGATTAAGTTTAAATTTGGTCGGAAATTTTCGGGTCATCACAGTAGCTACCCGTTAAAGAAATTTCGTCCCAAAATTTGATCGTGGTCATCATGGCTAACTATAAAAATGTTTTCATGACGAATATGAGTTGATAATAGAGTTTTATCATCATTGAGTAATATAGATAAAACAATTTGATTATGCGAAGAGTATAAGTGAAGCTATCGCAAGAGAGTGATATGAGTAAATGTAGAATCGTTTTAACTGATGACTAGTTATGATTGATTTCGGAATTCATGGGATTTAAAGAAAATCTTCGTAATAGGATTTGGTTCTTTGACGATTAAGGAAATCAGGATCTCCTTTGATTAAATGCAATAATCTGTTTCTATTTCTTTGTCAAATTTTTCACTATAAATCCACCCCCTTTATTTCCTTATCTTCCATATCTCACATTTTCTATTCTTTCTTCTCAATTTATTCTTAAAAATATTCGTCAATCTGCTCCATCCAGTTCTGATTCTTGATATACTCTTAACTTACATATATGTCATTCTTCTCTTTCATCTACCACTAGAAGAATCTATTTACTTTTAGTATTACCTTAGGGTGATACTATTCTTACTTCTACCGTGTCTTTATATTACTATTCGTATTAATATCCATGGTTTGTAACCTCCATGTTGTTATTGGGCTTTATATTTTCTCTTGTATTTCAATGTTCCTATTTTTGTCTCCTATAATCACTGTCATCCACATTTAATATTCTCTTTTATTTGCTGCGGTTTATACCCCAATTTCTATTTCGGAGTTTTGTCCCTTCGTTTCTTCTTCTTACATTTACGCATCGCTTGTAATGGTCCAGAATTCGCAGGTATGAATTTCTGAATTGAACATTGTTAATGTTATAAGAAGAAAGTGGTAATGGCACGATCTTGATTGGTTAAATTACCAGAATTCATGAGAATAGATAGAATTATCAGGTAGATATGTTCTCGATATGTTTAGAAATTAGGTAGAATGTAAGAGTCGTGTAACATGGCACGTGATGACGTTATAATCTGTGAATCATCACGTTCCATTAGCAACTCAGCATGACTTACCGTAATATAATTACGTTGATCAGGTGTCATTATATTATACTAACTCATGCATCAGTTCCCAACACTATTTCAAAATCATTCATAGTTTAAACTTGAAAGTTTACAGAATATAGAAACTAACAGTTTCTTATATGATGTAACACTGATAGCGCGAAAAGATAAATGGCTTTGGATAAGAATAGTTATGAAAATATCTTCAGAAATATCGAAGATATTTATGACGATATTTTAGAATTTCTAAGATCGAAGGTTGATGAAGAAAATTTGTCCGCAAGAGTTTGGAGTCAGAAGCAAGGTATTCGCTAAAGGTTTCATCAGAAACAGAATTATCAGGATTCTTAATGTACAAGTTTAGTCCTTGTGATTTGTTCAGAGTCTCCTTCGTAGTTTGCTCAATCAGTTTTTTTTTTCAGTTTCAAACTTTTTCTGAGCTTTGCCAACATACAATTCTTTATCATCAACTTTTGCCTGTTGAGGTCGTATACAATTTTTGTTGCTTCATTCAACTTTTCAAAATTCAGAGCATTAATTCGCAGACTGGGTGCTTTTCAGAATTTCAGAATGAAAGATCATAGTTCTAAGTGATAAATGTTATATGTATACATATAACTGTTGATGTAGACATGCTGCGAGATTTCAAAATACTGATTGCTGATATCCGGTAATTGGTATGGCAGTTCTCGTTATCAGATGCGAATAAGTACATGATAGAGTTTAACGAACAATTATAAAGGATTCTTCGGAGAGACTTAGGCCAATGAGTAATGAAGTTGCTGGTAAGTTTACTGCTAATGTGGTGGAACATAAACGGTTTTTCGGTATTGATGACGAAAGATATCAGGGTTATAATAAGGTTGTTTCGAATGAAAAATTGAAGTTGACTTGTTGGAGCTGTGACAAAATTGGCTAATTTGAAGAGAGATTGTAAAGTTACTTTCGGTAATAATAACGCCAAGGAGTTAGCACATATACGTGTTAAATGTTTACTCAGGTTCCAAGTGTTTTCAAGTGCATAACTATTTACGTCAATCTTTTCTTTCGTTGATGAAGTGCGGTTGGTTCATCTTCTCGATTGAGGTGTTTTCAAGAATCATGAAAGTTTTGAACGCACATTGTAATCGTCAAGATACAAATGAGGGTTAAAATGAAATCAAGTGGCAAACTTGAAGAATTGTTTAGTTTCATATATTATAGTCAATATTTTAATTCATTTTAATTGTCCAATGTTGGTAGTCCACAGTTAGCAATTCAATAATTCATATATAGTTTAATATATAATATTCGAATTAATCAATACGTATCGTGACCAGTGTACATGTCTCAGACTCGATCACAACTCAAATTATATATATTATTGTAGAATCAACCTCAACCCTGTATAGAGAACTCAATCATTACTGCATATAGAGTGTCTATGGTTATTCCAAATAATATATATAAATGCGTCGATATGATATGTCAAAACCTTGCATACGTGTCCCGATATTTAAAGTGCGTAAATTAAATAACAGAAATTAAATGACGATAAATAAAGTGCGTAAAGTAAATAACAGAAAATTAAATGACAATAAATAAAATTGCGATAAATAAACCGCGATAAATAAAATGTAATCAGTTAGCTAGGAACAGTTAGCTGGAAACAGTTAGCGTGGATTCTTAACAAGATTTTTCGTAGTTAATTTGTTTGTTTCTATCAAATATTATTTCGTCAAATGTGTTCTTCATTATGCCACTTGTTGGATTTTGATAAATCAAAATCCGAATATGAAATTGAATGAAAATGGTTATTCTGTGGTGAACGGATTCGTATATCGGTAGATGTAAGTAGGATAGTAAATGACTGTTGAATCAGATTCGAAGAATGTACAGTGCAACTTATTAGTGTGAAATTTAAATGTTCCTCGGGTATTACCTACCCGTTAAAATATTTTCACCATTAACAGTTTGTACAAAAGAATTTTTTTAATTACAATCTTTATGAAAATATATATACATATATACTTTCTTCAGATGTAATTATGGATTTAATGAGTCAATATGATATTAAACTCATTTGATTTACCGTTAGAACAAGACTATATAATCTCTAGAACATCAGAGATTACATAATCGCCATGTCGAATGAAGATAATGATGTAGAACGACTCGCAGATTGATGATTATACTCGAGGTACAGAATGAGATGTTGAGGTGTGGATTGTTGATGGTACTGTTGCTGTTACGGATGTTACTGTTGTTGCCGATGATATTGTTGAAGCTGGTAAATTTTGAACCATATTCTCCAAATTGATTACACGAGCGCGAAGTTCGTTGACTTCTTCTATTATTCCGGGATGATTGTCGGTTCGGAAGAGCGGATGAATAAGGTTTAGAATTGTGAATAGAATATAATCGTGTCGACTACTCTGGAAATGAGGCTGAAAATGGTGTTTCGGATAGATTCGTCGGTAAGTGCTTCAGGTTCTTCGCCAAGAGGGCAATTTGGTTGGTGGAAAGGATCACTTGTTTTCACGTCTCCATTGATTAAGTTGACTACAAACCCATCAAATGAATTGGGGATGGCTGATTGATTGATTCATTCTGGTGACACCGTTTTCGGAGCTTAGGTGAAACTCCATATCGGCATGGCTGTCAAAATAACTATCGGAATAGCTATCGAAATCTGAGGGACTCGAACTGGTTGAGGGATTCGTCTCGTACGATCAGATGAAGGATTTTCGATAAGAAATAGATTATAGGATGTAGATTAGTACCCTGCAATACATAATTTACATATGCATATATAATACTAAAATTCCATAAGTTATGGAGGAATCTACGGAATATACTAGGAAGAGTTTACAGTAACAGATGCGCTAAGATATGAATTAGCAGATACGCTAAGATATGAATTTTGTCTATACACTATTCATGCAGTCAATGCAGTAAAACGTTTCTAGACTAAGAATGATAAGCAGGTAATTTCCTAAGGATGATAAGCAGGTAATTTTCAACACGAAATGATAAGTAAAACTTTTGACATGCAGACACGGTCGAAGTCCAGACTCACTAATGCATCCTAACGACTTATCAGTTAGACACACTAATGCAGACTTGGTTCGCTAAGACCACTGCTCTGATACCAACTGTGAAGACCCGTCCTAATCCATCCGGACGAAGTCCATATCGATTATAAACGATTCACAACAGTTGATTACATCGCGAGGTACTTGACCTCTATATGATACATTTTACAAACATTGCATTCGTTATATATATATATATATATATATATATATATATATATATATATATATATATATATATATATATATATATAAATGTAAGTATATGTAATATTTTTTTTTTAAATAAATAAAATACACTTTAACTAATTAGAATTAAAAAATGTAAACTAATAAACAAAATACTTAAGTATTAATAAAAGACAATCTTTCATTACATCGAAAGTTGACAACATGCATACCATTTCATAATATATTTTACTATAATTGACTTAATAATAATCTTTATGAACTCAACGACTCGAATGCAACGTCTTTTGAAATATGTCATGAATGACTCCAAGTAATATCTCTAAGATGAGCAAATGCACAGCGGAAGATTTCTTTCGTACCTGAGAATAAACATGCTTTAAAGTGTCAACCAAAAGGTTGGTGAGTTCATTAGTTTACATAAATAATCATTTCATTACTTTAATAAACCACAAAATTTCATATTTCCATTTCTCATAAACATACGTCCCATGCATAGAGACAAAAAATATCATTCATATGGATTGAACACCTGGTAACCGACATTCACAATATACATATAAGAATATCCCCATCATTCCGAGATCCTCCTTCGGACATGATATAAATTTCGAAGTACTAAAGCATCCGGTACTTTGTGAATTCGCGTCAATTAGGGTGTCTGTTCCCTAATTCTTAGATTACCAGACTAAAAAGGGGCATATTCAATTTCGATCATTCAACCATATAATGTAGTTTCAATTACTTGTGTCTATTTCGTAAAACAGTTATAAAAATTGCGCATGTATTCTCAGCCCAAAAATATAAAGGGTAAAAAGGCAAATGAAACTCACCTAATGTATTTTCTAGTAAAAATACATATGACTATATTGAACAACTGAACAATGCAGGGTTGGCATCGGATTCACGAACCTATATAATTTATATATAAATATATGTTAACACACATAATTATAATTGTACATCACTATATTTATTTTGTTATGCATTAAGATTAATATTCTTATATATTTCATTAATACTTATAATAGGTTATAATACTTATTTGATATATAATTCAATTAACCTTATAATATCCTATTTGTTAAAAATATAATTTAATTTTTTTTAATATTAGTATACTTATGTAATAAATATATTTAATGTACAAAATATTTATTCGTTAAAATGATAATTTTAAAACACTGATTTACTAATAATAATAATAATAATAACTTTATTAATATTGATAATACTAAAAATAAAAATGATAATTTCTAATAATAATGATACTAATAATGCTATTAATAATGATAATAATGATATCAATCATAATAATACTGATAATAATATTAATACTAATATTAATGTAAATAATAAATATAACAAAATTTTATTAGCATTTTTAATACTCATGATAATAATAATAATAAGAATAATAATAATAATAATAATAATAATAATAATAATAATAATAATATTAATAATAATAATAATAATAATAATAATAATAATAATAATAATAATAATAATAATTACTCCGTATTATTATACCTAAAAGATCACGCGTTTTGCAGGTCCCCATTTCAGATCGAGACTTTCCATCTTTTTCTTCTCTCTCACATTTCGGATTCAAAGATTAATCTCAAGAAATTTGAAACCATGCCGATCGATAATGGATCCCTCAACTGATTCACTTTAGATTAATCAATCAGATCACTCTTCTTCCTATATTTATATCTCCTCACAGCTTTGAATTTTGATTTGTTGGAATTTATTAGGGTTCGTAAAGAGGATTTATTGATGAGGAACAAGGACAGCCCACTCTCGTAAATGATTTGGCGGAATTTCTGAATCGGATTTCTAAAAAAATCGTTGTTTTTCTTCAGGTATCATCATATTTAACGAATTTAATTTTCTTGTTTCTATTGTTTCTTTTGTCAAAAAGAATCAAGGTTATCATCTATTTTGTAATCTGAAATTTCAGTTATTGTTAAAGTTCACATCTATAATCTAAAGCTTATATAATTATATGATATGAAATTTGCTATATGAAAATTAGGGTTATCAGGTTCAAGTATAACTGTGTAATCTTAAATTTTATGTTTGATACCGTACCAGTAATTTAGGAGATGAACTGGTGATGGTGTTGTTTGATGGTAACAGAGGGTGATCAAGGAGGGTTGTTCGAATTTTCCATAAGTAGGAACAAATACAAGTATCCAGTTTGTCTGAATTGTAATAAAAAAAATGTCGCAGTAATAGTAAATCGAAGTGGTGATTGGAATGAGTCATGTTCGAGTAACATTAAACAATGAAGAAAATTTGCAGGTTTTTCGTAGGTAATTGAATAATGGAATTTGGTGGTGATATTTCTCAAACAGAACAGACTGATAGCAGTTTTAACGGGACTTGATTCATAGCTCATTTGAAACAATATGGTTGTTATATGGCCTGCAAAAGAGCAGTCGTAACAAAAACAACAATATCATTATCTTTTTAGTTAATAATCATTGCCATCATATTTTGACAAAATAAATATATAAACATGAAAATAGAAGCTGTAGTTGCAGGTATATAAGTGGTGACCTGGGTGATGATTTACAATCGTTGAAACATAAGTAGGTAAAAATCAGCTACAGCATCAAGTATGATGGTACGGGTTGTGATGGTGGTGGTTGTTTTTCTTGGGTGGTTCACGTAACAGACAAAGAATAGTAGCAGGTACATGATCGTAGTAGTGTTTTTAGATTGAAACAGAAATAAAATCTAACATTGGTAATTGATAAAGTTACAGCTGATTTTTATTAATAGTTTGATGGAAGTGTTTGCAGGTTTCCTCATGGTTTGGTTTGATGAAGTGATTTCGATACGATTATGATGGTGGTCGTATGATAGTCAAGATGATCGATAGTTGTGGTAGTTCTCGGATGAGAAGAGAAGAATAACCAAGTGGTGGTGGTGATAGGTTGTCGTGTGGAAAACAATGGGGGAGAAGAAAAATAAAGCTTTTGTTCATTATATAAGTGCATGTATGTAATTTGTAGATTATATGTTATGTGTTTCCTGATTGACTTCGTACATGTATGTGTATCCTTATATGTCTAAAAAAATAAAGAATTGATAATTAAATTAAAGTTATTATATGATAGTTCACTAATAATTATAGTTTCGTAAAGAGGAGTGGTTGAGTTGGAATAACAATGAATCACGGGTAGAATGAATCAACGAATCAGGAGAGAAAGAAAACAAAAAAAAAGGTAAAGGTGATAATGATAGGGAACTGCATTTGTGTAATTTGTCTTTACAGATTCATATTTAATTAGTATTAGTTATTAATAATTATATATTAATAATAATAATATTAATAATGACATTTCATTATATTAGTATTTATGTTAAGCATTAATAATAATACTAATTATAATAATAATAATAACTTGTAATCAAATTTATTTTATAAATATTACATCTTATTAATTATGTAATATTTGATGATTATATAATATATACTATGTAATTGATTGTTTAATACTCATACATTTTAATATATACATATAATCAATAATTGTGTATAGAAATTCTGTATATTCACACGACTATAAATAAAATTATGTTTTTAAATGTTTCGTTTTATTATGTATAACTCTATTACATATATATTGAAACAGATTACTCAAAATATACATTTAATACATTGTTAACGTTCTCAAGTTATAATATATATATATATATATATATATATATATATATATATATATATATACATATATATATATATATATATATATATATATATATATATATATATATATATATATATATATATATATATATATATATATATATATATATATGTATATATATATATATATATATATATATATATATATATATATACCTACATATACATATTCATATTAAATTATATAATGGTTCGTGAATCGTCAGAATTTGGTCGAGGTTGAATTAATCATGTAAATAGTTCAAAACTTTGGAGATACAACATAACAGACTTTGCTTATCATGTCAAAATTATAATAAGATTAAGTTTAAATTTGGTAGGAAATTTTCGGGTCATCACATGTTCAACATGTGGGTTTCGATGGTTGTTCTTGGTGGAACTCTTGGACAGAAAATAGAAAGCGTGCAATGAAGGTGGTTGTTCATGGGCAATGAAGGATGGTGGCGGGTGATGATGATCATGGTGGTTGCTCCTGTGATTTAGTCGTGGATCAAAATAAGAAAAAATGTCTAGTTAATTGAGGATGCAGAAAAATCAAATGGTGATGGTGCGTGCCTGTGATATATCATCTATATGTATATTTATTTACATAAATTATGATAGAAAAATAAGGAAGGTTACAAAAGTGACACAGTAATAACCACTAAAGTCATCAATTAAACAATTATTAGACGGATGAATTTGTTTAATTATGCCGACGGTTTTCACGGGGTGTGTCCATTGCTAAACAGTTAATGTATAAAAGTGTCCCTAAAAATCTCAAATTTTTAGATTAAACATATTTAATTATTTCACTCATTACCTGTTTGAAACATGATCAAAAAGGTTCGAAAATTATTTATTTTCTGTTCCAATTTATATGTACGGAGTACAAAAACTTAGATTGAAATGGTAAAAAAAATTTTTTTATCAAAACTATTATCTTTTTAATCAAATTTTGGAACTACTTTTATTTTAAAACTTCTTATATATATATATATATATATATATATATATATATATATATATATATATATATATATATATATATATATATATATATATATATATATATATATATATATATATATATATTAGACCTATTTTAAAAATAATTAAACGTCAACCGAAAGTTACAGACTTTTACCATTTAAGCTCAAAATTAATTATATTTAATATACACTATGTATATATATAAACAATTTTAAATAAAAAAATTTACTACGCACATAAATATATATTAAATGATTAAATTAAATATTACAATATATATATATACAAGAAATATACATATAAAATAATAGTTTTTATTACAATGTATTTTATTGTACATATTTATTTATAACAATAAATGTATATAATAGTTTATTAATGTCCATGTTATTATATATATTATACATATATTTATATATACACATATTTATATATATCCACATATTTACAAGCAATGGTTCGTGAATCATTGGGAACAGTCGAAAGTCAATTGAATATATATGAACATCGTTTCAAAATTTTCTAGACTCAACATTACATACTTTGCTTATCGTATCGAAATCATATAAAGATTAAGTTTAAATTTAGTCAGAAATTCCGGGTCGACACACATTCAAAGCCGGATGTAGGGAGATATACTCAAAGACGATGACATTAATGCTTGGGTCAGGGCTGCTCTTCACTTCTTTTTAGCTTCGCCTTTTGACTACTCTTTGCAAAGCTACAGACTCCTACTGTGGAGACCACCGATCAGAAGATTTTGAGATATTAAAGATACAATTTCTGACTCTATTTAAAGACCTCTGAAAAGAGTATCCTATCAGAGAGATAATTACCACCAGCACTGCCTCAATGATCGACATTCATGGATTAATCAGCAGAGCAATGGATCATATTCTTATCAGACTTCAAGATTTGTCACGAGCCGAAACTACGCATTATATTTCTTTCAGAAGATCTTCAATAGAAGTACCAGATCTGTTACCAATTTTGGTCCGACACTTTCTCAGAATTTATCCACCAAGACTCACATTTTCTCGAGAAGACTAAGATCACAACTACTAGAGGGGGATGACTACTCTTTAAGCATCACTAAGGTCGAGCCAACGACCTTAAACAAAAGCGCTTCTCAGGAGGCAACCCGTGTAATAAAGTAGAGTAGAAGAATAAAGGATGACAAATGAGCCAATGAATAAAGGACAAAACTTCCATGCCAGCCAGCTCTTCAAAAGCAACCACGTCTACTGGGGGTACCCTTTCTTCCCGCTACTAGCTCAAATTTTAAATTGTGCCACATCCTAAGCTTATCACTAAGTGTGTGATTCCAACCCAAATAAACACTAAACGAATAATCCTAAATCTTCAACTAAAACTCCTAAGTGTGGGATACACTAGGAACATTGAGGACAATGTTCGTCTAAGTGTGGGATGTTGGTATAATCTCTTTTTATGCTGTATTAAAATAACCTATTACAAAGATTCGAAGTTTTTAAGCCAAATTTCAAATTTTTAACAAAAGAAAGCCTTTTCAAAAAAGTACTTTTGAAAACCTGAAACGTTCGTAAATAAAAATAAGGCTTAAATAAGGTGGAAATCTTGTTAGGATGAATCGAATCTCTAAAAGAGCATTGCATGACTAGGCATTATTGACCTAAATTGATTATGGTGAGGCACCCAAATAAGAACAGCATTCATCTTTAATGCTCCACTATTTTCCTTTGAGAGTGCCGATGTCTGTGCTCGGAATCAGAACTTGCTTTAGATCTGCATTTCCTAGTAATGAAATGTGATTCTGTTATAATCAGAAGAGCTAGCCATTTGTCAAAACAACCCTCTCACACTTCCGCTACTTCTACCACACCATCTCATCCACATCATCTTTACTATCACTCGAAAACCCATAAAATGAGATTCCTACCGTAAACCGATGTTATAAACTTTTCAAGTATCATGGCAAAGGTCTTGAAAAAGTTTACCGGCAAAAAGTTTCTCGAGATGAAATCTCCACCAAAAAAAATTCAAATTTCTGAGAAAAGGAGCAGAGCTTATAAAGAGAAACGCTGAAGAAGAACTTGACCACAAATGCCTTTCACTTCAAAAAGAAGAATAGTTCAAAAGTGCTTCTCAAAAATACCAGCACTCATATCTACCTTAAATTTTCCGAAATAAAAGTCTTTTAAGACTATGTTACCCTTTTCACCCCTTAAAACAACTTCACCACCACTACAAAATTCCTTTCCATCATTAACAAATGACCTATAAGCTATGCTTACTGCCATTTTCACATTAGTAGTAAGGATTTGAGTCTTTATCAACCTATGGCGATAAGTACAACATGACTGGCTGTGAGTGAAATTCATTTCTTAGATCTATAGGGAACCCTAAACACTTGAGTGATTTGAGTGACTCGTGAAAGCTAGTCTAAGTCATGTAACCTCCTCGCATGCTTGCAGAGATAGTTTCAACCCTAACATAGATGGCCCACCTTATCTTTCGCTCTTATAATAAAAAATAAACCGCTTAGGCTATTAGAAAAGAAACTCCGGAAAGATTTCTCGAAGTAAAAACGAGAAGTTTTCTTGAGGACAAGGAAAGTCTAAGTGTGGGTTGATATCGGCTAAAAAGTCACATTTTCACCTCGGTATTAAGGCCCAAAAACAATAAAGTTACAAACTTTATTGCCTAAATACCCGCTTCATCAGTCAATATTGAAGAACAAGTAATTACGAATACGGTGCAAAAAGAATTAAGAGAATCGGAGATAAAACGAAGATTCTAGAGCGAAAACGGTGAAAGACAAGAAATCAAGTTACGATCCAGGGAACCAGGCAAGCCAAACGGCCTGCCTGGCTCAAAAATGGCATGTCAAACGGCTCGAATAAATGGCCCCAGCAAACGGCTTGCCCTGGCAAACGGCCTGCCAAACGGTCTGCCAAACGGCCTGCCAGCCGTTTGCAGGCAGAATCCTAGCTTATTTAAAGGGTCTTTGTCATTCATTCAAACACACATTTCAATTCACCTCTTTCTATCTCTTGTACAATATTAGTCATACTTTCAAGATCTTCGACTCCGTGCAGAAAACCTAGTACCCGGAGAAGAACGCCGAAGGTTGTATTAGGAGCGGTCTGGAGTTTTGAAGTTGTCACTTTTATATTCAGAACTCGTTTAATCTACTGGTACTTCTATCCTTTGTCTTTATATAATGTCTTCTATTATTATGCCTTATATATTATTGCCATGATTAGCGAGTAATTATCTTTATTGTATGTTATGACGTAATCAGTTATAATGCCAAAATTATATTATGGTTTGTGTATGTTGTCAAAATGTTCCGATTGTGCTTTGAACTCAATCGCTTTTCCAACTAATAGAACTTAGTTATTGTCTCTGTTATTGGGAAGTTGCGAACCCCGATTCAGAATACACTATCTGTGTCACCCCTTGGTAAGAGAAGTCTATCGGATATGACGTGAGTTTGACTGAGGCACACCGGTTGTAGTAAGTCCACCGAGCCTTGGATTCCGAATGAGGACTTTTTCGTAGTGAAACATCTAACTAGACCCCTAATACATTGTTGGTCCTAGACCATGCTAGTGTAGTCACCAAGCATATAAACTTCGTACGTGCACGCTGAAGCACAACAGTTGTTGTAAGCTGTACCTCTGCTAAGTAAGGCCATGGAACACGGTTAGTGTCGACTAGTACACTTCACCATAACGTGGTCTCAAGTATTGCTCCCTGCTTGAGGGATTCTTATTTAATTAAGGAAATGTTTGTTCGAACACATAAAGGATTGGACCGTTAGGATAACCAAACGTATTCATGGAAGTCAGCTTGCACCCTGCTTGAGGGATTCTTTATGGTTGAACTATTTTAAGGGCCTAACTTTCTTTTAAACCAATCATTAACGAAAGCATTGAGGCACATCACGTCTCTCGGATATGGAAAACAATGTATTCTATTATACTTAAGAAAGTTTAGACCATTTTGGAATGTTAATACGTCATCCTACCGAGTCGCTCAATTAGATGAGCTGTCTGAATGTGTATGCCTGTAGTCAGAATGCACGGGCATCGGGGGTAAGGGACGTTGCTGTCTATTCAGAATCTTCAAGCCTATCGCATTACCCAGTGACATGTCTTATGACAGGGGCGTTTAGGATTAGTGTAGTAAATACAAGGTTACTGCCTATCCATGAGGCATCACTCCATAATACCGGCAAAGTAACTGATGAAATCATAGCATGCACTTGTTTCAGCCTTATCTGAATTTCAAATTTTATCGTATTTACTTTACTTTATTTAGAAAACCCAAAATTAGGTAATCAACCACTACTCCTGCAACTTAGAATTATCTTAAATCTTAGATATAGGTTCGATTCTACTGATATCTCAAAAATACGACTCTAGGTCATACTTCCCTTACTCATAATAAGGAGTAGTACGATTTAGGCCCCGCTAAATATAAATTTAAAACAAGTACCCTCTCCCCCGGTGGCTGATTCTGACGCGTTGCGACCTAATGAGATTGCACGAAATAAAACCGTCCGTTTTGGCTATAACAAGAGGGAGACTAGTTTTTGGCACCGCTGCCGGGGAACTGGTATCAAACAATACTGCTCTCTATCAAACTCATTCACAAGCATTTAAGTGGTGTCTAAGAAAGACAATTATACACGGACTTGGTTGTTGGATTTTCTGAACAGTCTCCAATTATATTGGAACCAAAAGGATCCTGCCTCTCCGTAGTCGGCCTAGCCGCTTGGTTTGTTGAATAGTTCGTGCGAAGCTCTATTATCGAAATACCAGGGAATCAGTAGCAAGAACCAAAAATATATCTATAATTAGGATAATTAGAATACCTTAGCTTAGAATACCTTAGACTACTTTAGATTAGGATTACTTTAGGTTACCTTAGATTACTTTAGATAAATCTTAGATTATTTTAGACTAAATTAGGAACCTAGTTTATCTGCTTAAAATTTTAAACAACAAAAAGAGGCATACCCAGTGTATGACCCAAACCCGATCTAGACCAGGGCCGTTGTTATTCGTACCTGATCCAGACGCCATATTCTCTAAAGCACGCAAGGAAGCACGAATCAAAAAACAAATGAAGTTACACGGTACTTTAGCAAAAAACACTAAACCCTCGATTGAAGGTCGAGGAGGACCGATTAGATTTCCAGAGATTCAAGGTCACTCACGAGTTAAACATCATATTATACAGCTCGTCCAAAATGGTTGTCAATTCCATAGATTTTCGAATGACGATCCAAATTCTCACCTTGATAAATTCATATCTCTTCCGAATTCCTACAAGCAGCCAGGGATGGACAATGTTCCCCTATTCTCTCACTCATCATGCACAGACATGGTTCGAAGGATTGGAAAAAGTTATGATGAATCTTGGACGGAGATGGCTACTAAATTCCTAACCAAATATGTCCCTCCTTCTAAATAAACCAAGCTTAAGAATGACATTATTAACTTCAAACAAAGTTATGATGAATCTCTTTACACTGCATGGGAGTGATTCAAATCCCTACTGAAGAAATGCCCTAATTACCAGTTATAACGGTCAGCCTAAATCTGCACCTTCTACAATGGTCTTACGGTAAATCATAGGATAACGTTAGATGTCGCCGCTCAAGGAAATCAGATGAACCAAACCTCAGACGAAGCATGGGAGTTGCTCAAGAACATGACAATGCATCATCATGACTGGAACAGTGGTAAAACAACTTCATCATCTGCACCACTCTCCGCACTTAGTAATCAAACAGAGGCCATCAAATCCCTTATAGACAAGATGGAGTCTCTTGCCAAACAACTCAGAGAATTGAAGACGCAGCCGTAGCAAGTTAACCAGGTCCAGGACTGTGTTAATTGTACCAACCCGCAACCCACTGAAGAATATCAAGTTGAGTACGAAAACGCTGACGGTTCAGTCTGTTACGTTCAATACCCAGCTCACCAATCAAATCCCGGATTCAATTAACAACCTAGGGTTAACCGATTCCAAAGAAACAACCAACCTTTTCGCTATCGTTACCCACCTTATCCACCCCAACAATCTCAATTGAGCTACGATCAACCACTTTCACTCACTGGTCCACTAGCTGAGGAAAATTCCCCAACCACCCAAATTACAAAAGTAGCCAACCCTACTCTCTGAACTGATGATCAGTTGACACAGTTCATCTAAGGACAACAACAGTTAAATCAGAGAACTGCATCTTGACAAGGTCACTGCCTATCTATGAGCCAGCACTCCATAATACCGGCAAAGTAACTGATGAAATCATAGCATGCACTTGTTTCAGCCTTATCTGAATTACAAATTTTCTCGTATTTACTCTACTTTATTTAGAAAACCCAAAATTAGGTAATCAACCACTACTCCTACAACTTAGAATTATCTTATGTCTTAGATATAGGTTCGATTCTACTGATATCTCAAAAATACGACTCTAGGTCATACTTCCCTTACTCATAATAAGGAGTAGTACGATTTAGGCTCTGCTAAATATAAATTTAAAACAAGTACCCTCCCTCTCGGTGGCTGATTCTGACGCGTTGCGACTGATATAGCCAAAACGGACGGGTTTTTTTTTTGTGCGGTGTCCTTAGGTCGCAGGACGTCAGATTCGGTATAGCATACAGCTGTAATCCTTGAAATTTACAGATCATACTGACCAGGTTGATCATGTGTGAACTGATTTCAGGAGTTACTTCAGTTCCTAAGGTGATTGGTACTCCTCTTTCTTCTAAGCATGATTTTTACATAGAAGCAAGGGTGTTTTGTTGTTCCATTTTTATGATTTTAAGACTCAAAAGTAACTTTTAGAAAATATTAATTGACTAAAAGGATTGATAATTTAATAAAAAAATTATTTTTGAAATTCGGTCGCTAACCTTATTGATATTCTAATTGATAGGATTTCTTACAGATTACTGGGTATCTAGGTGGCCAGGCCGACTACGGAGAGGCAGGATCCTTTTGGTTCCAATATAATTGGAGACTATTCGAAAGATCCAACAACCAAGTCCGTGTATAAATGTCTTTATTAGACACCACCAAATAATACTTTTATCTGCTTAATATCTTTCTTAATCAAAATATTCGATCCCCGGCAGCAGCTCCAAAAGATTCCTCTCCTTGATATAGCCAAAACGGAAGGTTTTGTTCGTGCGGTGTCGTTAGGTCAGAGGACGTCGGTATAGCATACAGAGGTTTTCGTTTTAATTTATATTGTGCGGGGCCTAAATTTACTTTTAAATTTCTAATGTAGAAGGTGTAAATTAACCTAGGGTCGTGCTTTTGAATGGTTTAATGAATTGAAGATCAAGTGGATAATTGTCTTTTATTTAAATTACATGGGTAAAAGATAGTAGTTGGTTTAAGCTAAAGTCCTAATTGCGGAAAAGGTAAATAAAGTGGGAGGATGTTCGGAGTGTGCAGATCAAGGAAATGTTGACCAAGATATTAGTTTGGGTTAGGGAAAGGAAATTATGTTGATATTTAAAGCTTATGATTGAAATGGTGTAGATCTGGTTAGATGAGCCAATTACATAGACCTACTTATCTTTAGACTCTCAGAGTTCTCGTTGAGTAGTGAAAAATATGTCACGTGGTTGTATAACTGAAATGTGACTATACCTCGGATGTTATAATTAGTAAAGCACTAGGTTTATTAGGGAGTTGAGTTCTAATCCTAACCCTGGTTATCAGTTTGGTTAATGATGTTATGCGAGGTGTATATAAAATAGCTTAAATTTTACTAGGAAATACTATTAAATACGATACAATTTTACACAAGATATTTATTTATTTATTGAATGGATATACTTAAACCTTGCTACAACACTTATAGGCAGTGTACCTAATCGTACAGTAGTGTAGTTTTTAGTAAGTCCGGTTCGTTCCACAGGGAATCTTTTTCACAAAGCTTAACGCTATATTAGTTTTATTTTATAAAAATACAAATATATATATAAGTAATATTATTATTATAAATGGGGGTTTTTACCGTTTAATGACCGGTTTGTCGATTTTAAAAATTTTAGTTGCAGTTAAAACAAAATGTAAAATATTAAATAAATAGAAGACTTAATTTAAAGCATAAAGTAAATAACGATAATGAAATTGCGATAAATAAAAGTGCAATAAAATAAACTTGCGATAATTAAAAAGTACGATAATTAAAAGTGCAATTAAATATAAAATAAAGGAAATTAAATATGAAATAAAAGAATTATGCTTCTTTAAACTTCCGTAATCATGATGTTTGACGTGTTGATTTTAGTTTTATGCCCATGGGTTAATTGTCCTTTGTCCTGGATTATTTAATATGTCCGTCTGGTTTTTATCCATAACAGTCCATCAGTCATAAATATAAAGTGCGAGTGTTCTCGTCAAATTATCCTTATACCCGAAGTCAAATATTCCAACTAATTGGGGACTTAAACTGTAACAAGGTTTTATTACTTTGTTTAATAATTACACCAGGATATCGACTGAGTGTAACCCAAGGTTTTAATACTTTATTATCAATTATGCCAAGTGTCCTTGTACATAATTTCACCCCTATTTTAATAATTCTTGTGACTATTAATCCATTCCCGTGTCCGGTTAAATGAATGATTATTCGTACATATAAATACCCTACCCATCGTATCCGATCGAGTGTATATGGTTATTTATAGGGACGTCCAATTGTGAATCTTTATATTAAAATTAACAAACTAACATTTAGTTAAACAAATATAAAGCCCATTAATAGCTCATAGTCTAATTTCCACAAGTGTCGTTCTTTTGTCCAAACCCCAATTATGGTACAAAGCCCAATTACCCAATTTTAGTAATTAGCCCAACATCATGATTACTTCGTTTTAAATAAGCATAATAATAACTTAGCTACGAGACATTAATGTAAAAAGGTTGAACATAACTTACAATGATTAAAAATAGCGTAGCGTTACACGGACAGAATTTCGACTTACACCCTTACAACATTCGCTAACATACCCTTATTATTAAAATTATAATTAAAATTAAAATTAAAATTAATATATATATATATATATATATATATATATATATATATATATATATATATATATATATATATATATATTACGTTTACATATAGAGAAAGAGAGATTTTAGGATATTTTTACGATCAAACTGCGTTTGCTTTTATAGGGATTTGAGTCCAGGTGAGCTCCGCGAGTCACGGCCTTTTCCCTCTTTGAACTCCGCAAGTCGCGGAGTTCGATTTTACAGCTCACACCATTTTGGAGCCTTTCTTGCCGACGGATTATTATATAAATATAATATATATATAATTTATATAAATAATTATATATTATATTATATTTATATACATAGTTAACTTGTAATTTTTAGTCCGTTGCGTCGAGAGTTGAGAGTTGACTCCGGTTCCGGATTTTTGAACGTCCTTGCGAATAATTTAATATCTTGTACTTTATGTTTTGAATCTTATACTCTTGTAATTTCGAGACGTTTCTTATCAATAATTGGAACCTCTTTGATTGTCTTTTGTACTTTTGAGCTTTTTGGTCGTTTGCGTCTTCAATTCGTCGAATCTGCCTTTTGTCTTCACCTTTTATTATTTAAACGAATATCACTTGTAAATAGAACAATTGCAACTAAAAGCTTGTCTTTCTTGAGGAATAATGCTATGAAATATATGTTCGTTTTTAGCATTATCAAATATTCCCACACTTGAGTGTTGCTTGTCCTCAAGCAATATAGTCTTGAAATACTAGAATCACTTCTTTATTCTTCAGACTTTGTACATCAGCGATTTATATACGGCGGTATAAACAATGGTAGTAACGATATGGTTTACAGTCCCACATGACTATAAAATTTAGATCTTTTAAGGAAATTGGATCTTTATGAAAACCATTGATCTTTTAAAAATTTTAATCTAGCTTTTACCCTAGATTAGTTTTCCGGATTAACCCTTCACCGGTGTTTGCAAAATATTTTTGTGGGTTTGGTGGGTTTCAGATTTGAAAATTTTAGCTTAAAACTTGCGGTTTTGTGTCACCCACTTGCTAACCTTGTATTAGGCAAGCAACACGTCCAGTATACTTGCTCCGTATATTACCTTTTGATAAACTACCGTCCGGTTGTAAAGGAAAGCGTTGAACAAGCAACTGTTAAGGCAATGTCCCCTGACATGCTTTTAATTATGGTCTATAACGTGTCGGACGCAATTACTATCCTTTGTAGGAGCAATAGTAAAGCTCACCCTTATAATTTTTCGGTCTGGCACAAGGTCCTGTCTTTGACCATGCTATGCAACCACCGTTCTTACGGTTGACACCCGATTTGGTTCAGGTGACCTAATGAATTCCAGGTGAATTCCTAGGATTTTACGTTCAAAGGTAATGAACGCAATGAAAATGGGTTTTCAGAAAACAAATCAGTTTATAATTTGATCAAAATATTTTCTCATTCAAGCTCGAGTTTAGATATCATTGAATTCCATGAGTTTGAATTCTCAATCTTTAAGGTCAATCTCAAGGATTGAGTAATATCAGTCTTAAAAGCTAATTTTTGATCTTTAAGGAGATTATCCTTTCTGGGGATCTGATTCATTAGTCTTATCCAGCTAATTTGCATGGTGCCCCCCCATTTTACGAGATAAATCCTTCTCATGGTTAGGATAAATCTGACCACTTGGCGACCCTGTTTGATGCTGAGGTCCGTTGATTTCCTGCTGATTTTAGTGATGATTTTTCTAGATTTTTCGTCAACCTACAGCTGGTCTGGATGACAACTTCTTAACCTAAATCAAGTAGCGCGTGTCTTTTTCGGAAGACTTTACTTCCTTTTAATGATGGAATTGATTCATCGTGTAGATCCATCTTTCTTACAGTAAATTGGCTAAAACAGTTAATTATCGTCCAAAACAAAAGTATCTTCAATTATTTGTACAAAAATATGTGATATATATTTTGAATAACTTGGTGAAAATTTCCCACACTTGGCTTTTATTTTCCTTTTTATTGTCCTCTATTCCATTTTAAATGAATTCTAACATTTTGGTTTGTTTCTCAATTTATGTCCTTTCCGAGGTAACAATAATTTCGGTGTTAAAACCTAGTTTTATCATTCATAAATATGTATAAACATGATTTTGAGTTCATTTAATTGAAAATTTTGAAAAATTTTACTAGAATTGGGCAGTCAGTATATAAGACTAGGGCTGTTCTTTATTATCAGAGAGCACTAGATTCTAATACAACTACTGTTTTACTAGTGTTTTTAATGGTAACCAAGTGTTTAAGATAAAAATCCGAAAGAATTTAACCCCTTCCCACACTTAAGATCTTGCAATTCCCTCATTTGCAAGAAATCAATAACAATTTAAATTATTGAGGGTGATTAGCGTAGAAAAATGATTAAATTTTACCAAAGTTTCCAAACATATTGGCGTTTGTTTTCTGAATGATAAATGGTGCATATCATTTGTTCATTCCGTCTTGTTGTTATTTCACATATATTTTGCATCTTGTCGTCAAAATTAGTTGCTTTTACTGAACTTAATGCCAGTCTTTGAAAATGCGTTGTTTTTCTCTGTTGTGTACATAAGATAAACTGCAAACATATATACATATTTTTGAAGTTTGGTATATTACCCCACATTCAAAAATTATTAAAATCTAATAATAAAAATTAGTAAATTATAAAAACTAATACAATTCCAACATAAGTATTAAATGTATCAACATTACAAATTATAAAATAAATAAAACTAAGTAGACTAGGGATGATACTGATACGAGTAGGGGTTCCATGCATAACCATATGTGTTATAAAATGCTTCGGCTGGGTTATACGTAGGATACGGTGGTTGGATCTCTATAGACCAGGGAGGAAATACGGGCGATGGAGTAGGAATATAGTTTCTACCTACATGTTGGCAATGAGCTATGATTTAGTTTTAATGAACTTGTCAATCTTCAAATGCTCGATGTCTAGCATTTTCATACTCTTGTGAAGCTATAAACCTTTGCATTTCTGTCATTTCATTTCCTCCTCCCACATTACCTGGCTGTTGGTTTCTCTCAACCTGTGGATGTCTACCATGGTATTGTACTGCGGCGTTATTTCGCCTCTTTAAAACCTTCGCACCATGGTATACATTTAAACCTATTGTATCGCGGGGTTCTGGTTCTTCGACTAATAATCCCCCCCGACTTATATCCACACCGAGATATTCAGCAATCAAAGTAATAAATATACCACCTCCTATTATGCTATGCGGTCTCATCCCCCTATCGATAGCTGATAAATAATAACCCACACAATAAGGTATACTTACAGCGCTTTGTGGGTCTCGAATACACATGTGGTAAAACAAATCCTGTTCATTTACCTTTTCCTTATTCTTACCTCGTTGTGTAATTGAATTGGCTAAAAACCTATGAATTACTCTTAACTCTGCTCTATCTATATCCAAATAAGAGTAATTTCCCCCTTTAAATCGGTGATGGCTAGTCATTTGACTCCATACACCATGCGTATCAAAATTTTCATCAATTTTCCTACCGTTCAATATCAACCCTCTACAATCGGCAGATGCTAACTCCTCAGGCGTATATATACGTAAGGCCTGAGCCATGTCTAGTAGAGACATGTGGTGCATCGAACCTCCTAACAAAAATCAAATAAAAGATCGATCGGTTAAACTAGCTACCCGATCATTTATTTCTATACTACACAATAATTCTTCACACCATACTTTATATACAGGTCTACGCATGTTGAATAAACGTACCCAATCGTTAAAAGTAGAATTACCATACCTCTGTGTAAGTAATTCTCTAATTGGCCTGGCTAATTCTACAGCTTCTAACGGTGCCCATTCTATTACCCTAGGTACTTCAACAGCTTTAGAATGAAGAGTATGCAAGCCCATTTGGTATTTTGGATAATCTATCCAACGTCTGTCAAATCTCAAGTTCGGGTGCAAATCTTCCAAGTGCATATCTGAAAATGTCATAAGTGGATGAGGTATATCTTGTTTATAATAGCTATCAACATCCTGTTGTTCCGCATTCTCAGGAGGAGCATTGCGAGCTTGGGATGAAGATTCACCCCTTTCAGTCTGCAAAACACATCAAACACAATTTTTGTGCATCCAAATATGCATTAGTGTCAGCAAAATCATCAATCAAAATAATTACAATGACATGTTCAATTTATATCAAGCTTAAGCTCATTTTCATATTTTTATCAAATCTACACTTTTTCAAATAAGCATATACGAAAATGTTTGCCAAGTTCATAAGCATTCAACTCAAATAACATGTCAAAATAATAATTACTAGCAATTAAACAAGTTTTAAATGGCATTATCTCTTAAAAATCAAGTTCATGAATTTTAGACTTGAAAAAGTCCACTTTAATTATCAAAATCATGTTTAGGCTCAAAGTTTAGATCATTTAACTACCTAAACATGTTACACTACTTAATTTAGTAACAATTCATGACAAAAATCGGCCATAACCTGTTTATATCAAAAAGCCTCAAATTACTCAAGAACGCAAACCCTAGATTACTCAAAATTTGAAGTTTAAGGCTTCTAATCATGTTAAATAGCATCAATCTAGGTTATACAAGCATAATACATAAGAAATTTAAGCATAATTACACTAAAAAGTATCAAAATCGAATTGGGGAAAAAATTGCTCAAGAACACCAATTTTCGGATTAAATGGTGTTTAGGTGTAGAAATTTACCGTTTTTCTTGAGTAATTCCTTGATAGCATCCTTCTCAACATGATTTTAGTAAAAGATTTGATAAAAACGGTCAAAAATTGCGAATTTGGTGTGTGTTTTTCGGTATTTTCGGGTGTATTTTCGCAGTTTGGAGTGTGGTTGTGGGTGGACTGATCTGTTTCTTTGCGTTTTTTTTTTCTGGGTTTTTGGTCCTCCGCGAGTCGCGGCATTTGGACCTTACAAACTCCGCAACTCGCGGCGTTTGGTTTTTTTTTTGTTTTTTTTTTATAAAACCTTATACTTTATAAAACTTATAATTAATTAAATTTTAAAAATTTGTTTTTCCTTTAGGAGCGAGGGTGTTTCGGATCGATGTCCTAGTTCGTCCCTCGACAAAATTTTAAAATTTGTCTTTTTGTAGCGATTGTTTTAAAAGCTAAGATTTTTGGGTTTTTTAAATGTTTTTGGCATACTTTAAGTCAATAAGATTAAAAATAATGATAATAAAATTTTTCGTCCCTCCCTCGGGTAAAGCAATTTCGGTTTAAAGACCTAGTCTTCAACTTACGACGAATTTTAAAAATCATATTTTTAACTTAGCGAAATAAAGTAAATTTTTGTTTTTAAATTCACACCACTTAAATTTAAAATGCATAAAATTAAAAATTCATATTTAAAAATTAAAAATTCACACCAAACTTAATTAAAAAATTAATATTATAAATTAACACCAAACTTAAATTATATTTTTGTTTTTATACATGCAAACTTATATCAAAAATATTAATTTTTCAAATATTTACAATTTTAAGTATATTGATTTTAAAAAGTTTACAATATTATTTTAATCAATCAAAATTTAAAAACAAAGTAAAAATAAAATTAAAAATCTTTTTGGCTTTTATTCCACTTTAATCAATCAAATATTATCAAAAATATGTGCCCCTCTTTTCGGTAAAGTAATTTCGGTTCCATGACCTAATTTAACTCATGATGAATTTTGGAAATATTTTGGTTTGATTGATTAAAGATATTTATACCTTAAGAATAAACGTTAAATTTCGCAGTGATGTAATAAATTTTTGTATGATATCAATAATTTCGGTCGCCAAACCTAATTTTATCGAATACCAATTTAATACTTTATAGCGAACAAATTAGCGTTTATTATCAAAAGATTAAAAATAAAAATAAAAATAAAAACTGTACAGACTTACCTGTGAGATAGTATTCTTAGTGATATGATCTATCCCATTCATAAGATAGTCGGTTTAATTGGTTTTCCATAGCTACATAGGCGTAACCTCGAGCATTCAATGTTTTTTCTTCTAAACATATGAACAGTCCGTCTCTGCATAAAGTAACAAATTCGGTGTTTGAATAGGTTTGATTATTTGAACATTTACCTCCATGTGACCATTTTCCGCATTTGTGACATCTTTCAAGGTGTCGTGCTCTTCTTTTCGCTGCGGATTTTGATTTTCCTTTACCAAATTGTAACTTATTATCTTCGCATCTGGATTCTTTTCTTACTCCGTCCAATCTTTCTCTGATTATTGATACTATTTCACTCGGAAGTGTGTCATTATTACATTTAGTGATCAAAGCGTGTAGCATTAGACCATGGTTTAGTTCACAGGAAGTCTTCATTTCGTAAAAACCTAAAAAAAATAAAAATTCAGAATAGGGGGAGAAGACTAGTTCTTTAGGGTCTGCTAGGGAAAGACCATTCGGGTTCCATTTTCGAGAACTACACGAAAACAGAAATTCTAACTCTAACAGAAATACATATTATCCTTTAAAGACTTGATTATCCTCACACTTAGTTAGCTGTGGTATCGAAATTGTGATTAACTTCGTTGTCAACTTCCATCGGACTATCTATGTAATGTTTAACTCTGTGACCATTAACTTTAAATTCAATCCCATTTGAATTTATTAACTCTACTGTTCCATATGGGAAAACTCTTTTTACTATGAATGGTCCAGACCATCTTGATTTCAAATTTTCCAGGAAATAGCTTGAATCGTGAATTGAAAAGAAGAACTCTGTCTCCTTCTTAAATTCTTTTAAACTTCTGATTCTTTTATCATGCCATTTCTTCGTTCTTTCCTTATAGATTAACGAATTTTGGTATGCTTCATGTCTTAATTCTTCTAATTCGTTTAGTTGACTTAACCGTAGACGTCCAGCTTCATGTAAATCAAGATTACATGTCTTCAAAGCCCAAAATGCTTTGTGTTCAATTTCTACTGGAAGATGACATGCTTTTCCATAAACAAATCTAAAAGATGTGGTTCCAATTGGAGCTTTGTAGGCTGTTCTAAAAGCCCAGAGTACATCCTCCAATTTAATGGACCATTCCTTCAGATTTGATCCTACGGTTTTTTCTAGAATACGTTTTAAAGCTCGGTTGGTATTTTCAACTTGTCCACTTGTTTGTGGATGATAAGCAGTGGAGATTTTATGAGTTACTCTATATCTTTTGAGAACTTTCTCAAGTTGATTATTACAGAAATGAGTACCCCGATTACTTATTAAATCTTTTAGTGTTCCAAACCTTGCAAAAAGACGTTTTAAAAAGTTGACTACAACTCGTGCATCGTTAGTTGGGAGAGCTTGTGCTTCCGCCCATTTAGATACATAATCAATGGCTACTAGAATATAGAGATTATTATGAGATTTTGGAAATGGACCCATAAAGTCAATACCCTAAATGTCAAATACTTCACATACTTGAATGACATTTTGTGTCATTTCATCACGTTGACTTATTTTTCCGGCTCTTTGACATGCATCACAGGATTTGCAAAGAAGGTGTGCGTCTTTGTAAATTGTAGGCCAATAGAATCCAGCATCATAAACTTTTCTTGCTGTTAGTTGAGGCCCATAATGCCCTTCTGTTGGTCCTGTGTGACAATGGTTTAAAATTTTACTAGCTTCATCTCCGAATACACATCGGCGTATTATTTCATCTGGACAACTTTTAAATAGATGTGGATCTTCCCAGAAATAGTGTTTTATATCACTGAAGAATTTCTTTCGTTTTTGGTACGATAATCCTTTTTCAAGGAATCCACATACTAAATAGTTTGCATAGTCTGCAAACCATGAAATTTCATTATAATCTATCTTCAATAGATATTCATCAGGAAAGTTGTCTTGTATGGCCGATTCATTTAGAACTTCTAATTCAGGATTTTCAAGACGAGAAAGATGATCAGCGGCGAGATTTTCTGCTCCTCTTTTATCTCGGATTTCAATATCGAACTCTTGTAAGAGTAAGATCCAACGGATTAATCTTGGTTTGGCATCTTGTTTCGAAAATAGGTATCTAAGAGCAGAATGGTCGGTATAGACCACCGTTTTTGCTAGAACGAGATATGAACGAAATTTGTCAAAAGCAAAGACAATAGCAAGGAGTTCTTTTTCAGTAGTTGTATAGTTTGTTTGTGCTCCTTGTAACGTCTTACTAGCATAATATATAGGTTGAAATCATTTTTCAATCCTTTGTCCTAAAACGGCTCCCATTGCAAAATCACTTGCATCACACATTAGTTCAAACGGTAGATTCCAATTTGGTGTTATCATGATCGGTGCATTAGTGAGTTACTATTTAAGAATATTAAAAGATTTGATGCATTCATCTGAAAAGATGAATGGAGCATCCTTTTCTAGAAGTTTATTCATAGGAGTGGCAATTTTAGAAAAATATTTTATGAAACGTCGGTAAAAACCGGCATGCCCTAGAAAACTCCTAACTCCTCTAACATTGGTGGGATGTGGAAGTTTAGTAATTACATCTACTTTAGATCTATCCACTTCAATTCCTTCTTTTGAAATTTTATGTCCAAGAACGATGCCTTCTTTAACCATGAAATGGCATTTCTTCCAATTAAGAACTAGATTTGATTGTTCGCATCTAATAAGCATTCGTTCCAGATTAACTAGACATGATTTAAATGTATCACCGAAGACTGAAAAGTCATCCATGAAAACTTCCATGCATTCTTCTATCATGTCTTGAAAAATCGCCATCATGCACCTTTGAAAAGTTGCAGGGGCGTTGCAAAGTCCAAATGGTATGCGTTTGTAAGCAAAAGTACCATAAGGGCACGTGAACGTGGTTTTATCTTGGTCCTCGGGTGTTATTGGAATTTGAAAATATCCGGAAAAACCATCAAGAAAACAATAGTAACTATTTCCGGCTAATCTTTCCAACATTTGATCAATAAAAGGTAAGGGAAAGTGATCTTTTCTGGTGGCGTCATTTAATTTTCTATAATCAATACATACACGCCATCCTGTTACAGTCCTAGTAGGAATAAGCTCATTTTTCTCATTTGTAATGACAGTCATGCCACCTTTCTTAGGCACGCATTAAACTGGGCTTACCCATGGACTATCAGAAATTGGATAAATTAAACTTGCATCTAGTAGTTTAATAATTTCTTTTTTAACTACATCTTGCATATTAGGATTTAGTCTTCGTTGGCGTTGCACATACGTTTTATGACCTTCTTCCATAAGGATTTTATGTGTGCAATACGAAGGACTTATTCCTTTAATATCATGAATCTTCCATGCAATGGCTGGTTTATGAACTTTCAACACAGAAATGAGTTGTGATTTCTCATTTTCAGTAAGAGAAGACGATATTATTACAGGTAATTCAGATTCACCATGTAAATAAGCGTATTCCAAATGGTTTGGAAGTGGCTTTAACTCTAATTTCGGAGGTTCTTCTATCGATGATTTATATCGATATCTGTCTTCTTTTTTTAGCATTTGAATTTCTTCTATTGTTGGTTCATATCCATTTGCTATTAGTGTAGCTAACATTTTAGCTTCATCAATTTGTTCAGTTCCTTCTCCTAAAGAATATTCTCCTGTTCCTTGTAATTCTGGAAATTCTTCCAACAATTCTGCATGTGAATCTATAGTTTGAATATAATAACATGTATCATCTGCAGATTGCGGTTGTTGCATTGCTCTATTAACTGAAAAGGTAACACTCTCGTCCTCTATACTTAGGGTCAGTTTCTTACCAAACACGTCTATCATTGCTTTAGCCGTGTTTAAGAATGGTCTTCCTAATATGAGAGGAACTTGGGAATCTTCTTCCATGTCCAGAACAACAAAATCTACTGGAAATACTAAAGTACCAACTTTAACTAGCATGTTCTCCATTATCCCTCTAGGATATTTTATTTATCGATCGGCTAGTTGTATGCATATTCTTGTTGGTTTCAATTCTCCAAGGTCTAGTTTAGCGTATAGTGAATACGGCATTAAATTTATACTAGCACCTAAGTCTGCCAATGCTTCTATTGAACTAAGACTACCCAAAAAACATGGAATTGTGAAACTTCCTGGATCAGATAATTTTTCTGGTATCTTATTCAACAGCACTGCTGAACAATTAGCATTCATAGTAACAGCCGAGAGTACTTCCATTTTCTTTCTATTTGAGATTAGATCTTTCAGAAATTTAGCATATCTAGGCATTCCTGAAATCACATCAATGAAAGGAAGATTTACATTTATCTGTTTAAACATATCCAAGAATTTGGATTGCTCGGCTTCAAGTTTCTCTTTTTTCATTTTACTCGGGTAAGGAAGTGGTGATTGGTATGGTTTAACATAAGGTTTAGCCTTAACCGTGTTATCTTCATTAACCTTTTCAACTACCGATTCTTTTTCCTTATCTTGTTCAGGTTGTGGTTCTTGTGGAGTAGGAATAGCTTCATCAGAAGTTACAGGTATTTCAAGTGGTTTAAGTGTTGTACCACTTCTTGTGGTAATAGCTTTAGCTGTTTCATTCCGGAGGTTAGCATTTGTATCACTAGGTAGACATCCCGGTTTTCTTTCACCTATTAACCTTGCTAGGTTACTTACTTCTTGTTCCAAATTTTGAATAGAAGCTTGTTGATTTCTAAATGCTTGAGCATTTTGTTCAGTAGTTTGTTTTTGAGATGTGAAGAACTGCGTTTGAGTTTCAACTAGCTTCGTCATCATATCTTCTAAATTCGGCTTTTTATCATCGGTTTGTGGTGGTTTGTTTTGAAAATTAGGTCTTTGCTGATTGTAAATATTATTGGATACTTGTTGATTGCTAGGACCTTGTTGGTTGTTGTATGGAATATTTCTGTTATAATTCTGGTTTTGATTGTAGATCGGTCTTGGAGGTTGATAATTATTCTGATAATTATTTCCAGGCCTTTGGTTTATGTATGAAATATTCTCTCTTTGTTCCATTGTTAATTCAATACTGAGACAATCTTTTGTTAAATGTGGTCCTCCACACTGCTCACAACTAATTCGTATTGAGTGAATATCCTTAGTCATCTTTTCCATTCGTCTCTCGACAGCATCTATCTTTGCGGAAATGAAATCTAAGTCATGGCTAGAATCGGCTCTAGCTGCTTTAGATGATCTAACGATATCTTTTTCTTGGTGCCACTCATGTGAGTGGGAAGCAGTGTTATCAATAATTTTGTAAGCATCAGTTTCGGTTTTCTTCATAATGGAACCACCAGCTGCAATATCTATGTCTTTCCTTGTAGTGATGTCACAACTTTGGTAGAATATTTGTACTATTTGACAGGTATCTAAACCATGTTGCGGACATCCTCTTAATAATTTTCCAAATCTTGTCCACGCCTCATATAGAGTTTCATTTGGCTTCTGTGTGAACGTAACAATTTCTCCTTGAACTCTTACGGCTTTAGATGCCGGAAAGAATTGTTTAAGAAATTTTTCAACTAAAATGTCCCATGTATCAATCGCCCCTTCAGGTAACGATTCCAACCAATCTTTGGCTTCTCCCTTTAAAGTCCAGGGAAATAACATGAGATATATCTGTTCATCCTCAACTTCTCTTATTTTAAATAGTGTACGGATCCTATTAAAGGTACGAAGATGTTCATTTGGATCTTCCTTCGGCGCACCACTAAATTGGTATTGATTAGTCACCATGTGTAGAATTTGTCATTTGATTTCATAATCTGGGATTTGATAATCTGGCGCATTAATATCAGGATGAGTAATTGCGTGACCTTGGCCAGTGCGTTTAGCTCTCATTCGGTCTTCCATACTTAAAGGTTCCAGATTCTCCATGTTTGAATTTGTTGAATCAGAATCACTAGAGGATTCTGATTTAATGGTTAGTTCCTCAACAATCTCTGTTTGAATGATTGGTGGTTCCAGAGGAAAATTTAATGGTTCAGGATCTATGAATCGTCCCTGAATATTCTCCGGATTCTCAATTGTGAGGTCGGGTTCAAAAAATGGATTATCGGAAATTTGAATTGGAGTACTTGGTTGACTGGATGACGATTCTAAAGAAAAATCAACGTTGGTAATATTTGCTAAATGTCTTGATCTAGTTACAGGTGGTGAACGTACAAAAGGTGGTGAACGTCTTGCTCGGTGCATTCACTGAATATCCTATTAGTTTTTAAAGGGAAAGAAAAATTATATAAGTTATCCAATTAATAGAGTTTTCTGATTTTGCCCACGTTTCGAATAGCCAAAAGATGCAGCAGAGGGGCAGGATTCGTTTGGTCTCAATATAATTGAGGACTGTTTGGCTCCAATAACCCGGTCCACGTACAAATCCAACTATTACTACGAACCAGAAAATTTTGATGTCTATCAATTTAACTACTTAAAATAAATTTTCGTAATTTTAAGAAATTTAGATAAGAAGTAGAATAAAAATCTATGTCCTAAAACTAGAATTGCGAGAAATAAGAAAGAAAAAGAGAGCGTCGAAAAAGAAAAAGAAAAGGGTTGAAAAATAAAAGGCGTCGAAAAATAAAAAAAAAGTGACTTATAGAACTTAAAAACACTCGATTAACCCAACCTTATTACTACCACTAACTTAAAATTATAATCGCAAATTGAGATTACTAATTGGAATGATAATTGATACATAGGTAAAAGGCGTCTAAAAATATTAAAGCTTATAGGAAAAATTATATCCCAAATGGCAATAACATAAAAAAAAAACACTAAAATTTAAAAAGGCGTCGCAAAATTCTAAACCACCTATATCTTAGTCTAAAGAAAAAGTACTTAAGGAATTTTACAGGAAAGCATAAAAATCTAGAAATAAAAATAACTATGGCAAAAACTATGAATTAAAAGTAAATACGAGCGAAAAATACAAAAAATTACGCTAAAACAATTAAAAAGGGACAAAATATAAAAATATACTAAAAGTTGTAAAAAGTACAATTTTTATAAAAACATTATTTTTATATTATTTTTTTTATAAAACTATTAATTTTATAAACTAATAAAACTAAATAAACTTAATATTACAAATTAAATAAATAAAAATAAATTTGAAATGTCCCGTTCTTATTGATTAAAAACGTTCCATATTAATTTATTTCGTTGCGAGGTTTTGACCTCTATATGAGACGTTTTTCAAAGACTGTATTCATTTTTAAAACAAACCATAACCTTTATTTCATAAATAAAGGTTTAAAAAGCTTTACGTAGATTATCAAATAATGATAATCTAAAATATCCTGTTTACATACGACCATTACATAATGGTTTACAATACAAATATGTTACATCGAAATCAGTTTCTTGAATGCAGTTTTTACACAATATCATACAAACATGGACTCCAAATCTTGTCCTTATTTTAGTATGCAACAGCGGAAGCTCTTAGTATTCACCTGAGAATAAACATGCTTTAAACGTCAACAAAAATGTTGGTGAGTTATAGGTTTAACCTATATATATCAAATCGTAACAATAGACCACAAGATTTCATATTTCAATACACATCCCATACATAGAGATAAAAATCATTCATATGGTGAACACCTGGTAACCGACATTAACAAGATGCATATATAAGAATATCCCCATCATTCCGGGACACCCTTCGGATATGATATAAATTTCGAAGTACTAAAGCATCCGGTACTTTGGATGGGGTTTGTTAGGCCCAATAGATCTATCTTTAGGATTCGCGTCAATTAGGGTGTCTGTTCCCTAATTCTTAGATTACCAGACTTAATAAAAAGGGGTATATTCGATTTCGATAATTCAACCATAGAATGTAGTTTCACGTACTTGTGTCTATTTTGTAAATCATTTATAAAACCTGCATGTATTCTCATCCCAAAAATATTAGATTTTAAAAGTGGGACTATAACTCACTTTCACAGATTTTTACTTCGTCGGGAAGTAAGACTTGGCCACTGGTTGATTCACAAACCTATAACAATATATATATATATATATATATATATATATATATATATATATATATATATATATATATATATATATATATATATATATATATATCAAAGTATGTTCAAAATATATTTACAAAATTTTAAATACATTTTGATGTTTTAAGTTTATTAAGTCAGCTGTCCTCGTTAGTAATCTACAACTAGTTGTCCACAGTTAGATGTACAGAAATAAATCGATAAATATTATCTTGAATCAATCCACGACCCAGTGTATACGTATCTCAGTATTGATCACAACTCAAACTATATATATATTTTGGAATCAACCTCAACCCTGTATAGCTAACTCCAACATTCACATATAGAGTGTCTATGGTTGTTCCGAAATATATATAGATGTGTCGACATGATAGGTCGAAACATTATATACGTGTCTATGGTATCTCAAGATTACATAATATACAATACAAGTTGATTAAGTTATGGTTGGAATAGTTTTGTTACCAATTTTCACGTAGCTAAAATGAGAAAAATTATCCAATCTTGTTTTACCCATAACTTCTTCATTTTAAATCCATTTTGAGTGAATCAAATTGCTATGGTTTCATATTGAACTCTATTTTATGAATCTAAATAGAAAAGTATAGGTTTATAGTCGGAAAAAATAAGTTACAAGTCGTTTTTGTAAAGGTAGTCATTTCAGTCGAAAGAACGACGTCTAGATGACCATTTTAGAAAACATACTTCCACTTTGAGTTTAACCATGATTTTTGGATATAGTTTCATGTTCATAAGAAAAATCATTTTTCCAGAAGTATAGCTTTTAAATCAAAGTTCTTCTTAGCTTTTAATTATCCCAACCAAAACAGCCCCCGGTTTTACTACGACGGCGTATATCCAGTTTTATGGTTTTATCGTGTTTCCGGGTTTTAAATCATTAAGTTAGCATATCATATAGATATAGAACATGTGTTTAGTTGATTTTAAAAGTCTAGTTAGAAGGATTAACTTTATTTGCGAACAAGTTTAGAATTAACTAAACTATGTTCTAGTGATTACAAGTTTATAACGTTGAATAAGACAACTTTTTATGTATGAATCGAATGATGTTATGAACATTATTACTACCTCAAGTTCCTTGGATAAACCAACTGGAAATGAGAAAAATGGATCTAGCTTCAAAGGATCCTTGGATGGCTTGAAAGTTCTTGAAGCAGAATCATGACACGAAAACAATTTCAAGTAAGATTTCCACTCGAAATAAGATTGTTATAGTTATAGAAATTGAATTAAAGTTTGAATATGATTATTACCTTGTATTAGAAATATAACCTACTGTAAGTAACAAAGGTTTCTTGATCTTGGATGATTACTTGGAATGGATTTAGAAAACTTGGAAGTAAACTTGCAATCTTGGAAGTATTCTTGATTTTATGAAACTAGAACTTTTGGAATTTATGAAGAACACTTAGAACTTGAAGATAGAACTTGAGAGAGATCAATTAGATGAAGAAAATTGAAGAATTAAAGTGTTTGTAGGTGTTTTTGGTCGTTGGTGTATGGATTAGATATAAAGGATAAGTAATTTTGTTTTCATGTAAATAAGTCATGAATGATTACTCATATTTTTGTAATTTTATGAGATATTTCATGCTAGTTGCCAAATGATGGTTCCCACATGTGTTAGGTGACTCACATGGGCTGCTAAGAGCTGATCATTGAAGTGTATATACCAATAGTACATACATCTAAAAGCTGTGTATTGTACGAGTACGAATACGGGTGCATACGAGTAGAATTGTTGATGAAACTGAACGAGGATGTAATTGTAAGCATTTTTATTAAGTAGAAGTATTTTGATAAGTGTCTTGAAGTCTTTAAAAAGTGTATGAATACATATTAAAACACTACATGTATATACATTTTACCTGAGTCGTTAAGTCATCGTTAGTCGTTACATGTAAATGTTGTTTTGAAACCTTTAGGTTAACGATCTTGTGGAATGTTGTTAACCCATTGTTTATTATAACAAATGAGATGTTAAATTGTTATATTATCATGATATTATGATATATAATATATCTTAGTATGATATATATACAGTTAAATGTCGTTACAACGATAATCGTTACATATATGTCTCGTTTCGAAATCATTAAGTTAGTAGTCTTATTTTTACATATGTATTTCATTGTTAATACACTTAATAATATATTTACTTATCATTTAATATAATTAACCAAGTGTATCAATATCTTAATATGATTCATATGTACCTAGTAAGACGTTGTTATAACGATAATCGTTATATATATAGTTTTCAAGTTTCTTAAATTAATATTCTCATTTTTATGTATATAACTCATTGTTAAAATACCTAATGAGATACATACTTATAACAGAATCATTTTAACTATATATATAACCATATATATGTCATCGTATAGTTTTTACAAGTTTTAACGTTCGTGAATCACCGGTCAACATGGGTGGTCAATTGTCTATATGAAACCTATTTCAATTAATCAAGTCTTAATAAGTTTGATTGCTTAACATGTTGGAAACATTTAATCATGTAAATAACAATTTCATTTAATATATATATAAACATGCAAAAGTTCGGGTCACTACAGTACCTACCCGTTAAATAAATTTCGTCCCGAAATTTTAAGCAGTTGGAGGTGTTGACGTATCTTCTGGAAATAAATGCGGGTATTTCTTCTTCATCTGATCTTCACGCTCCCAGGTGAACTCGGGTCCTCTACGAGCATTCCATCGAACCTTAACAATCGGTATCTTGTTTTGTTTAAGTCTCTTAACCTCACGATCCATTATTTCGATGGGTTCTTCAATGAATTGAAGTTTTTCATTGATTTGGATTTCGTCCAACGGAATAGTGAGATCTTCTTTAGCAAAACATTTCTTCAAATTTGAGACGTGGAAAGTGTTATGTACAGTCGCGAGTTGTTGAGGTAACTCAAGTCTGTAAGCTACTGGTCCGACACGATCAATAATCTTGAATGGTCCAATATACCTTGGATTTAATTTCCCTCGTTTACCAAATCGAACAACACCTTTCCAAGGTGCAACTTTAAGCATGACCATCTCTCCAATGTCAAATTCTATATCTTTTCTTTTAATGTCAGCGTAGCTCTTTTGTCGACTTTGGGCGGTTTTCAACCGTTGTTGAATTTGGATGATCTTCTCGGTAGTTTCTTGTATTATCTCCGGACCCGTAATCTGTTTATCCCCCACTTCACTCCAACAAATCAGAGACCTGCACTTTCTACCATAAAGTGCTTCAAACGGCGTGATATCAATGCTTGAATGGTAGCTATTGTTGTAGGAAAATTCTGCTAACGGTAGATGTCGATCCCAACTGTTTCCGAAATCAATAATACATGCTCGTAGCATGTCTTCAAGCGTTTGTATCGTCCTTTCGCTCTGCCCATCAGTTTGTGGATGATAGGCTGTACTCATGTCTAGACGAGTTCCTAATGCTTGCTGTAATGTCTGCCAGAATCTTGAAATAAATATGCTATCCCTATCAGAGATAATAGAGATTGGTATTCCATGTCTGGAGACGACTTCCTTCAAATACAGTCGTGCTAACTTCTCCATCTTGTCATCTTCTCTTATTGGCAGGAAGTGTGCTGATTTGGTGAGACGATCAACTATTACCCAAATAGTATCAAAACCACTTGCAGTCCTTGGCAATTTAGTGATGAAATCCATGGTAATGTTTTCCCATTTCCATTCCGGGATTTTGGGTTGTTGAAGTAGACCTGATGGTTTCTGATGCTCAGCTTTGACCTTAGAACACGTCAAACATTCTCCTACGTATTTAGCAACATCGGCTTTCATACATGGCTACCAAAAATATTTCTTGAGATCATTGTACATCTTCCCCGTTCCAGGATGTATTGAGTATCTGGTTTTATGAGCTTCTCTAAGTACCATTTCTCTCATATCTCCAAATTTTGGTACCCAAATCCTTTCAGCCCTATACCGGGTTCCGTCTTCCCGAATATTAAGATGCTTCTCCGATCCTTTGGGTATTTCATCCTTTAAATTTCCCTCTTTTAAAACTCCTTGTTGCGCCTCCTTTATTTGAGTAGTAAGGTTATTGTGAATCATTATATTCATAGATTTTACTCGAATGGGTTCTCTGTCCTTCCTGATTAAGACGTCGGCTACCACATTTGCCTTCCCTGGGTGGTAACGAATCTTAAAGTCGTAATCATTTAACAATTTAATCCACCTACGCTGCCTCATATTCAGTTGTTTCTGATTAAATATGTGTTGAAGACTTTTGTGGTCGGTATATATAATACTTTTGACCCCATATAAGTAGTCCCTCCAAGTCTTTAATGAAAAAACAACCTTCCAAATCATGCGTCATATAATTTTGTTCGTGAATCTTCAATTGTCTAGACGCATAAGCAATCACCTTTGTTTGTTGCATTAATACACAATCGAGACCTTGCTTTGAGGTGTCACAATATATCACAAAATCATCATTCCCTTCAGGCAATGACAATATAGGTGCCGTAGTTAGCTTTTTCTTCAATAACTGGAACGCTTTCTCTTGTTCATCCTTCCATTCAAATTTCTTCCCTTTATGCGTTAATGCAGTCAAGGGTTTTGCTATTCTGGAAAAGTCTTGGATGAACCTTCTGTAGTAACCAGCTAGTCCTAAAAACTGGCGTATGTGTTTCGGAGTTTTCGGGGTTTCCCACTTTTCAACAGTTTCTATCTTTGCCGGATCCACCTTAATACATTCTTTGTTCACAATGTGACCGAGGAATTGAACTTCTTCCAACCAAAATGCACACTTTGAAAACTTAGCGTACAATTCTTCCTTCCTCAATACTTCTAACACCTTTCTCAAATGTTCACCGTGTTCTTGGTCATTCTTTGAGTAAATAAGTATGTCATCAATGAAAACAATGACAAACTTGTCAAGGTATGGTCCACACACTCGGTTCATAAGGTCCATGAACACAGCTGGTGCATTAGTCAATCCAAATGGCATAACTATAAACTCGTAATGACCATAACGCGTCCTAAAAGCAGTCTTTGGAATATCATCTTCTTTCACCCGCATTTGATGATACCCGGAACGTAAGTCAATCTTTGAATAAACAGACGAGACTTGTAGTTGATCAAATAACTCGTCGATTCTTGGTAGTGGGTAGCGGTTCTTGATGGTAAGTTTGTTCAACTCTCTGTAGTCGATACACAACCTGAGTGTACCATCTTTCTTCTTGACAAACAAAACAGGAGCTCCCCACGGTGATGTGCTTGGTTGAATGAAACCATGTTCTAAAAGTTCTTGTAATTGACTTTGCAGTTCTTTAATCTCGCTGGGTGCGAGTCTGTAAGGAGCACGAACTATTGGTGCAGCTCCTGGTACAAGATCTATTTGAAATTCAACAGATCGATGTGGAGGTAGTCCCGGTATTTCTTTCGGAAATACATCGGGAAATTCTTTTGCGACGGGAACATCATTGATGCTCTTTTCTTCAGTTTGTACTTTCTCGACGTGTGCTAGAACAGCATAGCAACCTTTTCTTATTAGTTTTTGTTCCTTCAAATTACTAATAAGATGTAGCTTCGTGTTGCCCTTTTCTCCGTACACCATTAAGGGTTTTCCTTTTTCTCGTATAATGCGAATTG
This sequence comes from Rutidosis leptorrhynchoides, assembly GCF_046630445.1. NCBI lineage: Eukaryota > Viridiplantae > Streptophyta > Magnoliopsida > Asterales > Asteraceae > Rutidosis > Rutidosis leptorrhynchoides. The sequence goes on from NC_092336.1 coordinate 340,089,631, forward strand.
CATTTTTGTAACAAACGATCTCTGCTTTCACTTCTTTCAACCAGTCCATACCGATTATCACATCAAAACTCCCTAACTCTACTAGTATCAAGTCAATCTTAAATGTTTCGCTAACCAGTTTAATTTCTCGATTCCGACATATATTATCTGCTGAAATTAATTTACCGTTTGCTAATTCGAGTAAAAATTTACTATCCAACGGCATCAATGGACAACTTAATTTAGCACAAAAATCTCTACTCATATAGCTTCTATCCGCACCCGAATCAAATAAAACGTAAGCAGATTTATTGTCAATAAGAAACGTACCCGTAACAAGCTCCGGGTCTTCCTGTGCCTCTGCCGCATTAATATTGAAAACTCTTCCGCGGCCTTGTCCATTCGTGTTCTCCTGGTTCGGGCAATTTCTAATAATGTGGCCCGGTTTTCCACATTTATAACAAACTACATTGGCATAACTTGCTCCGACACTACTTGCTCCGCCATTACTCGTTCAGATACCATTTGTTCCTTTCGTTATGTTAACCCCTGGTCCGTAGACCTCACACTTCACCGCGCTATGACCATTTCTTTTACACTTGTTGCAAAATTTGGTGCAGAACCCCGAGTGATACTTTTCACACCTTTGACATAGCTGCTTCTGATTGTTGTTATTGTTGTTGCGGTTATTATTGTTGTTGGGATGATTGTTGTAGTTGCTGTTGTTGTTGTTGTTGTTGTTGTTGTTGTTGTTGGGCCGTTTGTTGTAGTTGCGATTGATGTTGCGATTGTTGGGATAATTATTGCAATTATTATTGTAATTGTTGTTGTTGTTGTATTGGTGATTCTTATCACCGTTTTCCTCCCACTTTCTTTTGACTTGCTTCACATTGGCCTCTTCAGCAGTCTGTTCTTTAATTCTTTCTTCAATCTGGTTCACTAGTTTGTGAGCCATTCTACATGCCTGTTGTATGGAGGCGGGCTCGTGTGAACTTATATCTTCTTGGATTCTTTCCGGTAATCCTTTCACAAACGCGTCGATCTTCTCTTCCTCATCTTCGAACGCTCCCGGACACAATAAGCACAATTATGTGAATCGTCTTTCGTACGTGGTAATATCAAATCCTTGGGTTCGTAACCCTCTAAGTTCTGTCTTGATCTTATTGACCTCGGTTCTGGGACGGTATTTCTCGTTCATCAAGTGCTTGAATGCTGACCACGGTAGTGCGTAAGCATCATCTTGTCCCACTTGCTCTAGATAGGTATTCCACCATGTTAACGTAGAACCTGTGAAGGTATTCATAGCGTACTTCACTTTGTCCTCTTCAGTACACTTACTTATGGCAAACACCGATTCGAACTTCTCGTTCCACCATTTCAATCCGATCGGTCCTTCGGTTCCATCAAATTCCAAAGGTTTGCAGGCAGTGAATTCTTTGTAGGTGCATCCTACACGATTTCCTGTACTGCTAGATCCAAGGTTATTGTTGGTATGTAGCGCAGCCTATACTGCGGCTATGTTTGAAGCAAGAAAGGCACGAAATTCCTCTTCACTCATATTCAAGGTGTGTCGAGTAGTCGGTGCCATTTCCTTCAAAATAGTCAAAAGAAACGAGTTAATCATATAGAATATCAAGAGTAGTCAATAGTATTTCGTAGCGTAATATGAACTTATTTATAAAAGCTCTTTCTTCATATTAGCATTTTATACTCTTTAATTCGGGTAGTACCTACCCGTTAAGTTCATACTTAGTAGCTAACATACCATTTCAACTACTACAATTCTATATGAAAAACTAATCACAAAAAAAAAATATATATATATATATATATATATATATATATATATATATATATATATATATATATATATATATATCATATTCAAACCTTTTTACAATAACTTGCAAACTTACAAGTCATGCATTCTGGTTTTACTAATACCACTTCCCACCCTTGGTCTTGCGGAACGTAACCATTGTGACCGATAGTATGACAATGTGTTGTAACGTCGTCAAAAGGGCGAAGGTTACGTAATGACCAACAGTCTCGTAATAACCTAAAAACCTCATTTCTTTCCCCAATTACCGACTTCGTCACTTGTGGAAACGTTTTGTTTAATAGTTGTAGCCCGATGTTATTTTTCTCACTTTGGTGAGAAGCGAACATTACTAACCCATAAGCATAACATGCTTCTTTATGTTGCATGTTAGCCGCTTTTTCTAAATCATGAAGTCCTATATTCGGATACATTGAGTCAAAATAATTTCTTAACCCGTTGCGTAAAATAGCATTTGGGTTCCCCGCAATATATGCGTTAAAGTAAACACATCGTAACTTATGGGTTTCCCAATATGATATCCCCCATCTTTCAAACGAAAGCCTTTTATAAACCAAGGCATTCTTGGAACGTTCTTCGAATGTCTTACAAACTGATTTTGCCATAAGTAGTTGTGCCGAGGAATTCTGACCGACTCTAGACAAGATTTCATCAATCATGTCTCCGGGTAAGTCTTCTAAAATATTGGGTTGTCTATCCATTTTGTGTTTTTATACTGTAAAATAGACAAGAGTTAGATTCATAAAAGATACTTATTAATACAAGCAATTTTTACATATATCGTAAAGCATAAGCACACTATATTACATATATTAGACCGTACAAATACAACTATCTTATTCCGACTCACTCGTTTCTTCTTTTTCGAACTTGGTTCTTTTTGCTAAGATTTTAGGGATATATGATGTTCCCCTAATACGAGCTGTCGTTTTCCACAACGGTTTAGAAAAACCTGGTGGTTTAGAGGTTCCCGGGTCATTGTTACAACTTAAGGGCTTCGAGGGTTGACGATACATATAAAGTTCATCGGGGTTGGAATTAGATTTCTCTATTTTTATGCCCTTTCCCTTATTATTTTCTTTTGCCTTTTTAAATTCAGTTGGGGTAATTTCTATAACTTCATCGGAATTCTCGTCGGAATCCGATTCATTGGAGAATTGGTAATCCTCCCAATATTTTGCTTCCTTGGCGGAAACACCATTGACCATAATTAACCTTGGTCGGTTGGTTGAGGATTTTCTTTTACTTAACCGTTTTATTATTTCCCCCACCAGTTCTATTTCCTCCTCCGGTTCCTCCTCTTCCGGTTTTGATTCTTCTTCCGGTTCTGATTCTTCTTCCGGTTCTTCTTCGGGAACTTGTGAATCAGTCCAATATATATTCGACTCTTCGTTATTATTAGGTGAGTCAATGGGATTTGTGCTAGAGGTAGACATCTATCACACAATATCAAACATGTTAAGAGATTAATATATCACATAATATATACATGTTAATAATATATAGTTTCCAACAAAAATGTTAAGCAATCATTTTTAAAGAAAACACGGTCGAAGTCCAGACTCACTAATGCATCCTAACAAACTCGATAAGACACACTAATGCAAATTTCTGGTTCTCTAAGACCAATGCTCGGATACCAACTGAAATGTCCCGTTCTTATTGATTAAAAACGTTCCATATTAATTGATTTCGTTGCGAGGTTTTGACCCCTATATGAGACGTTTTTCAAAGACTGCATTCATTTTTAAAACAAACCATAACCTTTATTTCATAAATAAAGGTTTAAAAAGCTTTATGTAGATTATCAAATAATGATAATCTAAATTATCCTGTTTACACACGACCATTACATAATGTTTTACAATACAAATATGTTACATCGAAATCAGTTTCTTGAATGCAGTTTTTACACAATATCATACAAACATGAACTCCAAATCTTGTCCTTATTTTAGTATGCAACAGCAGAAGCTCTTAGTATTCACCTGAGAATAAACATGCTTTAAACGTCAACAAAAATGTTGGTGAGTTATAGGTTTAACCTATATATATCAAATCGTAACAATAGACCACAAGATTTTATATTTCAATACACATCCCATACATAGAGATAAAAATCATTCATATGGTGAACACCTGGTAACCGACATTAACAAGATACATATATAAGAATATCCCCATCATTCCGGGACACCCTTCGGATATGATATAAATTTCGAAGTACTAAAGCATTCGGTACTTTGGATGGGGTTTGTTAGGCCCAATAGATCTATCTTTAGGATTCGCGTCAATTAGGGTGTCTGTTCCCTAATTCTTAGATTACCAGACTTAATAAAAAGGGGCATATTCGATTTCGATAATTCAACCATAGAATGTAGTTTCACGTACTTGTGTCTATTTTGTAAATCATTTATAAAACCTGCATGTATTCTCATCCCAAAAATATTAGATTTTAAAAGTGGGACTATAACTCACTTTCACAGATTTTTACTTCGTCGGGAAGTAAGACTTGGCCACTGGTTGATTCACAAACCTATAATAATATATATATATATATATATATATATATATATATATATATATATATATATATATATATATATATATATATATATATATCAAAGTATGTTTAAAATATATTTACAAAACTTTTAATACATTTTGATGTTTTAAGATTATTAAGTCAGCTGTCCTCGTTAGTAATCTACAACTAGTTGTCCACAGTTAGATGTACAGAAATAAATCGATAAATATTATCTTGAATCAATCCACGACCCAGTTTATACGTATCTCAGTATTGATCACAACTCAAACTATATATATATATATTTTGGAATCAACCTCAACCCTGTATAGCTAACTCCAACATTCACATATAGAGTGTCTATGGTTGTTCCGAAATATATATAGATGTGTCGACATGATAGGTCGAAACATTGTATACGTGTCTATGGTATCTCAAGATTACATAATATACAATACAAGTTGATTAAATTATGGTTGGAATAGATTTGTTACCAATTTTCACGTAGCTAAAATGAGAAAAATTATCCAATCTTGTTTTACCCATAACTTCTTCATTTTAAATCCGTTTTGAGTGAATCAAATTGCTATGGTTTCATATTGAACTCTATTTTATGAATCTTAACAGAAAAGTATAGGTTTATAGCCGGAAAAAGTAAGTTACAAGTCGTTTTTGTAAAGGTAGTCATTTCAGTCGAAAGAACGACGTCTAGATGACCATTTTAGAAAACATACTTCCACTTTGAGTTTAAATATGATTTTTGGATATAGTTTCATGTTCATAAGAAAAATCATTTTTCCAGAAGTATATCTTTTAAATCAAAGTTCTTCTTAGCTTTTAATTATCCCAACCAAAACAGCCCCCGGTTTTACTACGACGGCGTATATCCAGTTTTATGGTGTTTATCGTGTTTCCGGGTTTTAAATCATTAAGTTAGCATATCATATAGATATAGAACATGTGTTTAGTTGATTTTAAAAGTCTAGTTAGAAGGATTAACTTTATTTGCCAACAAGTTTAGAATTAACTAAACTATGTTCTAGTGATTACAAGTTTATAACGTTGAATAAGACAGCTTTTTATGAATGAATCGAATGATGTTATGAACATCATTACTACCTCAAGTTCCTTGGATAAAACTACTAGAAATGAGAAAAATGTATCTAGTTTCAAAGGATCCTTGGATGGCTTGAAAGTTCTTGAAGCAGAATCATGACACGAAAACAATTTCAAGTAAGATTTCCACTCGAAATAAGATTGTTATAGTTATAGAAATTGAATTAAAGTTTGAATATGATTATTACCTTGTATTAGAAAGATAACCTACTGTAAGTAACGAAGGTTTCTTGATCTTGGATGATTACTTGGAATGGATTTAGAAAACTTGGAAGTAAACTTGCAATCTTGGAAGTATTCTTGATTTTATGAAACTAGAACTTTTGGAATTTATGAAGAACACTTAGAACTTGAAGATAGAACTTGAGAGAGATCAATTAGATGAAGAAAATTGAAGAATGAAATTGTTTGTAGGTGTTTTTGGTCGTTGGTGTATGGATTAGATATAAAGGATATGTAATTTTGTTTTCATGTAAATAAGTCATGAATGATTACTCATATTTTTGTAATTTTATGAGATATTTCATGCTAGTTGCCAAATGATGGTTCCCACATGTGTTAGGTGACTCACATGGGCTGCTAAGAGCTAATCATTGGAGTGTATATAAAAATAGTACATACATCTAAAAGCTGTGTATTGTACGAGTACGAATACGGGTGCATACGAGTAGAATTGTTGATGAAACTGAACGAGGATGTAATTGTAAGCATTTTTGTTAAGTAGAAGTATTTTGATAAGTGTCTTGAAGTCTTTCAAAAGTGTATGAATACATATTAAAACACTACATGTATATACATTTTAACTGAGTCGTTAAGTCATCGTTAGTCGTTACATGTAAATGTTGTTTTGAAACCTTTAGGTTAACGATCTTGTGGAATGTTGTTAACCCATTGTTTATTATAACAAATGAGATGTTAAATTATTATATTATCATGATATTATGATATATAATATATCTTAGTATGATATATATACGGATAAATGTCATTACAACGAAAATCGTTACATATATGTCTCGTTTCGAAATCATTAAGTTAGTAGTCTTATTTTTACATATGTATTTCATTGTTAATACACTTAATAATATATTTACTTATCATTTAATATAATTAACCAAGTGTATCAATATCTTAATATGATTCATATGTACCTAGTAAGACGTTGTTATAACGATAATCGTTATATATATCGTTTTCGAGTTTCTTAAATTAATAGTCTCATTTTTATGTATATAACTCATTGTTAAAATACCTAATGAGATACATACTTATAATAGAATCATTTTAACTATATATATAACCATATATATGTCATCGTATAGTTTTTACAAGTTTTAACGTTCGTGAATCACCGGTCAACATGGGTGGTCAATTGTCTATATGAAACCTATTTCAATTAATCAAGTCTTAACAAGTTTGATTGCTTAACATGTTGGAAACACTTAATCATGTAAATAACAATTTCATTTAATATATATATAAACATGCAAAAGTTCGGGTCACTACAAAATTAATTAATATTAATTAACTAAATAAACCCTAATTAGGTTTTAAAATTAATAATAATAATAATTATCCCATAATTAATGCTGTTAGGGTTCCTGTGTGGCCCGTGTCAGACGGCTTCGCGAGTCGCGGTTGGTCCGGTTCAATAACTCCGCGAGTCACGGAGGGTTCAGGCTCAGACGAGATGCAGGTCAAATTTCAACAGGTCAGTTTTATTTATATTTTATTTATTTATTTTTCTTTTTTAAATAAAATATATTTATATAAATTTAATAAAACTTATATTTTAAAACCTAAAATAAAAATAGAAATATTTTATAATTTTATAAATAAAACTCTTAAAACTAGATTTATAAATGTTTTTTTTTCGATTTTTGATTTTATGTTTTAAATAAAAACAATATATTTAAATAAAACTTATATTTTTATAAAATAAAAATAAAGAAACTTTATAAAACTTAAATATTTAACAAATTCTTAAAAATATTTATATTTTTGTTTTTCTTTTTATATTTTCGAATATATAAAACGTATTTTTATAAAAAAGTATTTTTATAAAAGTAAACTAAAAAATAAAAATCTTTTTGTTTTTTTTATATATATTAGCGTTGCGCTTTCGGCGTTTAAGTTCCCCGGCAGCGGCGCCAAAAATGCTTGATGTTATGCGAGGTGTATATAAAATAGCTTAAATTTTACTAGGAAATACTATTAAATACGATATAATTTTACACAAGATATTTATTTATTTATTGAATGGATATACTTAAACCTTGCTACAACACTTATAGGCAGTGTACCTAATCGTACAGTAGTGTAGTTTTTAGTAAGTCCGGTTCGTTCCACAGGGAATCTTTTTCACAAAGCTTAACGCTATATTAGTTTTATTTTATAAAAATACAAATATATATATATATATATATATATATATATATATATATATATATATATATATATAAGTAATATTATTATTATAAAGGGGGGTTTTTACCGTTTAATGACCGGTTTGTCGATTTTAAAAATTTTAGTTGCAGTTAAAACAAAATGTAAAATATTAAATAAATAAAAGACTTAATTTAAAGCGTAAAGTAAATAAAGATAATGAAATTGCGATAAATAAAAGTGCGATAAAATAAACTTGCGATAATTAAAAAGTACGATAATTAAAAGTGCAATTAAATATAAAATAAAGGAAATTAAATATGAAATAAAAGAATTATGCTTATTTAAACTTTCGTAATCATGATGTTTGACGTGTTGGTTTTAGTTTTAATATGTCCGTCTGGTTTTTGTCCATAACAGTCCATCAGTCATAAATATAAAGTGCGAGTGTCCTCGTCAAATTATCCTTATACCCGAAGTCAAATATTCCAACTAATTAGGGACTTAAACTGTAACAAGGTTTTATTACTTTGTTTAATAATTACACCAGGATGTCGACTGAGTGTAACCCAAGGTTTTAATACTTTATTATCAATTATGCCAAGTGTCCTTATACATAATTTCACCCCTGTTTTAATAATTCTAGTGACTATTAATCCATTCCCGTGTCCGGTTAAATGAACGATTATTTGTACATATAAATACCCTGCCCATCGTATCCGATCGAGTGTATATGGTTATTTATAGGGACGTCCAATTGTGAATCTTTATATTAAAATTAACAAACTATCATTTAGTTAAACAAATATAAAGCCCATTAATAGCCCATAGTCTAATTTCTACAAGTGTCATTCTTTTGTCCAAACCCCAATTATGATACAAAGCCCAATTACCTAATTTTAGTAATTAGCCCAACATCATGATTACTTCATTTTAAATAAGCATAATAATAACTTAGCTACGAGACATTAATGTAAAAAGTTTGAACATAACTTACAATGATTAAAAATAGCGTAGCGTTACACGGACAGAAATTCGACTTACACCCTTACAACATTCGCTAACATACCCTTATTATTAGAATTATAATTAAAATTAAAATTAAAATTAAATATATATATATATATATATATATATATATATATATATATATATATATATATATTACGTTTACATATAGAGAAAGAGAGATTTTAGGATATTTTTGCGATCAAACTGCTTTTGCTTTTATAGGGATTTGAGTCCAGGTGAGCTCCGCGAGTCGCGGCCTTTTCCCTCTTTGAACTCCGCAAGTCGCGGAGTTCGATTTTACAGCTCACACCATTTTGGAGCCTTTCTTGCCGACGGATTATTATATAAATATAATATATATATAATTTATATAATTAATTATATATTATATTATATTTATTTATATATATAGTTAACTTGTAATTTTTAGTCCGTTGCGTCGAGCGTTGAGAGTTGACTCTGGTCCCGGTTCTGGATTTTCGAACGTCCTTGCGAATAATTTAATATCTTGTACTTTATGTTTTGAATCTTGTACTCTTGTAATTTCGAGACGTTTCTTATCAATAATTGGATCCTCTTTGATTGTCTTTTGTACTTTTGAGCTTTTTGGTCGTTTGCGTCTTCAATTCGTCAAATATGCCTTTTGTCTTCACCTTTTATTATTTAAACGATTATCACTTGTAAATAGAACAATTGCAACTAAAAGCTTGTCTTTCTTGAGGAATAATGCTATGAAATATATGTTTGTTTTTAGCATTATCAGTTAACTGAATAACAACGTACCGTGTTGATTGAACATCGATCACAAATGGAAGGAGTCCGTCAGGTTAAGTTGACAAAACCTTAAATGAAAACTAACAACCATTTCATCATACTAATGAGATCAAACCAAGACAAACATTATACAACATTAAAGTTGATATACTGAAAGTAAAGCAGATAGAAACCTAACAGGTACATAGACAATTGGTATGACTTAATCTTAGGGCAACAATCAAACAAAAACATGCAATAGGTTTGGATCATACAGTCAGGGCACTAGCTAGATCTTAACAGCTCCTAAGAGGTCTCTTTGGAATAGTCAATAGGTATACTAGGTCATTCGTGTCTCAATTCCTAAGTTCCGTGTCATAAAAGCACATTAAATGCCTCTCGAGAACTCCGGCCATACCGAGTTCATAGAATCTTCAGATACAGTATAACCAGGGGTCTTAGTCCTATGAAGTAGCTAAGTTCATATAGGTGGACAAGTCCAGATTACAACCTAGGTTCGTCAATCTTTAAGATGCTAGCATACAAATCTATCAAACTTCCTAGTTCAACATAATAACAATAACCGTACTAATTTAACATAATCACGCTAACCCAAACTTCTATCATGACAACATACAGATTAATTAAGCTATCATGGTAATATCGGAACGCATTATTAAACATGAAAGGTAAGAATACATGTTTAATAGAAAAGACAAGCGTTTCGGATAAAAAACTGAAAAGGCCGAAGAAATCTGCCCGAGATCGCAGGGACTCGCCGGGATATCCTCCGAAAAATAAAAGCTAAGCTAGCTACTACTAAAAACTAACCTAAAACATGAAAATATAAAATTAATTGTAAATTGAGTATCAGTTGAAATGGATGGAGAAGGCCCTATAAATAGATCTGGATTTCTGCCTGCAAACGGCTGGCAGGCCGTTTGGCAGGCCGTTTGCACAGGCCGTTTGCCAAGCCAGCCTGTTTGCAGGGGCCATTTGCCTAGCCTGTTTGGCAGGCTGTTTCTGAGCCAGGCAAGCCATTTGGCAGGCCGTTTGGCTTGCCTCGTCAGCTGGGTTTCCTGGATCATAACTTGATTTCTTGTCTTTCATCATTTCGCTCTAGATTCTTCATTTTAGCTCCGTTTTACTTGATTCTTTTTGCATCGCCTTTGTAATTACTTAATCTACAAAATCAACTGACAAAGCGATTATTTGTGTGATAAAGTTTGGAACTTCATGGGTTTTAGGGCTTAATATCGGGGGTAAAAACATGAATTTTTGGCCAATATCAAATACCCCACACTTAGCTTTGCTTGTCATCAAGCAAATAGTGGGAATATAAGGATCTTTCTAATCGATTCTCCCTTGCCTATCCTCAGATCTTTTATTATGCCTTCATCAGAAGTCGTCACATCTTTCGAAAGTATTAGAAAAAGTTTCGAACTTCGATGGTTTTAGTCGCTAGGTTTCAATCGCGTCCATAGCAAAAAAGGCATACTTTCCAACTCTCATATGTAGAGTATACATGACCAGGCTTCTCACTAACGGATCACTCGTATCACTCAGGTGTTTAGGGTGCCCTAATCTAGTTGTATGGTCGCTCAGAAGCCAGTCGTGTAATAATTCTCATCATAGGCTTGGTAAAGCATCGATATCTTCACCTGTTGACTAAGGGAGACACTGCTCTTCTTCCTAGGCATTCTTTCAAGAGGAAGACGGGTTATAGGATTTGGAAATTTTTATGGATGGGTGAAAGGTATCCAGATCTTTTGATTTTCGGAGAGAATTGATAAATTTTGATTCTTCACGGTATCCTTTTTGGATAGAGAACGGCTTAAATTCCGCAAGAGTTTTCCTCGAAAGATGCGGATTTTGCTAAGACTTTGTCTAGAATTTTCTCGGCTCTTCCGGTAATTCTTCTCTGGGCAACTTCTCGGGTTTTTCTTGCCTTTATTAGAGACTTTGCTCTTTCACATTAATTTTTTTTTTATTTTTTTTTTTTTTTGGATACCCTTTCTTCATAACTTTTGTCCTTTGTTCCTGGTGCTGAGAGAGGAAGTGATAATTTATCGAAAATAGGTCTTTGACCTATCAAAAACAGTCGGGGGTTCAGAATCTTTTCAACAAGTGCTTTTGAAGCGAATTTTTAGTCGATCTATCTCTTCATCAATCTCTGGATCTTTTTGATAAATGGAAAGGGAATGAAGGTGAATGGGTAGTGTATTTTGGGAGTGAATTTGGGGTGAATATTTCTGATTCATCAACTCTTAATGTGAGTTAGTCGAGTTTAAATTGCGTGGAGTGGAAACGAAAACGGATGGCTTTCTGTCTTCTATATTCAGAATGATTTCGGAAGGAGTATCGCACCTATTAACCTTTGGCCTTGAAACGAATGTCAAAACCAAGTTCTAATTTGAACCGTACACCGGCACGCTCATCAATTGAATTGACAAAGTACTGTAGACTTGATGGATCATACAGATATTTTGGGTCCAAAAGTCCTTACTTTCTGGGAGTAGGGGTCGTGCTTGGTCATGCGTAGCCTTTTACATATTTTATCGAAAGAAATCTTTTGACATAAACTATGAGTTTTTAGCTTAATCCTTCAGTTCTAGTAAATGTTTCGAAAACTGATTTCTAGTAATTTTATAGAATCTTTTGGGTAAAACGAGGTAAGAATTTTTCGAATTTACCAAAATATTCCTTGCTAGTTACTTTTAGACAAAAGAATTTTTCAAAACTTTAGCGTTTTTACGGTTATTTGTCCTTTAACCTTTACCCAATACCCCACACTTAGAGGAACATTGCCCCTAATATTCTCTGAAATAGAATATTTTAGCCTTTAATAAACTAAGGACAGTGCCTCTAGAATCCCTGAGTTTGGTGTGGGGATGACCCCACACTTAGATATTTTAGTGCGTGATAATTGTGACAACCCAAAAATTTCCGATCAAATTTAAACTTCAATCTTTATATTTTTCCTACACGATAAGCAAAGTTTGCTAAGTTGAATCTCAAGGATTTTAAAACTGTGTTCATACATTCATTTAACCTCGACCAAATTTCGACGATTCACGAACCATTATATATATATATATATATATATATATATATATATATATATATATATATATATATATATATATATATATATTATAACTTGAAAATTTTAACAGAGTATTAGTTATAATACTTTACATGAACGTATTTGGTTCAATATGTTTATCGATGGAATTAGAAGATAATATCAAATGATTGACTTATCAGATACATTGTATGATTACGAGTCTCTGTTGAGAGGCTCACTTAGATTTAGAAAACCTTTCTTTTTAACGATATTCGAAAATTTAGCAAAGTGAATTACATGTAAGAACAAAAGTGTTATTATTGAGGATTAGACAAAGGTTAGTGGAGATTCTCATTTAATTTTCAAAAGTGTGCTTTACAGTGATTGTTTCGTGTCCCTTGGTAAATTAATTAATTAGTTTTCATTAATTGAAACAATAACTTTTATTATTTAAACGAGTTTAAATTTTATAAAACAGACTTTGAAATATAACTAGTTTTGAAGAACTAAATATTTCATTAAATAAATATTTCAAAGATATATAAATTATATTCTAAATAGATATATATATATATATATATATATATATATATATATATATATATATATATATATATATATATATATATATATATATATATATATATATATATATATTATGTAATATTAATATAATTATAAAATGTTTTGATTTGATAAATATTTTAAATATAATATGAATTAAATTTAAATAAACAACGAGACTTTGATTTATAGAAGCAAATGACCAAAACACTTAAATGTATAAGTTACACTTTGCATAATATTGTTTATCAATGATTTTAGTCTATATTTTGATAAGGGTACGAATCACGAAATGTAAAGTGTTAGTTTTCTAAGTGTACGAATGTGCGTTCAAAAAACTGGAACCAGGACATAGGTCGAGAGTAAACGTACGAGTCATTGGAACTAATTTTACAAGTTTACTATGCACGTAAATATAATATCTTATATAGATTAAATAATTATTTATAATTAATAATAATTAAACGAGTGTCAGCAAGAAACTTGATGGATACCAGTTGTCAAATGGTTTCATGCGATCGCATGAAGTGTTACCACAAACCCTATGCGATCGCATGGGGTGTGGTTGTCCAAAATATGTATAAAGCTCGCGTTTTGATTCAGCCGAATTCATTCAATTTTTTTCTTAATCTGTTGCACTCTCTTTACTTATATATTTATATTTACTATTATTATTATTATTATTAAGATTAATATTATTATTAATATTATTAGTAGTATTATTATTATTTATACATAAAATACTACGACGAGGTCCTAAGCAAATTATTTCAAGATGGGTTTTTCGAGTGGGATAGGGTTAAGGAAATTATGGATTACAGCTATGGAGGTACTGAGTATGGTTCGGGGGTATAGCTCGTGAGTCAATCTAGTGTTTATCATCTCCGTTGCATCTACGTACTTTCCTGCAATATTGAATCTCAATATTGATACGTGAGCACTCATAACTTAACTTTATTATATTATTAGTGTATCCCTGACTAGTGCTCGAGTATATATGTTTATGCATGCTTGTATGTTTAATTTCGTCATTAGATAACTTATGATAAATTATGAATTTAATACATATGCGATTGAGAAAAGGTATATGATATGCATATCATTGAAAAGCTGGCGAAAAACAATAAACTTTTGATTTAGATATCGCATGGTTTTGATGAACGGAATAAAAGATGTCGTCAATTGAACTATCTATAATTTTAAAGTATTATTGTTAAAATGATTATCGTTATCGTTATCGTTATCGATATCGTTATCGCTATCGTCATTATTTTCGTTATTATTATTATTTAATAATCAATATTATTATTATTATTATTATTATTATTATTATTATTATTATTATTATTATTATTATTATTATTATTATTATTATTATGATTATTATTATTATTAACATTATTAACATTATTAAAATAATTAATATTTTTATCAAAACTATCAATTTATTATTTTTATCATCAATATTATTATTAAACGTATCACTAATATTAAAACCATCATTTTTATTAAAATTATCATATCATTGTTATTATAAAATATCATTATTATTATCATTTTAGTATTATTATTATTTAAAATTAACATTTTGAATAGAAATATTATTTTTATATAAAATATTATTATTTCAGTTAATATTAAAAAGTATTGCTATTATTAAGATTGTCATGATTAGAATTATCATTTTTTTATAATCATTAGTAAATGTAAATATTGTTATTTTTATTAGTAGAATAATAATAATTATTATTATAAAATAATACAACTTTCACTTATTATTGTTATTATCGATATTATTTTATCAAATCAATATGTGATACAAAGATATTTTACTACATGTAATATAATTACATTAATAATACCTATCATTATATTTTTATGATATTAAATGAACTTTATGAATTTTATTACTTAAAATATAAAAAAGTATATTTTTATTATATAAATTTTAATGTAAAATTTTATTTATTAATAAATGAATTATATTATTACTCTAATAAAATCTGTTAAATATATTAAATATATAAAACGACTATATTTAAGTTATATAATAATCATGTATAGATTTTGAAAGTCATTTTGGGTCAAGTTGACTTTTGTTGACTTTTGCATATTAGTCTCGAGTATTAGGATTGTGATACACTACGGTTTAACCTAAATTGTTAGACATATATTGACCGACATATAAATATATATAATTAATTTAGGTTCGTGAATCCGAGGACAACCTTGAACTTGTTCAATGCCATCATATGCTTAATTACTATGAAATACAGTATTGTGAGTTTCATTACTCCCTTTTTAAATGCTTTTGCAATATATATTTTTGGGACTGAGAATACATGCGCTTTTATAAAAGTTTGATGAAATAGACACAAGTAATTGAAACTACATTATATGGTTGAATGATCAAAATCGAATATGCCCCTTTTAGTCTGGTAATCTAAGAATTAGGTAACTGGCCCCTAATTGACGCGAATCCTAAAGATAGATCTATCGAGCCCAATAAGCCCCATCCATGGTTGCGGATGCTTTAGTACTTCGAAATTTATCATGTCCGAAGGATGTCCCGGAATGATGGGGATATTCTATATGAATCTTGTCGATTACCAGGTGTTCAATCCATATGAATGATTTTTATGTCTATGTATGGGATGTATATTTATGAGAAATGGAAATGAAAATCTTGTAGTCTATTAAAATTATGGAAATGATTGATTACGATAAACTAATGAACTCACCAACCTTTTGGTTGACACTTTTAAGCATGTTTATTCTCAGGATTGAAAGAAATCTTCCGCTGTGCATTTTCTCATTTTAAAGATATTACTTGGAGTCATTCATGGCATATTTCAAAAGACATTGCATTCAAGTCGTTGAGTTTAATAAAGATTATGATTAAGTAAATGAAAGATTAGATCATTTATAGTTGGATATTATGAAATGGTATGCATGCATGTCAACTTTCGATGAAATGAAAGTTTGTCTTTTAAAACGAAAGCAATGTTTGTAAAAATGTATCATATTGAGGTCAAATACCTCGCAATGTAATCATATATTATTGTATTCGTCCTTATGGATTAGGACGGGTCGTCTCATGTGGTATTAGAGCGGTGGTCTTAGCAAACCAGGTCTTGCATTAGTGTGTCTAACTGATAGTTGTTAGGATGCATTAGTGAGTCTGGACTTCGACCTTAGCTGTATGTCAAAAAGTTTTGCTTATCATTTCTTAGTCGGAAATTACCTGCTTATCATTATTAAGTCTAGACACGTTTTAATGTAATTATTGTATAAATGGTGTATAGACAAAATTCACATCTTAGCATACTTGTTACTATAAACTCTACCTGACAGATTCCGAAAGTTCCTCCGTAATCTACAAAATCTTTTGAACTATATATATAGGTATTCTATGCAATTAGAATATCATCCAAATCTAAAAATCATCTCATATCGAAAATCCTTTAGCTGATCGTGTAAGATGGATCCTTTACCAAATTCGAATTCATATAATTCCGAAGGCGATTCTGAAGACTCTGAAGGTAGTGTGACCGGAGTGCCCCAACTGGTTGACTACACTTCTTTCTGGGGAAGATGGAGATGGGTTCGAGACATACTCACTCACTGGAGAAATGAAGAGGGAGAACCCTACCGTGAACCAAATTTACCTCCCGACATCGGAGAAATTTGTAGTGACCCGAACTTTTCCATGTTTATATATATTAATTGAGATTGATATTTACATGATTAAATGTTTCCAACATGTTAAGCAATCAAACTTGTTAAGACTTGATTAATTGAAATATGTTTCATATAGACAATTGACCACCCAAGTTGACCGGTGATTCACGAACGTTAAAACTTGTAAAAACTATACGATGACATATATATGGTTATATATATAGTTAACATGTTTTTATTATAAATATGTATCTCATTAGGTATTTTAACAATGAGTTATATACATAAAAATGAGACTATTAATTTAAGAAACTCGAAAACGATATATATAACGATTATCGTTATAACAACGTCTTACTAGGTACATATGAATCATATTAAGATATTGATACACTTGGTTAATTATGTTAAATGATAAGTAAATATATTATTAAGTGTATTAACAATGAAATACATATGTAAAAATAAGACTACTAACTTAATGAGTTCGAAACGAGACATATATGTAACGATTATCGTTGTAACGACATTTAACTGTATATACATCATACTGAGATATATTATATATAATAATATCATGATAATATAACAATTTAACATCTCATTTGTTATAATAAACAATGGGTTAACAACATTCAACAAGATCGTTAACCTAAAGGTTTCAAAACAACATTTACATGTAACGACTAACGATGACTTAACGACTCAGTTAAAATGTATATACATGTAGTGTTTTAATATGTATTCATACACTTTTGAAAGACTTCAAGACACTTATCAAAATACTTCTACTTAACAAAAATGCTTACAATTACATCCTCGTTCAGTTTCATCAACAATTCTACTCGTATGCACCCGTATTCGTACTCGTACAATACACAGCTTTTAGATGTATGTACTATTGGTATATACACTCCAATGATCAGATCTTAGCAGCCCATGTGAGTCACCTAACACATGTGGGAACCATCATTTGGCAACTAGCATGAAATATCTCATAAAATTACAAAAATATGAGTAATCATTCATGACTTATTTACATGAAAACAAAATTACATATCCTTTATATCTAATCCATACACCAACGACCAAAAACACCTACAAACACTTTCATTCTTCAATTTTCTTCATCTAATTGATCTCTCTCAAGTTCTATCTTCAATTTCTAAGTGTTCTTCATATATTTTACAAGTTCTAGTTACATAAAATCAAGAATACTTTCAAGTTTGCTAGCTCACTTCCAATCTTGTAAGGTGATCATCCAACCTCAAGAAATCTTTGTTTCTTACAGTAGGTTATCATTCTGATACAAGGTAATAATCATATTCAAACTTTGGTTCAATTTCTATAAATATAACAATCTTATTTCAAGTGATGATCTTACTTGAACTTGTTTTCGTGTCATGATTCTGCTTCAAGAACTTCGAGCCATCCAAGGATCCGTTGAAGCTAGATCCATTTTTCTCTTTTCCAGTAGGTTTATCCAAGGAACTTAAGGTAGTAATGATGTTCATAACATCATTCGACTCATACATATAAAGCTATCTTATTCGAAGGTTTAAACTTGTAATCACTAGAACATAGTTTAGTTAATTCTAAACTTGTTCGCAAACAAAAGTTAATCCTTCTAACTTGAATTTTAAAATCAAATAAACACATGTTCTATATCTATATGATATGCTAACTTAATGATTTAAAACCTGGAAACACGAAAAACACCGTAAAACCGGATTTACGCCGTCGTAGTAACACCGCGGGCTGTTTTGGGTTAGTTAATTAAAAACTATGATAAACTTTGATTTAAAAGTTGTTATTCTGAGAAAATGATTTTTATTATGAACATGAAACTATATCCAAAAATTATGTTTAAACTCAAAGTGGAAGTATGTTTTCTAAAATGGTCATCTAGACGTCGTTCTTTCGACTGAAATGACTACCTTTACAAAAACGACTTGTAACTTATTTTTCCGACTATAAACCTATACTTTTTCTGTTTAGATTCATAAAATAGAGTTCAATATGAAACCATAGCAATTTGATTCACTCAAAACGGATTTAAAATGAAGAAGTTATGGGTAAAACAAGATTGGATAATTTTTCTCATTTTAGCTACGTGAAAATTGGTAACAAATCTATTCCAACCATAACTTAATCAACTTGTATTGTATATTATGTAATCTTGAGATACCATAGACACGTATACAATGTTTCGACCTATCATGTCGACACATCTATATATATTTCGGAACAACCATAGACACTCTATATGTGAATGTTGGAGTTAGCTATACAGGGTTGAGGTTGATTCCAAAATATATATAGTTTGAGTTGTGATCAATACTGAGATACGTATACACTGGGTCGTGGATTGATTCAAGATAATATTTATCGATTTATTTATGTACATCTAACTGTGGACAACTAGTTGTAGGTTACTAACGACGACAGCTGACTTAATAAACTTAAAACATCAAAATATATTAAAAGTGTTGTAAATATATTTTAAACATACTTTGATATATATGTATATATTGTTATAGGTTCGTGAATCAACCAGTGACCAAGTCTTACTTCCCGATGAAGTAAAAATTTGTGAAAGTGAGTTATAGTCCCACTTTTAAAATCTAATCTTTTTGGGATGAGAATACATGCAGGTTTTATAAATGATTTACAAAATAGACACAAGTACATGAAACTACATTCTATGGTTGAATTATCGAAATCGAATATACCCCTTTTTATTAAGTCTGGTAATCTAAGAATTAGGGAACAGACACCCTAATTGACGCGAATCCTAAAGATAGATCTATTGGGCCTAACAAACCCCATCCAAAGTACCGGATGCTTTAGTACTTCGAAATTTATATCATATCCGAAGGGTGTCCCGGAATGATGGGGATATTCTTATATATGCATCTTGTTAATGTCGGTTACCAGGTGTTCAACATATGAATGATTTTTATCTCTATGTATGGGATGTGTATTGAAATATGAAATCTTGTGGTCTATTATTATGATTTGATATATATAGGTTAAACCTATAACTCACCAACATTTTTGTTGACGTTTTAAGCATGTTTATTCTCAGGTGATTATTAAGAGCTTCCGCTATTGCATACTAAAATAAGGACAAGATTTGGAGTCCATGTTTGTATGATATTGTGTAAAAACTGCATTCAAGACACTGATTTCGATGTAACATATTTGTATTGTAAACCATTATGTAATGGTCGTGTGTAAACATGATATTTTAGATTATCATTATTTGATAATCTACGTAAAGCTTTTTAAACCTTTATTTATGAAATAAAGGTTATGGTTTGTTTTAAAAATGAATGCAGTCTTTGAAAAACGTCTCATATAGAGGTCAAAACCTCGCAACAAAATCAATTAATATGGAACGTTTTTAATCAATAAGAACGGGACATTTCAGTTGGTATCAGAGCGTTGGTCTTAGAGAACCAGAAAATTTTCATTAGTGTGTCTTATCGAGTTTGTTAGGATGCATTAGTGATTCTGGACTTCGACCGTGTTTTCTTTAAAAATGATTGCTTAACATTTTTGTTGGAAACTATATATTTTTAACATATGAATATTATGTGATATATTAATCTCTTAACGTGTTTGATATTATGTGATAGATGTCTACCTCTAGAACAAGTCCCATTGACTCACCTAATAATAATGAAGAGTCAAATGTAAATTGGAATGATTCGTGGACTGATTCACAAGTTCCCGAAGAGGAATCGGAAGAAGAGTCGGAACCGGAAGAAGAATCGGAACCGGAAGAAGAATCGGAACCGGATGAAGAAGTAGAACCGGTGGGGGAAATAATAAAACGGTTAAGTAAAAGAGAATCCTCAACCAACCGACCAAGGTTAATTATGGTCAATGGTGTTTCCGCCAAGGAAGCAAAATATTGGGAGGATTACCAATTCTCCGATGAATCAGATTCCGACGAGAATTCCAATGATGTTATAGAAATTACCCCAACTGAATTTAAAAAGGCAAAAGAAAATAATAAGGGAAAGGGCATAAAAATAGAGAAATCTAATTCCAACCCCGATGAACTTTATATGTATCATCAACCCCCGAAGTTCTTAAGTTGTAACAATGACCCGGGAACCTCTAAACCACCAGGTTTTTCTAAACCAATGTGGACAACGACGGCTCGTATTAGGGGAACATCATATATCCCTAGAAACTTGGCAAAACGAATCAAAACCGAAGAAGAAGAAACGAGCGAGTCGGAATAAGATAGTTGTATTCGTGTGGTGTAATATATGTAATATAGTGTTCTTATGCTTTATGATATATGTAAAAATTGCTTGTATTAATAAGTATTTTTTTATGAATCTAACTCTTGTCTATTTTACAGTTTAAAAACACAAAATGGATAGACAACCCAATATTTTAAGAGACCTACCCGGAGACATGATTGATGAAATCTTGTCTAGAGTCGGCCAGAATTCCTCGGCACAACTATTTAAGGCGAGATCAGTTTGTAAGACATTCGAAGAACGTTCCAAGAATGTCTTGGTTTATAAGAGACTTTCATTTGAAAGATGGGGGATATCACATTGGGAAACCCATAAGTTACGATGTGTTTACTTTGACGCATATATTGCGGGGAACCCAAATGCTATTTTACGCAACGGGTTAAGAAATTATTTTGACTCAATATATCCGAATATTGGACTTCGTGATTTAGAAAAAGCGGCTAACATGCAACATAAAGAAGCATGTTATGCTTACGGATTAGTAATGTTCGCTTCTCACCAAAGTGAGAACAAGAACATCGGGCTACAACTATTAAACAAAACGTTTCCACAAGTGACGGAGTCGGTAATTGGGGTAAGAAATGAGGTTTTTAGATTATTACGGGACTGTTGGACATTACGTAACCCTCGTCCCTTTGACGACGTTACAACACGCTGTCTTATCAACGGCCATAACGGTTATGTTGCACAAGACCAAGGATGGGAAGTAGTCCTAGTAAAACCAGAATGCATGACTTGTTTCTGGACGTATGAATTACGTGTCTTTATTGCCTTTGCTGAACGACTTGTGTACTAGCTAGAATTATCTTCACAACTATCTTGTATCATAGTTATTGTGTGCTATATTTCATGCTTTATGTAAAATAAGCGGTATTGTAAGTTTGTAAAATATTGTATAAAAGTTTGAACGCGAAATATTATTATAATCAGTTTTTCATATAGAATTGTAGTAGTTGAATTGTATATTAGCTACTAAGTATGAACTTAACGGGTAGGTACTACCCGAATTTAAACTTATAAAACGCTAATATGAAGAAAAAGGTTTTATAAATGAGTTCATATTATGCTACGAAATACTATTAACTACTCTTAATATTCTGTATGATTAACTTGTTCCATTTGACTATTTTGAAGGAAATGGCACTGACTACTCGACACACCGTGAATATGAATGAAGAGGAATTCCGTACTTTTCTAGCTTCAAACATAGCCGCAGTACAGGCTGCGCTACATACCAACAATAACCTTGGATCTAGCAGTACAGGAAATCGTGTAGGATGCACCTACAAAGAATTCACTGCCTGCAAACCTTTGGAATTTGATGGAACCGAAGGACCAATCGGATTGAAACGGTGGACCGAGAAGGTCGAATCGGTGTTTGCCATAAGTAAGTGTACTGAAGAGGACAAAGTGAAGTACGCTACGCATACCTTCACAGGTTCTGCGTTAACATGGTGGAATACCTATCTAGAGCAAGTGGGACAAGACGATGCGTACGCACTACCGTGGTCAGCATTCAAGCACTTGATGAACGAGAAGTACCGTCCCAGAACCGAGGTCAATAAGCTCAAGACAGAACTTAGAGGGTTACGAACCCAAGGATTTGATATTACCACGTACGAAAGACGACTCACAGAATTGTGCCTATTGTGTCCGGGAGCATTCGAAGATGAGGAAGAGAAGATTGACGCATTTGTGAAAGGATTACCGGAAAGAATCCAAGAAGATATAAGTTCACACGAGCCCGCCTCTATACAACAGGCATGTAGAATGGCTCACAAATTAGTGAACCAGATTGAAGAAAGAATTAAAGAACAGACTGCTGAAGAGGCCAATGTGAAGCAAGTCAAAAGAAAGTGGGAGGAAAACGGTGATAAAAATCACCAATACAACAACAACAGCAATTACAACAATAATCGCAACAATTATCCCAACAATCGCAACATCAATCGCAACTACAACAAACGGCCCAACAATAACAACAACAACAACAACAGCAACAGCAACTACAACAATCATCCCAACAACAATAATAACCGCAACAACAACAACAATCAGAAGCAGCTATGCCAAAGGTGTGAAAAGTATCACTCGGGGTTCTGCACTAAATTTTGCAACAAGTGTAAAAGAAATGGTCATAGCGCGGCGAAGTGTGAGGTCTACGGACCAGGGGTTAATAGAACGAAAGGAACAAATGGTGTCGGAACGAGTAATGGTGGAGCAAGTAGTGTCGGAGCAAGTTATGCCAATGTAGTTTGTTATAAATGTGGAAAACCGGGCCACATTATTAGAAATTGCCCGAACCAGGAGAACACGAATGGACAAGGCCGCGGAAGAGTTTTCAATATTAATGCGGCAGAGGCACAGGAAGACCCGGAGCTTGTTACGGGTACGTTTCTTATTGATAATAAATCTGCTTACGTTTTATTTGATTCGGGTGCGGATAGAAGCTATATGAGTAAAGATTTTTGTGCTAAATTAAGTTGTCCATTGACGCCTTTGGATAGTAAATTTTTACTCGAATTAGCAAATGGTAAATTAATTTCAGCAGATAATATATGTCGGAATCGAGAAATTAAACTGGTTAGCGAAACATTTAAGATTGATTTGATACCAGTAGAGTTAGGGAGTTTTGATGTGATAATCGGTATGGACTGGTTGAAAGAAGTGAAAGCAGAGATCGTCTGTTACAAAAATGCAATTCGCATTATACGAGAAAAAGGAAAACCCTTAATGGTGTACGGAGAAAAGGGCAACACGAAGCTACATCTTATTAGTAATTTGAAGGCACAAAAACTAATAAGAAAAGGTTGCTATGCTGTTCTAGCACATGTCGAGAAAGTACAAACTGAAGAAAAGAGCATCAATGATGTTCCCGTCGCAAAAGAATTTCCCGATGTATTTCCGAAAGAATTACCGGGATTACCCCCACATCGATCCGTTGAATTTCAAATAGACCTTGTACCAGGAGCTGCACCAATAGCTCGTGCTCCTTACAGACTCGCACCCAGCGAGATGAAAGAACTGCAAAGCCAATTACAAGAACTTTTAGAGCGTGGTTTCATTCGACCAAGCACATCACCGTGGGGAGCTCCTGTTTTGTTTGTCAAGAAGAAAGATGGTACATTTAGGTTGTGTATCGACTACCGAGAGTTGAACAAACTTACCATCAAGAACCGCTACCCATTACCGAGAATCGACGACTTATTTGATCAACTACAAGGCTCGTCTGTTTATTCAAAGATTGACTTACGTTCCGGGTATCATCAAATGCGGGTGAAAGAAGATGATATTCCAAAGACTGCTTTCAGAACACGTTACGATCATTACGAGTTTATGGTCATGCCGTTTGGTTTAACTAATGCACCAGCTGTGTTCATGGACCTTATGAACCGAGTGTGTGGACCATACCTTGACAAGTTTGTCATTGTTTTCATTGATGACATACTTATTTACTCAAAGAATGACCAAGAACACGGTGAACATTTGAGAAAGGTGTTAGAAGTATTGAGGAAGGAAAAATTGTACGCTAAGTTTTCAAAGTGTGCATTTTGGTTGGAAGAAGTTCAATTCCTCGGTCACATAGTGAACAAAGAAGGTATTAAGGTGGATCCGGCAAAGATAGAAACTGTTGAAAAGTGGGAAACCCCGAAAACTCTGAAACACATACGCCAGTTTTTAGGACTAGCTGGTTACTACAGAAGGTTCATCCAAGACTTTTCCAAAATAGAAAAACCCTTGACTGCATTAACGCATAAAGGGAAGAAATTTGAATGGAAGGATGAACAAGAGAAAGCGTTTCAGTTATTGAAGAAAAAGCTAACTACGGCACCTATATTGTCATTGCCTGAAGGGAATGATGATTTTGTGATTTATTGTGACGCATCAAAGCATGGTCTCGGTTGTGTATTAATGCAACGAACGAAGGTGATTGCTTATGCCTCTAGACAATTGAAGATTCACGAGCAAAATTATACGACGCATGATTTGGAATTAGGCGCGGTTGTTTTTGCATTAAAGACTTGGAGGCACTACTTATATGGGGTCAAAAGTATTATATATACCGACCACAAAAGTCTTCAACACATATTTAATCAGAAACAACTGAATATGAGGCAGCGTAGGTGGATTGAATTGTTGAATGATTACGACTTTGAGATTCGTTACCACCCGGGGAAGGCAAATGTGGTAGCCGATGCCTTGAGCAGGAAGGACAGAGAACAAGGAGTTTTAAAAGAGGGAAATTTAAAGGATGAAATACCCAAAGGATCGGAGAAGCATCTTAATATTCGGGAAGACGGAACCCGGTATAGGGCTGAAAGGATTTGGGTACCAAAATTTGGAGATATGAGAGAAATGGTACTTAGAGAAGCTCATAAAACCAGATACTCAATACATCCTGGAACGGGGAAGATGTACAAGGATCTCAAGAAACATTTTTGGTGGCCGGGTATGAAAGCCGATGTTGCTAAATACGTAGGAGAATGTTTGACGTGTTCTAAGGTCAAAGCTGAGCATCAGAAACCATCAGGTCTACTTCAACAACCCGAAATCCCAGAATGGAAATGGGAAAACATTACCATGGATTTCATCACTAAATTGCTAAGGACTGCAAATGGTTTTGATACTATTTGGGTAATAGTTGATCGTCTCACCAAATCAGCACACTTCCTGCCAATAAGAGAAGATGACAAGATGGAGAAGTTAGCACGACTGTATTTGAAGGAAGTCGTCTCCAGACATGGAATACCAATCTCTATTATCTCTGATAGGGATGGTAGATTTATTTCAAGATTCTGGCAGACATTACAACAAGCATTAGGAACTCGTCTAGACATGAGTACTGCCTATCATCCACAAACTGATGGGCAGAGCGAAAGGACGATACAAACGCTTGAAGACATGCTACGAGCATGTGTTATTGATTTCGGAAACAGTTGGGATCGACATCTACCGTTAGCAGAATTTTCCTACAACAACAGCTACCATTCAAGCATTGAGATGGCGCCGTTTGAAGCACTTTATGGTAGAAAGTGCAGGTCTTCGATTTGTTGGAGTGAAGTGGGGGATAGACAGATTACGGGTCCGGAGATTATACAAGAAACTACCGAGAAGATCATCCAAATTCAACAACAGTTGAAAACCGCCCAAAGTCGACAAAAGAGCTACGCTGACATTAAAAGAAAAGATATAGAATTTGAAATTGGAGAGATGGTCATGCTTAAAGTTGCACCTTGGAAAGGCGTTGTTCGATTTGGTAAACGAGGGAAATTAAATCCAAGGTATATTGGACCATTCAAGATTATTGATCGTGTCGGACCAGTAGCTTATCGACTTGAGTTACCTCAACAACTCGCGGCTGTACATAACACTTTCCACGTCTCGAATTTGAAGAAATGTTTTACTAAAGAAGATCTCACTATTCCGTTAGATGAAATCCAAATCAACGAAAAACTTCAATTCATCGAAGAACCCGTCGAAATAATGGATCGTGAGGTTAAAAGACTTAAGCAAAACAAGATACCAATTGTTAAGGTTTTGATGGAATGATCGTAGAGGACCCGAGTTCACCTGGGAGCGTGAAGATCAGATGAAGAAGAAATACCCGCATCTATTTCCAGAAGTTTCGTCAACACCTTCAACAGCTTAAAATTTCGGGACGAAATTTATTTAACGGGTAGGTACTGTAGTGACCCGAACTTTTCCATGTTTATATATATTAATTGAGATTGATATTTACATGATTAAATGTTTCCAACATGTTAAGCAATCAAACTTGTTAAGACTTGATTAATTGAAATATGTTTCATATAGACAATTGACCACCCAAGTTGACCGGTGATTCACGAACGTTAAAACTTGTAAAAACTATACGATGACATATATATGGTTATATATATAGTTAACATGTTTTTATTATAAATATGTATCTCATTAGGTATTTTAACAATGAGTTATATACATAAAAATGAGACTATTAATTTAAGAAACTCGAAAACGATATATATAACGATTATCGTTATAACAACGTCTTACTAGGTACATATGAATCATATTAAGATATTGATACACTTGGTTAATTATGTTAAATGATAAGTAAATATATTATTAAGTGTATTAACAATGAAATACATATGTAAAAATAAGACTACTAACTTAATGAGTTCGAAACGAGACATATATGTAACGATTATCGTTGTAACGACATTTAACTGTATATACATCATACTGAGATATATTATATATCATAATATCATGATAATATAACAATTTAACATCTCATTTGTTATAATAAACAATGGGTTAACAACATTCAACAAGATCGTTAACCTAAAGGTTTCAAAACAACATTTACATGTAACGACTAACGATGACTTAACGACTCAGTTAAAATGTATATACATGTAGTGTTTTAATATGTATTCATACACTTTTGAAAGACTTCAAGACACTTATCAAAATACTTCTACTTAACAAAAATGCTTACAATTACATCCTCGTTCAGTTTCATCGACAATTCTACTCGTATGCACCCGTATTCGTACTCGTACAATACACAGCTTTTAGATGTATGTACTATTGGTATATACACTCCAATTATCAGCTCTTAGCAGCCCATGTGAGTTACCTAACACATGTGGGAACCATCATTTGGCAACTAGCATGAAATATCTCATAAAATTACAAAAATATGAGTAATCATTCATGACTTATTTACATGAAAACAAAATTACATATCCTTTATATCTAATCCATACACCAACGACCAAAAACACCTACAAACACTTTCATTCTTCAATTTTCTTCATCTAATTGATCTCTCTCAAGTTCTATCTTCAAGTTCTAAGTGTTCTTCATATATTTTACAAGTTCTAGTTACATAAAATCAAGAATACTTTCAAGTTTGCTAGCTCACTTCCAATCTTGTAAGGTGATCATCCAACCTCAAGAAATCTTTGTTTCTTACAGTAGGTTATCATTCTAATACAAGGTAATAATCATATTCAAACTTTGGTTCAATTTCTATAAATATAACAATCTTATTTCAAGTGATGATCTTACTTGAACTTGTTTTCGTGTCATGATTCTGCTTCAAGAACTTCGAGCCATCCAAGGATCCGTTGAAGCTAGATCCATTTTTCTCTTTTCCAGTAGGTTTATCCAAGGAACTTAAGGTAGTAATGATGTTCATAACATCATTCGATTCATACATATAAAGCTATCTTATTCGAAGGTTTAAACTTGTAATCACTAGAACATAGTTTAGTTAATTCTAAACTTGTTCGCAAACAAAAGTTAATCCTTCTAACTTGAATTTTAAAATCAACTAAACACATGTTCTATATCTATATGATATGCTAACTTAATGATTTAAAACCTGGAAACACGAAAAACACCGTAAAACCGGATTTACGCCGTCGTAGTAACACCGCGGGCTGTTTTGGGTTAGTTAATTAAAAACTATGATAAACTTTGATTTAAAAGTTGTTATTCTGAGAAAATTATTTTTATTATGAACATGAAACTATATCCAAAAATTATGTTTAAACTCAAAGTGGAAGTATGTTTTCTAAAATGGTCATCTAGACGTCGTTCTTTCGACTGAAATGACTACCTTTACAAAAACGACTTGTAACTTATTTTTCCGACTATAAACCTATACTTTTCTGTTTAGATTCATAAAATAGAGTTCAATATGAAACCATAGCAATTTGATTCACTCAAAACGGATTTAAAATGAAGAAGTTATGGGTAAAACAAGATTGGATAATTTTTCTCATTTTAGCTACATGAAAATTGGTAACAAATCTATTCCAACCATAACTTAATCAACTTGTATTGTATATTATGTAATCTTGAGATACCATAGACACGTATACAATGTTTCGACCTATCATGTCGACACATCTATATATATTTCGGAACAACCATAGACACTCTATATGTGAATGTTGGAGTTAGCTATACAGGGTTGAGGTTGATTCCAAAATATATATAGTTTGAGTTGTGATCAATACTGAGATACGTATACACTGGGTCGTGGATTGATTCAAGATAATATTTATCGATTTATTTATGTACATCTAACTGTGGACAACTAGTTGTAGGTTACTAACGAGGACAGCTGACTTAATAAACTTAAAACATCAAAATATATTAAAAGTGTTGTAAATATATTTTAAACATACTTTGATATATATGTATATATTGTTATAGGTTCGTGAATCAACCAGTGGCCAAGTCTTACTTCCCGACGAAGTAAAAATTTGTGAAAGTGAGTTATAGTCCCACTTTTAAAATCTAATCTTTTTGGGATGAGAATACATGCAGGTTTTATAAATGATTTACAAAATAGACACAAGTACATGAAACTACATTCTATGGTTGAATTATCGAAATCGAATATACCCCTTTTTATTAAGTCTGGTAATCTAAGAATTAGGGAACAGACACCCTAATTGACGCGAATCCTAAAGATAGATCTATTGGGCCTAACAAACCCCATCCAAAGTACCGGATGCTTTAGTACTTCGAAATTTATATCATATCCGAAGGGTGTCCCGGAATGATGGGGATATTCTTATATATGCATCTTGTTAATGTCGGTTACTAGGTGTTCAACATATGAATGATTTTTATCTCTATGTATGGGATGTGTATTGAAATATGAAATCTTGTGGTCTATTATTATGATTTGATATATATAGGTTAAACCTATAACTCACCAACATTTTTGTTGACGTTTTAAGCATGTTTATTCTCAGGTGATTATTAAGAGCTTCCGCTATTGCATACTAAAATAAGGACAAGATTTGGAGTCCATGTTTGTATGATATTGTGTAAAAACTGCATTCAAGACACTGATTTCGATGTAACATATTTGTATTGTAAACCATTATGTAATGGTCGTGTGTAAACAGGATATTTTAGATTATCATTATTTGATAATCTACGTAAAGCTTTTTAAACCTTTATTTATGAAATAAAGGTTATGGTTTGTTTTAAAAATGAATGCAGTCTTTGAAAAACGTCTCATATAGAGGTCAAAACCTCGCAACGAAATCAATTAATATGGAACGTTTTTAATCAATAAGAACGGGACATTTCAAAATTAACGCGCTCACCGGTCAACCAATTCGCAATACCATTTTCACACTCTTTGCCTGAATATTTCGTCTCGAAGAACGCATTCATAGAATTATTTTGGTGATTCAACCTCTACTCCCGACTACTAATCAAGTAGCATTAGTGGAAGAAGTTAGAGAGCTTCGTGCTAGGCTTGAAGAAATAATGGAGTTTCTGGAAAGTATAGTACGCAATTTGCAAGATAGACTTACGTCTACAGAAACAACACCAGTACCACCAACAACATCCACATCGCAAGCCTCAATACCACAAGCACCATCAACATCAACAGTATCATTACCACCACCAACAACAACATCTGCATCCCACACCTCAACATCATAATCTGTACCTCAAGCATCAACGTCATACGCACCGTAAATACCAAGATGTACCAACAACAACAAACAATAAAGTATTGATTCATGACTTCATCAAGGAAATACTCTGCAGAGAATATGTAGTTTCTAAAAGTTTTAGAGACTATTTATTCTAGTTCTACTTGTAAACCAGATGGGTGAGCAAAATGATGAAATGAAACTCTGACTAGAATGGAGCACGATTTACAAGCTAGACTTGTTTTACCAATCAACAGTACCGTCAGCATCACCAGCACCGTCTGTGCCGTCAAAACCAGCAGCATCTACAACATCACAAGCTCCTTCAGATCCATAATTCCTGCAAACATCATCACTAATCAACAACGCGCATATTGTATCAACGAGTTACGAAGTATTAACTCACTTTCACTGAAGAATTTAAATGTATATCTTACATATATAAAGTTTTTGAAATCACAATAAATCTTTTCGCACTAAGCTATTACGCGTGAATTCTAAAGAGTAGATACTCGGATAATTCATGATACTAATATGCTATGATGTACATCCTTCGTTAATGATTTAACTATCATTAGCTACAATATCCGTTTCAGCTCGGTGAATTCCATTTCATAATAAACCAAGTGTATTATTCAATTACAAGTTTGATTTTATACTTTCATTTTTGATATACTCGAAAATTTCTAGAGAACATCATTCGTACCTTGCGAAGTTCACAAGAATCCCACGAACACCAACATCATTCACCGAGTAAATATCAATAAAAATGAATGATGAAGCATTGATTCATAATTTCATTTACGATGAAGTGATGATCCACGAAAATTAGGAAATTTCTAACGTTTTATTCATTTCTAATTCCATCCAAAAATCAAATGAGTTTAATATAATATTAACTCATTAAATCTACATTACATCTGAAGAAAATATACATACATATATATTTTCATAAAGACTATAATAAAAATCATTTGTACAAAAATGTTATTTGTTAAATTTTTTTAACGGGTAGGTAATACCCGAGAGATATATAAATTCACAAATTACTATGTTACATTTTTTGAATCTGATTTCGCAATCAAAATGAAATGCCCTGTTCATATACATTATAAACAATTCACAATAGTTGATTACATCATGAGGTATTTGACCTCTAAATGATACATTTTACAACCATTGCATTCGTTTTTAAAAGATAAACTTTCATTTCATCGAAAGTTAACAGGCATGTATACCATTTCCTAATATATCAAACTATCAATGACATCTTATCAATGTTGATGAACTTAATGACTCGAATGGAACATCTTTTGAAATATGCCATGAATGACTCCAAGTAATATCTTTAAAATGAGCAAATGCACAGCGGAAGATTTCCTTAATACCTGAGAATAAACATGCTTTAAAGTGTCAACCAAAAGGTTGGTGAGTTCATTAGTTTATCGAAATTAATCATTTCCAATAATATAAGAGACCACAAGATACTCATATTTAGAAAACAATCTGTGCAGGTCTACTCCTGTTGTAAAATCATTCATATGAAGAACACCGAAACCTTTCAAAACAACTCACCAATGGTAGCTAATGCTTGCGTGCAATGAAAAATCATCTCACCGTGGTAGTTAATACAATATAATTTTCAATAACGGGAGCTAATGCGTCGTGCAATGCAAAATCATCTCTCCTTAAATAATTTTACAACGG
Organism: Rutidosis leptorrhynchoides; assembly: GCF_046630445.1. Classification (NCBI taxonomy): domain Eukaryota; kingdom Viridiplantae; phylum Streptophyta; class Magnoliopsida; order Asterales; family Asteraceae; genus Rutidosis; species Rutidosis leptorrhynchoides. Next base: position 340,122,005 of record NC_092336.1, read on the forward strand.
TAGCTAATGTGTGCGTGCAATACAAAAACATCTCACCGAGGGTAGTTAAAACGGTAGCTAATGCGTGCGTGCAATGCAAAATCATCTCACCGTTACTAACTACTAAATCGAATACAATACAATACAATACATCGGTAGCTAATGTGATGCCCCGTCCTAATCCATTCGGACGAAGCCTTCAACAACTGGTATCATCACGATGAACTGACTTCTATATGCCATAAACGACTCCATGTAATATCTTTAACAATGAGCTAATGCACAGCGGAAGATTTCTTTCGTACCTGAGAATAAACATGCTTTAAAGTGTCAACCAAAAGGTTGGTGAGTTCATTAGTTTAACATAAATAATCATTTCATAATTTAATAGACCACAAGAATTTCATTTCCAGTTCTCATAAATATACGTCTCATGCATAGAGACAAAAATATCATTCATATGAATTGAACACCTGGTAACCGACATTCACAATATGCATATAAGAATATCCCCATCATTCCGAGATCCTCCTTCGGACATGATATAAATTTTGAAGTACTAAAGCATCCGGTACTTTGGATGGGGCTTGTTGGGCCCGATAGATCTATCTTTAGAGTTCGCGTCAATTAGGGTGTCTGTTCCCTAATTCTTAGATTACCAGACTTAATAAAAATGGCACATTCGATTTGATAATCCAACCATAGAATGTAGTTTCATTTACTTGTGTCTATTTCGTAAAACAGTTATAAAAGCAGCGCATGTATTCTCAGTCCCAAAAATATATATTGCAAAAGCATTTAAAAAAAAAGAGCAAATGAAACTCACGCATATAAATATTGTAACATAGTTAATAAAGCATTTGCATGTATTCTCAGCCCAAAAAAGTAATGAGTAAAAAGGGTAAATGAAACTCACCATAATGTATTTTGTAGTAAAAATACATATAACGATATTTAACAACTGAACAATGCAGGGTTGGCCTCAGATTCACGAACCTATAGTAATTATATGTATATTAACACATGTAATAAAATTCGAACAAATTTAGGTATTATTATTAATTGTTATTTTAGTAACTTGTACGATTCATTAATAACTAAATTAACTATATTTAGTTTTTATATACAATAAATAGATAATTAATATTTATCACAAACATTTTAATATAGTTATGTTTTATGTAAATAATATATTTTTATATAGAAAATCTTTATTTGATATATTAATAATTAATAATACTAATAATAATAATAATGATAAGAATGATAATATTAGTGTTAGAAATAAAAAAAAAATGATAATAAAAATAATAATGATAAAAATAATGATAATTCTAATAATAATAATAATAATGATAGTTCTAATAATAAAAATGAAAATTTTTATATAAAAATTTAGTTTCAATAATAATACTACATACTTTAAAAATGATAATAATAATAATGATGATAATAAAAATGAGTAATAAGTAAACTACCTCCAAGAAGTAGCCCTTAATAATAATGCCCAAGTCCAGGTTTGAACCCGCGACGTCCCGCTAACCCGTTAAAACCTTAACTATTATCCTTCTTCTTCTTTTTCTAAAAAAAAAAAATGCCCGAGCCCAGGCCCGAACCTATGACCTCTTGGTTAAACCAAACATACCACTAAACCATCGCACTGCTCTATACTTTCTCTTTCGCGTTTAAAATATATAATCCTGAATGAAAGTATTATGACTTCATCTTAATCATAAAATCATAACACCCATTATCATCATTATTTAATAATCGTATAATCGTCATCATCAAAATCAAAATCAAGATCAAAACGTAACCACCATCCAATTACCATCGTAATTATCATGACCATAATCGTATCACGGTTATTATATCATCTCTAAAACATTCTATACGCTTCATCTAATGTCATCACTCATTTCTTGTTCCTAATCAATTCGTGGTTTTTCATCATCTTCACGTATCATCACCATGATCATTCGTCATCTCTTCATCAAACATCATTACGTACAGGGTTTTCATCACCATCATAATTATTACGTATATTATTTTACATATAGAAACATAATACACCATCATCCAATATAGAAACATAATACACCATCATAATTGATTATCATCAAGTGGGGGTTATCTTTATTGCCTTTTGTCGGCCCACAACTAAAGAAGAGAAGAAAAACACACGATAAATAGCAGTTCCAGTCTTAATTATTGTTTTATCAATCTCGGTTATTATGTTCCATAGAATCCTCACTGTATCGTTGTCAAAAGAAACATAAACAAAGATTGTAGTAATAGATATCGTGATAGTGGAAACAGAAAGACAACGCAGCAGCAAGAAACCATTTTAAATGGTGGTTTTTGGTTGTTGAACATTGCAACAGCACGAAGATAAACAGAAGGCTGTGATGTACAGAAAGAAGAGAATAGCAGTCGCAGTAGTAAGCTTGAGTGTTGGTTGAACCGACGTAGTAAATAGATGGTTTATAACGGTGCATCAGGTTGATGTTTACGAAGGAAGCAAGAAAGAAAGAAGAGAGAGAGAAGAGAGAGAGAGAGAGAGAGAGAGAGAGAGAGAGAGAGAGAGAGAGAGAGAGCTAGAGTTGGTGTTCGATTGTGTTTGGAGGATGGGGGTTAAGGGTGATTCTTGGTGGTAGTTCTCGAAGATGATCATAATAGTAGTGGTGATTTGAAGATGAGAAGAGATAGGGTTGGAGGTGTTGAGAGTGATTTGATTGTGATCGACGTTCTTAACGTTTGTTATTGTGGTTCTATGAACTTATAGTCAAAGGTGGTGGTATAAATGGCGATGAAGTGATGGTGCTCTACGGTTGTCTAGCTGGAGTTTTGTAGCAGGTCTCAATGGTGGGAATTCAAATTTGAAGTATTTGAGAAAAATGATAAAGAACAGAGGTCGACTTCTTTCAGCATTCTTTTCTGTTTCAGAAATAATTCGATGTAGACAGATGTAATTGATAATTGATATTGGGAACATGAAGTTGGTTGAATATGATATTACTCTGAAAAAATTTTGTTGGCTTATACTGCCAATTGGTCGACAGAAAATATTCCCAAGGACAACAATCAAAATAAAAATATAAAGGTTGAATGTGATTACTAACAAATTCTTGGGAGTTGTTCAATTGATTATATACTGATTGGTACGAATTTAGAATCACAAAAACAAATCATATACAGTTCGAAAACGATCTATAATTGAATACGTTATATTTGTATGTATATTTATTATATAACTGTTTTCATATATCTGTGTAAAATTTATAATTTTATATATTAATAATTTTAACTATATTATTACTAATAATAATATTACTTAATATTATTAATATTCTTAATAAATGAAATAGTAATAATAAAGGATAAATAATAATATTAATAATTCTAATAATTATATTAATAATAATAGTAATTAATAATTATTAATAATAATACTAATAATCATAAAATTGATTATTTGAATAAGTTCAATAATAATAATCTTAATAAAAATGATTACAATAGTATTATTAGTAATACTAATAATAACACTACTTATAATAATATCAATGTTATTGTTGCTATTACTAATATTAGTAATAATACTTTTACATATTAAATTTTCCATTTCATTTTAGAAATAATAATACATATATTAATATTAACATTATTAATAAGGAGAGTAATGATAATAATATTAACATAATAATTGTATTCAAACTTGTAACTAATTTTAATATGATACAATGTATTACTATATCATATTTACCAACTATATAATATTTTGAAATTCTAATATTTATTAATTACAATATATATATTATTACTTATACTTATGTATATATCTTATTTATGTTTTATATCATATTCACTAGAATAGTAACTTAATTATTACGTATATTATTTTACATATCTGATTTTATTATATTATATTACTTTCAATTGTTATTTATATGTTTATATTTATTTTTGTATATATATAATTATTTTTATTTACAACAATAGTTCGTGAATCGTTGGAATCTGGTCGAGGTTAAATGAATGTATGAACACAGTTTTAAACTTTTTGAGATTCAATTTAACAAACTTTGCTTATCGTGTCGAAATGCTATAAAGATTAAGTTTAAATTTGGTCGGAATTTCTCGGGTCATCACAGTACCTACCCGTTAAAGAAATTTTGTCCCAAAATTTGAGTTAGGTGGTCATGGCTAACAATAAAAATGTTTTCATGATGAATATGAGTTGATAATTTGAGTTTTATCACCATTGAGTAATATGAATAAAAATAATTCGATTATTCGAAGAGTACGAATGATGTTATCACCAATTAGTGAAATAGGAAAGTAAAGATTCATCTTAACTTTTGACAGAGTCAGAGTTGAATTCCGGAATTCAAGGAATTTTAAGAAAATTTTCGAAATCTAAAAGATTCGATTCTTCTGTGAATAAGGGAATTAAGATCTCTATAATTAAATACGGTGATCTGCCTCGATTACTCTGTCTGATATTTCCATTATAAATTTACCTTTTTCGTTCCATTAGTTTCCACCACTTCTATACCTTCTTTCTCAGTTCATATATCCAAAAGATTATAATAATGCTTAATCCGATTCTAATCTTTGTTCTTATTCTGACTATCGCAATGATCGTTCTTCTTTTCCAACTCTCATCGGAAGAATCTGTTTATTTCTTCTATGCTCTAGGGATTATTGTATTTATAATCCTCCCGTGTCTTTATATTGCTATACGCACTGATATCCACAGTTTGTAACTTCGGTGTTGTCATTGGGTTTTATATTTTCTCTTATACTTCGAAGTCCTTGCTTATGTTTTTCTATACTCATTATCATCCCCAGTTAATACTCCCCCTATTTGCTGCGATTTATACTCCAATTTCTATTTCGGAGTTTTGTCCCTTCTTTTCTTCTTCTTGCGATTTGGTATCTCTTGTAATGGTCCAGGATTCGCAGATATAAGTTTCAGAATGAACATCGTTAATGTTCTAAGAAAGAAACGGTATTAGCACAATTTGACTTGTCAAATTACCAGAATTCAAGGAAAGATAGGACTATCAAGAAAAATATATTCTTGATATGTTTATAGATTAGACAGAACGTAAGAGTCATGTAACATGGCACATAATGACGTTATGATCTGTGAATCATCATGTTCCATTTAGAACCTCAGCATGACTTACTGTAATATAATCACGTTGATCAAGTGTCATTATATTATACTAACTCATGCATCAGTTCCCAACATTACTTCAATAACATTCATATTTTAAGCTCGAAAGTTTACAGAATATAGAAACTAACAGTTTCTATATGATGTAACACTGATAGCACTAAGAGATTAATGAATTCAGATAAGAATAGTTATGAAAATATCTTCAGAAATATAGAGGCTACTTATAATGAAAGATACGATGATATCTTGGAATTTCTAATATCGAAGGATGGTGAAGAAAATTTGTCCGCAAGAGTTTGGAGTCAGAAGCAAGGTATTCGTTAAAGATTTCAGCAGACATTGAATCATTTGGATTCTTTGAATTCAAACTTATTCTTTGTGATTTGTCCACGGCTTCCTTCATAGTTTCGCATAATCCGCTTTTTGGTACTAAATTTTCTATTGGGTGTTTCTAATACTCCATTCTTTATCATCGAACTTTCGACGGTTAAGGTCATGTACAGCTTTTGCTGCTGTATTCAGTTTTTTTTTTAGAATTTCAGAATAGAAGATCATAATTCTAAAAGATAGATGTAGAAACGTTGCGAAATTTCAGAATACTGATTGCCGATTTTCGGTAATTGGTATGGCTATTATCGTTACAAGATGCGAATGAGTATATGATAGGGTTTCAATGAGTAGATATAGTGATTTATCAGAGAGATTTAAGCCAAAGAGCAATGAGGTTGTTGGTACATCTGTAGGTAATATGGTGGAATATAAAAGGTTTCTTCGGTAACACTAAAAGAACACACATATATATCAAGGTGATAATAAGGTTGTTTCGAATGAAAAGTCGAAGTTGACTTGTTGGAGTTGTGACAAAATTTGCTACTTTAAAAGGGATCGCAAAGTTATTTTTGGTAGTAACAACGCCAAAGGAGCTAGCCCAGGTACGCATTAAACATTTACTCAGGTTCCGAGTGTTTTCGGTGCATAATTATATGTATCAATGTTTTCTTCCGTAGATGAAGTGCAGTTGGTTCATCCCTTCGATTGAGGTGTTTTCAAGAATCATGAAAGGTTTGAACGTAAATTAGAATTGTCAAGATACAATGGTGTTTAAGATGAAATCAAGTGGCAAACTTGAAGAATTGTTTAGTTTCATATATTATAATCAATATTTTAATTAATTTTAATTGTCTAATGTTATTAGTCCACAGTCGATAGTCCACAGTTGACAGTCCAATAATTCATATATATAGTTTACTATATAATATTCGAATTAATTAATACGTGTCGTGACCCGTATACGTCTCAGACTCGATCACAACTCAAACTATATATATTATTGTAGAATCAACCTCAACCCTGTATAGAGAACTCGATCATTACTACATATAGAGTGTCTATGGTGATTTCAAATAATATATATAGATGCGTCGATATGATATGTCAAAACCTTGTATACGTGTCCCGATATTTAAAGTGCGTAAAATAAATAACAGAAATTAAATAACGATAAATAAAGTGCGTAAAGTAAATAACAGAAATTAAATAACAATAAATAAAATTGCGAGAATTAAATTGCGATAAAATAAATTGCGATAATTAAATTGCGATAAATAAAATGTAATACAGAATTAACAGTTAGCTAGGAACAGTTAGCTAGGATTTTGTTAGCGTGGATTCTTAACAAAATTTCATATTGTTAATTAGTCTGTTTCTAATCAATTTTTATTGTGTCCATTTTTTCTTCATTATGCCACTTGTTGGATTCTGATATGTCAAAATCCTAATATGAAATTGAATTTGAATGAAAATAGTCATTCTTTGGTGAACGGATACGTATATCGATGGATGGAAGTAGGATAGTATATGATTGTTGAAACAGATTCGAAGAACGTACAATGTAACTTATTAATGTGAAATTTAAATATTCCTCGGGTATTACCTACCCGTTAAAATATTTTCACCATTAACAGTTTGTACAAGAGAATTTTTAATTACAATCTTTATGAAAACATATATACATATATATTTTCTTCAGATATATTCATGGATTTAATGAGTTAATATGATATTAAACTCATTTGCTTTTCGGTTGGAACTAGAATAAATAATCTCTAAAACTTTAGAGATTACATATTCGCCATGTCGAACGAAGATAAATGAGGTAGAACGATACGTAGAACGAAGATCATACTCAAAGTACAGATGATGATGTTGAAGCATGGATTGTTGATGGTACTGGTGCTGTTATTGATGGTACTGTTGGTGCCGGTGATGTTGCTGAAGCTGGTACATTTTGCACCATATTCTCCGAATTGATTATTCGAGCGCGAAGTTCGTTGACTTATTACTCCAGGATGATTGTCGATCGGAGCGAGCGGATGAATAAGGTTTAGAATTGTGGATAGAATATAATCTTGTCGAGTTACCTTGGAAATGAGACTGAAAATGGTGTCTCGAACAGGTTCGCCGGTAAACGCTTCAGGTTCATTGTCAAGAGGTGAATTCGGTTGGTGGAAGGGATCACCTTCTTCGCGTCTCCATTGTTTAAGTCGACTACGAACTCATCAAATGAATTGGGGATGACTGATTGATTGATTCATTCTGGTGACACCGCTTTTGGAATTTAGGTGAATATCCCTGTCGGAATAGCTGTCGGAATACTTATCGCAATAGCTATCGAAATCTGTGGGACTCGAACTGGTTGTGGGATTCATATCGTACGATCAGATGAAGGATTTTCGATAAGAAATAGATTATAGGATGTAGATTAGTACCCTGCAATACATAATTTAGATATGCATATATAATACTAAAATCCCATAAGTTACGGAGGAATCTACGGAAGCTGTCAGACAAAGTCTACAGTAACAGATATGCTAAGATATGAATTAGCAGATACGCTAAGATACAAATCTTGTCTATACACTATTCATGCAATCATTGCAGTAAGATGTGTCTAGACTAAGAATGATAAGCAGGTAATTTCCTACGGATGATAAGCAGATGATTCCAACAAAAATGATAAGCACAACTTTTGACATGCAGACACGGTCGAAGTCCAGACTCACTAATGCATCCTAACAACTATCAGTTAGACATACTAATGCAAGACCTGGTTCGTTAAGACCACCGCTCTGATACCAACTGTGATGCCCCGTCCTAATCCATTCGGACGAAGCCTTCAACAACTGGTATCATCACGATGAACTGACTTCTATATGCCATAAACGACTCCATGTAATATCTTTAACAATGAGCTAATGCACAGCGGAAGATTTCTTTCGTACCTGAGAATAAACATGCTTTAAAGTATCAACCAAAAGGTTGGTGAGTTCATTAGTTTAACATAAATAATCATTTCATAATTTAATAGACCACAATAATTTCATTTCCAGTTCTCATAAATATACTTCTCATGCATAGAGACAAAAATATCATTCATATGAATTGAACACCTGGTAACCGACATTCACAATATGCATATAAGAATATCCCCATCATTCCGGGATCCTCCTTCGGACATGATATAAATTTCAAAGTACTAAAGCATCCGGTACTTTGGATAGGGCTTGTTGGGCCCGATAGATCTATCTTTAGAGTTCGCGTCAATTAGGGTGTCTGTTCCCTAATTCTTAGATTACCAGACTTAATAAAAAGGGCATATTCGATTAGATAATCCAACCATAGAATGTAGTTTCATTTACTTGTGTCTATTTCGTAAAACAGTTATAAAAGCAGCGCATGTATTCTCAGTCCCAAAAATATATATTGCAAAAGCATTTAAAAAAAAGAGCAAATGAAACTCACGCATATAAATATTGTAACATAGTTAATAAAGCATTTGCACGTATTCTCAGCCTAAAAACGTAATGAGTAAAAAGGGTAAATGAAACTCACCATAATGTATTTTGTAGTAAAAATACATATAACGATATTTAACAACTGAACAATGCAGGGTTGGCTTCAGATTCACGAACCTATAGTAATTATATGTATATTAACACATGTAATAAAATTTGAACAAATTTAGGTATTATTATTAATTGTTATTTTAGTAACTTGTACGATTCATTAATAACTAAATTAACTATATTTAGTTTTTATATACAATAAATAGATAATTAATATTTATTACAAACATTTTAATATAGTTATGTTTTATGTAAATAATATATTTTTATATAGAAAAACTTTATTTGATATATTAATAATTAATAATACTAATAATAATAATAATGATAAGAATGATAATATTAGTGTTAGAAATAAAAAAAAATGATAATAAAAATAATAATGATAAAAATAATGATAATTCTAATAATAATAATAATGATAGTTCTAATAATAAAAATGAAAATTTTTATATAAAAATTTAGTTTCAATAATAATACTACATACTTTAAAAATGATAATAATAATAATAATGATGATAATAAAAATGAGTAATAAGTAAACTACCTCCAAGAAGTAGCCCTTAAAAATAATGCCCAAGTCCAGGTTTGAACCCGCGACGTCTCGCTAACCCGTTAAAAACTTAACTATTATCCTTCTTCTTCTTTTTCTAAAAAAAAAATGCCCGAGCCCAGGCCCGAACCTAGGACCTCTTGGTTAAACCAAACATACCACTAAACCATCGCACTGCTCTATACTTTCTCTTTCGCGTTTAAAATATATAATCCTGAATGAAAGTATTATGACTTCATCTTAATCATAAAATCATAACACCCATTATCATCATTATTTAATAATCGTATAATCTTCATCATCAAAATCAAAATCAAGATCAAAACGTAACCACCATCCAATTACCATCGTGATTATCATGACCATAATCGTATCACGGTTATTATATCATCTCTAAAACATTCTATACGCTTCATCTAACGTCATCACTCATTTCTTGTTCCTAATCAATTCTTGGTTTTTCATCATCTTCGCGTATCATCACCATGATCATTCGTCATCTCTTCCTCAAACATCATTACGTACAGGGTTTTCATCACTATCCTTATTTACTATCCATCATCATCTAATTTTACACAATTGAAATTTGGGTTTCGGCCCAAATAATATCCGAAACATGGCAGCCCTATTATAAACCATATTCACGGCCCACTAGACAACAACATGATCCAAGTTTAAACACATCACGGTTTCAGGAATCAAACACTACTCAGGCAATGATTTAAAGGTTGGCAGGTGGCTTATTTGAGTATTAGTTGTTGACCATGGTGTGCCACCTTGTCCCACCACAAAGTAGAATTGATCAATTAGTAAAAAAAAAAAAAGTATCGGCCAATATAGAAACATAATACACCATCATAATTGATTATCATCAAGTGGGGGTTATCTTTATTGCCTTTTGTCGGCCCACAACTAAAGAAGAGAAGAAAAACACGCGATAAATAGCAGTGCCAATCTTAATTATTGTTTTATCAATCTCGGTTATTATGTTCCATAGAATCCTCACTGTATCATTGTCAAAAGAAACATAAACAAAGATTGTAGTAATAGATATCGTGATAGTGGAAACAGAAAGACAGCGCAGCAGCAAGAAACCATTTTAAATGGTGGTTTTTGGTCGTTGAACACTGCAACAGCACGAAGAGAAACAGCAGGCTGTGATGTACAGAAAGAAGAGAATAGCAGTCGCAGTAGTAAGCTTGAGTGTTGGTTGAACCGACGTAGTAAACAGATGGTTTATAACGGTGCATCAGGTTGATGTTTACGAAGGTAGCAAGAAAGAAAGAAGAGAGAGAGAAGAGAGGGAGAGAGCTAGAGTTGGTGTTCGATTGTGTTAGGAGGATGGGGGTTAAGGGTGTTTCTTGGTAGTAGTTCTCGAAGATGATCATAATAGTAGTGGTGATTTGAAGATGAGAAGAGATAGGGTTGGAGGTGTTCAGAGTGATTTGATTGTGATCGACGTTCTTGACGTTTGTTATTCTTTATAATTGAATACGTTATATTTGTATGTATTATTATTGTGGTTCTATGAACTTATAGTCAAAGGTGGTGGTTTAAAAGGCGATGAAGTGATGGTGCTCTACGGTTGTCTAGTTGGAGTTTTGCAGCAGGTCTCAATGGTGGGAATTCAAATTTGAAGTATTTGAGAAAAATGATAAAGAACAGAGGTCGACTTCTTTCAGCATTCTTTTCTGTTTCAGAAATAATTCGATGTAGACAGATGTAATTGATAAATGATATTGGGAACATGAAGTTGGTTGAATATGATATTACTCTGAAAAAATTTTGTTGACTTATACTGCCAATTGGTCGACAGAAAATATTCCCAAGGACAACAATCAAAATAAAAATATAAAGGTTGAATGTGATTGCTAACAAATTCTTGGGAGTTGTTCAATTGATTATATACTGATTGGTACGAATTTAGAATCACAAAAACAAATCATATACAGTTCGAAAACGATCTATAATTGAATACGTTATATTTGTATGTATATTTATTATATAACTGTTTTCATATATCTGTGTAAAATTTATAATTTTATATATTAATAATTTTAACTATATTATTACTAATAATAATATTATTAATATTCTTAATAAATGAAATAGTAATAATAAAGGATAAATAATAATATTAATAATTCTAATAATTATATTAATAATAATAGTAATTAATAATTATTAATAATAATACTAATAATCATAAAATTGATTATTTGAATAAGTTCAATAATAATAATCTTAATAAAAATGATTACAATAGTATTATTAGTAATACTAATAATAAAACTACTTATAATAATATCAATGTTATTGTTGCTATTACTAATATTAGTAATAATACTTTTACATATTAAATTTTCCATTTCATTTTAGAAATAATAATACATATATTAATATTAACATTATTAATAAGGAGAGTAATGATAATAATATTAACATAATAATTATATTCAAACTTGTAACTAATTTTAATATGATACAGTGTATTACTATATCATATTTACCAACTATATAATATTTTGAAATTCTAATATTTATTAATTACAATATATATATATTATTACTTATGTATATATCTTATTTATGTTTTATATCATATTCACTAGAATAGTAACTTAATTATTACGTATATTATTTTACATATTTGATTTTATTATATTATATTACTTTCAATTATTATTTATATGTTTATATTTATTTTTGTATATATATAATTATTTTTATTTACAACAATAGTTCGTGAATCGTTGGAATCTGGTCGAGATTAAATGAATGTATGAACACAGTTTTAAACTTTTTGAGATTCAATTTAACAAACTTTGCTTATCGTGTCAAAATGCTATAAAGATTAAGTTTAAATTTGGTCGGAATTTCCCGGGTCATCACAGCTAATGCGTGCGTGCAATGCAAAACCATCTTACCGATTGTAGCTAAAACGGTAGATAATGCGTAGTGCATGCAAAATCATCTCTCCGTTACTAACTAATAAATTGAACCATTTTGGTAGCTAATGCGTGCGTGCAATGCAAAATCATCTCACCGAAGGTCGATAATACAATCTTATAGAAATCGAACCTCTGAATCCAAATAATTCTATCATAGAATGTAGTTTTGAATACTTGTGTCTATTTCACCAATCATTTATAAAAATAGTTCATGTATTCTCAGTTCAAAAATATATCTCAAAAGCATTTAATAAAACAGTTATAAAAACAGCGCATGTATTCTCAGTCCCAAAAATGTAAAGAGTAAAAGGGAGGAATTGAACTCACAATATTGTATTTCGTAGTAATTAAGCATATGATAGCATTGAATAAATGCAAGGTTGACCTCGGATTCACGAACCTATATTAAGTATATATATATTCATATGTTGGTCAATATTTGCCTAACAATTTAGGTCAAGTCATAGTGTACCACAATCTTAATGCTCGAGACTAATATGCAAAAGTCAACAAAAGTCAACTTGGCCCAAAATGACTTCCAAAATCTATACATGATTATTATATAGTTTAAATATAGTCGTTTTATTTAATTAAATATTTTTAACATATTTTATTAGAGTAAATAATATAATTCATTTGTTAATAAATAAAATTTTATATTAAAATTTATATAATAAAAATATACTTTTATATATCTTAAGTAATAAAAATTATAAAATTCATTTAATATCATAAAAATAATATGATAGGTATTATTAATGTAATTATATTACACGTAGTAAAATATATTTGTATCACATATTTATTTGATAAAATAATATTGATAATAACAATAGTAAGTAAAAGTTATATTATTTTGTAATAATAATTATTATCATTCTACTAATAACAATATTTATAATTACTAAAAATGATATTATGATAAAATGATAAATTTTTATTAATAATACTAAAATGATAATAATAATAATGATATTTTATTTTAACAATGATATTCCTATAAATAATAATTTTTGTAAAAATGATAGTTTTAATATTAATAATACTTTTAATAAATATAATGATAAAAATAATTAAAATGATATTTTTATCTAATCAATACCTTTCAATATTTTAATTTCATCATGATACTTATACTCATTATTTCATAATCAATTTGTTAATAGCTTTTAGCCGTGTTTTATATCGCATTCATAATAAGGATAATAATCGCAATCATAAAAATTAGATAATAATAATAATATTAGTTTTAAAGATAATGATACTAATAAGTATTATAGTAACATTAATAATAGTAATAATAATAATAATACTAGTAATTATGATAATAATGATGATAATATTAATAATAATTTTTGATGATAGTAACAATAATAATAATAATAATAATAATAATAATAACGATTTTTAAATAATGATACATATATTAATAATGATAATATTAGTAGTAGTAATAATAATAATAATAATAATAATAATAATAATAATAATAATAATAATAATAATAATAATAATAATAATAATAATAATTAGATAATAATAATAACGGCGATAATAACGACGATAGTAATAATAATCATTTTAACAATAATACAAAAATTCAGTTGACTATAACTTCTAATCTGTTCATCGAAACCATTCGAGTTCTAAATGAAAAGTTCTTAATTTTTCGCTAGCTTTTCAACGACATACATATCATATACCCTATCTCAATAGTATATGTATTTAATTCAGGATTCTACCTAAACTATCTAACGACAATATTAAACGTACAAGCATGCATAATCCTAAATATTCGAGCACTAGTCAGGGATACAATAATAATAAATAAAAGTTAAGTTATGAGTGCTCAAGTATCAATATTGAGATTCAATATTGCAGGAAAGTACGTAGACGCAACGGAGATGAAAAATACTAGATTGACCTTACGAGCATACCCTCGAACATTAACCATCACCTCCATAGCTATAACCTATAATATCCTTAGCCCTATCCTACTCAAAAACCAGTTTTGAAAACTCGTTTTAGATCACTCGAGCAGCACTCCGTCGTGGTATTTATATGTATAATACTAATAATAATACTCCTAACCATAAAATTAATATTAATAATATTAATCTTAATAATAATAATAATAATAATAATAATTATTATTATTATTATTATTATTATTATTATTATTATGATTTATTTATATATATATATAAATATATATATATATATATATATATATATATATATATATATATATATATATATATATATATATACATATATTGAGAGGAGTACGAGAGATAGATGAAGGAAAAATGAATCACAACTGGAAAAACGTCGTGCTTTATACATATCTTGGCCAACCACACCCCATGCGATCGTATGGGGTTTGTGGATGTTACTCATGCGATCGATGAACACGTATAACAGCTGGTATCCATTTAAACTCTTGGCGACACTTGTTTAATTATATTATATATAATATATTTAATTTATATAATTAATTATATATTATGTTAAATTCACGTGCATAGTTAATTTGTAAAAATAGTTCCAATGACTCGTACGTTGTCACTCGACTTATGTCTTGCTTCCGAATTCCCGAACGCATTTTCGTATATTTAGAAAACTGATACATTAAATTTCGCGACGTGTACCTTTATCAAAATTTAGACTTAATCATCGATAAATTGTTTTATGAAAAATGTAACTTATATAATTGAGTGTTGTGGTCATTTGCTTTTATAAATCAATGACTCATTGTTTAACAAAATATATTATTTTAAATTAAACGTTTTATGATATCCCTTTGTAAAAATATATATATTCATTTGGAAATATAAATATATATCAGAAATATCTATATAATATTTGGTTTTTCAAAACTAATTATATTTCAAAGTTCCTTTTAAAATCGTTTACAAAATATTATAATACGTAATGTTTATTCTTTAAAACTCAATTTGATGTTATTCATTTATGCGCCAACATTTATTAAAAATATATCTAAATATTAATCGAGTCAAATAACCAATGTTATTATCGTTTACTTAATTAATTTAAAATCATATATATCTAATATACATTAATACGTTTTAATATACGTTGCAAGTTATGCACATATCTAACAACTCATATTCCAACATACATTATTTTAACAAAGACACTAATAGTCTAGTTCAGTTATATCGAAAAATGTTTTCGTACATTTGAAATTAAGTCAATTGATTCTTATTTAATTTAATCTTCCACTAACTTTTGTCTAATCCTTGTTAATGACACTTTTGTTCTTATTTATAAACTTTACTAATTATTCCGAATACCGTTAAAAGGAACAGATTTCCTTAATCAAAGTGGACCTCTCAACAGAGACTTGTAATCATACAATGTATCTGATAAATTAGTCATTTGATATTATCTTCTAATTCTATCGATAACTATATTGAAACAAATACGTTCATGTAAAGTATTATACGTCTAATACTTTGTTAACGTTTTCAAGTTATAATATATATATATATATATATATATATATATATATATATATATATATATATATATATATATATAATCATATTTATTTATATAATGATTCATGAATCATCAAAATTTGGTCGAGGTTAAATGAATAAATGAACATAGTTTAAAATTCTTGAGATTCAACTTGACAAACTTTTCTTATCGTGTCAGAATAATATAAAGATAAAGTTTAAATTTGGTAGGAAATTTTTGGGTCGTCACACATAAACTATACTCACCACTTTCACAACAATGTACATCCTTTCATAGAAATCAAAACAACGTTTCTCATCCAAATTTGATTACATATTCTGATTTTGACAAATCAAAATCCAAGTCAAAATTTAACAGAAGACATCACTCTTAGATCCCTACATCTTTCAAAGCTATACTTTGACTTCAAAACTGTGCTAGGACATCATTTCTATTCATAAAACCCAGAAAAGTATTTGTATCATTCAAAATCCTAGAACATCATATGAATATTAACGATTACAATCTATGTTCAAATCCCTCGAAATTCCTGAAGACACTTCAAATAATGAACAATCGAGATGATGATCCAACCACATGTTACCCGTAGTCTTGTACCTGAAAAACCTCGAAACTAAAGTCATAGTTTAACACGTATCCATGTCAGACCCTTTGGCAATTACTAGCTAAAATAACTTCTCAATCCCTTCTAAAAATAGATAGTTTTGTCACAGCTCCAGCAAACCAACTTCAATTGTTCAT
Source organism: Rutidosis leptorrhynchoides (assembly GCF_046630445.1). Classification (NCBI taxonomy): domain Eukaryota; kingdom Viridiplantae; phylum Streptophyta; class Magnoliopsida; order Asterales; family Asteraceae; genus Rutidosis; species Rutidosis leptorrhynchoides. Next base: position 340,138,829 of record NC_092336.1, read on the forward strand.
TCGAGTAAGTCTTATTATAACGATTATCCTTTTCATCATCGCTACTAGGGAACCATTTATATCTCGCCACATTAGCAGTAAACTTACCAACAACTTCATTGATCTTTAAGACTCTCTGAAAAATCACTATAATTATTCATTGAAACCCTATCATGTACTCATCTGCATCTTGTAAATTGTCATACCAACTACCGATAATTAGCAACCAGTCTTTCGTATTTTGCAACGATTCTACGTCAACAGTTATATACATACATATAACGTCTCCCTCTAAGACTAACATACTTCGAACGTGAAGTTTCTGAAAAACACCCTAAACTACGAACTAGTTCTCGAAATTTTGGAAAAATGCTGATGAAGCAGCAAAAACTATAAACGACCTTAACAGTCAAAAGTTTGATGATAAAGAATAGTGTGTTGGCAAAGCTCAGAAAAAGAGAAGGTTTGGAATTGGAAAATGGATTGAGCAAACCATGAAAGAGGATGCGGACAAATCAAAGACGAAATCTACCTTCAAAGAATCCAAATGATTCAGTGTCTGCTGAAGTCATTAACGAATACCTTGCTCCTGACTCTAAACCCTTGCGGACGATATTCTTCATCATCCTCTGATATTAGATATTCTAAGATATTATCATATCTTTCATTATAAATATCTTAAATATTTCTGAAGATATTTTCATAACTCTTCTTATCTGAAAACAATTACCTCTTCGAGATATCTGTGTTACATCATAAAAGAAACTATTTTAGTTTCTAAGTTCTGAAACCTTCGAGTTTAAAATATGAATGTTATTGAAATAGTGTTGGGAACTGAAGCATGAGTTAGTATAATATAATGACACTTGATCAACATGATTATATTACAGTAAGTCATGCTGAGTTTTTAAATGGAACGTAATGATTCACAGATTATAACATCATCATGTGCCATGTTACACGACTCTTGTATTCTTCTTAAACTCTAAACATATCAAGAAAATATTTTCTTTATGACTCGGTCTTTTCTGAGGTATTCTGGTAATTTGACAAATCAAGATCGTGCCATTGCAATTTCCTTCTTAGAACATTTCAAAACCTATACCTACGAATTATGGACCATTATTCGCTTGACTTGAAGTCTGGAAGAGGAGGCAAAAGTATGGAACTCTTGAATATAAAAGAAAATATAAAGCTCGACAATAATACATAAATTACAAACCGAGCATATCAATACGTATTGCCACGTAAAGGCACGGGAGAATTAAAAACACTATAACCCCAAGGTAAGAGTAAAAGTAAATAAAATCCTCCGGTGGTAGATGAAAGAGAAGAATGACAGATATGAAAGTTAGGAGTATATCAAGGATCAGAACGGGATGGAGCATATTGACGAATGCTTTAAAGTATGAAATGAGGGAGAAAGAATAGAAGGTGTGAGTTGTAAGGAAACGAAGGGGGTGGATTTATAGTGAAATATCCAACAGAGCAATCAAAACAGATTATTGCATTTAACCAAAGAAGATCCAATTTCCTTAATTACTGATGAGCAAATCTTATTACGAAGATTTTCTCTAAATTCTTTGATTTCTGAAAACCAACCGTGACTGCGTCACCGGTTAAAATTAACCTACATTTAATTATTTCACTCTTTTGTGATAACTTCACTCATACTTTTCACATAAACGGATTGTTTATTCCATATTACTCAATGATGATAAAAATTCTATTTATCAACTCATATTTGTCATGAAAACATTCTTATTGTTACCCATGACGACCTCGATCAAATTTCAGGGACGAAATTTCTTTAACGGGTAGGTACTGTGACAACCCGGAAATTTCCGACCAAATTTAAACTTCAATCTTTATATTATTCCGACACGATAAGCAAAGTTTGTTAAGTTGAATCTCAAAGATTTTAAAACTGTGTTCATACATTCATTTAACCTCGACCAAATTTTGACGATTCACGAACCATTATATAAATAAATATAATTATATATATATATATATATATATATATATATATATATATATATATATATATATATATATATATATATATATATATATATATATATATATATATATTATAACTTGAAAAGGTTAACAAAGTATTAGGCATAATACTTTACATGAACGAATTTGGTTCAATATGTTTATCGATGGAATTAGAAGATAATATCAAATGATTAACTTATCAGATACATTGTATGATTACGAGTCTCTGTTGAGAGGCCCACTTAGATTTAGAAAACCTTTCTTTTTAATGGTATTCGGAAATTTAGATAAGTGAATTACATGTTAGAACAAAAGTGTTATTATTGAGGATTAGACAAAGGTTAGTGGAGATTCTCGTTTTATTTTCAAAAGCGTGCTTTACATTGATTGCTTCGTGTCCCTTGGTTAATTAATTATTTAGTTTTCATTAATTGAAACAATAACTTCTATTATTTAAACGAGTTTAAATTTTATAAAACTGACTTTAAAATATAACTAGTTTTGAAGAACTAAATATTTCATTAAATAAATATTTCAAAGATATATAAATTATATTCTAAATAAAGATATATATATATATATATACATACATTTTTTATGTAATATTAATATAATTATAAAATGTTTTGATTTGAGAAATATTTTAAATATAATACGAATTATATTTAAATAAATAACGAGACTTTGATTTATAGAAGCAAATGACCAAAACACTTAAATGTATGAGTTACACTTCGCATAATATTGTTTATCAATTATTTTAGTCTATATTTTGACAAGGGTATGAATCACGTGTTAGTTTTCTAAGTGTACGAATGTGCGTTCGAAAAACCAGAACAAAGACATAGGTCGAGAGTAAACGTACGAGTCATTGGAACTAATTTTACAAGTTTACTATGCACGTAAATATAATATATTATATAATTAAATATATAGATTAAATAATTATTTATAATTAATAATAATTAAATGAGTGTCGGCAAAAAACTTGATGGATACTAGCTGTCAAATGGTTTCATGCGATCGCATGAAGTGTTACCACAAACCCCATGCGATCGCATGGGGTGTGGTTGTCCAAAATATGTATAAAGCTCGCGTTTTGATTCAGCCGAATTCATTCAATTTTTTTCTTAATCTCTTGCACTCTCTTTACTTCTATATTCATATTTACTAATATTATTATTATTATTATTATTAAGATTAATATTATTATTAATATTATTAGTAGTATTATTATTATTTATACATAAAATACTACGACGAGGTCCTAAGCAAATTATTTCAAGACGGGTTTTTCGAGTGGGATAGGTTTAAGAAAATTATGGGTTATAGCTATGGAGGAGATGAGTATGGTTCGGGGGTATAGCTCGTGATTCAATCTAGTGTTTATCATCTCCGTTGCGTCTACGTACTTTCCTGCAACATTGAATCTCAATATTGATATGTGAGCACTCATAACTTAACTTTATTATATTATTAGTATATCCCTGACTAGTGCTCGAGTATATATGTGTATGTATGCTTGTATGTTTAATTTCGTCGTTAGATAACTTATGATAAATTATGAATTTAATACATATGCGATTGAGAAAAGGTATATGATATGCATGTCGTTGGAAAGCTGGCAAAAACTATAAACTTTTCATTTAGATATCGCATGGTTTTGATGGACGGATTAAAAGATATCGTTAATTGAACTATCTATAATTTTAAAGTATTATCGTTATCGTTATCGTTATCGGTATCGTTATCTTTATCGTCGTTATTATCGTTATTATTATTATTATTATTTAATAATCAATAATAATAATAATAATAATAATAATATTATTATTATTATTATTATTATTATTATTATTATTATTATTATTATTATTATGATTATTATTATTATTACCATTATTAAAATAATTAATATTTTTATCAAAACTATCAATTTATTATTTTTATCGTCATTATTATTATTAAAAGTATCACTAATATTAAAACCATCATTTTTATTAAAATTATCATATCATTGTTATTATAAAATATCATTATTACTATCATTTTAGTATTATTATTATTATTTAAAATTAACATTTTGAATAGAAATATTATTTTTATATAAAATATTATTATTACAGTTAATATTAAAAAGTATTGCTATTATTAAGATTGTCATTATTAGAATTATCATTTTTTTATAATCATTAGTAAATGTAAATATTTTTATTTTTATTAGTAGAATAATAATAATTATTATTATAAAATAATACAACTTTCACTTATTATTGTTATTATCGATATTATTTTATCAAATCAATATGTGATACAAAGATATTTTACTACATGTAATATAATTACATTAATAATACCTATCATTATATTTTTATGATATTAAATTAACTTTATGAATTTTATTACTTAAAATATATAAAAGTATATTTTTATTATATAAATTTTAATGTAAAATTTTATTTATTAATAAATGAATTATATTATTACTCTAATAAAATCTGTTAAATATATTAAATATATAAAATGACTATATTTAAGTTATATAATAATCATGTATAGATTTCGAAAGTCATTTTGGGTCAAGTTGACTTTTGTTGACTTTTATATATTAGTCTCGAGCATTAGGATTGTGATACACTACGATTTAACCTAAATTGTTACACTGATATTGACCGACATATAAGTATATATAATTAATTTAGGTTCGTGAATCCGAGCCCAACCTTGCACTTGTTCAATGCCATCATATGCTTAATTACTACGAAAAACAGTATTGTGAGTTTCATTACTCTCTTTTTAAATGCTTTTGCAATATATATTTTTGGGAATGATAATACATGCGCTTTTATAAATGTTTGACGAAATAGACACAAGTAATTGAAACTACATTATATGGTTGAATGATCGAAATAGAATATGCCCCTTTTAGTCTGGTAATCTAAGAATTAGGGAACTGTCCCCTAATTGACGCAAATCCTAAAGATAGATCTATCGAGCCCAACAAGCCCCATCCATGGTTGCGGATGCTTTAGTACTTCGAAATTTATCATGTCCGAAGGATGTCCCGAAATGATGGGGATATTCTATATGCATCTTGTGAATATCGATTACCAGGTGTTCAATCCATATGAATGATTTTTATCTCTATGTATGGGATGTATATTTATGAGAAATGGAAATGAAAATCTTGTGGTCTATTAAAATTATGGAAATGATTGATTACGATAAACTAATAAACTCTCCAACCTTTTGGTTGACACTTTTAAGCATGTTTATTCTCAGGATTGAAAGAAATCTTCCGCTGTGCATTTGCTCATTTTAAAGATATTACTTGGAGTCATTCATGGCATATATCAAAAGACGTTGCATTCATGTCGTTGAGTTCAATAAAGATTATGATTAAGTAAATGAAAGATTAGATCATTTATAGTTGGATATTATGAAATGGTATGCATGCCTGTCAACTTTCGATGAAATGAAAGTTTATCTTTTAAAACGAATGCAATGTTTGTAAAATGTATCATATAGAGGTCAAATACCTCGAAATGTAATCATATGTTATTGTATTCGTCCTTATGGATTTGGATGGGTCGTCTCAATAATTGAAAGAGATTTGAGGAAAGATTACTTCCCTACGGTTAGGTTACTCTCCTAGTGTTGTGCTTTCTACGGTCAGGGTCTCCTAATGCTGGAAAGGACCAGTCTCTTCGATAAAATTTTGCATGAAGAACAAAAAGAGAAAGGCAGCATTTCCACAATATATATCTTTTCATACAATGCATTTAAATAAACCTAAAATTAAATAAAGTAAAGTAGTCTACGGAATACTATCCTGGCCAATGTGTTGTGCGGTGTCTGTGAAGTATCCAAAGAGATCATCATCTTCCTCAAGGGACAAAAAATACTCTAGTGGTTGCCCTACATTTAGTTCGGGGCTCAGAAGCGTGTCTAGACAAAGGTCCGATGGCAACTCCAGATGTGATAAGCTCAGAAATGGCTCTTCCTTGGGAATGTTCCCGGTAATCTCAAAAACCTAAGCCATAGGCGGCTCTACTGAGATGGGTACTGTCACTAAGTGGCAGCCCTCTGGTAGCTCATGAACAGGGACCGTCTCCATAGCTGGGGGAGGTGAAATGGCTAGCACAGGCGGCGTAATTGGAGCAGCTTGAGTCAGAACGGTGGCTGAGGCGACTGAACGGACCGAGACTGGAGTGGAGTGCCAGGGGTATCTTTGTGATGACCCGGAAATTTCCGATCAAATTTAAACTTTAATCTTTATATGTTTCTGACACGATAAGCGAAATCTATAATGTTGAGTCTCAAAATTTTTGAACTGTTTTAATATAATCATTTGACCTTTGACCATTTCTGATGATTCACGAGCAATTGTGTAAATACATATAATTATAAATGTAAATATAAATATAAATATAAAGAGTATATCTAATATTTGAGTAATCAAATGCACAATAAACAATTGGAATTAAATATGTAAAATAACAAATAGAATAAATAAGTTACTATTAAAATATATATATTTATATATATGAACTCTAAACATAAATAATATCATTATTATTACTTTTATTAATATCTCGAAATTTTTATAGTTATTATTAGTATGAGCATTTTATATTAGTAATAACATTATAAATATTAAAGTTTATGAATTATATATAAACAGATTTATATAAATACTAATAAATATATATATATATATATAAATTTCAGATTTATATATATATATATATATATATATATATATTATATACAAAAATAGATATATATATATATATAGGTATATACGTATAAATACTTAATTAAATATAAGGAAATATTTATTCTATTTCCAATCATTGTCCATCTATAGAAGATTGATTCACTAAATCAAAATCGTACAAATCAGAGTTGAATTATATGAACAAAGTATCTGATCTGTTAACTATCATTTTCTGATTTTATTTTAATTTGTATTCTAGTTCTTGGATAGAACATTCAGTCGACTAGAATTTTTCTTTATGGATAAAAACAACTCAATCAACCCTACACTCTTTGGAGTTTTACTACTTTCTGTTTCCTGTCTAAATCACACACAAATCTCTACTATATAATTTGAGATATATTATTATACATGTACTAATGCAGAAGAAAAACAAACTAACATATATGCACACTCTCATATACATCCATCGATCAATCTATATCATATATCTCTATTACTATTAGTCCTAAGACTTTCACTCCATAAGTCATTGATCATCATCATTAACTTCTAACTTGATCATCTTCTTCATTAAACTTATTTCTTTCTCCTTCTCTTCTCTGCTATTAAATGAGACCACTCATCACCACCACCTTTGATGATTACCAAAAGCTCGAAACCCATTAAACCATCGATACGTTTGATCACCACCTTCACCACTACTACAACATTAAACACCACCATCATTCTGTTTTGTTTTCGGTTCAAGAACACCGCCACCACCTACAACACCTTTCGTCAACCACCTTCTACCACCCTAACAACCATAGACCACCATAACTCATCACCGCTCTCTCTTTCCTCTCTCTCTCTATATATATATATATATTTTTTTTTTCTTTTTCTTTCGGTTGTTGAGTTCACGACACCAAAACCCAATTATTTCTATTGTTATTTTCTACAGCCCATATGCCCGGTTACCAACCCAAACGAAACCACTTGTATCTGTTTCAATCGAATCTCAACAGCTTTAAATTCTTGTTTCAAGATTTCGATATCATCGAGCACACCCTACTCCATCTCCACACCCACTTGCCAACTTGGTTATAGAATTGTTAATATATACGTTTTATTAAATACTCAAGTGGGACAAATGGGAATTCTTGGCCAACATGTAGGGACGACTCATATTTTGCTTTAGAATAATTAGGATGATAATGATAAGAGTGATGTGTTATTGTTTTTGGTAACTCCTTTTTACATATGGCCGACCAGGGATCCTAATATCGATTGATTCAATATTTTTTTTTAACAAAAGTCCCTCCAACATTCATTGATTTATTTTAAACACACGAAGTCTGCAACATTTTCTTTTTTTTTTTCCTTTCGAAGCAGAAACAGGCCGAAGGCCATCGGTTTAGGAATTGGGCCATGTAATTGGTTACCTAGTGGACATAAACTTTTGTTGGGCCGAAGAAGAGATGAGGTGGGCCGGATGTTGAATAATTAATAAGAGTGATCGAGCTGTTTAAGATATAGATTATTAAGCCGAGATATAGGTTAATAAAACGCGAGTAATAGCCATGATAATCATGATGATAGTGTTGAGTTATGATGATTAAGAAGATGAAGATGATTAATTGATTCAATAATGAAGATGCTAAGTGTTGTAGATGAAAAACAGAAACGAAAAAGGTTAAATAAATTTATTTCGATGTTATAAATCAGAAAAGTGATGGACAGTGGGATGGTAGAGGTTGTTTGGTTTAATCGAGAGGTTGCGGGTTCGAGCCCGGCTCGGAGCTTTTTTTTTTTAAGAAAACATTTGGAGGTAGTTTCCTAAACCAAAATTGATTATTATTATTATTATTATTAGTATAGTATTGTTATTATGATTATTATTATTATTATTGTTATTATTACACTTATCATTATTGATTTTTATTAGAATTATTATTTTTATTAGGTATTATGAATATTAGTTATTAATATTATTAATACTAATATAAGTATTATGATAAAATTTTTATGTATGAATATTATTATTATTATCACTAATAGTTGTATTATTATTACTATCATGATTAGGATTATTATTATTATTATTATTATTATTATTATTATTATTATTATTATTATTATGATTATTATTATTATTATTATTATTATTATTATTATTATTATTATTATTATTTTTATTATTATTATTATTATTATTATTATTATTATTATTATTATTATTATTATTATTATTATCTTCACAATTATAATTAAAATTAACAAAATTTTCATTTTCTTAAGATTTAACATTATTAGTAAAGTTTTTATTTTTATTAACATTATTATTATTACTATCATTATTATTATTATTATTATTATTATTATTATTATTATTATTATTATTATTATTATTATTATTATTATTATTATTATTATTAATATTATTATTATTATTATTATTATTATTATTATTATTATTATTATTATTATTATTATTATTATTATTATTATTATTATTATTATTATTAAACTAGTACTACTACAATTGATAATTTTACAAAACAAACGATATATAAATATATAAATATAGATATATTTACTAAATAAAGTATACTAATACAACATAAAATTTCGTTTTAACTAGTATGAATATTATTATTATTATCACTAATAGTTGTATTATTATTACTATCATGATTAGGATTATTATTATTATTATTATTATTATTATTATTATTATTATTATTATTATTATTATTATTATTATTATTATTATTATTATTATTATTATGATAAAATTTTCATGTATGAATATTATTATTATTATCACTAATAGTTGTATTATTATTACTATCATGATTAGGATTATTATTATTATTATTATTATTATTATTATTATTATGATAAAATTTTCATGTATGAATATTATTATTATTATCACTAATAGTTGTATTATTATTACTATCATGATTAGGATTATTATTATTATTATTATTATTATTATTATTATTATTATTATTATTATTATTATTATTATTATTATTATTATTATTATTATTATTATTATTATTATTATTTTTATTTTTATTATTATTATTATTATTATTATTATCTTCACAATTATAATTAAAATTAACAAAATTTTCATTTTCTTAAGATTTAAAATTATTAGTAAAGTTGTTATTTTTATTAACATTATTATTATTACTATCATTATTATTATTATTATAATTATTATTATTATTATTATTATTATTATTATTATTATTATTATTATTAAACTAGTACTACTACAATTGATAATTTTATAAAACAAACGATATATAAATATATAAATACAGATATATTTACTAAATAAAGTATACTAATACTACATAAAATTTCGTTTTAACTAGTAACATTAATTAAATATCAAATAAGTATCATAATGTAATGTAAGTATTAATAAATGTATATATATAAGAACATTAATCTTAATATATAAAATAATAGATATACACTTGTTTGATTACGATTATTTGTTTTAATATAAATACAAATGATATAGGTTCGTGAATCTGAGGTCAAACCCTGCATTGTTCAATATCGTCATATGTATTTTTACTACAAAATACAATACGGTGAGTTCATTTAATTCCCTTTTACTCTTTACATTTTTAGGACTGAGAATACATGCGCTATTTTTACAACTGCTTTATTAAATACTTTTGAAATGTATTTAGAACTGAGAATACATGAAATGCTTTTATAACTGTTTTACGAAATAGACACAAGTACTCGAAAATTATATTCTATGGTTGGATTATCGAATCGAATATGCCCCTATATAGTCTGGTAATCTAAGAATTAGGGAACAGACACCCTAATTGACGCGAATCCTAAAGATAGATCTATCGGGCCCAACAAGCCCCATCCAAAGTACCGGATGCTTTAGTACTTCGAAATTTATATCATGTCCGAAGGAGGATCCCGGAATGATGGGGATATTCTTATATGCATATTGTTTATTCTCAGGTACGAAAGAAATCTTCCGCTGTGCATTTGCTCATATTAGAGATATTACTTGGAGTCATTCATGACATATTTCAAAAGATGTTGCATTCGAGTCGTTGAGTTCATCAAGATTATTATTAAGTCAATTATATTTGGATATATTATGAAATGCTTTACATGCCTGTCAACTGTTGAGGTAACGAAAGTTTGTCTTTTAAAAACGAATGCAATGTTTGTTAAATTTATCATATAGAGGTCAATTACCTCTCGATGTAATCAACTGTTGTGAATCATTTGTAATCGATATGGACTTCGTCTGGATGGATTAGGACGGGTCTCTACAGTTGGTATCAGAGCGGTGGTCTTAGCGAACCAGGTCTTGCATTAGCGTGCCTAACTGATAGTCGTTAGGATGCATTAGTGAGTCTGGACTTTGACCGTGCCTGCATGTCAAAAGTTTTGCTTATCATTTTTATCGGAAAACATCTGCTTATCATCCTTAGGAAATTACCTACTCATTATTCTTAGTCTAGACACATTTTACTGCATTGACTGCATGAATAGTGTATAGACAAAATTCATATCTTAGCGTATCTGACAATTCATATCTTAGTGTATCTGTTACTGTAGACCTTGCCTGATATCTCGTAAATTTCTCCTTAATTTAAGAGATCCTGGTACTATATATATCTATGCAAATTATGCATTGAGAATACCATCTAACTATCAATTGATGCCACTAAAATCTTCATACCAAAAATCTTTCCTGAGATCGTTTTAGATGGCCTCTACGAATCGACCAAGTTCCTCTGACTCCGAAGACAGCGTGACAGGATCACACCAACCAATCAACTACCGTGATTACTGGAGAAAATGGGGATGGGTTCGCGACATACTCACCCTATGGAGAAAGGAAGAAGGTACTCCATATCATGAATCAAATCTACCACCTAACCTTGGAGTACTTGACCCGCTCACCGGCGAACCCGTTCGCAATACCGTTTATACCCTATTTGCAAGAATTTTTCGTCTTGAAACTACCATTAATGGAACTAGAGAAGATATCCTACCTCTACCTCACATTGATAAACAACTCGGGTTAGTAGAAGAAGTTAGAGAACTCCGAGCTTGAGTATTAACTTTAGAGAGCACGGTATACAATTTGCAATCATCAACAGTATCACCAACACCAGTAACATCACCAGCCTTAGCACCAATGGCACCAGTACCACCAACAACCCAAGTTTTAACAATCCATGCCTCAACATCTCATTATGTACCTCGAGTATAATTATCGTTCCACAAATCATTCTACATCATTTATATTCGTTCGACATGACGATTATGTAAACTCTAATGTTTTAGAGATTATGTATCATAGTTCTAATCGTAAATCTGATGAGTTTAATATCACATTGACTCATTAAATCCATAATTACATCTGAAGAAAATATATATGTAAATATATTTTCATAAAGATTGTGATTAAAAATTCTTTCGTACAAACTGTTAATGGTAAAAATATTTTAACGGGTAGGTAATACCCGAGAAATATTTAAGATTTCACATTAATAAGTTACATTGTACAGTCTTCGAATCTGATTCAACGGTTGATTACCATCCTACCTACATCTATCGATATACGAATCCGTTCACCACAGAATAACCATTTTCATTCAAATTCAATTTCATATTTGGATTTTTACTTACCAGAATCCAACAAGTGGCATAATGAAGAAATAATGGACACAATAAAAATTGATTAGAAACAGACTAATTAACAATATGTAATTTTGTTAAGAAACCATGCTAACTGTTCCAGCTAACTGTTCCTAGCTAACTGATTTCATTCTATTTATCGCATTTTATTTATTGCAATTTAATTATCGCAATTTACATTCCCGCAATGTTATTTATTGTCATCTAGTTTCTGTTATTTACTTTACGCACTTTAGTTATCGTTATTTAATTCCTGTTATTTATTTTACGCACTTTAAATATCGGGACACGTATACAAGGTTTTGACATATCATATCGATGCATCTATATATATTACTTGGAATCACCATAGACACTCTATATGCAGTAATGATCGAGTTCTCTATACAGGGTTGAGGTTGATTCTATAATAATATATATACTTTGAGTTGTGATCGAGTCTGAGACATGTACACGGGTCTCGATACGTATTAATTAATTCGGATATTATATATTAAGCTATATATGTATTATCGGACTGTTAATTGTGGACTATCAAATATGGACTGTTGACATTGGATAATTAAAATGAATTAAAATATTGATTATAACATATGAAACTAAACATTTCTTCAAGTTTGCCACTTGATCTCATCTTAAACCTCATCTGTATCTTGACGATTACAATCTGCGTTCAAACCTTTCATGATTCTTGAAAACACCTCAATCGATAGGTTGAATCAACCGCACTTCATCTACGGAAGGAAAGGTTTATGCATATAGTTATGCACCTGAGAAACTCTCGGCAACTGACTAAAAGTTTAACATGTAGCCGCATCAGATCCTTTGGCATTTATTAGCAAAAATAACTTTGTGATCCCTTTTCAAAGTAGCCAATTTTGTCACAGCTCCAGCAAGTCAACTTTGACTTTTCATTCGAAGTAGCCTTACTATAATCCTGATATATACAATTACCCTTTTTATAACGGAGAATTCTTTTAGATTCCACCATATTACCAGAAGACGTACCAGCAGCCTCGTTGTTTTTTTTGGCTTAAATCTCTCTGACAAATCATTATATTTATTCATTGAAACCCTATCATATACTCATCCGCATCTTGTAACGAGAACTGCCATACCAATTACCGGGAATCAGCAAATTTGTATTTTGAGTCTCGCAACGTTTCCACATCAACAGTTATATGTATCCATATAACATTTATCTCTTCGAACTATGATCTTCCATTCTGAAATTCAGAAAAGCACCCAGTCTGTGAATTAATGCTCTAAATTTTGAAAAGTTGAATGAAGCAACAAAAACTATGGATGATTTTAACAGTCAAAAGTTTGATAAAAAAAAAAAGATACGTTGGAAAAGCTCAAAAGGAAGTTTGGTACTGAAAAACGAATTGAGCAAACCATGAAGGAGACTCTGAGCAAATCACAAGGACTAAACTTGTACATAAAGAACCCTGAGGATTCTGTTTCTGATGAAGTCTTTAGTGAATATCTTGCTCCTTATTTATTCTAAATCCTTGCGAAAGGATTTTCTTCATCAACATTCGATCTCAGAAATTCTGAAAATATCATCATAAATATCTTTGATATTTCCGAGAATATTTTCATAACAATTCTTATCTGAAATCATTAATCTCTTCGTGCTATCAGTGTTACATCATATAGAAACTGTTAGTTTCTATATTCTGTAAACTTTTGAGCTTAAAATATGAATGTTATTGAAGTAGTGTTGGAAATTGATGCATGAGTTAGTATAATATAATGACACTTGATCAACGTGATTATATTACAGTAAGTCATGCTAAGTTTCTAAATGGAACAGGATGATTCACAGATTATAACGTCATCATGTGCCATGTTACATAACTCTTTCATTCTGATTAACTTTTGAACATATCAAGAAAATATATTCTTGATAGTTCTATTCTCAGTGATTCATGTAATTTGACAAAACAAATCGTGCTACTACCTTTCCTTTCTACCTTGTATATTATGATAATTCGAAACTCCATACCTATGAATTCTGGACCGTTACTTGCGAAAAGTAATCAAAAGCATGAAGCTCCGAAATAGAAAGGGGGTATAAATCGCAGCAAATAAGAGAGCGCATTAACTGTGGATGTCAATAATTATAGGAGACAGAAGCAGGAACATTGAAATATAAGGGAAGATATAAAATCCAACAACAATGCAGGAATTACAAACCACGAATATTAATACGAATAGCAATATAAAGACATGGTATAATTAAGAATAGTATCACCCCAAGGTAATAGTAGAAGTAAACAGATTCCTCTGATGGAAGATTGAAAAGAATGATGACAGAAATGATAATTAGGAAAATATCAAGGATGAGAACTGGATTTAACATTTTCACAATCTTTTGGATGTATGAATTAAGAAAGAAAGTATAGGAATGGTGAGAATAATGGAACGGAAGAGTTTAATTTATAATGGAAATATCAGACAGAGAAATCGAGGTAGATCACTGTATTTAATATAGAGATCTTAATTTACTTATTCTCCGAAGAATCAAATCTTTTAGATATCAAAGATTTTCTTTAAATTCCTTGAATTCCGGAGTTCAATCGCAACTACGTCAAAAGTTATGGAAAAATCTCCATTTCTTCATCTCGATCTTTTGTGATAGCTTCATTCATTCGCTTCGATTAATCGAATCATCTTAGCCATATTACTCAATGATGATAAAACTCTATTTATCAACTCATATTCGTCATGAAAACATTTTTATTGTTAGCCATGACCACCTCACTCAAATTTCGGGACGAAATTTCTTTAACGGGTAGGTACTGTGATGACCCGGAAATTTCCGATCAAATTTAAACTTTAATCTTTATATGTTTCCGACACGATAAGCGAAATCTATAATGTCGAGTCTCAACATTTTTGAACTGTTTTAATATAATCATTTGACCTTTGACCATTTCTGACGATTCACGAGCAATTGTGTAAATACATATAATTATAAATGTAAATATAAATATAAATATAAAGAGTATATCTAATATTTGAGTAATCAAATGCACAATAAACAATTGGAATTAAATATGTAAAATAACAAATAGAATAAATAAGTTACTATTAAAATATATATATTTATATATATGAACTCTAAACATAAATAATATCATTATTATTACTTTTATTAATATCTCGAAATTTTTATAGTTATTATTAGTATGAGCATTTTATATTAGTAATAACATTATAAATATTAAAGTTTATGAATTATATATAAACAGATTTATATAAATACTAATAAATATATATATATAAATTACAGATTTATATATATATATATATATATATATATATATATATATATATATATATATATATATATATATATATATATATTTTATATACAGAAATAGATATATATATATATAGGTATATACGTATAAATACTTAATTAAATATAAGGAAATATTTATTCTATTTCCAATCATTGTGAAATGTCCCGTTCTTATTGATTAAAAACGTTCCATATTAATTGATTTCGTTGCGAGGTTTTGACCTCTATATGAGACGTTTTTCAAAGACTGCATTCATTTTTAAACAAACCATAACCTTTATTTCATCAATAAAGGTTTAAAAAGCTTTACGTAGATTATCAAATAATGATAATCTAAAATATCCTGTTTACACACGACCATTACATAATGGTTTAGAATACAAATATGTTACAACAAAATAAGTTTCTTGAATGCAGTTTTTACACAATATCATACAAGCATGGACTCCAAATCTCGTCCTTATTTAAATATGCGACAGCGGAAGCTCTTAATAATCACCTGAGAATAAACATGCTTAAAACGTCAACAAAAATGTTGGTGAGTTATAGGTTTAACCTATATATATCAAATCGTAACAATAGACCACAAGATTTCATATTTCAATACACATCCCATACATAGAGATAAAAATCATTCATATGGTGAACACCTGGTAACCGACAATAACAAGATGCATATATAAGAATATCCCCATCATTCCGGGACACCCTTCGAATATGATATAAATTTCGAAGTACTAAAGCATCCGGTACTTTGGA
Organism: Rutidosis leptorrhynchoides; assembly: GCF_046630445.1. Classification (NCBI taxonomy): domain Eukaryota; kingdom Viridiplantae; phylum Streptophyta; class Magnoliopsida; order Asterales; family Asteraceae; genus Rutidosis; species Rutidosis leptorrhynchoides. The sequence goes on from NC_092336.1 coordinate 340,155,298, forward strand.
TGGGGTTTGTTAGGCCCAATAGATCTATCTTTAGGATTCGCGTCAATTAGGGTGTCTGTTCCCTAATTCTTAGATTACCAGACTTAATAAAAAGGGGCATATTCGATTTCGATAATTCAACCATAGAATGTAGTTTCACGTACTTGTGTCTATTTTGTAAATCATTTATAAAACCTGCATGTATTCTCATCCCAAAAATATTAGATTTTAAAAGTGGGACTATAACTCACTTTCACAGATTTTTACTTCGTCGGGAAGTAAGACTTGGCCACTGGTTGATTCACGAACCTATAACAATATATACATATATATCAAAGTATGTTCAAAATATATTTACAACACTTTTAATATATTTTGATGTTTTAAGTTTATTAAGTCAGCTGTCCTCGTTAGTAACCTACAACTAGTTGTCCACAGTTAGATGTACAGAAATAAATCGATAAATATTATCTTGAATCAATCCACGACCCAGTGTATACGTATCTCAGTATTGATCACAACTCAAACTATATATATTTTGGAATCAACCTCAACCCTGTATAGCTAACTCCAACATTCACATATAGAGTGTCTATGGTTGTTCCGAAATATATATAGATGTGTCGACATGATAGGTCGAAACATTGTATACGTGTCTATGGTATCTCAAGATTACATAATATACAATACAAGTTGATTAAGTTATGGTTGGAATAGATTTGTTACCAATTTTCACGTAGCTAAAATGAGAAAAATTATCCAATCTTGTTTTACCCATAACTTCTTCATTTTAAATCCGTTTTGAGTGAATCAAATTGATATGGTTTCATATTGAACTCTATTTTTTGAATCTAAACAGAAAAGTATAGGTTTATAGTCGGAAAAATAAGTTACAAGTCGTTTTTGTAAAGGTAGTCATTTCAGTCGAAAGAACGACGTCTAGATGACCATTTTAGAAAACATACTTCCACTTTGAGTTTAATCATAATTTTTGGATATAGTTTCATGTTCATAATAAAAATCATTTTCTCAGAATAACAACTTTAAAATCAAAGTTTATCATAGTTTTTAATTAACTAACCCAAAACAGCCCGCGGTGTTACTACGACGGCGTAAATCCGGTTTTACGGTGTTTTTCGTGTTTCCAGGTTTTAAATCATTAAGTTAGCATATCATATAGATATAGAACATGTGTTTAGTTGATTTTAAAAGTCAAGTTAGAAGGATTAACTTTTGTTTGCGAACAAGTTTAGAATTAACTAAACTATGTTCTAGTGATTACAAGTTTAAACCTTCGAATAAGATAGCTTTATATATATGAATCGAATGATGTTATGAACATCATTACTACCTTAAGTTCCTTGGATAAACCTACTGGAAAATAGAAAAATGGATCTAGCTTCAACGGATCCTTGGATGGCTCGAAGTTCTTGAAGCAGAATCATGACACGAAAACAAGTTCAAGTAAGATCATCACTTGAAATAAGATTGTTATAGTTATAGAAATTGAACCAAAGTTTGAATATGATTATTACCTTGTATTAGAATGATAAACTACTGTAAGAAACAAAGATTTCTTGAGGTTGGATGATCACCTTACAAGATTGGAAGTGAGCTAGCAAACTTGAAAGTATTCTTGATTTTATGAAACTAGAACTTTTGGAATTTATGAAGAACACTTAGAACTTGAAGATAGAACTTGAGAGAGATCAATTAGATGAAGAAAATTGAAGAATGAAAGTGTTTGTAGGTGTTTTTGGTCGTTGGTGTATGGATTAGATATAAAGGATATGTAATTTTGTTTTCATGTAAATAAGTCATGAATGATTACTCATATTTTTGTAATCTTATGAGATATTTCATGCTAGTTGCCAAATGATGGTTCCCACATGTGTTAGGTGACTCACATGGGCTGCTAAGAGCTGATCATTGGAGTGTATATACCAATAGTACATACATCTAAAAGCTGTGTATTGTACGAGTACGAATACGGGTGCATACGAGTAGAATTGTTGATGAAACTGAACGAGAATGTAATTGTAAGCATTTTTGTTAAGTAGAAGTATTTTGATAAGTGTATTGAAGTCTTTCAAAAGTGTATAAATACATATTAAAACACTACATGTATATACATTTTAACTGAGTCGTTAAGTCATCGTTAGTCGTTACATGTAAGTGTTGTTTTGAAACCTTTAGGTTAACGATCTTGTTAAATGTTGTTAACCCAATGTTTATAATATCAAAAGAGATTTTAAATTATTATATTATCATGATATTATGATGTACGAATATCTCTTAATATGATATATATACATTAAATGTCGTTACAATGATAAACGTTACATATATGTCTCGTTTCAAAATCATTAAGTTAGTAGTCTTGTTTTTACATATGTAGTTCATTGTTAATATAATTAATGATATGTTTACTTATCATAATATCATGTTAACTATATATATAACCATATATATGTCATCATATAGTTTTTTTACAAGTTTTAACGTTCGTGAATCACCGGTCAACTTGGGTGGTCAATTGTCTATATGAAACCTATTTCAATTAATCAAGTCTTAACAAGTTTGATTGCTTAACATGTTGGAAACATTTAATCATGTAAAAATCAATCTCAATTAATATATATAAACATGGAAAAGTTCGGGTCACTACAGTACCTACCCGTTAAATAAATATCGTCCCGAAATTTTAAGCTGTTGAAGGTGTTGACGAATCTTCTGGAAATAGATGCGGGTATTTCTTCTTCATCTGATCTTCACGCTCCCAGGTGAACTCGGGTCCTCTACGAGCATTCCATCGAACCTTAACAATTGGTATCTTGTTTTGCTTAAGTCTTTTATCCTCACGATCCATTATTTCGACGGGTTCTTCGATGAATTGAAGTTTTTCGTTGATTTGGATTTCATCTAACGGAATAGTGAGATCTTCTTTAGCAAAACATTTCTTTAAATTCGAGACGTGGAAAGTGTTATGTACAGCCGCGAGTTGTTGAGGTAACTCAAGTCGATAAGCTACTGGTCCGACACGATCAATAATCTTGAATGGTCCAATATACCTTGGATTTAATTTCCCTCGTTTACCAAATCGAACAACGCCTTTCCAAGGTGAAACTTTAAGCATGACCATCTCTCCAATTTCAAATTCTATATCTTTTCTTTTAATGTCAGCGTAGCTCTTTTGTCGACTTTGGGCGGTTTTCAACCGTTGTTGAATTTGGATGATCTTCTCGGTAGTTTCTTGTATAATCTCCGGACCCGTAATCTGTCTATCCCCCACCTCACTCCAACAAATCGGAGACCTGCACTTTCTACCATAAAGTGCTTCAAACGGCGCCATCTCAATGCTTGAATGGTAGCTGTTGTTGTAGGAAAATTCTGCTAACGGTAGATGTCGATCCCAACTGTTTCCGAAATCAATAACACATGCTCGTAGCATGTCTTCAAGCGTTTGTATCGTCCTTTCGCTCTGCCCATCAGTTTGTGGATGATAGGCAGTACTCATGTCTAGACGAGTTCCTAATGCTTGCTGTAATGTCTGCCAGAATCTTGAAATAAATCTGCCATCCCTATCAGAGATAATAGAGATTGGTATTCCATGTCTGGAGACGACTTCCTTCAAATACAGTCGTGCTAACTTCTCCATCTTGTCATCTTCTCTTATTGGCAAGAAGTGTGCTGATTTGGTGAGACGGTCAACTATTACCCAAATAGTATCAAAACCACTTGCAGTCCTTGGCAATTTAGTGATGAAATCCATGGTAATGTTTTTCCATTTCCATTCCGGGATTTCGGGTTGTTGAAGTAGACCTGATGGTTTCTGATGCTCAGCTTTGACCTTAGAACACGTCAAACATTCTCCTACGTATTTAGCAACATCGGCTTTCATACGCGGCCACCAAAAATGTTTCTTGAGATCCTTGTACATCTTCCCCGTTCCAGGATGTATTGAGTATCTAGTTTTATGAGCTTCTCTAAGTACCATTTCTCTCATATCTCCAAATTTTGGTACCCAAATCCTTTCAGCCCTATACCGGGTTCCGTCTTCCCGAATATTAAGATGCTTCTCCGATCCTTTGGGTATTTCATCCTTTAAATTTCCCTCTTTTAAAACTCCTTGTTGCGCCTCCTTTATTTGAGTAGTAATGTTATTATGAATCATTATATTCATAGATTTTACTCGAATGGGTTCTCTGTCCTTCCCGCTCAAGGCATCGGCTACCACATTTGCCTTCCCCGGGTGGTAACGAATCTCAAAGTCGTAATCATTCAATAATTCAATCCACCTACGCTGCCTCATATTCAGTTGTTTTTGATTAAATATGTGTTGAAGACTTTTGTGGTCGGTATATATAATACTTTTGACCCCATATAAGTAGTGCCTCCAAGTCTTTAATGCAAAAACAACCGCGCCTAATTCCAAATCATGCGTCGTATAATTTTGTTCGTGAATCTTCAATTGTCTAGACGCATAAGCAATCACCTTCGTTCGTTGCATTAATACACAACCGAGACCTTGCTTTGATGCGTCACAATAAATCACAAAATCATCATTCCCTTCAGGCAATGACAATATAGGTGCCGTAGTTAGCTTTTTCTTCAATAACTGAAACGCTTTCTCTTGTTCATCATTCCATTCAAATTTCTTCCCTTTATGCGTTAATGCAGTCAAGGGTTTTGCTATTCTGGAAAAGTCTTGGATGAACCTTCTGTAGTAACCAGCTAGTCCTAAAAACTGGCGTATGTGTTTCGGAGTTTTCGGGGTTTCCCACTTTTCAACAGTTTCTATCTTTGCCGGATCCACCTTAATACCTTCTTTGTTCACTATGTGACCGAGGAATTGAACTTCTTCCAACCAAAATGCACACTTTGAAAACTTAGCGTACAATTCTTCCTTCCTCAATACTTCTAACACCTTTCTCAAATGTTCACCGTGTTCTTGGTCATTCTTTGAGTAAATAAGTATGTCATCAATGAAAACAATGACAAACTTGTCAAGGTATGGTCCACACACTCGGTTCATAAGGTCCATGAACACAGCTGGTGCATTAGTTAAACCAAATGGCATGACCATAAACTCGTAATGACCGTAACGTGTTCTGAAAGCAGTCTTTGGAATATCATCTTCTTTCACCCGCATTTGATGATACCCGGAACGTAAGTCAATCTTTGAATAAACAGACGAGCCTTGTAGTTGATCAAATAAGTCATCGATTCTCGGTAGTGGGTAGCGGTTCTTGATGGTAAGTTTGTTCAACTCTCGGTAGTCGATACACAACCTGAATGTACCATCTTTCTTCTTGACAAACAAAACAGGAGCTCCCCACGGTGATGTGCTTGGTCGAATGAAACCACGCTCTAAAAGTTCTTGTAATTGGCTTTGTAGTTCTTTCATCTCGCTGGGTGCGAGTCTGTAAGGAGCACGAGCTATTGGTGCAGCTCCTGGTACAAGATCTATTTGAAATTCAATGGATCAATGTGGGGGTAATCCCGGTAATTCTTTCGGAAATACATCAGGAAATTCTTTTGATGCTCTTTTCTTCAGTTTGTACTTTCTCGACGTGTGCTAGAACAGCATAGCAACCTTTTCTTATTAGTTTTTGTGCCTTCAAATTACTAATAAGATGTAGCTTCGTGTTGCCCTTTTCTCCGTACACCATTAAGGGTTTTCCTTTTTCTCGTATAATGCGAATTGCATTTTTGTAACAAACGATCTCCGCTTTCACTTCTTTCAACCAGTCCATACCGATTATCACATCAAAACTCCCTAACTCTACTGGTATCAAATCAATCTTAAATGTTTCGCTAACCAGCTTAATTTCTCGATTCCGACATATATTATCTGCTGAAATTAATTTACCATTTGCTAATTCGAGTAAAAATTTATTATCCAAAGGCGTCAATGGACAACTTAATTTAGCACAAAAATCTCTACTCATATAGCTTCTATCCGCACCCGAATCAAATAAAACGTAAGCAGATTTATTGTCAATAAGAAACGTACCCGTAACAAGCTCCGGGTCTTCCTGTGCCTCTGCCGCATTAATATTGAAAACTCTTCCACGGCCTTGTCCATTCGTGTTCTCCTGGTTCGGGCAATTTCTAATAATGTGGCCCGGTTTTCCACATTTATAACAAACTACATTGGCATAACTTGCTCCGACACTACTTGCTCCGCCATTACTCGTTCCGACACCATTTGTTCCTTTCGTTCTATTAACCCCTGGTCCGTAGACCTCACACTTCGCCGCGCTATGACCATTTCTTTTACACTTGTTGCAAAATTTGGTACAGAACCCCGAGTGATTCTTTTCACACCTTTGGCATAGCTGCTTCTGATTGTTGTTGTTGTTGCGGTTATTATTGTTGTTGGGATGATTGTTGTAGTTGCTGTTGTTGTTGTTGTTGTTGTTGTTGTTGTTGTTGTTGGGCCGTTTGTTGTAGTTGCGATTGATGTTGCGATTGTTGGGATAATTGTTGCGATTATTGTTGTAATTGCTGTTGTTGTTGTATTGGTGATTCTTATCACCGTTTTCCTCCCACTTTCTTTTGACTTACTTCACATTGGCCTCTTCAGCAGTCTGTTCTTTAATTCTTTCTTCAATTTGGTTCACGAGTTTGTGAGCCATTCTACATGCCTGTTGTATGGAGGCGGGCTCGTGTGAACTTATATCTTCTTGGATTCTTTCGGGTAATCCTTTCACAAACGCGTCGATCTTCTCTTCCTCATCTTCGAATGCTCCCGGACACAATAGGCACAATTCTGTGAATCGTCTTTCATACGTGGTAATATCAAATCCTTGGGTTCGTAACCCTCTAAGTTCTGTCTTGAGCTTATTGACCTCGGTTCTGGGACGGTACTTCTCGTTCATCAAGTGCTTGAATGCTGACCACGGTAGTGCGTACGCATCATCTTGTCCCACTTGCTCTAGATAGGTATTCCACCATGTTAACGCAGAACCTGTGAAGGTATGCGTAGCGTACTTCACTTTGTCCTCTTCAGTACACTTACTTATGGCAAACACCGATTCGACCTTCTCGGTCCACCGTTTCAATCCGATCGGTCCTTCGGTTCCATCAAATTCCAAAGGTTTGCAGGCAGTGAATTCTTTGTAGGTGCATCCTACACGATTTCCTGTACTGCTAGATTCAAGGTTATTATTGGTATGTAGCGCAGCCTGTACTGCGGCTATGTTTGAAGCTAGAAAAGTACGGAATTCCTCTTCATTCATATTCACGGTGTGTCGAGTAGTCGGTGCCATTTCCTTCAAAATAGTTAAATGGAACAAGTTAATCATACAGAATATTAAGAGTAGTTAATAGTATTTCGTAGCATAATATGAACTCATTTATAAAAGCTTTTTCTTCATATTAGCGTTTTATAAGTTTAAATTCGGGTAGTACCTACCCGTTAAGTTCATACTTAGTAGCTAATATACAATTCAACTACTACAATTCTATATGAAAAACTGATTATAATAATATTTCGCGTTCAAACTTTTATACAATATTTTACAAACTTACAATACCGCTTATTTTACATAAAGCATGAAATATAGCACACAATAACTTTGATACAAGATAGTTGTGAAGATAATTCTAGCTAGTACACAAGTCGTTCAGCAAAGGCAATAAAGACACGTAATTCATACGTCCAGAAACAAGTCATGCATTCTGGTTTTACTAGGACTACTTCCCATCCTTGGTCTTGTGCAACATAACCGTTATGGCCGTTGATAAGACAGCGTGTTGTAACGTCGTCAAAGGGACGAGGGTTACGTAATGTCCAACAGTCCCGTAATAATCTAAAAACCTCATTTCTTACCCCAATTACCGACTCCGTCACTTGTGGAAACGTTTTGTTTAATAGTTGTAGCCCGATGTTCTTGTTCTCACTTTAGTGAGAAGCGAACATTACTAATCCGTAAGCATAACATGCTTCTTTATGTTGCATGTTAGCCGCTTTTTCTAAATCACGAAGTCCAATATTCGGATATATTGAGTCAAAATAATTTCTTAACCCGTTGCGTAATATAGCATTTGGGTTCCCCGCAATATATGCGTCAAAGTAAACACATCGTAACTTATGGGTTTCCCAATGTGATATCCCCCATCTTTCAAACGAAAGTCTCTTATAAACCAAGACATTCTTGGAATGTTCTTCGAATGTCTTACAAACTGATCTCGCCTTAAATAGTTGTGCCGAGGAATTCTGGCCGACTCTAGACAAGATTTCATCAATCATGTCTCCGGGTAGGTCTCTTAAAATATTGGGTTGTCTATCCATTTTGTGTTTTTAAACTGTAAAATAGACAAGAGTTAGATTCATAAAAAAATTACTTATTAATACAAGCAATTTTTACATATATCATAAAGCATAAGAACACTATATTACATATATTACACCACACGAATACAACTATCTTATTCCGACTCGCTCGTTTCTTCTTCTTCAGTTTTGGTTCGTTTTGCCAAGTTTCTAGGGATATATGATGTTCCCCTAATACGAGCCGTCGTTGTCCACATTGGTTTAGAAAAACCTGGTGGTTTAGAGGTTCCCGGGTCATTGTTACAACTTAAGGACTTCGGGCGTTGACGATACATATAAAGTTCATCGGGGTTGGAATTAGATTTCTCTATTTTTATGCCCTTTCCCTTATTATTTTCTTTTGCCTTTTTAAATTCAGTTGGGGTAATTTCTATAACATCATCGGAATTCTCGTCGGAATCCGATTCATCGGAGAATTGGTAATCCTCCCAATATTTTGCTTCCTTGGCGGAAACACCATTGACCATGATTAACCTTGGTCGGTTGGTTGAGGATTCTCTTTTACTTAACCGTTTTATTATTTCCCCCACCGATTCTATTTCTTCTTCAGGTTCCGATTCTTCTTCCGGTTCCGATTCTTCTTCCGGTTCCGACTCTTCTTCCGGTTCCTCTTCGGGAACTTGTGAATCAGTCCACGAATCATTCCAATTTACATTTGACTCTTCATTATTATTAGGTGAGTCAATGGGACTTGTTCTAGAGGTAGACATCTATCACATAATATCAAACACGATAAGAGATTAATATATCACATAATATTCATATGTTAAAAATATATAGTTTCCAACAAAAATGTTAAGCAATCATTTTTAAAGAAAACACGGTCGAAGTCCAGACTCACTAATGCATCCTAACAAACTCGATAAGACACACTAATGCAAATTTTCTGGTTCTCTAAGACCAACGCTCGGATACCAACTGAAATGTCCCGTTCTTATTGATTAAAAACGTTCCATATTAATTGATTTCGTTGCGAGGTTTTGACCTCTATATGAGACGTTTTTCAAAGACTGCATTCATTTTTAAACAAACCATAACCTTTATTTCATCAATAAAGGTTTAAAAAGCTTTACGTAGATTATCAAATAATGATAATCTAAAATATCCTGTTTACACACGACCATTACATAATGGTTTAGAATACAAATATGTTACAACAAAATAAGTTTCTTGAATGCAGTTTTTACACAATATCATACAAGCATGGACTCCAAATCTCGTCCTTATTTAAATATGCGACAGCGGAAGCTCTTAATAATCACCTGATAATAAACATGCTTAAAACGTCAACAAAAATGTTGGTGAGTTATAGGTTTAACCTATATATATCAAATCGTAACAATAGACCACAAGATTTCATATTTCAATACACATCCCATACATAGAGATAAAAATCATTCATATGGTGAACACCTGGTAACCGACAATAACAAGATGCATATATAAGAATATCCCCATCATTCCGGGACACCCTTCGGATATGATATAAATTTCGAAGTACTAAAGCATCCGGTACTTTGGATGGGGTTTGTTAGGCCCAATAGATCTATCTTTAGGATTCGCGTCAATTAGGGTGTCTGTTCCCTAATTCTTAGATTACCAGACTTAATAAAAAGGGGCATATTCGATTTCGATAATTCAACCATAGAATGTAGTTTCACGTACTTGTGTCTATTTTGTAAATCATTTATAAAACCTGCATGTATTCTCATCCCAAAAATATTAGATTTTAAAAGTGGGACTATAACTCACTTTCACAGATTTTTACTTCGTCGGGAAGTAAGACTTGGCCACTGGTTGATTCACGAACCTATAACAATATATACATATATATCAAAGTATGTTCAAAATATATTTACAACACTCTTAATATATTTTGATGTTTTAAGTTTATTAAGTCAGCTGTCCTCGTTAGTAACCTACAACTAGTTGTCCACAGTTAGATGTACAAAAATAAATCGATAAATATTATCTTGAATCAATCCACGACCCAGTGTATACGTATCTCAGTATTGATCACAACTCAAACTATATATATTTTGGAATCAACCTCAACCCTGTATAGCTAACTCCAACATTCACATATAGAGTGTCTATGGTTGTTCCGAAATATATATAGATGTGTCGACATGATAGGTCGAAACATTGTATACGTGTCTATGGTATCTCAAGATTACATAATATACAATACAAGTTGATTAAGTTATGGTTGGAATAGATTTGTTACCAATTTTCACGTAGCTAAAATGAGAAAAATTATCCAATCTTGTTTTACCCATAACTTCTTCATTTTAAATCCGTTTTGAGTGAATCAAATTGATATGGTTTCATATTGAACTCTATTTTTTGAATCTAAACAGAAAAGTATAGGTTTATAGTCGGAAAAATAAGTTACAAGTCGTTTTTGTAAAGGTAGTCATTTTAGTCGAAAGAACGACGTCTAGATGACCATTTTAGAAAACATACTTCCACTTTGAGTTTAATCATAATTTTTGGATATAGTTTCATGTTCATAATAAAAATCATTTTCTCAGAATAACAACTTTAAAATCAAAGTTTATCATAGTTTTTAATTAACTAACCCAAAACAGCCCGCGGTGTTACTACGACGGCGTAAATCCGGTTTTACGGTGTTTTTCGTGTTTCCAGGTTTTAAATCATTAAGTTAGCATATCATATAGATATAGAACATGTGTTTAGTTGATTTTAAAAGTCAAGTTAGAAGGATTAACTTTTGTTTGCGAACAAGTTTAGAATTAACTAAACTATGTTCTAGTGATTACAAGTTTAAACCTTCGAATAAGATAGCTTTATATGTATGAATCGAATGATGTTATGAACATCATTACTACCTTAAGTTCCTTGGATAAACCTACTGGAAAAGAGAAAAATGGATCTAGCTTCAATGGATCCTTGGATGGCTCGAAGTTCTTGAAGCAGAATCATGACACGAAAACAAGTTCAAGTAAGATCATCACTTGAAATAAGATTGTTATAGTTATAGAAATTGAACCAAAGTTTGAATATGATTATTACCTTGTATTAGAATGATAAACTACTGTAAGAAACAAAGATTTCTTGAGGTTGGATGATCACCTTACAAGATTGGAAGTGAGCTAGCAAACTTGAAAGTATTCTTGATTTTATGAAACTAGAACTTTTGGAATTTATGAAGAACACTTAGAACTTGAAGATAGAACTTGAGAGAGATCAATTAGATGAAGAAAATTGAAGAATGAAAGTGTTTGTAGGTGTTTTTGGTCGTTGGTGTATGGATTAGATATAAAGGATATGTAATTTTGTTTTCATGTAAATAAGTCATGAATGATTACTCATATTTTTGTAATCTTATGAGATATTTCATGCTAGTTGCCAAATGATGGTTCCCACATGTGTTAGGTGACTCACATGGGCTGCTAAGAGCTGATCATTGGAGTGTATATACCAATAGTGATGGAATTCTTCACATAAACAAGTTACAAAACCCATTTTGTATATGTATGTATTCGTGTATATATGTGTATGTCAAGCGGAAGCAAAATAAAGTTTATGCATGTAAAGTTTAACCTCTTAAACAAGAATTCCATTAAAAGATCTAGTCTTGAATAATATACTTAAATGTAAATAGAAGCTAGTGAGGTGTTATACCTACTCCAAAAGGAGGTGAAGAACAAGGATGAAGAAGATGATGTAGATGAACAAAGCTTCTAACTTGAAGCCTCAAATCTTTGATACCCACAAGCACTAATCAACACCCAAGACTTGGTTAGGATTTTAAACACTTAAAATAAGCTTGAATCAAACTTGAAGAACCCCTTTTTGTTCTCCCTTGAATTCGGCCAAGAAGGAGGAAGAAGGAGGAGTTTTTGTTTTTCAAATTTGCATGTAATCTAGTATGTGTGAATGTGCCAAAGTAAAAGTATCAAATGAAGAGATTTAAGCAACCAAGACAAGCATGGGGTGGCTTGTCTTGGAGCCATAAAACCGCCACCCCATCTATTGGTGGAGGAAAATCCTTTTAATTTTTATTATTCAAATTAATAAGATTAATTTGTTAAATAAAATTTCATTTGATACTTCCACTTACTTCTTTATAAAACCTATTATAAAGATAAGTAAATATACTTATTTACTTGTACATCATAAACTTATAATCCTCTTACAAGTTGTCCATGTATTACATGCACATATATTTAATTTTATAACCATTTTATAAAATTATCACACTTACATTTTTAATTATCCAAATAATTATTCAAGCATATTATCTTTAGAAAACCAATTTCTAAAGTCAAAGTGTATAGTATTTATTTTAAAGATCCATTCCTTAAAACAAATACTTTAAGGTGTTGTTGGCTTGTTATTGGGTATGACCCGACTTGGATCATAACATGTTGGCCACATTAATCAATTATGTCTCTCGGGCATATGAAATACCTTCAATCTCCCACTTGTACGAGAAACATAAGGAATTAATGCAAGTGACAGATACCACCTAACGACCGTCCATCACCCCCAACATGTTATGATTTAGTGCCATTCAATAACATCATCCCTTTCGAGTTCCCATCTCGAATATGATTAGGTGAATCTTTCAATATATCCTTTTGTCCTAGATGTCATGTCAAATCCAAGAGACATAGAATGATCACTCTCTTATAGATCTAACTTTATCAGGCCTTAGGCATCTGACTCTCAACGAATAAGAGGGACAAATTCCATCTTGACTACATACGTCCTAGACACTACACTTCGTACCATACCTGAAGCCTCCCTTATGTACTACCATGTTTCAGAATAGCGAAGGAAAGAATCAAGGCACAATATTCGGTGAATGTCTGAACCCAATATGTGTCTCAGGTCAGAGGATATAATGATATTCTCCTTTACTCAAGATTACATGTGATCAACCACAAAGGCTCCATATAGTAAATCTTGAGAGCGGGTCTTCCAATATTTGTGTCCCACAAATATCTATGAACCTTGGTCGCAACCTTGCCCCACATTCACCATTTGAATGCTAACCAATCCAAGTTCATAATAGTCTAGACCTCACACTTGTTCCCACAAATGTGATCAACTACGGAATTCAGAATAATAGTTTATTCATGGATAAAATATGCAAAATTGGAACATGACTCATAAATAAATTAATACCATAATTATATTAATGAGTTTGAACTAATTCGTTCCGTTACAATACATAAAATAGATCAATTCCAATCACTAGAATATCGAAGCCCTAATGCACAAACATGTCCCTCATGTTTTGGCCCATGTAAAAGCTTCGTGAGTGGATCCGCAACATTTTGATCTGTGTGAACTTTGTGAATACATATCTTTCCCTTTTCAACCTCATCCCTGATGTAGTTGAATCTCCGCTCAATGTGACGAGTCTTTTGATGAGCACGAGGTTCCTTGATTTGAGCAATCGCACCCTCGTTCACAAAAGATCTCAAGAGGGTCCTGAATGGAAGGGACCACTCCTAAGTCGTCGATGAATTTCTTCATCCATGCAGCTTCCTGAGCTGCCAATGAGGCGGCAATGTACTCCGACTCTGTAGTGGATAACGCAACAACTTCCTGTTTCGCACTCTTCCAAGAGACCGCACCACCATTTAACATGAATACATAACCGGATTGTGATCGAGAGTCATCTCGATCAGTTTGGAAACTCGCGTCCACGTAACCTTTTACAGCGAGTTCCTCCTCACCAGACCCATATATTAGAAACATATCCTTAGTCCTTCTAAGGTATTTCAATATACATTTAACCGCAGTCCAATGACTATTTCCTGGGTTATTCTGGTATCTACTTGTCAAGCTTAGAGCGCATGACACATCCGGTCTAGTACATATCATTTCATACATGATAGACCCAATAGCAGATGCGTATGGGACTTTCTTCATTCTCTCTTGTTCATCTTTGGTGGTAGGACACTGAGATGAACTGAGAACGGTTCCCTTTTGAATAGGTACCAAACCTTTCTTAGAGTTTTCCATCTTGAACCTTTTCAAGATTTTATCAATGTATGTACTTTGACTTAAATCTATCAACTTCTTGGATCTATTCCTATAGATACCAATCCCCAATATGTATTGTGCTTCTCCAAGATCCTTAATGGAGAAGCAACCTTTTAACCAAGTTTTGACCTCTTGCATTGTGGTTATATCATTCCCAAATAATAATATATCATCCACATATAGCACAAGGAACATTATGGAGCTCCCACTAGCCTTCTTGTATACACAAGCTTCATCACCATTTTTAATGAAGCCAAATTTCTTTGCCTCTTCATTAAAACGATGATTCCACATACTAGATGCTTGTTTCAATCCGTAGATTGATTTCTTTAACTTGCATACCTTTTTAGGATTTTTCGGATCAACAAAACCTTCGGGCTGTACCATATAGACATCTTCCTCAAGATACCCATTTAGGAAAGCGGTTTTGACATCCATTTGCCAAATTTCGTAATCATAATGAGCAGCGATGGCAAATAATATCCTAATAGACTTTAGCATTGCCACAGGCGAAAAAGTTTCATCATAGTCAACCCCTTGAGTTTGAGTGAAACCCTTTGCTACAAGTCTAGCTTTGTATGTATCCAAGTTTCCATGAATGTCGGTTTTCTTCTTGAAAAGCCACTTGCAATCAACTAGCTTAGAGCTAGGAGGTTGCTCAACAAGTTCCCAAACTTGGTTTTCATACATGGATTGCATCTCGGCGTTCATGGCTTCCTGCCATTTATCTTTATCAATCCTTGATAAAGCATCTTTGTAGTTTGTCGGTTCATCCAAATCAACCGTATAGCAACCATCCACGAGAAACCCATATCTCTCGGGAGGATTACTAATCCTACTAGATCTTCGAACGTCTTGTGTACTTTGATCATCCACATGATCATTTTCAACATCCTCATGTTGAGTGCTAGTGTCAACCAATTGTGTATCATCGGCTTGATCTTGTACCTCTACAAGATCTATTTTCCTTTCACCATTACCTTCCATAAGGAACTTGGTTTCAAGAAATTCCGCTTTCCGAGCTACAAATACCGTTTGCTCGGATGGATCATAGAAGTAATATCCCATGTCATCTTTGGGATATCCTATGAAGATACACTTTGTGGATCGAGCATGTAGCTTATTTGCTACATAACGCTTAGGATAAGCTTCACATCCCCATACTTTCAAGTATGAAAGAGAAGGAGGTTTTCCAAACCACATCTCATGAGGAGTTCGTTCCACTTTCTTGGTTGGGTCCATATTTAAAATATGAGCCGCGGAGCTTAGACAATAACCCCAAAATGATAGAGGTAACGAGCTTCTTGCCATCATAGATCGAACCATATCCATTAGGGTTCGGTTCCTCCTTTCGGAAACTCCATTAAGTTGGGGTGTTCCGGGTGGAGTAAGTTGTGAGATAATCCCACAACTCTTAAGATGATCTTGGAAAGCATCGCTTAGGTATTCACCTCCTCTATCGGTACGAAGTACCTTGATTGTCTTATTGAGTTGATTTTGTACTTCGTTTTGGTATTCTTTGAATGCTTCAAACGTTTCGTCCTTGTGTCTTAATAAGTAGACATATCCAAAACGACTAAAGTCATCAATGAAAGTAACAAAGTATCTTTCACCATTCCTAGTCATGGGTTTAAAGGGTCCACATACATCCGAATGTATTAATCCCAATAAATCTTTAGCCCTTTCATAAGTCCCTTTGAAAGGTGCTTTAGTCATCTTGCCTTGTAAACAAGATTCACATACATCAAACGAATCCATTTCATTTGATTTCAAAAGTCCATTCTTTTGAAGTGTATGCATTCGGTTCTTGTTTATATGACCAAGGCGACAATGCCATAAATAGGAATCACTCAAATCCCTTTTGAGTTTCTTGGTGCTAGCATGGTATATAGAGCTCGATGATGCGTCATCATGAACCAATTCATAAATTCCATTTGAAGGCGAAGCCTTGAAATAGAATATATTATCTAAACAAAAATGGATATCATCATTAATAAAATTAACATTAAATCCACATTGTCTCAAACGGGAAATAGAAATAATGTTTCGACATAAGTCGGGTGCATACAAAACATCATTCAAAATAAGTTCCAAGCTACTTGGAAGTTTCAACACAAAGTCTCCTTGAGCTTTCACTTGCACTTTAGCTCCATTTCCCATGAAGAGACTTGATGTTCCCGTTTGCTTGTTACTTCTTTTGAACCCCTGCAAGGAATTGCAAATGTGAGTTCCACATCCAGTGTCTAATACCCATGTATTAGAAGAAGTAATACTAAGCTCTATATATACCATATATATATTACCTGAGGTTTGCCCTGCATCCCTCTTGTCCTTCAACTCCTTAAGATAGACCGGGCAATTTCGCTTCCAGTGACCCATTTCACCGCAACCGAAACACGGGTCTTCTTTGGGGTTTGCCTTCTCGGCTACCTTTTGCTTCTTAGCCTTGTTGATGGTTGGGGTAACCATCTTCCCCTTCCCTTTGCCTTGATAGGCGGGTCCCTTTCTCTTAGCCACCTTTGGCTTAGAGGTGTTACCTTTAGACCCACCTTGATCGATCGCTAACACGGGTAAAGCCCTTTTACCCATGCTAGTTTCCGCCGTTCTCAGCATACCGTGAAGCTCACCTATGCTCTTATCCATCCCATTCATATTGTAATTAATTACAAATTGATCAAACCTTTTTGATAGGGAGTTAAGGATAAGATCGGTGGCTAACTCATTAGATATGTTTAGGTTAAGACGGTTAGCACGATCGATAAGGCTTTTCATCTTAAGTACATAAGATGAAACCGATTGGGTATCGTCCATACGACAAGCATGTAGCACCCGAACCGTTTCGAAACGCTCAACACGCGCTTGTTGGAGGAACATCTCCTTCAATTGCGTTATCATGTCGTATGCACTATGATGCTCGAAATCCTTTTGGAGTTCGGGTATCATAGTCCCAAGCATTAAGCATGAGACTTGAAGGGAGTCGTGGCAATACTCATCGTAAGAGGCCATTGCCTCCACATCATTCTCATCCGGTTGATCGGGAATGGGGTCCTCAAGCACATACATTTTATCCTCTTGTTTGAGGACAATCCGAAGATTGCGGAACCAATCCATAAAGTTTGTCTGGTTGAGTTTGTCTTTCTCGAGGAGAGACCGTAACGATAGGTTGTTCATGTTAAGTGGTGCGTTTTGCATGTTGTTGTTGTTATTAGCGGCCATCTACAAAATTCAACAAAGTCCTTTTAAGTATCGATTTTAAATTTAATAAACAATACCCTTTAAATTTGTTTTATTAAATATTAGAATCCAACGGTAAATCAAATTTCGGTTAGGTGACCTTTATCCCGTCATTTGATTTAGCTAGGTAGTCTTAATGACAATTGCAATCCTTTTGCAACTTCTAAGTTATGGGATCATGCAATCCTTTTGCATGGCATATTAATCCCATCAACGCCTATTTGTTCCTCATGCTTCGGTGACCCTAAGTTCATGATTCCCAAATCAAGTCGTCCTTCTTGCGTAAACATGTAGACTTAACATACAAGTGGTTAGGTGACCTTTATCCCATATGTATGCGAAGTGTACCTTATTCACATTAGTTCACTCATGACGGTTAGGTGACCTTTATCCCATCAAGAGATTCCTAATATGTCCAAGTGTTTCCACAAAAGGATGGCGTTTAACTTGTTTACCTTGTTTTAGTTAAAGGGATTTTATGTTTTCTACATTCTAGTTTTAGAAAACAAAATGCTATACACCAACATGCATTTGGTGTGTAGTGTTTTTTATGAAAAACCCATTTTCATGTCCTTATTAGTAAACCAATTACTAGTTATAACCATTTCATCACCTTTTAAATAAACCGTTTTATTTAAGTCTAATAACCAATTATTAGTGTCATTTTGTTATGTTTTTATTATAACCATTTTATAATGTATTATGCAAGTGTTAACATGTGATGATCTTGTAGCAACCAAACATACAAACATACACAAGCATGCATAACAAAGTGTTCACAATCAAGAGCCATTTGGTGGACATTTGTTTAGCCAAAACAAATGTCACCTAAGAGGGTTAACCAAAGTAAGAGATTTTTACCAAAATCTCCCACTTAATCTTGTAATCTTCAAAGCTCCATCTTGTAATCTTCATCATGAGTCTTCACTTTCATTTTACAAAATTATATCCTAATACAATTTTTCTAGAAAATGAAATAACAACCTATTCTATTTTTACAAACCAAATAGAATAAATTACATCAACAAATTACAAGATTAATTACAACTTTTACAAACCAAAATTACCAAAATTATTACAACTATATGAATGAATATTACAACCAAGAATAATAACCAAATCATCCAAACATTCAACCACACGGTCTAGGCTCGATTGTGAACAACAACATAACAATAATCTTGGCCAAACTTGAAGTCCAAACCCACTTTTGGAACCCCAAAAATTTGGCCAACACCATAAACCCACCAAAACTCAAAATTTTTACATTCTACTTTCATGCATGTTGGTAGATTGTAAAATAAATGAGTTTACTAGCCAAAAACAAGAAGCATATTAACAAGACTTTGGCTCTAGATACCATTGATGGAATTCTTCACATAAACAAGTTACAAAACCCATTTTGTATATGTATGTATTCGTGTATATATGTGTATGTCAAGCGGAAGCAAAATAAAGTTTATGCATGTAAAGTTTAACCTCTTAAACAAGAATTCCATTAAAAGATCTAGTCTTGAATAATATACTTAAATGTAAATAGAAGCTAGTGAGGTGTTATACCTACTCCAAAAGGAGGTGAAGAACAAGGATGAAGAAGATGATGTAGATGAACAAAGCTTCTAACTTGAAGCCTCAAATCTTTGATACCCACAAGCACTAATCAACACCCAAGACTTGGTTAGGATTTTAAACACTTAAAATAAGCTTGAATCAAACTTGAAGAACCCCTTTTTGTTCTCCCTTGAATTCGGCCAAGAAGGAGGAAGAAGGAGGAGTTTTTGTTTTTCAAATTTGCATGTAATCTAGTATGTGTGAATGTGCCAAAGTAAAAGTATCAAATGAAGAGATTTAAGCAACCAAGACAAGCATGGGGTGGCTTGTCTTGGAGCCATAAAACCGCCACCCCATCTATTGGTGGAGGAAAATCCTTTTAATTTTTATTATTCAAATTAATAAGATTAATTTGTTAAATAAAATTTCATTTGATACTTCCACTTACTTCTTTATAAAACCTATTATAAAGATAAGTAAATATACTTATTTACTTGTACATCATAAACTTATAATCCTCTTACAAGTTGTCCATGTATTACATGCACATATATTTAATTTTATAACCATTTTATAAAATTATCACATTTACATTTTTAATTATCCAAATAATTATTCAAGCATATTATCTTTAGAAAACCAATTTCTAAAGTCAAAGTGTATAGTATTTATTTTAAAGATCCATTCCTTAAAACAAATACTTTAAGGTGTTGTTGGCTTGTTATTGGGTATGACCCGACTTGGATCATAACATGTTGGCCACATTAATCAATTATGTCTCTCGGGCATATGAAATACCTTCAAATAGTACATACATCTAAAAGCTGTGTATTGTACGAGTACGAATACGGGTGCATACGAGTAGAATTGTTGATGAAACTGAACGAGAATGTAATTGTAAGCATTTTTGTTAAGTAGAAGTATTTTGATAAGTGTATTGAAGTCTTTCAAAAGTGTATAAATACATATTAAAACACTACATGTATATACATTTTAACTGAGTCGTTAAGTCATCGTTAGTCGTTACATGTAAGTGTTGTTTTGAAACCTTTAGGTTAACGATCTTGTTAAATGTTGTTAACCCAATGTTTATAATATCAAAAGAGATTTTAAATTATTATATTATCATGATATTATGATGTACGAATATCTCTTAATATGATATATATACATTAAATGTCGTTACAACGATAAACGTTACATATATGTCTCGTTTCAAAATCATTAAGTTAGTAGTCTTGTTTTTACATATGTAGTTCATTGTTAATATAATTAATGATATGTTTACTTATCATAATATCATGTTAACTATATATATAACCATATATATGTCATCTTATAGTTTTTTTACAAGTTTTAACGTTCGTGAATCACCGGTCAACTTGGGTGGTCAATTGTCTATATGAAACCTATTTCAATTAATCAAGTCTTAACAAGTTTGATTGCTTAACATGTTGGAAACATTTAATCATGTAAACATCAATCTCAATTAATATATATAAACATGGAAAAGTTCGGGTCACTACACATTGTCCATCTATAGAAGATTGATTCACTAAATCAAAATCGTACAAATCAGAGTTGAATTATATGAACAAAGTATCTGATCTGTTAACTATCATTTTCTGATTTTATTTTAATTTGTATTCTAGTTCTTGGATAGAACATTCAGTCGACTAGAATTTTTCTTTATGGATAAAAACAACTCAATCAACCATGCACTCTTTGGAGTTTTACTACTTTCTGTTTCCTGTCTAAATCACACAGAAATCTCTACTATATAATTTGAGATATATTATTATACATGTACTAATGCAGAAGAAAAACAAACTAACATATATGCACACTCTCATATACATCCATCGATCAATCTATATCATATATCTCTATTACTATTAGTCCTAAGACTTTCACTCCATAAGTCATTGATCATCATCATTAACTTCTAACTTGATCATCTTCTTCATTAAACTTATCACTTTCTCCTTCTCTTCTCTGCTATTAAATGAGACCACTCATCACCACCACCTTTGATGATTACCAAAAGCTCAAAACCCATTAAACCATCGATACGTTTGATCACCACCTTCACCACTACTACAACATTAAACACCACCATCATTCTGTTTTGTTTTCGGTTCAAGAACACCGCCACCACCTACAACACCTTTCGTCAACCACCTTCTACCACCCTAACAACCATAGACCACCATAACTCATCACCGCTCTCTCTCTCCTCTCTCTCTATATATATATATATATATTTTTTTTTTCTTTTTCTTTCGGTTGTTGAGTTCACGACACCAAAACCCAATTATTTCTATTGTTATTTTCTACAGCCCATATGCCTGGTTACCAACCCAAATGAAACCACTTGTATCTGTTTCAATCGAATCTCAACAGCTTTAAATTCTTGTTTCAAGATTTCGATATCATCGAGCACACCCTACTCCATCTCCACACCCACTTGCCAACTTGGTTATAGAATTGTTAATATATACGTTTTATTAAATACTCAAGTGGGACAAATGGGAATTCTTGGCCAACATGTAGGGACGACTCATATTTTGCTTTAGAATAATTAGGATGATAATGATAAGAGTGATGTGTTATTGTTTTTGGTAACTCCTTTTTACATATGGCCGACCAGGGATCCTAATATCGATTGATTCAATATTTTTTTTAACAAAAGTCCCTCCAACATTCGTTGATTTATTTTAAACACACGAAGTCTGCAACATTTTTTTTTCCTTTCGAAGCAGAAATAGGCCGAAGGCCATCAGTTTAGGAATTGGGCCATGTAATTGGTTACCTAGTGGACATAAACTTTTGTTGGGCCGAAGAAGAGATGAGGTAGGCCGAATGTTGAATAATTAATAAGAGTGATCGAGCTGTTTAAGATATAGATTATTAAGCCGAGATATAGGTTAATAAAACGCGAGTAATTGCCATGATAATCATGATGATAGTGTTGAGTTATGATGATTAAGAAGATGAAGATGATTAATTGATTCAATAATGAAGATGCATAGTGTTGTAGATGAAAAACAGAAACGAAAAAGGTTAAATAAATTTATTTTGGTGTTATAAATCAGAAAAGTGATGGACAGTGGGATGGTAGAGGTTGTTTGGTTTAATCGAGAGGTTGCGAGTTCGAGCCCGGCTCGGAGCTTTTTTTTTTTAAGAAAACATTTGGAGGTAGTTTCCTAAACCAAAATTGATTATTATTATTATTATTATTATTATTAGTATAGTATTGTTATTATGATGATTATTATTATTATTGTTATTATTACACTTATCATTATTGATTTTTATTAGAATTATTATTATTATTAGGTATTATGAATATTAGTTATTAATATTATTAATACTAATATAAGTATTATGATAAAATTTTCATGTATGAATATTATTATTATTATCACTAATAGTTGTATTATTATTACTATCATGATTAGGATTATTATTTTTATTATTATTATTATTATTATTATTATTATTATTATTATTATTATTATTATTATTATTATTATTATTATTATTATTATTATTATTATTATTATTATTATTATTATTATTATTTTTATTATTATTATTATTATTATTATTATCTTCACAATTATAATTAAAATTAACAAAATTTTCATTTTCTTAAGATTTAACATTATTAGTAAAGTTGTTATTTTTATTAACATTATTATTATTACTATCATTATTATTATTATTATTATTATTATTATTATTATTATTATTATTATTATTATTATTATTATTAAACTAGTACTACTACAATTGATAATTTTATAAAACAAACGATATATAAATATATAAATACAGATATATTTACTAAATAAAGTATACTAATACTACATAAAATTTCGTTTTAACTAGTAACATTAATTAAATATCAAATAAGTATCATAATGTAATGTAAGTATTAATAAATGTATATATATAAGAACATTAATCTTAATACATAAAATAATAGATATACACTTGTTTGATTATGATTATTTGTTTTAATATAAATACAAATGATATAGGTTCGTGAATCTGAGGTCAAACCCTGCATTGTTCAATATCGTCATATGTATTTTTACTACAAAATACAATACGGTGAGTTCATTTATTTCCCTTTTACTCTTTACATTTTTGGGACTGAGAATACATGCGCTATTTTTACAACTGCTTTTTTAAATACTTTTGAAATGTATTTAGAACTGAGAATACATGAAATGCTTTTATAACTATTTTACAAAATAGACACAAGTACTCGAAAATTATATTCTATGGTTGGATTATCGAATCGAATATGCCCCTATATAGTCTGGTAATCTAAGAATTAAGGAACAGACACCCTAATTGACGCGAATCCTAAAGATAGATCTATCGGGCCCAACAAGCCCCATCCAAAGTACCGGATGCTTTAGTACTTCGAAATTTATATCATGTCCGAAGGAGGATCCCGGAATGATGGGGATATTCTTATATGCATATTGTGAATGTCGGTTACCAGGTGTTCAATTCATATGAATGATATTTTTGTCTCTATGCATGGGACGTATGATTATGAGAAATGGAAGTATGAAATCTTGTGGTCTATTAAAATTATGAAATGATTCTTTATGATAAACTAATGAACTCACCAACCTTTTGGTTGACACTTTAAGGCATGTTTATTCTCAGGTACGAAAGAAATCTTCCGCTGTGCATTTGCTCATATTAGAGATATTACTTGGAGTCATTCATGACATATTTCAAAAGATGTTGCATTCGAGTCGTTGAGTTCATCAAGATTATTATTAAGTCAATTATATTTGGATATATTATGAAATGCTTTACATGCCTGTCAACTGTCGATGTAACGAAAGTTTGTCTTTTAAAAACGAATGCAATGTTTGTAAAATTTATCATATAGAGGTCAATTACCTCGCGATGTAATCAACTGTTGTGAATCGTCTGTAATCGATATGGACTTCGTCCGGATGGATTAGGACGGGTCTCTACAATCTTGTCGTGTCGGAGGGACACGACGTGCTAGCCTAAACGATGAAGGGTCTAGAGTACTCTTGGGCATTCCTTCACCATGAAGGTACGCTCTGAAAGCTTGGTAAAGTCTCTTCTGGTCTCTTAGTACTGCCCAAGTGACATCTGGATCATTCAAGGTGGCTCCATAATGAATCACAGTCTGCGGCTCACGTGTCTCTGGTAACTCTGGAAAATCAGCTGGTCTCTATGCTAAACGTCGGGAGCGTCGCACTAGAAGGGCTGGTGGTGCCGTACTAATGTCCTCCTCAGCACTCTCAAGGATCATACGTCTTGGACCTAACTATCCTATTGATGGCCTAAACTGATCTGTGCTACTCTCCGATAGGTAGACTCGGGGAGTTCTTCTCCTGTGAACTGGAATGCAATAAGAAGCTCCTGAACATGGCATTTTTCCTGAATACATTTAACAAACTTGTAAGTACTAAGCGCAAGTATGGCGCTTAGGGTAAGTGCACAGAGATAGTATATTTGTAGACTGAAAATAATTTGAAAAATAAAATAAATAAAAAGGATAAGCAAGGGGTGCCTCCCAAGAGCGCTTTGTTTATCAAGTCGTTACTGCCAGATCTTCAGAATGGATTAAAGGAGAAAAGGTGCTCCTCCTTGTCGTGGTCTTCTAGATATGCTTTTAACCGGTGGCCGTTGACTTTGAAATTTCCAGTGGGTCCTTCCGATTCCACGGCTCCATGTGGAAAAGCATGAATAACTTTGTATGGGCCACTCCATCTTGATCTGAATTTTCCAACGAACTTCTTGAATCGGGAATTAAAGAGTAGAACTTTATCTCCAGCAGCGAACTTTGTAGGAATTAATTTTTCATCATGCGTCATCTTCGTTCATTCCTTGTAGATATATGACGTCTCGTAAGCTTGGTCTCTTAATTCAGTGAGTTCATTCATTTTCATTTTTCAATGTCTAGCGGTTACTGGATCTAGGTTACAGGTTTTCAGTTCCCAGAGAGCTTTATACTCAAGTTCTAGTGGAAGATGACAAGCTTTTCCATAGATCATTCGGTAGGGTGTAGTTCCTAGGGGATACTTGTAGGCTGTCTGAAATGCCCATAAACCATCATCTAGTTTCTTGGCACATTTATTCCTATGATGGCCGACGGTGCGTTCTAGAATTCTCTAGAGTGCTCTTTTAGTGACCTCTGCTTATCCGTTCGTCTACGGATAATAGGCAGTGGAAATTTTGTGAGTAACTCCGTATTGTTGCATCACTTTCATAAACTGGGTGTTACAAAAGTGCGTTCCTCTATCACTTATTATGGCGCGGGGAGCTCCAAATCGGCAGAAGAGTCTTTTCAGGAAGTTGGAGACAATCTTGACATCATTAGTTGGAAATGCTTGGGCT
The DNA here is from genome assembly GCF_046630445.1 of Rutidosis leptorrhynchoides. Taxonomy (NCBI): domain Eukaryota; kingdom Viridiplantae; phylum Streptophyta; class Magnoliopsida; order Asterales; family Asteraceae; genus Rutidosis; species Rutidosis leptorrhynchoides. The sequence goes on from NC_092336.1 coordinate 340,180,832, forward strand.
TCAACCTATCTGGAGACGTAATCTACTGCTACGAGGACATATTTTTTCCCATTAGACTTAGGGAATGGCCCCATAAAGTCTAATCCCCATATATTGAAGATCTCGCAAGCTTGAATATTAGTCCAAGGCATCTCATTCTTCATAGAGATAATACCTTGCCTTTGGCATGCGTCGCAACGCTTTACAAGCTCTTGCACATCTCAAAATATAGACGGCTAATAAAATCCTGATTCGTAGACTTTTCTTTAGGTTAGGTTTGCTCCATGATGACCTCCTGTTGGTCTATGGTAACATTGGTGAAGAATCCCTGCTGCTTGTTTCTCATCTACGCACCTCCGAATTATTTGATCAGGGCAAATTCTAAACAGGTAAGGGTCTTCCCAGTAGTAGTACTTGGCATCCCTGAAGAAGTTCCTTCTTCGGGATGTGCTCATTCCCTTCGGTACTACTCCAGCAACTAGGTAGTTGGCTATGTCAGCATACCAAGGGGTATCAGTAAATTGCGATCCTATGTTAGCTTCTCCTAAGCTCATAAGATGTTCTTCTGAAAATTTGTCTCTTATATCTTGTTCAGCAAGTTGTTCCATCGCTGGGTTCTCCAAACGACTGAGATGGTCTGCTGCGACGTTCTCTGCTCCTTTCTTATCTTTGATCTCAATATCGAATTCTTGTAGGAGTAAGATCCATTGTAGGACTCTCGGTTTAGCGTCTTGCTTAGTGAATAGATATTTAAGGGCAGAGTGATCTGTGTAAACGGTAGTTTTGGACAGGATGAGATAGGAATGGAATTTGTTGAAAAATATAGCTAGCAGCTCCTTTTCCGTGGTGGTATAATTCTCTTGAGCTCCGATCAAGGTTTTACTGGCGTAATAGATTGGATGAAAGTGCTTATCTATCTGTTGTCCTAGTATAGATCCAACTGTGAAGTCACTCGCATCACACATGATTTCGAATGGTAAGATCCAATCGGGAGCAATCATTATGGGAGCATGTGTGAGCTGTTCCTTCAGATAGTTGAATAATTTTCTGCATTCTTCATCGAAGACAAATGGAACTTCCTTTCCGAGGAGATGAGTGAGAGGTCGAGTGACCTTTGAAAAATCTTTAATGAAACGTCGATAAAAACCGGTGTGTCCAAGGAAACTCCTTACCGCTTTTACAGTGGTATGTTCTGGAAGTTTAGTAATGGTCTCAATCTTAGCCTTATCAACTTCTATTCCTGCTTTTGAAATCTTGTTTCCTAAAACTATACCTTCTTTAACCATGAAGTGACATTTTTCCCAATTCAGAACTAAATTCGAATCTTCACACCTGGTGAGCATCTTTTCAAGGTTAGAAAGGCACGAATCAAAGGTACTACCAAAAACTGAAAAGTCATCCATGAAGACTTCCATACAACATTCAATCATGTCATGGAATATTGCTACCATGCATCGCTGGAATGTAGCTGGTGCATTGCATAATCCAAAGGGCATGCGTCGATAAGCGAATGTTTCATAAGGACAGGTAAAGGTTGTCTTTTCTTTATCCTTTAGATCGAGAGGAATTTGAAAGTAGCCGAAAAAACCGTCAAGGAAATAGTAGAATTCATTTCCTGATAGACGTTCCAACATTTGATCGATGAAAGGTAATGGGAAATGATCCTTCCAGGTTGCATCATTAAGTTTACGATAATCTATGCAGACCCTCCAACCGGTGACCTCCCGTGTTAGAATAAGTTCATTATTCTCATTTTGGATTACAGGCATTCCTCCTTTCTTAGGTACGACTTGAACAAAACTAACCCACGGTGAATCGGATATGGGATAGACCGGTGTCAAGAAGTTTGATTACTTCTTTCTTGATGACTTCTTGAATCATAGGATTGTCCCTTCTTTGCCTCTGAACTGATGGTTTGAAATCATCTTCCATGAAGATCATGTGGGTGCAATAGTTAGGACTGATTCCTTTTATGTCGGAAATCTTCCAAGCAATTGCTTTCTTATGTGATTTTAGAACTTGAGGTCTTTCGAGATGATTACAGGGAGTTGCAATTCTCCTTCTAAGAATGCATACTCCAGATGTTGGTAACTTTTTCAATTCTAATTCCGGAGGTTCCTCGATAGATGGCTTCATTCTAGCTATTTCTGCTCTGTCTAATGAGTCATGCCTCTCTTGGAATTCTGATTCTTCCTTCTAATAGTGGTCACTGATGCTATCTGTTCTCTAGTTTTGAAAATTGTCCTTCTTAAAGCCTCTTCTTCCGAAACGTCTTCTTTAGTTTCGAAGATAGGATTTTCCAAACAGTTTTCTTCGGATTGGGGTTCCTAAAATACCGGAATGAAATGTGTTTGTTCATTCGGTCTTCTTCTTAACAGAGGTAGGGGAATGCCTTGACCTAGTGGTTCTATTTGGATAGTTTTGCCGAGAAAGTTACTTTCAGAGAGGGGAGATTTATTTCGACCAAGATCTATGGCTAAATGGGTGTCAAGATTTTCTTCAGGAGGTGTAATGAATATATCCTTAGAAATTTCATCTCGACTGCATACAGCCATGGACTTCTTCACTTCGAACTCTTAACTTCAACGATTTGTCGTGAACATCGATTATGGCCTTGGCAGTATTTAGGAATGGTCTTCCAAGTATGAGTGGGACCTTCGTTTCTTCCTCAATATCCATAATGACGGAATCAATGGGGAATGCGAACTTATCCACTCTGACTAGGACATCCTCATCTATTCCTCGACAAATCTTAACTGATCTGTCCTCGAGTTGGATAGTCATTCTGGTTGGTCGTAAGTCTTTTAATCCTAGCTTTTGAAATAATGAATAAGGAATTAGGTTTACACTGGCTCCAAAGTCTGCTAAAGCATTGCTAATCTAGACATCTTGCAGGAAGCAAGGTACCGTAAATCTTCCTGCATCTCCTAACTTAGGAGGAATACCATGTTGTAACACTAATAAGCATTCTTCACTTAAGGGCAAGCTAACTATCTTTCTTAATTTCTCTTTGTTCAAAAGTAATACTTTGAAAAATTTAGCACAGTTTGGCATTTCTACTAAAGCATCTACTAGTCGCACATTCAAATGTAAATTCTTAATAATATCCCAATACTTAGCGAATTGCGCTTCTTGTTTTTCCTCCCTAAGCCTACCTGGGAAAGGTATACGGGCGGGCGGAATGATTTCCGGGGCCTTAGGAGAGATAGGTTCCAGTGGATTGACAACTGGGTCAATTGACACGGGTTCCTTATCAAAAAAATATTGTATCGGTATATTAATAGTTGTTTCCTTCCCACCTCTAGTTATTACTAGGGCATCAAACTCACTACTCTCTAATTCAACTTTAGCTGTTAAATGTTTAAGTGTAAGCTGTAAATTGATAATTAACTCTTCAAAAGTCTTTATTAAGGTATCAAATTTGTTCTGGCATTCTATGACCAAAAGATTTATCGTGTATTGTTTTTTCATAAATTCAACTAAAGTTTCTTTAGAGTGGGTGGCATAGTGTTGTAGTGGGAGGAGTATATTAAAGTCTGAGCTATTATGCTATTTATATGCCCATCTAGGTTAAGGATACCTTAGATTAGTTCTAGTAGCGTCGGTACTTTTAGGAATTGATAAACCTTGAAGAGTGAGGGTGAGATCTTGTAACCTAGTTTCCAGCATTTGTACTGTATGAGTGAAGATTTCATCCTTGTCAGCAGCTTCATTGTTCGAATCCTCCTGTTGTGCAGCTATTGTGTCCAAAAGATCACATGCTTCATTTGCTGTTCGAGACATAAATTGCCTTGCGAGGCCATGTTTAGGAGAGACTTATCATCCTTGGTCAAACCATTGTAAAGCGTGCAGATTATGTCTGGCTGACTTAATGAATGATTTGGAAATCTTTTAAGCATTACTTTTACTCTATTCCATACTAGACACAATGACTCGTCTTCTTTTTGAGAAACATTGGTGATGTCATTTCTTAAACAGGTTTGCAGGGAAGGTGGATAAAATTTGTTTAAAAACTTAGTGGCTAATTCTTCCCATGAATGTATTGAATTCAGGTTAAGGCCATCAAACCATGTTAAAGCGTGTGAAGACAGAGAATATTGGAAAAGATGAAGTTTTAAAAGGTTTTTCTCATTTTCTTCCTTCTTAAAAGAGTCAACCATACTGACAAATTTGTTTAAGTGAAATTTCAGATCGTCAGTCGGTAATCCATGAAATTTACAGATCATACTGACCAGCTTGATCATGTGTGAACTGATTTAAGGAGTTCCTTCGATTCCTAAGGTGATTGGTCCTCATCTTTCTTCTAAGTATGATTTTTGCATAGAAGCAAGGGTGTTTTGTTGTTCCATTTTTACTATTTTCTATTTAAAAAGAATTAAAAGTAACTTTTAGAAAATATTAATTGACTAAAAGGATCGATAATTTAATAAAAACAATTATTTTTGAAATTCGGTCGCTAACCTTATCGATATTCTAATTGATAGGATTTCTTACACACTACTGGGTATCTAGGTGGCCAGACCGACTACGGAGAGGCAGGATTCTTTTGGTTCCAATATAATTGGAGACTGTTCGAAAATCCAACAACCAAGTCCGTGTATAAATGACTTTCTTAGACACCACCAAACAATACTTTTGTCTGCTTAAAATCTTTGTTAATCAAAATATTCGATCCCCGGCAGCGGCGCCAACAGATTTCTCTCCTTGATATAGCCAAAACGGATGGTTTTGTTCGTGCGGTGTCGTTAGGTCGCAGGACGTCAGATTCGGTATAGCTTACAGAGGTTTTCGTTTTAATTTATATTGTGCGGGGCCTAAATTTACTTTTAACTTTCTAATGTAGAAGGTGTAAGTTAACCTAGGGTCGTGCTTTTGAATGGTTTAACGAATTGAAGATCAAGTGGATAATTGTCTTTTATTTAAATTACCTGGCTAAAAGATAGTAGTTGGTTTAAGCTAAAGTCCTAATTGCGGAAAAGGTAAATAAAGTGGGAGGATGTCCGGAGTGTGCAGATCGAGGTAATGTTGACCAAGATATTAGTTTGGGTTAGGGAAAGGTAATTATGTTGATATTTAAACCTTATGATTGAAATGGTGTAGATCTAGTTGGATGAGCCAATTACACACCTACTTATCTCTAAACTCTGAGAGTTCTCGTTGAGTAGTGAAAAGTATGTCACGTGGTTGTATAACTGAAATGTGACTATACCTCGGAGGTTATCCTTAGTAAAGCACTAGGTTTATTAGTGAGTTGAGTTCTAATCCTAACCCTCGTTATCAGTTTAGTTAACTGAATAACAACGTGCCGTGTTGATTGAACACCGATCACAAACGGAAGGAGTCCTTCGGGTTAAGTTGACAAAACCTTGAATGAAAACTAACAACCATTTCATCATACAAATGAGATCAAACCAAGACAAACATTATACAACATTAAAGTTGATATACTGAAAGTAAAGCAGATAGAAACCTAACAGGTACTTAGACAGTTGGTATGACTTAATCCTAGGGCAACAATCAAAAAAGAACGTGCAAAAGTTTGGGTCATACAGTCAGGGCACTAGCTAGATCTTAACATCTCCTAAGAGGTCTCTTTGGAACAGTCAATAGGCATACTAGGTCATTCATGTCTCAATTCCTAAGTTTCGTATCCTAAAAGTGCATTAAATGCCTCTCGGGAACTCCGGCCATACCGATTTCATAGAATCTCCAGATACAGTATAACCAGGGGTCTTAGTCCTATGAAGTAGCTAAGTTCATATAGGTGGACAAGTTCTGATCACAACCTAGGTTGGTCCATCCTTAAGATGCTAGCATACAAATCTATCAAACTTCCTAGTTCAGCATAATAACGATAACCGTACTAATTTAACATAATCACGCTAGCCCAAACTTCTATCATGGCAACATACAGATTAATTAAGCTATCATGGTAATATCGGAACTCATTATTAAACATAAAAGGTAATAATGCATGTTTAATACAATAGACAAGCGTTTCGGATAAAAACCTGAAAAACTTACCTAAAACTTGAATATATAAAATGAATTGTAAATTGAGTGTGTGTTGAAATGGATAGAGAAGGCCCTATAAATAGACTTGAATTTCTGCCTACAAACAGCTGGCAGGCCGTTTGGCAGACCGTTTGCACAGGCCATTTGCCAAGCCAGCCCGTTTGCAGGGGCCGTTTGCCTAGCCCGTTTGGCAGGACGTTTCTATGCCAGGAAAGCCGTTTGGTAGGCCATTTGGTTTTCCTGGTCAGCTGGATTTCTTGGATCGTTACTTGATTTTTTATCTTTCACCGTTTTCGTTCTAGATTCTTCGTTTTAGCTCCGTTTTACTTGATTCTTTTTGCATTGCCTTTGTAATTACTTAATCTACAAAATCAACCGACAAAGTGATTATTTTTGAAATAAATTATGGAACTTTATCGGTTTTAGGGCTTAATATCGGGGGTAAAAACATGACTTTTTGGCCGATATCAGTGACCTAACGACATCGCACGAAATTAAACCGTCCATTTTAGCCATATCAATCTTATCGGAGTAGACAACAGAGTCCTCACATTTAGCCTCGTAAACCTTGGCCGGATGTGGGTCAGTACAATTTTGGCATAATTTGAAACGACCCGTCCATATTACTATAAACGCAGTACGTTCTCAGTGGTCCCATAGCGAGGTATTTGACCTCTATATGATACGTTTTAGAAAATATTGCATTCGTTTCATAAAACGCACATCATTATTATACATAATGCATGTTTTAAACAAGTGGGCAATTATTTAAGAAATAATCCCCAAAATATATCGGTTTTCAAATACTACACACGTGACGTAACAGTCGAATATAATACATGACAAAGGTTTTATTGAATGCAACACTTTATTTAAATAAAATTATAAGACTCCATGCACAGCTTTCTCAGATAATGCAACAGCGAAAGACTTTCTTAAGGACCTGAGAATAAACATACGTAAACAGTCAACACAAAGGTTCGTGAGATATATAGGTTTATCATCGATATAAATATAGACCACAAGATTTCATAGTTATAAATATATGTACACTCGCAAGTGTATAAAAGTATTCTATAAGTTGTTGAGCGCTTCGGTAACCATACTTAACCATTAATGTGGCATATTCCCTTTATTATGAAATCTCCCTACACTGTACCAAGTGTGTAGTAAAAACGAAGTACTATGCAACCGTTTACGATACTAGAGCGACTAGCCCGGTTGGGGTTGTCAAACCCGATAGATCTATCAATAGGATTCGCGTATACATGTTCTTACAACATGTAAATATTAGTTACCAAGCTATTAGGGAAGATATGCAAAGTGGTACAACTCAACGTAGAATATATTTTAAGTACTTGTGTCTATGGCGTAAAACATAAAATGCATGTATTCTCATCTCAAAATATTTGTATAGTTTAAAAATGGGACTATATACTCACAGTAGTAAAAGTATATTAATAATAAGTTTTCAACTTATTAAAAATATGACCGGCGTCCTTGGATTCACGAACCTATAACAATAATAACGATTCAGATAATAATATATGAATAAAACAAAGCAAGTTCATAGAATACTTATATAATAATTTTTAATATTTTATGTTAGTGGTCCATTGTTAGTAGTCCTTTGTTAGTAGTCCAAAATAGTCCGAAAAGTCCAACAGTCCAATAATCGGTATATATATATATATATATATATATATATATATATATATATATATATATATATATATATATATAATCTTAGAATTACCCCACGACGTATTGTATACGTATTGTCTTTGCATCAACCCAGAGACGTATTGTATACGTATTGTCTTAGAATTAACTAAGATGTATTGTGTACGTATTGTCTTAGGATTTATCAAAACATATTGTATACTTATTGTGTTAGGACGTACCAAGAATATTATTATACATATATACAATCACAGAATTAACCAAGATTATAATATTTTGTTATACTACTGATATCTAAATATATATAGGATATAGGAAAAGTTAACAAAGATATGGTTAATATAGTTTTTATAATATAAATTTCGACCATATAACGTTAATTTTAGCAGATTTTGTTTTGCTCACCAAATATTCATTACAACTCCGTTTAAAGTGAATCAAATTGCTATGGATTCATTAAGAAGTAAATTTTACAAAACCAATTCGAAAAGTTCATCCCAAGTAGTAATTTTTAGAGCTTTACCCTCTTTTTGTGTCGGTGGACAGATTTGGAAAAATCCCGGCATCCACCCAATATATGATTTTTGATAAAATACTTCCACTTTGTCTAAGATCATGAAAAAAGTACTAGAAGTCTTATTTACATATATTAACATATTTCCAAAGTCTTAGCCTCGAACTCTAAGTCTAAGATAGGTTTTTAATTCCCAAACCAAAACAGCCCGGTTTTTACCGAATGGAGATTAAATGATATATGTTAAGTTTCAAGGTATTCTTCATATGTACAAGTTATAAGTTCGTATAATAACTTAATATAACATCATAATACATATAAATAAGTGTTATTAGAGTTAAGTTAGAAAGATTAGATTAGTCTTTCAAACAAGCTTGGTGTTCACAAAACAAGTTCTAGTTTTTACAAGTTTTATAATATAATAAGATAGCAACTATACAAGGAATTGAACAAGGATTTTGAGAAATATTTTACCTTGATTATGAAGAGGAAAGTTGCTGAGATTAAAGTATGATATAAGAGCATTCAAGTGTGTGTTTTTAGTTTAAGAGAATGTAGGGTAAAAATGAGTTAAAATGGTCCTTATTTATAAGCTTATAATTTTGGCTTTTAGTGAAAATATCTAAGATAAGTTAAATTGTATTAAGTCATGCATGACATATTAAATTGATTAGGTCATGGATGACATATTACACAAATAATTGCAGATTTCTATTGGTATATACCAATAGTAAATACTTCTAGAAGCTGTGTATAATACGGGTAAAAATACCGTATGAATGCGAGTAGAATTCTTTGAGGAAATTGAACGGAAATACGAGTATAGCTATCCTTTATATGTATTGGTATATTATAAGTGTATTCAATACTTTTAAGGATGTATTTACACTCGTAATACATTATATGTAAATACATTTTAGCATAAGTTAATTACGTCGTTTAAATAGTAATATATATATTGTTTGAAAACTCTTTAAATTAGTAGTATGAATATATATATATATATATATATATATATATATATATATATATATATATATATATATATATACTTTGTTAATATACTTAAGGAGATATTTAATTATCATATTTTCAAGTTAAATATATATAAATCCATATATACACAATAATTAAACAATTAAACAATTAAATCAAGTTATGACGTTCGTGAATCGTCGGAATAAAAGGGTGACCAAAAGCTTGTGTAAAAATCTTTTCAGAGGTTCAAGATTTATTAAAATTCATTGCTTATCAAGTCGGAATTATATAAAGATTAAGTTTAAATTTGGTCGGAAATTTCCGGGTCGTCACAGTACCTACCCGTTAAAGAAATTCCGTCCAGAAATTTGATCGAGGTCGTCATGGCTAACAATAAGAATGTTATTATGATGAATATAAGTTGATTCATAGGGTTTTATCATGATTGAGAAATATAGATAAAATAATTCGATTACTCGAAACGTATGAGTGAGGCTATTGTAAAAGAGTGAAATGAGAAAATAGGGATTCGTCTTATCATTTGACGTCATCACGGTTGATCTCCGGATTAAAGAAAATCTTTGTAATCTATATAAGATTTGATTCTTCGGCGATTAAGGAAATTATGATCCTCTTCGATTTAATGCAATAATCTGTCTCGATTTCTCTGTCGAATATTTTACTATAAATCAACCTCATACGTTTCCTTATTTCCACATCTCCCATCTTTTATACTTTCTTCCTTTCTTCGTACTTCCAAAACATTCTTCAATATGCTCCATCCAGTTTTAATTCTTGATATATTCTTGACTATCACATCTGTCATTCTTCTTTTTCATCTTCTACCGGAGGAATCCATTAATTTCTACTATATGCTCTTGGGTTTATAGTGTTCTTAGTTTTCCCGTGTCTTTATATTGCTATACGCATCGATTTGTAATTTCTACGTTGTCTTCGTGCTTATATTTTTCCTTATATTTTGGAGTTTTATGCTTCCGTCTTCTTTTCCCGACTTCAAGTCAAGCGAATAATGGTCTAGAATTCATAGATATGAAATTCGGAATGAACATAACTAATGCTCTAAGAGAGAAATTGTAATAGCACAATTTGACTTGTGAAATTACCAGAATCCAAAGCAAAAGATAGAACTATCAATAGAATATGTTCTTGATATGTTTAGAGATTAGATTAAATGTAAGAGTCATGTAACATGGCACATGATGACGTTATGGTCTGTGAATCATTACGTTCCATTTAGAAACTCAGCATGACTTACTGTAATATAATCACGTTGATCAAGTGTCATTATATATATACTAACTCATGCTTCAGTTCCCAACATTACTTCAAAAACATTCATACTTTACACTCAGAGGTTTCAGATATTTAGAAACTAAAACAGTTTTCATTATGATGTGATACAGATAACGCGAAGGAATAAATAATTTCAGATAAGAATGGTTATGAAAATATCTTCAGAAATATGAAGGATATTTATAATGGAAGATACGATGATATCTTATAATATTTAAGATAAGAGGATGATGAAGAATATTGTCCGCAAGAGTTTTAGAGTAAGGAACAAGGTATTTGCTAAGGATTTTAGCAGACACCGAATCATTTGGATTCTTTGAAGATAGATTTCGTCCTTGTGATTTGTCCACAGCCTCCTTCAGGGTTTCCTCAATTCGTTTTCCAGTTCCAAACCTTCTCTTTTTCTGTGCTATGCTAACACAATATTCTTTATCATCAACTTTTGACTGTTACGGTTGTCTACTGTTTCTGCTGCTTCATTCAGCTTTTTCAAAACTTCATAGTACTGATTCGTAGGCTGAAGTGCTATTCCAGATTTCAGAATTATAATTCCAGGAAATAACGTTATATGTATATTCAGAAATGATGTGAGATTCAACAATAATTATTGATGCTTCCTGGGGTTTGGTATGACAATTATTGTTACAAGATGTGGATGGGTACATGACAAGGTTTTATAGTGATCTATCAGAGAGATTTAAATCAAAGAGCAATAAAGTTGCTGGTAAGCTTACTACTAATGTGGTGGAATATAAAAGGTTCCCCAGTAACGATGGCGAAAAGACAACGTATATATCAAGGTTATAATAAGGCTACTCCGGATGAAAAGTCGAAGTTGTCTTTTTGGAGCTGTGATAAAATTCGCTATTTTGAAAAGGGATTGTAAAGTTATTTTGGGTAATAATAATGCTAAAGGATCTGGCACGGATACGTGTTGAACCTTTGCTTAGGTTCAAGTGTCCTCCGAATGCATAGCTATATGCATATATTCTTCATATGTATCGTGTGATTGGTTCATTCTCTCGATTGTTCCTTAGTTGAGATGTTTTCAAGAATTTTGAAGGGTTTAGACGCAGGTTGTCATCGCCAATATTCGTATAATGAATTCGTCGTGAATCTTGAATGATACGAATATCTTTATGAGTTCTGTGAATGAAAGTGATGTTCTAGTATAGTTTGAATTTAAAGTATGATTTTGATGGATGTAGGAATTTAAGATTGATGGCACTTCTTAAATCTTGACTTGGATTTTGATCTGTTAAAATTAGAATATGTAATTGAATTAGTATAGAAAATGGTTGTCTTGAATTTTGTGAAATGATGTATATTGCTGTGAAAGGAGAGAGTATAATTAACGATTGTCGAAATATCATTGAAAATGTACAGTGTAGCATATTAATGTGAACTTAAGTATTTCTCGGGTATTACCTACCCGTTAAAATAAAATTTCACAAGTAATATTTTGTACAAAAGAATTTTTATTACAGTCTTTATGAAAATATATGTATGTATATTTTCTTCAGATGTAATATGGATTTAATGAGTTAATATTATATTAATCTCATTTGGTTTACGGTTGGAACTAGAAATGAATAATCCTTAAAACTTTAGAGATTACATAATCGCCGCGGAATATTTCTTCAACGTAAATGAAATAATGAATTAATACTTCATCACTCATTATTGTTGGTATCCCTCAGTGCTTGCGGTGCGTATGATGTTGATGCTCGTAATGCGGCTTGCGATGTTGAGGCTTGTGATGTTGTTGGTAATGCTGCTGCTGGTGCTGGTAGTGGTTTGATGTGAGTATAGATGATGAGAATTTGTTTTGTTTTGTATTGTGAAAGAAGATGTTTAAAGTTTCTTGAATAAAAAGAGAGGTCAAGAGCTTTATAAAGGGAATGAAATGATGTAGGATGTACTTGCTAATGAAGTTTTGCTTTTCATGACAGTAATTTTTATATTTTTTTACTAAATAATTCACCATGCAAGATATGGAGTAAAGGTCGGATAGCCTCAATAATATTAGTAATATTATACTCGTTGCGGCATATCCTGGAAATGAGAGAGAAAATGGTGTTACGAACGGGTTCGCCGGTAAGTGCCTCATGTTCTTCACCAAGAGGGAAATGTGGTGGATGGAAGGGATCACCTTCTTCTTATCTCCAATGATTAAGTAGACTACTAACCCATCCCCAATTCATCCAAAATAGATGATAGCTAATTGGTTGATCCATTCCGGTCACACAGCTTTCGAAGGTCGAGTGAAATTCCATATCGGAATTTGAGGGACTTGAACTCGTGGAGAGTTCCATTTCATAAGATTGATTAAAGGATTTTTTGATATGAAATGATTTCTGACTATCGGATGGTATTCTAATTACATAGAATATCTATATATACAGAGCAAAAGATTTCATAGATTACGGAGGAATTTACGGAATATGTTAGGCAAAGTTTACAGTAACAGATACGCTAAGATATGAATTAGCATATACGCTAAAATATGAACTTTGTCTATACACTATTTATGCAATCAATGTAGTAAGATGTGTCTAGACTAAGAATGATAAGCATGTAATTTTCTAAGGGTGATAAGCAGATAATTTCTGACTAGAAATGATAAGCAAAACTTTTGACATGCAGTTAAGGTCGAAGTCCAAACTCACTAATGCATCTTAATAACTATCCATTAGACACACTAATTCAAGACATGGTTTGCTTAGACCACTGCTCTGATACCAACTGAAATGACCTGTCCATATTACTATAAACGCAGTACGTTCTCATTGGTCCCATAGCGAGGTATTTGACCTCTATATGATATGTTTTAGAAAATATTGCATTCGTTTCATAAAAAGCACATCATTATTATACATAATGCATGTTTTAAACAAGTGGGCGATTATTTAAGAAATAATCCCTAAAATACATCAGTTTTCAAATACTACACACGTGACGTAACAGTCGAATATAATACATGACAAAGGTTTTATTGAATGCAACACTTTATTTAAATAAAAGTATGAGACTCCATGCACAGCTTGCTCAGATAATGCAACAGCGGAAGACTTTCTTAAGGACCTGAGAATAAACATGCGTAAACAGTCAACACAAAGGTTGGTGAGATATATAGGTTTATCATCGATATAAATATAGACCACAAGATTTCATAGTTATAAATATATGTACACTGTCAAGTGTATAAAAGTATTCTATAAGTTGTTGAGCTCTTCGGTAACCATACTTAACCATTAATGTGTCATATTCCCTTTATTATGAAATCTCTCTACACTATACCAAGTGTAGTAAAAATGAAGTACTATGCAACCGTTTACGATACTAGAGCGACTAGCCTGGTTGGGGTTGTCAAACCTGATAGGTCTATCAATAGGATTCGCGTATACATGTTCTTACAATATGTAAATATTAGTTACCAAACTATTAGGGAAGATATGCAAAGTGGTACAACTCAATGTAGAATATATTTTAAGTACTTGTGTCTATGGCGTAAAACATAAAATGCATGTATTCTCATCCCAAAATATTTGTAGAGTTTAAAAATGGGACTATATACTCACAGTAGTAAAAGTATATTAATAATAAGTTTTCAACTTATTAAAAATATGACCGGCGTCCTTGGATTCACGGACCTATAACAATAATAACGATTCAGATAATAATACGACATATGAATAACATAAAGCAAGTTCATAGAATACTTATATAATAATTTTTAACATTTTATGTTAGTAGTCCATTGTTAGTAGTCTAAAATAGTCCGAAAAGTCCAACAGTCCAATAATCGGTATATATATATATATATATATATATATATATATATATATATATATATATATATATATATATATAATCTTAGAATTGCCCCACGACGTATTGTATACATATTGTCTTTGCATCAACCCAGAGATGTATTATATACGTATTTTCTTAGAATTAACTAAGACTTATTGTGTACGTATTGTCTTAGGATTTATCAAAACATATTGTATACTTATTGTGTTAGGACGTACCAAGAATATTATTATACATATATACAATCACGGAATTAACCAAGATTATAATATTTTGTTATACTACTGATGACATGTCCAAATATATATAGGATATAGGAAAATTTAACAAGGATATGGTTAATATAGTTTTTATAATATAAATTTCGTCCATACAACGTTAATTTTAGCAGATTTTGTTTTGCTCGCCAAATATTCATTACAACTCCGTTTAAAGTGAATCAAATTGCTATGGATTCATTAAGAAGTAAATTTTACTAAACCAATTCAAAAAGTTCATCCAAAGTAGTAATTTTTAGAGCTTTACCCTCTTTTTTTGTCGGTGGACAGATTTGGAAAAATCCCAGCATCCACCCAATATATGATTTTTGATAAAATACTTCCACTTTGTCTAAAATCATAAATAAAATACTGGAAGTCTTATTTATATATATTAACATATTTCCAAAGTCTTAACCTCGAACTCAAAGTCTAAGATAGGTTTTTAATTCCCAACTCAAAACAGTCCGCTTTTTACCGAATGGAGATTAAAAGATATATGTTAAGTTTCAAGGTGTTCTTCATATGTACAAGTTATAAGTTCTTATATTAACTTAATATAATATCATAATACATATAAATAAGTGTTATTAGAGTTAAGTTAGAAAGATTAGATTAGTTTTTCAAATAAGCTTGGTGTTCACCAAAATAAGTTCAAGTTTTTACAAGTTTTATAAGTATAATAAGATAGCAACTATACAAGGAATTGAACAAGGATATTGAGAAGTATTTTACCTTGATTATGAAGAGGAAAGTTGCTGAGATTAAAGTATGATATGAGAGCATTCAAGTGTGTGTTTTTAGTTTAAGAAAATGTGGAGTAAAAATGAGTAAAAATGGTCCTTATTTATAAGCTTATAATTTTGGATTTTAGTGAAAATATCTAAGATAAGTTAAATTGTATTAAGTCATGCATGACATATTAAATTGATTAGGTCATGGATGACATATTACACAAATAATTGCAGATTTCTATTGGTATATACCAATAGTAAATACTTCTAGTAGCTGTGTATAATACGGGTAAAAATACCCTATGAATGCGAGTAGAATTCTTTGAGGAAATTGAACAAAAATATGAGTATAGCTATCCTTTATATGTATTGGTATGTTATAAAGTGTATTCAATACTTGTAAGGATGTATTTACACTCGTAAAACATTATATGTAAATACATTTTAGCATAAGTTAATTACGTCGTTTAAATAGTAATATATATATTGTTTGAAAACTCTTTAAATTAGTAGTATGAAAAAATATATATAATACTTTGTTAATATACTTAATGAGATATTTAATTATCATATTTTCAAGTTAAATATATATAAATCCATATATATACACATTAATTAAATAATTAAACAATTAAATCAAGTTATCACGTTCGTGAATCATCGGAATAAAAGGGTGACCAAAAGCTTGTGTAAAACTATTTTCGAAGGTTCAAGATTTATTAAAATTCATTGCTTATCAAGTTGGAATTATATAAAGATTAAGTTTAAATTTGGTCAGAAATTTCCGAGTCGTCACATAATTGCACTCGAGACACATGTTGCGGGAGTTTCTTTAGCTCTCCGACCTCTTTAGTGAGGTTTTCTATTTGTTCCGAGAGATATTTTATGATTTTAATAGGATCAGAAGCGGAAAGCGATGTTGCTAATGAAAGGTTCTCTTCAGTGTTCCAATCGTGATGGTGCATAGTCATCTCCTTAATCAATCTCCTCGCCTCGTCTGGGGTGAATTTCATGAAGTTACCTTGTGAAACAGCATCAAGATTAGACTTGTTGTTCCGATTCAGACCTTGGTAGAAGGTCAAAATTTGAGCAGAGCTCTCAAGACGGTGGTTCGGGCATCTTCGAAGCAAATGTTTGAATCTTTCCCATGCAGTGAAGAGTGATTCATCGTATGCTTGTTGAAAGTTTACGATGTCATTCCTAAGTCTGATTTGTTTTGATGGGAGAAAGTACTTAATTAAGAAAGTTGTTGACATTTTCTCCCATGAGGTGATAGAGTTGGGTTCTATCCCCTCGAACCCGGATTTTGCATGAAGAGTTAAGGAATAGGGGAACAGATACAGGAAAACTATATCTTGCTCAACCCCGTTTTGCTTATATGAGTTAGATAAGGAGATGAATTTGTCTAAGTGAGAGTTGGGGTCATCAATTGGTAAGCCATGGAACTGGCAATGAATCTGAATGAGTTTTATGATGCTATTCTTAAGCACAAAAGATGCTCCGTTAACCTCTGGATAGAGTATCTGTCCTCCTCGTCCTTCTAACGAGGGTTTGGTGATGTCAGCGAGAATGATGCGTACGGCCATCGTCGAACTATCAGCAGGTAAGTGTGGATCTCATCGGATGGGTACAATGTATGATATCGAATAGAAGAAAGGATGTGTCAGAAGAATTCTTAGCCGTCTAAGTAGATTAAACCATCCTAAAGGTTCACTAATAAGGAAGTCCATTTTAAATTTTATAATTAATCTAAATTAAGCTAAGATTATCTAACCTAACTACGGTAAACTAGTAACTTCTGACAAAGCTAGTCTCAGTCAAAAGGGTCTCTTAAAACCTAACTAATCTAAACAGGCTCCAAATCGTACTACCGCTCCCGGGCAGCGGCCCCAAAAATTTACTACTCCTTATGATAAGCCCGAATTAGACGGTTTGTTTATACGGTGTTGTTAAGCAGCAAAACAATTCAAGATATCAACAGAAGAAGTTGATTGTTTAATTTATATATGCTGGGCCTAAATCTATTATTCCTTCCTATGGGTTAGCAAGGGCAAATATGACCTAGGCTCGTTCCTTGAGCGTTCGAATTTGAAATAGAGCTTATTCAGATAATTTAGTAATTAAGATTGGGTTTGTACACAATTTAGTATCCAAGACTAGTTGCCAGGTATACCTTGTGTAGAGAGGCAGGATCCTTTTGGTCCCAATAAATTGGCGACTGTTCGGAAAATCCAACAACCAAGTCTAACCGGTTTATTCTAGACACCACTTTATCCAGAATTTTAAATTGTGTAAAGGCTATATTTGGGTTGATTTGATTTATAATTGTATTTAAGATACAAAAGCAATATAATTAAAATAAGCTAGCTAGCATGCAACTGTAACAACCCAAACCAACCCGCGAACAAACCACGTGAAAATACAAAATAAAAAAAAATTGCTGAACTGCCACCTGGCGCGGCGCGCCAAACCTGTCTGTCCGGAAAGTCTTTAAACGCGAAAATGTTTGACTAGTTCCTGACATATTTAGGCATAACGCTTTTAACCCCATGTTCCATATATAAAAACTAGCACGTTCTATTAATAAAATTATGTTTACGAAGCGGGGCCCACATCGACCCAAATTACCCTTTAAGTATCAAAATACAATTTTCGACCATAAGACTTTTAATACAAAACAAAGCCGAGCATGGCGATTGGGGATACGCTACCCAATCCTAATAAATCCAAAAGCAAGCCTTCTACGCAAACTATGCAAGTCCTCTAATCCTCGTGCTTACCTGAGCCACCATCCGCATGCAATCTATAAAAAGAGTCAACAACGAGAGGGTAAGCTAACACTTAGTGAATGATAATATACTACATATGTAGTGACCCGAACTTTTCCATGTTTATATATATTAATTGAGATTGATATTTACATGATTAAATGTTTCCAACATGTTAAGCAATCAAACTTGTTAAGACTTGATTAATTGAAATATGTTTCATATAGACAATTGACCACCCAAGTTGACCGGTGTTTCACGAACGTTAAAACTTGTAAAAACTATACAATGACATATATATGGTTATATATATAGTTAACATGTTTTTATTATAAGTATGTATCTCATTAGGTATTTTAACAATGAGTTATATACATAAAAATGTGACTATTAATTTAAGAAACTCGAAAACGATATATATAACGATTATCGTTATAACAACGTCTTACTAGGTACATATGAATCATATTAAGATATTGATACACTTGGTTAATTATGTTAAATGATAAGTAAATATATTATTAAGTGTATTAACAATAAAATACATATGTAAAAATAAGACTACTAACTTAATGATTTCGAAACGAGACATATATGTAACGATTATCGTTGTAACGACATTTAACTGTATATACATCATACTAAGATATATTATATATCATAATATCATGATAATATAATAATTTAACATCTCATTTATTATAATAAACAATGGGTTAACAACATTCAACAAGATCGTTAACCTAAAGGTTTCAAAACAACATTTACATGTAATGACTAACGATGACTTAACGACTCAGTTAAAATGTATATACATGTAGTGTTTTAATATGTATTCATACACTTTTGAAAGACTTCAAGACACTTATCAAAATACTTCTACTTAACAAAAATGCTTACAATTACATCCTCGTTCAGTTTCATCAACAATTCTACTCGTATGCACCCGTATTCGTACTCGTACAATACACAACTTTTAGATGTATGTACTATTGGTATATACACTCCAATGATCAGCTCTTAGCAGCCCATGTGAGTCACCTAACACATGTGGGAACCATCATTTGGCAACTAGCATGAAATATCTCATAAAATTACAAAAATATGAGTAATCATTCATGACTTATTTACATGAAAACAAAATTACATATCCTTTATATCTAATCCATACACCAACGACCAAAAACACCTACAAACACTTTCATTCTTCAATTTTCTTCATCTAATTGATCTCTCTCAAGTTCTATCTTCAAGTTCTAAGTGTTCTTCATATATTTTACAAGTTCTAGTTACATAAAATCAAGAATACTTTCAAGTTTGCTAGCTCACTTCCAATCTTGTAAGGTGATCATCCAACCTCAAGAAATCTTTGTTTCTTATAGTAGGTTATCATTCTAATACAAGGTAATAATCATATTCAAACTTTGGTTCAATTTCTATAACTATAACAATCTTATTTCAAGTGATGATCTTACTTGAACTTGTTTTCGTGTCATGATTCTGCTTCAAGAACTTCGAGCCATCCAAGGATCCGTTGAAGCTAGATCCATTTTTCTCTTTTTCAGTAGGTTTATCCAAGGAACTTAAGGTAGTTATGGGTAAAACAAGATTGGATAATTTTTCTCATTTTAGCTACGTGAAAATTGGTAACAAATCTATTCCAACCATAAGTTAATCAACTTGTATTGTATATTATGTAATCTTGAGATACCATAGACACGTATACAATGTTTCAACCTATCATGTCGACACATCTATATATATTTCGGAACAACCATAGACACTCTATATGTGAATGTTGGAGTTAGCTATACAGGGTTGAGGTTGATTCCAAAATATATATAGTTTGAGTTGTGATCAATACTGAGATACGTATACACTGGGTCGTGGATTGATTCAAGATAATATTTATCGATTTATTTCTGTACATCTAATTGTGGACAACTAATTTTAGGTTACTAACGAGGACAGCTGACTTAATAAACTTAAAACATCAAAATATATTAAAAGTGTTGTAAATATATTTTGAACATACTTTGATATATATGTATATATTGTTATAGGTTCGTGAATCAACCAGTGGCCAAGTCTTACTTCCCGACGAAGTAAAAATCTGTGAAAGTGAGTTATAGTCTCACTTTTAAAATCTAATATTTTTGGGATGAGAATACATGCAGGTTTTATAAATGATTTACAAAATAGACACAAGTACGTGAAACTACATTCTATGGTTGAATTATCGAAATCGAATATGCCCCTTTTTATTAAGTCTGGTAATCTAAGAATTAGGGAACAGACACCCTAATTGACGCGAATCCTAAAGATAGATCTATCGGGCCCAACAAGCCCCATCCAAAGTACCGGATGTTTTAGTACTTCGAAATTTATATCATATCCGAAGGGTGTCCCGGAATGATGGGGATATTCTTATATATGCATCTTGTTAATGTCGGTTACCAGGTGTTCACCATATGAATGACTTTTATCTCTATGTATGGGATGTGTATTGAAATATGAAATCTTGTGGTCTATTATTATGATTTGATATATATAGGTTAAACCTATAACTCACCAACATTTTTGTTGACGTTTTAAGCATGTTTATTCTCAGGTGATTATTAAGAGCTTCCGCTGTCGCATACTTAAATAAGGACGAGATTTGGAGTCCATGTTTGTATGATATTGTGTAAAAAACTGCATTCAAGAAACTTATTTTGTTGTAACATATTTGTATTGTAAACCATTATGTAATGGTCGTGTGTAAACAGGATATTTTAGATTATCATTATTTGATAATCTACGTAAAGCTTTTTAAACCTTTATTAATGAAATAAAGGTTATGGTTTGTTTTAAAATGAATACAGTCTTTGAAAAACGTCTCATATAGAGGTCAAAACCTCGCAACGAAATCAATTAATATGGAACGTTTTTAATCAATAAGAACGGGACATTTCAGTTGGTATCCGAGCGTTGGTCTTAGAGAACCAGAAAATTTGCATTAGTGTGTCTTATCGAGTTTGTTAGGATGCATTAGTGATTCTGGACTTCGACCGTGTTTTCTTTAAAAATGATTGCTTAACATTTTTGTTGGAAACTATATATTTTTAACATATGAATATTATGTGATATATTAATCTCTTAACGTGTTTGATATTATGAGATAGATGTCTACCTCTAGAACAAGTCCCATTGACTCACCTAATAATAATGAAGAGTCAAATGTAAATTGGAATGATTCGTGGACTGATTCACAAGTTCCCGAAGAGGAACCGGAAGAAGAGTCGGAACCGGAAGAAGAATCGGAACCGGAAGAAGAATCGGAACCGGATGAAGAAATAGAACCGGTGGGGGAAATAATAAAACGGTTAAGTAAAAGAAAATCCTCAACCAACCGACCAAGGTTAATTATGGTCAATGGTGTTTCCGCCAAGGAAGCAAAATATTGGGAGGATTACCAATTCTCCGATGAATCGGATTCCGACGAGAATTCCGATGATGTTATAGAAATTACCCCAACTGAATTTAAAAAGGCAAAAGAAAATAATAAGGGAAAGGGCATAAAAATCGAGAAATCTAATTCCAACCCCGATGAACTTTATATGTATCGTCAACCCCCGAAGTCCTTAAGTTGTAACAATGACCCGGGAACCTCTAAACCACCAGGTTTTTCTAAATCAATGTGGACAACGACGGCTCGTATTAGGGGAACATCATATATCCCTAGAAACTTGGCAAAATGATCCAAAACCGAAGAAGAAGAAACAAGCGAGTCGGAATAAGATAGTTGTATTCGTGTGGCGTAATATATGTGATATAGTGTGCTTATGCTTTATGATATATGTAAAAATTGCTTGTATTAATAAGTATTTTTTTTTTATGAACCTAACTCTTGTCTATTTTACAGTATAAAAACACAAAATGGATAGACAACCCAATATTTTAAGAGACCTACCTGGAGACATGATTGATGAAATCTTGTCTAGAGTCGGTCAGAATTCTTCGGCACAACTTTTAAGGCGAGATCAGTTTGTAAGACATTCGAAGAACGTTCCAAGAATGCCTTGGTTTATAAAAGGCTTTCGTTCGAAAGATGGGGGATATCACATTGGGAAATCCATAAGTTACGATGTGTTTACTTTGACGCATATATTGTGAGGAACCCAAATGCTATTTAACGCAATGGGTTAAGAAATTATTTTGACCCAATATATCCGAATATAGGACTTCGTGATTTAGAAAAAGCGGCTAACATGCAACATAAAGAAGCATGTTATGCTTACGGATTAGTAATGTTCGCTTCTCACCAAAGTGAGAACAAGAACATCGGGCTACAACTATTAAACAAAACGTTCCCACAAGTAACGGAGTCGGTAATTGGGGTAAGAAATGAGGTTTTTAGATTGTTACGGGACTGTTGGACATTACGTAACCCTCGTCCTTTTGACGATGTTACAACACGCTGTCTTATCAACGGCCATAACGGTTATGTTCCACAAGACCAAGGATGGGAAGTAATCCTAGTAAAACCAGAATGCATGACTTGTTTCTGGACGTATGAATTACGTGTCTTTATTGCCTTTGCTGAACGACTTGTGTACTAGCTAGAATTATCTTCACAACTATCTTGTATCAAAGTTATTGTGTGCTATATTTCATCCTTTATGTAAAATAAGCGGTATTGTAAGTTTGTAAAATATTGTATAAAAGTTTGAACGCGAAATATTATTATAATCAGTTTTTCATATAGAATTGTAGTAGTTGAATTGTATATTAGCTACTAAGTATGAACTTAACGGGTAGGTACTACCCGAATTTAAACTTATAAAACGCTAATATGAAGAAAAAGCTTTTATAAACGAGTTCATATTATGCTACGAAATACTATTAACTACTCTTAATATTCTGTATGATTAACTTGTTCCATTTGACTATTTTGAAGGAAATGACACCGACTACTCGACACACCGTGAATATGAATGAAGAGGAATTCCGTACTTTTCTAGCTTCAAACATAGCCGCAGTACAGGCTGCGCTACATACCAACAATAACCTTGGATCTAGCAGTACAGGAAATCGTGTAGGATGCACCTACAAAGAATTCACTGCCTGCAAACCTTTGGAATTTGATGGAACCGAAGGACCGATCGGATTGAAACGGTGGACCGAGAAGGTCGAATCGGTGTTTGCCATAAGTAAGTGTACTGAAGAGGACAAAGTGAAGTACGCTACGCATACCTTCACAGGTTCTGCGTTAACATGGTGGAATACCTATCTAGAGCAAGTGGGACAAGACGATGCGTACGCACTACCGTGGTCAGCATTCAAACACTTGATGAACGAGAAGTACCGTCCCAGAACCGAGGTCAATAAGCTCAAGACAGAACTTAGAGGGTTACGAACCCAAGGATTTGATATTACCACGTACGAAAGACGATTCACAGAATTGTGCCTATTGTGTCCGGGAGCATTCGAAGATGAGGAAGAGAAGATCGACGCGTTTGTGAAAGGATTACCGGAAAGAATCCAAGAAGATATAAGTTCACACGAGCCCGCCTCTATACAACAGGCATGTAGAATGGCTCACAAACTAGTGAACCAGATTGAAGAAAGAATTAAAGAACAGACTGCTGAAGAGGCCAATGTGAAGCAAGTCAAAAGAAAGTGGGAGGAAAACGGTGATAAGAATCACCAATACAACAACAACAGCAATTACAACAATAATCGCAACAATTATCCCAACAATCGCAACATCAATCGCAACTACATCAAACGGCCCAACAACAACAACAACAACAACAGCAATAAGGTTTGCAAGTTCTTATTACGCACACATGCCGCATCGACTCGTTAGTACAACGACCGTCTCGCTCGATGATATACACAAACACAACCAAAATTCTACGCGGTACAAACACACGCGAGAATTATTATCACAACACAACAACATATTAATAATATCCGCATTACTAATATAAACGTTAGTCAACCTATAGCCAAGGCACTAACCAAACCCATTCCGACCCGTAATCCTACAAGTCCCGCAACAATTTAAGCACACACAAGTCTAAGTCTAGGCACCTATCTCAAGTCACCTAAATCTCTTAGACCATGCTCTGATACCACTTGTAACAACCCAAACCAACCCGCGAACAAACCACGTGAAAATACAAAATAAAAATAAAAATTGCTGAACTGCCACCTGGCGCGGCGCGCCACAAGGGGTGCGCGGCGCGCCAAACTTGTCTGTCCAGAAAGTCTTTAAGCGAGAAAATGTTTGACTAGTTCCCGACATATTTAGGCGTAACGCTTTTAACCCCATGTTCCATATATAAAAACTAGCACGTTCTATTAATAAAAATTATGTTTACAAAGCGGGGCCCACATCGACCCAAATTACCCTTTAAGTATCAAAATACAATTTTCGACCATAAGACTTTTAATACAAAACAAAGCCGAGCATGACGATTGGGGATACGCTACCCAATCCTAATAAATCCAAAAGCAAGCCTTCGACGCAAACTATGAAAGTCCTCTAATCCTCGTGCTTACCCGAGCCACCATCCGCATGCAATCTATAAAAAGAGTCAACAACGAGAGGGTAAGCTAATGCTTAGTGAATGATAATATACTACATACATATATATGTATAAAATGGACACGCCACAAAATATCAAATATCGCATACCGAGGCATCCATATAAGGCACTACACTAAGCATATCATACGATCTCTAAGCAACGAGCTAAAGATACAACAACAATATAAGTTCACCAACGACGATGTGAACAACGCCAAATAGCTACACCCGGAGGGTTAGCTACAACACAACAATACATTAATATATAACAATATAAACGAACAAGGTTAACACCTTAACCCAATACCGAGAACCAAATACCACAATGAAGATTGGCCGAACTACACGAGCCTTAGTAATCCGAAACTACACGAGATTACTATCTTCACAACATCGAGGTTGGCCGAACTACACGAGCCTTAGTAATCCGAAACCACACGAGATTACTACCTCAATAACATGACCGAACTACACGAGTCACCATGAATCCGAACTACACGAGATTCATTTCCACAATACAATAAGATGACCGAAACCACACGCGTCATCGTGAATCCGAATACACACGCGATTCACTTCTCAATATTATACCCTTCGCCATTGAGGTTATATCAACCACATCACAACCACGTGTGATAATGTACACGCGAACGCGTACTTCGCCAAAGATGGTCAACCAAAACGCACAACCGTGCCAATTGGACTCATACAAAAGTCCATCAAATCCATCTATATGTGAAGTGAGCTCTATAGCTGAGAATCACTTCACCCGACCCGCACCCATCCTACACATACATATGCACATAGGATATTATCACTCACCTTGAAGTCTTGAAGAATGCTTCCAAGTAATCCGCAACTCGCCAATGGAAAGTACCTATTCCATTATCACAATTACAACAATACACTTAGAGTGGATTTACAAATCAACCCAATTCATCACTTAGTGCAAGTTCGAACCAAATGCACTTCCAAGCACAAACCGTGCCCAAAACTAACCAATAATCACTAACACAAGTGAGAATGGTCCTAATATGCCAATTAAACCCGAACTCAAGTGTTAAACACGTGTCATACCCATTTTGACACTAAAAACCTAGTTTTGCCCCATTACGTCAAAATCTCACCATTTACAAGTTTTAACACCAAAACACATTTAACTTGGTTTAATACTTCAACTTAATCCATTTTAAGTTTATAAACCTCATTAAATCGCCAAATGGGTCATAATCACCACCAAACCCTAATTTGACCCAAAGTCACAATTAGTCAACCAAATAACCTTAAATGGGTTTCAATACTTCCATAATCACTAACTTAAGTGATTAAACTCAATTTCAAGTCCTAAACATGGCCAATTAGTTCACCAACCGAAAATCCACCAATAATTAACAATAAACCCAATTACTAGCATCACTAAACCCATTTCATCATCTAAAAGGGTTTTTCATCAAACTAACTCAAACCCTAACTTGAATATCAAATCAAATAGATGAAATTCGGAGTTTGAGCTTACCAATACTATCACCGCGTAGCCAAGAATGAGAGGAACAACTTTTGAACTCGAGCTTTGATGAGAATCCGCCTCCTTCTTCTCTAAATCCACCTCTCTCTCTCTAAAACCCTTACTCTCTCACTAGATAAGGTTGGGAGTGTTTGATGAGTGAAAATGTGATCCAAACTGATCAAAGGATCAGTTTTGATGACCCCAAACCGACCCCAAGTGAAAAGACCAAAGTACCCTTCATTTAGACCTTTTAAAAAGGCTGAAAATTGCATCAGACCCCGTTCGGTGCGTCGCGCCGAAAGGTGGAGCGCCGCTCCAACCTTCAGGTCAGTTTTCAGTTTCTTGTTTTGGCCATAACTTTTTGACCGTAGCTCCGTTTTCGATGAATCAAATATCGTTGGAAACGTGATAAGATTTCCTTTCCAATGGTAAGGCTTTGGAACATCAACACAAACTTTATTTGGGGTCGAAAGGATACGTACACACCTTGTCACTTCAGACAACGTCCAGTTTCCTTCGGCGTCCGAGCAAGCAACACGTAAACTTCATACACGCATCATACACCATAAATACATTATGTAAAATAAATATTTGGGTCTTACAGCATCAGCTAAGGACAGAGAAGACGTGGTTCACCATGATTTAAGATAACGTAGTGTTGGAATGATTGCCGGATACTCATTGGATAGATATACCTTGGTGTAAACACTAGATTCCATACTAATTGATTTCTCGAATAGCATGTCACGAGGAACTAGGGTATCGTGATTTTGATCAGATGGACTATGCTTAACTCCCGACGCTTTATCCGGTTTAAGGATATAAGCGTCCCATCTTGGATGCAATGCATACCTTGGGCGCACGAATAAAGTAGCATAGCCATAAACATATAATAATATCCAACCTTTCTTAACACCTTAGTGTATCACCCAAGTGAGTGGCTATGATTGTGGTTTGAATTCCTTTCTGTTAATGGTTTGGTAAAATCTAAGGGTTTGTAGACAAATTCGAACATCTGATAGTTCTCAGTCATTGTTAAAGATTTATAAGCTTAGTTTGTATTATAGTGCGTTAAACTCCCATTTATGACTTAAACCAGCCCTTACTTAAATCTACCCAATAAATCCCTTAGTTATCCACCATGTACTAGACTTATAGTGGTTCCATAGCTTCTAAACTTGACCATGCTCAAGTGGTCCTATAGTACATCAACATTGTACTATACTGTTGCAACAGTATTTCCTTGAGTCTTATACTCTTGACCAATGTCATGATTTGGTCCTACGATAATTCTCCATGTACTTTATAGTATTTTCGATGGGTTCAAACCTTGACCAATTTATAAACACAGATAATTAATTACCTTATAATCGTCGACTTTATAAAAGTTTTTAATCACGTTTATTGGTGGAAGGACAATAATAACGAGGTTTAATATCATAGATAAAAAAGGAGTACGAAACGATAACCATCCCTAACTAACATTATTAAATCATGGTAAACAATCAAGCAATTACTCACACATAATGGCAACAAGCATTTCTAATATTAATAAATCATAAACATCGAGCAAGAATATTATAATAAATTAATAAAAGAAAAGATATATGTTACCGAATAATTTCGACAGAATAACACTTGTATTTCTTCATAATATCCATAGCGTTACAATGCTAGATAGCTTCTACTACTAACTAAATACTATTCTCCTGTTGATCACTAGAGAGTGACAATAGAGAGATAATTATTTTCCTAATCTCTGTACTTTTCTCTCTCTAGAATCTAGAGAGAGAAAGTATAGAGAGAACTAATCTCCTATAGATCACTAGAGAGCCACTATAGAGAGATATTTAGAGAAAGAAGTGAAGAAGGTGTGTGTTGAAATGGTGGGATGAAGCCCCCATTTATAGGAACTTTTTGGTGGTAAAATTGTAAATAAATGGTAGAAAAACCCCTGGCAAGCCGTTTGGAAAGCCGTTTTTCAAGGCCATTTTTGGTGCCCGTTTGCTGGCAGGCCGTTTTCCTTTATGGCAGGCCATTTGGCAAGCCGTTTGCTGGATCGTAACTTGTCTTTCACCGTTTTCGCTCTAGAAACTTCGTTTTAGCTCCGTTTCTGACGATTCTTGCGCCCACGCGTTCGTAATTAAATATCCTACAACTTGATATTTAGTAAATAAACTTTTCCAAAAATTTTAAAATAAGTTATTTAAACGCGAGTTAAACGTCTTAGCCCATTTTGCTCGTTTTTCCTCGTTTTTCATCCGTTTTTAGTGATTCTTGAAACATAGCCTTCGTAATGACAAAATCTACCAAATAAAGCAAATAAATGCTTATTTAAATGATAACAATTACTTTATCATAAATGGGGCTAATATCGGGGGTAAAAACGTGACTATTTAGCCGATATCAGCGGCTCCCTTGCATCCATCAGTAGACACAAGATGTAATATTGGAACATACCAATGGAATTGAAGCGGTCATAGAATAAGTTACATCCAATGAAAGGTGAAGGTGGTTTGAAGTGAATGCGTTTTTAACTTGAGGTATAACAAAGCTATCAACTTCTTTTACCTTCTTGATTGGAACAAGATGGTCAAAGGGGTCCTTATCACTCCATGATGTGTATGTCATTATGTATTTGAGTGATGATTTATAGGGTAGCCCTAACGCAAAACCCTTCTTTCTTCTTTGTGACTTCGGGTTGGTCGTAATGTTGTACTCTAAGGATGGAGGTAGGACGATGTCCATTGACGTCTCCAATGTGGTAGCAACATTAACAACTACTTCGATGCTAGAATCCTCTATCTCTTTCTTCTTATCAGGGCTTTCCATTCTATTTATTCATCCACCTCCTCATCACTCCGGTCGGGAGTTTCAAGAATAATTGGTTCAGAGAGTTTTCCTAGAACAAAGTCCTCTCCAATCATTAAAAGATCAAAATAAGATGGGAGTGAAGATTGGG
Organism: Rutidosis leptorrhynchoides; assembly: GCF_046630445.1. Lineage (NCBI taxonomy): Eukaryota > Viridiplantae > Streptophyta > Magnoliopsida > Asterales > Asteraceae > Rutidosis > Rutidosis leptorrhynchoides. Next base: position 340,209,936 of record NC_092336.1, read on the forward strand.
TTGGTGTGAAATGGTTATTCTTCTTATCTTCTACTTCTATCTTCCTCTCTTCATTCTCATAATAGAAGGTGACTTTCCTAGTGGAGATGGTATTTATTTCGCCGTTCCCATCAGAAGGACATACAGACTAGTTGATCGTGTAAGTGACCTCTTTTCCACGGGTTCTCAAGGTGATATTTCGTGAATAAATGTCAACGATCACTTTGGCTGTATTAATGAAAGGCCATCCCAACATGATAGGGGTTTTCACGTCTTCTTTAAAATTCATAACCACAAAGTCGATCAGAAAAAGGAATTTGTCGACCTTAACCATGATGTTCTCAGCTTGAAACAACCCAACTTCGTTTTACCAAAAACACGACACTTTTTTTTAACATAATAATATTTACAACATTAGGTCCCAATTATATTTACAAAAGCATCTTCATTACAATATTAAGTTTAAACATCTTTAAAACATACAATACATGAATTGAATTACAAACGGGCATATAACCCAAGACCCGTTTGACGTAAGCAAAAGATAAACCTTGACCCGACTAGTTTACTTTACATCCCAAATCGAGCATGATGTTTCGGAGTACACTACCCAATCCTATTTAAAGTCTAAAGCAATCCGTAAAGCACTAGTCCCTAAGAAAACTCAAGCCGCCACTTGCAACCTATAAAAATATAAACAACGAGAGGGTACGCTAATTGCTTAGTGAATGCAATATTTATACATATACATATATAGTTTACCTACATGCATCCACTTACAATTACCATGCAAACAACGCATAAATGAACTAGCATAACCAAACATACAACTAGCAACAACATTAGTATATACATCACCACTAATATAACCTAAAGATAACAAGGCATAAACATGCTAACCATTCTCCCGCTTTGGTACTACCGACTTGTAGTCGACCAATATCACTGAGTCAAACTCGCAATGATGTCACCGGCTTATGAATCATCATAAGGTGTCACTGACTTATGAATTGTAGTGACCTGAACTTTTCCATGTTTATATATATATTAAATGAAATTTTTATTTACATGATTAAGTATTTCCAACATGTTAAGCAATCAAACTTGTTAAGACTTGATTAATTGAAATAGGTTTCATATAGACAATTGACCACCCAAGTTGACCGGTGATTCACGAACGTTAAAACTTGTAAAAACTATATGATGACATACATATGGTTATATATATAGTTAACATGATTTTATTATAAGTATGTATCTCATTAGGTATTTTAACAATGAGTTATATACATAAAAATGAGACTATTAATTTAAGAAACTCGAAAACGATATATATAACGATTATCGTTATAACAACGTCTTACTAGGTACATATGAATCATATTAAGATATTGATACACTTGGTTAATTATGTTAAATGATAAGTAAATATATTATTAAGTGTATTAACAATTAAATACATATGTAAAAATAAGACTACTAACTTAATGATTTCGAAACGAGACATATATGTAACGATTATCGTTGTAACGACATTTAACTGTATATATATCATACTAAGATATATTATATATCATAATATCATGATAATATACCAATTTAACATCTCATTTGTTATAATAAACAATGGGTTAACAACATTCAACAAGATCGTTAACCTAAAGGTTTCAAAACAACATTTACATGTAATGACTAACAATGACTTAACAACTCAGTTAAAATGTATATACATGTAGTGTTTTAATATGTATTCATACACTTTTGAAAGACTTCAAGACACTTATCAAAATACTTCTACTTAACAAAAATGCTTACAATTACATCCTCGTTCAGTTTCATCAACAATTCTACTCGTATGCACCCGTATTCGTACTCGTACAATACACAGCTTTTAGATGTATGTACTATTGGTATATACACTCCAATGATCAGCTCTTAACAGCCCATGTGAGTCACCTAACACATGTGGGAACCATCATTTGGCAACTAGCATGAAATATCTCATAAAATTATAAAAATATGAGTAATCATTCATGACTTATTTACATGAAAACAAAATTACATATCCTTTATATCTAATCCATACACCAACGACCAAAAACACCTACAAACACTTTAATTCTTCAATTTTCTTGATCCAATTGATATCTCTCAAGTTCTATCTTCAAGTTCTAAGTGTTCTTCATAAATTCCAAAAGTTCTAGTTTCATAAAATCAAGAATACTTCCAAGATTGCAAGTTTACTTCCAAGTTTTCTAAATCCATTCCAAGTAATCATCCAAGATCAAGAAACCTTTGTTACTTACAGTAGGTTATCTTTCTAGTACAAGGTAATAATCATATTCAAACTTTAATTCAATTTCTATAACTATAACAATCTTATTTCGAGTGGAAATCTTACTTGGGATTGTTTTCGTGTCATGATTCTGCTTCAAGAACTTTCAAGCCATCCAAGGATCCTTTGAAGCTAGATCTATTTTTTTCATTTCCAGTAGGTTTATCCAAGGAACTTGAGGTAGTAATGATGTTCATAACATCATTCGATTCATACATATAAAGCTATCTTATTCGAAGGTTTAAACTTGTAATCACTAGAACATAGTTTAGTTAATTCTAAACTTGTTCGCAAATAAAAGTTAATCCTTCTAACTTGACTTTTAAAATCGACTAAACACATGTTCTATATCTATATGATATGCTAACTTAATGATTTAAAACCTGGAAACACGAAAAACACCGTAAAATCAGATTTACGCCGTCGTAGTAACACCGCGGGCTGTTTTGGGTTAGTTAATTAAAAACTATGATAAACTTTGATTTAAAAGTTGTTATTCTGAGAAAATGATTTTTATTATGAACATGAAACTATATCCAAAAATTATGGTTAAACTCAAAGTGGAAGTATGTTTTCTAAAATGGTCATCTAGACGTCGTTCTTTCGACTGAAATGACTACCTTTACAAAAACGACTTGTAACTTATTTTTCCGACTATAAACCTATACTTTTCTGTTTAGATTAATAAAATAGAGTTCAATATAAAACCATAGCAATTTGATTCACTGAAAACGGATTTAAAATGAAGAAGTTATGGGTAAAACAAGATTGGATAATTTTTCTCATTTTAGCTACGTGAAAATTGGTAACAAATCTATTCCAACCATAACTTAATCAACTTGTATTGTATCTTATGTAATCTTGAGATACCATAGACACCTATAAAATGTTTTGACCTATCATGTCGACACATCTATATATATTTCGGAACAACCATAGACACTCTATATGTGAATGTTGGAGTTAGCTATACAGGGTTGAGGTTGATTCCAAAATATATATAGTTTGAGTTGTGATCAATACTGAGATACGTATACACTGGGTCGTGGAATGATTCAAGATAATATTTATCGATTTATTTCTGTACATCTAACTGTGGACAACTAGTTGTAGGTTACTAACGAGGACAGCTGACTTAATAAACTTAAAACATCAAAATATATTAAAAGTGTTGTAAATATTCTTTGAACATACTTTGATATATATATGTATATATTGTTATAGGTTCGTGAATCAACCAGTGGCCAAGTCTTACTTCCCGACTAAGTAAAAATCTATGAAAGTGAGTTATAGTCCCACTTTTAAAATCTAATATTTTTGGGATGAGAATACATGCAGGTTTTATAAATGATTTACAAAATAGACACAAGTACGTGAAACTACATTCTATGGTTGAATTATTGAAATCGAATATGCCCCTTTTTATTAAGTCTGGTAATCTAAGAATTAGGGAACAGACACCCTAATTGACGCGAATCCTAAAGATAGATCTATTGGGCCTAACAAACCCCATCCAAAGTACCGGATGCTTTAGTACTTCAAAATTTATATCATATCCGAAGGGTGTCCCGGAATGATGGGGATATTCTTATATATGCATCTTGTTAATGTAGGTTACCAGGAATTCACCATATGAATGATTTTTATCTCTATGTATGGGATGTGTATTGAAATATGAAATCTTGTGGTCTATTGTTACGATTTGATATATATATATATAGGTTAAACCTATACCTCACCAACATTTTTGTTGACGTTTAAAGCATGTTTATTCTCAGGTAATTATTAAGAGCTTCCGCTGTCGCATACTTAAATAAGGACGAGATTTGGAGTCCATGCTTGTATGATATTGTGTAAAAACTGCATTCAAGAAACTTATTTCGTTGTAACATATTTGTATTGTAAACCATTATGTAATGGTCGTGTGTAAACAGGATATTTTAGATTATCATTATTTGATAATCTACGTAAAGCTTTTTAAACCTTTATTTATGAAATAAAGGTTATGGTTTGTTTTAAAAATGAATGCAGTCTTTGAAAAACGTCTCATATAGAGGTCAAAACCTCGCAACGAAATCAATTAATATGGAACGTTTTTAATCAATAAGAACGGGACATTTCAGTTGGTATCCGAGCGTTGGTCTAAGAGAACCAGAAAATTTGCATTAGTGTGTCTTATCAAGTTTGTTAGGATGCATTAGTGAGTCTGGACTTCGATCGTGTTTTCTTTAAAAATGATTGCTTAACATTTTTGTTGGAAACAATATATTATTAACATGTATATATTATGTGATATATTAATCTCTTAACATGTTTGATATTGTGTGATAGATGTCTACCTCAAGCACAAATCCCATTGACTCATCTAATAATAACGAAGATTCGAATATATATTGGACTGATTCACAAGTTCCCGAAGAAGAACCGGAAGAAGAATCAGAACCGGAAGAGGAGGAACCGGAGGAGAAAATAGAACCGGTAGGGGAAATAATAAAACGGTTAAGTAAAAGAAAATCCTCAACCAACCGACCAAGGTTAATTATGGGGTATGGTGTTTCCGCCAAGGAAGCAAAATATTGGGAGGATTACCAATTCTCCGATGAATCGGATTCCGACGAGAATTCCGATGATGTTATAGAAATTACCCCAACTGAATTTAAAAAGGCAAAAGAAAATAATAAGGGAAAGGGCATAAAAATCGAGAAATCTAATTCCAACCCCGATGAACTTTATATGTATCGTCAACCCCCGAAGTCCTTAAGTTGTAACAATGACCCAGGAACCTCTAAACCACTAGGTTTTTCTAAACCGTTGTGGAAAATAACAGCTAGTATTAGGGGAACATCATATATCCCTAGAAACTTGGCAAAACGAACCAAAACCAAAGAAGAAGAAACGAGCGAGTCGGAATAATATAGTTGTATTCGTGTGGTGTAATATATGTAATATAGTGTGCTTATGCTTTATGATATATGTAAAAATTGCTTGTATTAATAAGTATTTTTTTATGAATCTAACTCTTGTCTATTTTACAGTATAAAAACACAAAATGGATAGACAACCCAATATTTTAAGAGACCTACCCGGAGACATGATTGATGAAATCTTGTCTAGAGTCGGTCAGAATTCTTCGGCACAACTGTTTACGGCGAAATCAGTTTGTAAGACATTCGAAGAACGTTCCAAGAATGCCTTGGTTTATAAGAGACTTTCGTTTGAAATATGAGGGATATCACATTTGGAAACCCATAAGTTACGATGTGTTTACTTTGATGCATATATTGCGGGGAACCCAACTGCTATTTTACGCAACGGGTTAAGAAATTATTTTGACTCAATGTATCCGAACATAGGACTTCATGATTTAGAAAAAGCGACTAACATGCAACATAAAGAAGCATGCTATGCTTACGGGTTAGTAATGTTCGCTTCTCACCAAAGTGAGAAAAAGAACATCGGGCTACAGCTATTAAACAAAACGTTCCCACAAGTGACGGAGTCGGTAATTGGGGTAAGAAATGAGGTTTTTAGGTTATTACGAGACTGTTTGTCATTACGTAACCCTCGTCCCTTTGATGACGTTACAACACGGTGTCTTATCAATGGCCATAACGGTTATGTTCCACAAGACCAAGGATGGGAAGTAGTCCTAGTAAAACCAGAATGCATGACTTCTTTCTGGACGTATGAATTACGTGTCTTTATTGCCTTTGCTGAACGACTTGTGTACTAGCTAGAATTATCTTCACAACTATCTTGTATCAAAGTTATTGTGTGCTATATTTCATGCTTTATGTAAAATAAGCGGTATTGTAAGTTTGTAAAATATTGTATAAAAGTTTGAACGCGAAATATTATTATAATCAGTTTTTCATATAGAATTGTAGTAGTTGAATTGTATATTAGCTACTAAGTATGAACTTAACGGGTAGGTACTACCCGAATTTAAACTTATAAAACGCTAATATGAAGAAAAAGCTTTTATAAATGAGTTCATATTATGCTACGAAATACTATTAACTACTCTTAATATTCTGTATGATTAACTTGTTCCATTTGACTATTTTGAAGGAAATGGCACTGACTACTTGACACACCGTGAATATGAATGAAGAGGAATTCCGTACTTTTCTAGCTTCAAACATAGCCGCAGTACAGGCTGTGCTACATACCAACAATAACCTTGGATCTAGCAGTACAGGAAATTGTGTAGGATGCACCTACAAAGAATTCACTGCCTGCAAACCTTTGAAATTTGATGGAACCGAAGGACCGATCGGATTGAAACGGTGGACCGAGAAGGCCGAATCGGTGTTTGCCATAAGTAAGTGTACTGAAGAGGACAAAGTGAAGTACGCTACGCATACCTTCACAGGTTCTGTGTTAACATGGTGGAATACCTATCTAGAGCAAGTGGGACAAGATGATGCGTACGCACTACCGTGGTCAGCATTCAAGCACTTGATGAATGAGAAGTACCGTCCCAGAACCGAGGTCAATAAGCTCAAGACAGAACTTAGAGGGTTACGAACCCAAGGATTTGATATTACCACGTACGAAAGATGATTCACAGAATTGTGCCTATTGTGTCCGGGAGCGTTCGAAGATGAGGAAGAGAAGATCGATGCATTTGTGAAAGGATTACCGGAAAGAATCCAAGAAGATATAAGTTCACACGAGCCCGCCTCCATACAACAGGCATGTAGAATGGCTCACAAACTAGTGAACCAGATTGAGGAAAGAATTTAAGAACAGACGGCTGAAGAGGCCAATGTGAAGCAAATCAAAAGAAAGTGGGAGGAAAATGGTGATAAGAATCACCAATACAACAACAACAGCAATTACAATAATAATCGCAACAATTATCCCAACAATCGCAACATCAATTGCAACTACAACAAACGGCCCAACAACAACAACAATAACAACCGCAACAACAACAACAATCAGAAGCAGCTATGCCAAAGGTGTGAAAAGTATCACTCGGGGTTCTGCACCAAATTTTCCAACAAGTGTAAAAGAAATGGTCATAGCGCAGCGAAGTGTGAGGTCTATGGACCAGGGGTTAACAGAACGAAAGGAACAAATGGTGTCGGAACGAGTAATGGCGGAGCAAGTAGTGTCGGAGCAAGTTATGCCAATGTAGTTTGTTATAAATGTGGAAAAACGGGCCACATTATTAGAAATTGCCCGAACCAGGAGAACACGAATGGACAAGGCCGCGGAAGAGTTTTCAATATTAATGCGGCAGAGGCACAGGAAGACCCGGAGCTTGTTACGGGTACGTTTCTTATTGACAATAAATCTGCTTACGTTTTATTTGATTCGGGTGCGGATAGAAGCTATATGAGTAGAGATATTTGTGCTAAATTAAGTTGTCCATTGACGCCGTTGGATAGTAAATTTTTACTCGAATTAGCAAACGGTAAATTAATTTCAGCAGATAATATATGCCGGAATCGAGAAATTAAACTGGGTAGCGAAATATTTAAGATTAATTTGATACCAGTAGAGTTAGGGAGTTTTGATGTAATAGTTGGCATGGACTGGCTGAACAAGGTGAAAGCAGAGATCGTATGTTATAAAAATGCAATTCGCATTGTACGAGAAGAAGGAGAACCCTTAATGGTGTATGGAGAAAAGGGCAACATGAAGCTACATCTTATTAGTAATTTGAAGGCACAAAAACTAATAAGAAAAGGTTGCTATTCTGTTCTAGCACACTTCGAGAAAGTACAAACTGAAGAAAAGAGCATCAATGATGTTCCCGTCGCAAAAGAATTTCCCGATGTATTTCCGAAAGAATTACCGGGACTACCTCCACATCGATCTGTTGAATTTCAAATAGATCTTGTACCAGGAGCTGCACCAATAGCTCGTGCTCCTTACAGACTCGCACCCAGCGAGATGAAAGAACTGCAAAGCCAATTACAAGAACTTTTAGAGCGTGGTTTCATTCGACCAAGCACATCACCGTGGGGAGCTCCTGTTTTGTTTGTCAAGAAGAAAGATGGTACATTCAGGTTGTGTATCGACTACCGAGAGTTGAAAAAACTTACCATCAAGAACCGCTACCCACTACCGAGAATCGACGACTTATTTGATCAACTACAAGGCTCGTCTGTTTATTCAAAGATTGACTTACGTTCCGGGTATCATCAAATGCGGGTGAAAGAAGATGATATTCCAAAGACTGCTTTCAGAACACGTTACGGTCATTACGAGTTTATGGTCATGCCGTTTGGTTTAACTAATGCACCAGCTGTATTCATGGACCTTATGAACCGAGTGTGTGGACCATACCTTGACAAGTTTGTCATTGTTTTCATTGATGACATACTTATTTACTCAAAGAATGACCAAGAACACGGTGAACATTTGAGAAAGGTGTTAGAAGTATTGAGGAAGGAAGAATTGTACGCTAAATTTTCAAAGTGTGCATTTTGGTTGGAAGAAGTTCAATTCCTCGGTCACATAGTGAACAAAAAAGGTATTAAGGTGGATCCGGCAAAGATAGAAACTGTTGAAAAGTGGGAAACCCCGAAAACTCCGAAACACATACGCTAGTTTTTAGGACTAGCTGGTTACTACATAAGGTTCATCCAAGAATTTTCCAGAATAGCAAAACCCTTGACTGCATTAACGCATAAAGGGAAGAAATTTGAATGGAAGGATGAACAAGAGAAAGCGTTTCAGTTATTGAAGAAAAAGCTAACTACGACACCTATATTGTCATTGCCTGAAGGGAATGATGATTTTGTGATTTATTGTGACGCATCAAAGAAAGGTCTCGGTTGTGTATTAATGCAACGAACGAAGGTGATTGCTTATGCGTCTAGACAATTGAAGATTCACGAGCAAAATTATACGACGCATGATTTGGAATTAGGCGCGGTTGTTTTTGCATTAAATACTTAGAGGCACTACTTATATGGGGTCAAAAGTATTATATATACCGACCACAAAAGTCTTCAACACATATTTAATCAGAAACAACTGAATATGAGGCAGCGTAGGTGAAGGTATTTCGTATGCCCGAGAGACATATTAAATTAACGTGGCTAATATGTTTTGATCCAAGTCGGGTCATACCCAATAACAAGCTTGCCGACACCTTATACGTATTTAATCTTAACGATTGGATCATTGATTAAATACGCGACACTTGAACTTTAAGAAAAATGGTTTTCTGAAATATTACTTGATGTGTACATATATAAATTATGGAATAATTTATATAATATGGATTTAATTATTTATAGGTTAAATAATTAATTAATTTATATTACATTTTATATAAATTGGTTTTATATAATAAAATGTATATATATAAAATGGAATGGAAGTTTATAAAAGAGTTTTATAAAATTTAATTCTTTTATAAAACTTATTTTATAAATCAAATGGGAAGTGGCATAGGGAATGAGACACACATGCTCTTAGATTCCTCCTTGGTCAACTACAATCCCCATTCCATATACATGCATGTTCCTTGACCAAAGTAACACACACATAACATCACACATCAAAAATAACTTGCAAAATTCTGCTCAAATTGAGCTGTTTGGCCGTGGCCTTTATGGGTGCCAAAGGAGTTCAAAATTTAATTTTGCAAGCTCATTTCAAGTGTAAAGTAAATCCTAACCAAAAGCTAGGGTGTTGGTGTACAAGCTTGGGGTATAACAACTTGAGGTTTCATTATTTTGGAGCTCCATTCATCATCATCATCTTCTTCATTTACTAGCAAGCTTGGAGTAGGTATAATCTCTTTACTTGCTTGTAGTTTGTAAGTATATATCACAACTTGATCCTAATTGGGATTTAACTTTAATTGGTTAAAGATTAACAAGTTCTAAATGGTAATTCATACATGCTTCCGCTTTAATTTGATTCTTAAAATGTTTTAAGTATTATAAAACTTGTTAAATCCCAACAATGGTATCTAGAGCCGAGGTTGTTGAAATATGCTTCGAGATGGTTATTAAACTCACTATATATTTTGCATTTTATGTACATGCATGATTGTAAAATGCAAAAATTATATGTTTAGGGTGGGTGGTTAGTTTTGGCCGAATTGTTTGGGACCCAAAATGGGTTTTTGGGTCTTCCATTTTGGTCATATTTGGTTGCATGTTGTTGTTCACAATCTTAGCCTTGACCTTGTGTTTGGTTGCATGCTTGTTTGGTTGATTATTCATTCATTTGGTATGTAATAATAATTATTCTTTTGGCATGTAATTTATTTATTCATTTGGTTATGTAATTTATTTTATATTTGGTATGTAAAATAGATTAGGTTGTATTTCATTTTCTAGAGAAAAATGTATTAGGATATATTTTTTGTAAAGAGTATGACGATGCAAAAGATGGAGCAAAAGAAGAACACATGCATTTGGATGCAAGATTTAGTGGGAGATGTTAAATCTCCTACTTTGTGTTATGACCCATTAACCGGTGACATTTGTTTTCGGCTAAACAAATGTCCACCAAAAGGCTAGATTGTGAACATACTATTTTGCATGTGTGGTTGTTTTGTTGTTTGATTATAGATTGTATGTTTGGTTGCTACAAATTAATCACACAAGTTAACAACAAACAAAACTAAAATTTAATTGGTTAAATTAGACGTTATTAAACACATGCAAAACGATAATTTAAATGGTTAAATTAAAGTAGCAAAAGGACATTAATAAACGGTTATTAAGAACATGAAAAGGATCGCATATATAAATTGGTTTATATCAAGTAATTGGCTTAATTACAAGACTTGAAAATGGATTTCAAATGAACCATACACTAAACGCATGTTGGTGTATGGCATAAATGTTTTCTTAAACTAGAATTAACGAAAACTTAAAATCCCTTAATCAACAAGGCAAACAAGTTAAACGCCATCCTTTTGTGTGACACTTGAAAATATTAGGGAACTCATAATGGGATAAAGGTCACCTAACCGTTGTGAGTAAACTAATATGATTGAGGGAAATTTCGCACACTTGTGGGATAAAGGTCACCTAACCACTTGGATGTTAAATTTACACGTTTAAGCCAGTAGGACAACTTGATTTGGGAATCATGAACTTAGGGTCACCGAAGCATGAGGAACAAATAGGCGTTGATGGGATGAATATGCCATGCAAAAGGATTGCATGATCCCATAATTTAGAAGTTGCAAAAGGATTGCAATTGTCATATAAATGACTACCTAGCTAAATCAAATAACGGGATAAAGGTCACCTAACCGAAATTTGATTTACCGTTGGATTCTAATATTTAATAAGTCAATTAATTATAAAAGGGTGTTGTTTATTAAATTTAAAATCGATACTTAAATGAACTTTGTTAACTTTGTTAATTTTTGAGTAAGTATAATCTCTTTACTTGCTTGTAGTTTGTAAGTATATATCACAACTTGATCCTAATTGGGATTTAACTTTAATTGGTTAAAGATTAACAAGTTCTAAATGGTAATTCATACATGCTTCCGCTTTAATTTGATTCTTAAAATGTTTTAAGTATTATGAAACTTGTTAAATCCCAACAGTAGGTGGATTGAGTTGTTGAATGATTACAACTTTGAGATTCGTTACCACCCGGGGAAGGCAAATGTGGTAGCTGACGCCTTGAGCAAGAAGGACAGAGAACCCATTCGAGTAAAATCTATGAATATAATGATTCACAATAACCTTACTACTCAAATAAAGGAGGCGCAACAAGGAGTTTTAAAAGAGGGAAATTTAAAGGACGAAATACCCAAAGGATCGGAGAAGCATCTTAATATTCGGGAAGACGGAACCCGGTATAGGGCTGAAAGGATTTGGGTACCAAAATTTAGAGATATGAGAGAAATGGTACTTAGAGAAGCTCATAAAACCAGATACTCAATACATCCTGGAACGGGGAAGATGTACAAGGATCTCAAGAAACATTTTTGGTGGCCGGGTATGAAAGCCGATGTTGAGAAATACGTAGGAGAATGTTTGACGTGTTCTAAGGTCAAAGATGAGCATCAGAAACCATCAGGTCTACTTCAACAACCCGAAATCCCGGAATGGAAATGGGAAAACATTGCCATGGATTTCATCACTAAATTACCAAGGACTGCAAGTGGTTTTGATACTATTTGGGTAATAGTTGATCGTCTCACCAAATCAGCACACTTCCTGCGAATAAGAGATGATGACAAGATGGAGAAGTTAGCACGACTGTATTTGAATGAAGTTGTCTCCAGACATGGAATACCAATCTCTATCATCTCTGATAGGGATGGCAGATTTATTTCAAGATTCTGGCAGACATTACAGCAAGCATTAGGAACTCGTCTAGACATGAGTACTGCCTATCATCCACAAACTGATGGGCAGAGCGAAAGGACGATACAAATGCTTGAAGACATGCTACGAGCATGTGTTATTGATTTCGGAAACAGTTGGGATCGACATCTACCGTTAGAAGAATTTTCCTACAACAACAGCTACCATTCAAGCATTGAGATGGCGCCGTTTGAAGCACTTTATGGCAGAAAGTGCAGGTCTCCGATTTATTAGAGTGAAGTGGGGGATAGACAGATTACGGGTCCAGAGATAATACAAGAAACTACCGAGAAAATCATCCAAATTCAACAAAGATTGAAAACCGCCCAGAGTCGACAAAAGAGCTACGTGGACAGTAAAAGAAAAGATATAGAGTTTGAAATTGGAGAAATGGTCATGCTTAAGGTTTCACCTTGGAAAGGAGTTGTTTGATTTGGTAAATGGGGGAAACTAAATCCAAGGTACATTGGACCATTCAAGATTATAGATCGTGTCGGACCAGTAGCTTACCAACTGGAGCTACCTCAACAACTAGCAGCTGTACATAACATTTTTCACGTCTCAAATTTGAAGAAATATTTTGCTAAAGAAGATCTCACTATTCCGTTGGACGAAATCCAAATCAATGAAAAACTTCAATTCATTGAAGAACCCGTCGAAATAATGGATCGTGAGGTTAAGAGACTTAAACAAAACAAGATACCGATTGTTAAGGTTCGATGGAATGCTCGTAGAGGATCCGAGTTCACCTGGGAGCGTGAAGATCAGATGAAGAAGAAATACCCGCATTTATTTCCAGAAGATACGTCAACACCTCCAACTGCTTAAAATTTCGGGACGAAATTTATTTAACGGGTAGGTACTGTAGTGACCCGAACTTTTCCATGTTTATATATATATTAAATGAAATTTTTATTTACATGATTAAGTATTTCCAACATGTTAAGCAATCAAACTTGTTAAGACTTGATAAATTGAAATAGGTTTCATATAGACAATTGACCACCCAAGTTGACCGGTGATTCACGAACGTTAAAACTTGTAAAAACTATACGATGACATATATATGGTTAACATGATTTTATTATAAGTATGTATCTCATTAGGTATTTTAACAATGAGTTATATACATAAAAATGAGACTATTAATTTAAGAAACTCGAAAACGATATATATAACGATTATCGTTATAACAACGTCTTACTAGGTACATATGAATCATATTAAGATATTGATACACTTGGTTAATTATGTTAAATGATAAGTAAATATATTATTAAGTGTATTAACAATGAAATACATATGTAAAAATAAGACTACTAACTTAATGATTTCGAAACGAGACATATATGTAACGATTATCGTTGTAACGACATTTAACTGTATATATATCATACTAAGATATATTATATATCATAATATAATGATAATATAACAATTTAACATCTCATTTGTTATAATAAACAATGGGTTAACAACATTCAACAAGATCGTTAACCTAAAGGTTTCAAAACAACATTTACATGTAACGACTAACGATGACTTAACGACTCAGTTAAAATGTATATACATGTAGTGTTTTAATATGTATTCATACACTTTTGAAAGACTTCAAGACACTTATCAAAATACTTCTACTTACCAAAAATGCTTACAATTACATCCTCGTTCAGTTTCATCAACAATTCTACTCGTATGCAGCCGTATTCGTACTCGTACAATATACAGCTTTTAGATTTATGTACTATTGGTATATACACTGCAATGATCAGCTCTTAGCAGCCCATGTTAGTCACCTAACACATGTGGGAACCATCATTTGGCAACTAGCATGAAATATCTCATAAAATTACAAAAATATGAGTAATCATTCATGACTTATTTACAGGAAAATAAAATTACATATCCTTTATATCTAATCCATACACCAACGACCAAAAATACCTACAAACACTTTCATTCTTCAATTTTATTCATCTAATTGATATCTCTCAAGTTCTATCTTTATGTTCTAAGTGTTCTTCATAAATTCCAAAAGTTCTAGTTTCATAAAATCAAGAATACTTCCAAGATTGCAAGTTTACTTCCAAGTTTTCTAAATCCATTCCAAGTAATCATCCAAGATCAAGAAACCTTTGTTACTTACAGTAGGTTATCTTTCTAATACAAGGTAATAATCATATTCAAACTTTAATTCAATTTCTATAACTATAACAATCTTATTTCGAGTGGAAATCTTACTTGAAATTGTTTTCGTGTCATGATTCTGCTTCAAGAACTTTCAAGCCATCCAAGGATCCTTTGAAGCTAGATCTATTTTTATCATTTCTAGTAGGTTTATCCAAGGAACTTGAGGTAGTAATGATGTTCATAATATCATTCGATTCATACATATAAATCTATCTTATTCGAAGGTTTAAACTTGTAATCACTAGAACATAGTTTAGTTAATTCTAAACTTGTTCGCAAATAAAAGTTAATCCTTCTAACTTGACTTTTAAAATCGACTAAACACATGTTCTATATCTATATGATATGCTAACTTAATGATTTAAAACCTGGAAACACGAAAAACACCGTAAAATCGGATTTACGCCGTCGTAGTAACACCGCGGGCTGTTTTGGGTTAGTTAATTAAAAACTATGATAAACTTTGATTTAAAAGTTGTTATTCTGAGAAAATGATTTTTATTATGAACATAAAACTATATCCAAAAATTATGGTTAAACTCAAAGTGGAAGTATGTTTTCTAAAATGGTCATCTAGACGCCGTTCTTTCGACTGAAATGACTACCTTTACAAAAACGACTTGTAACTTAATTTTCCGACTATAAAACTATACTTTTTCTGTTTAGATTCATAAAATAGATTTCAATATGAAACCATAGCAATTTTATTCACTCAAAACGGATTTAAAATGAAGAAGTTATGGTTAAAACAAGATTGGATAATTTTTCTCATTTTAGCTACGTGAAAATTGGTAACAAATCTATTCCAGCCATAACTTAATCAACTTGTATTGTATATTATGTAATCTTGAGATACCATAGACACGTATACAATGTTTCGACCTATCATGTCGACACATCTATATATATTTCGGAACAACCATAGACACTCTATATGTGAATGTTGGAGTTAGCTATACAGGGTTGAGGTTGATTCCAAAATATATATAGTTTGAGTTGTGATCAATACTGAGATACGTATACACTGGGTCGTGGATTGATTCAAGATAATATTTATCAATTTATTTCTGTACATTTAACTTTGGACAACTAGTTGTAGGTTAGTAACGAGGACAGCTGACTTAATAAACTTAAAACATCAAAATATATTAAAAGTGTTGTAAATATATTTTGAACATACTTTGATATATATGTATATATTGTTATAGGTTCGTGAATCAACTAGTGGCCAAGTCTTACTTCCCGACGAAGTAAAAATCTGTGAAAGTGAGTTATAGTCCCACTTTTAAAATCTAATATTTTTGGGATGAGAATACATGCAGGTTTTGTAAATGATTTACAAAATAGACACAAGTACGTGAAACTACATTCTATGGTTGAATTATCGAAATCGAATATGCCCCTTTTTATTAAGTCTGGTAATCTAAGAATTAGGGAACAGACACCCTAATTGACGTGAATCCTAAAGATAGATCTATTGGGCCTAACAAACCCTATCCAAAGTACCGGATGCTTTAGTACTTCGAAATTTATATCATATCCGAAGGGTGTCCCGGAATGATGGGGATATGCTTATATATGCATCTTGTTAATGTCGGTTACCAGGTGTTCACCATATGAATGATTTTTATCTCTATGTATGGGATGTGTATTGAAATATGAAATCTTGTGGTCTATTGTTACGATTTGATATATATAGGTTAAACCTATAACTCACCAATATTTTTGTTGACGTTTAAAGCATGTTTATTCTCAGGTAATTATTAAGAGCTTCCGCTATCGCATACTTAAATAAGGACGAGATTTGGAGTCCATGCTTGTATGATATTGTGTAAAAACTGCATTCAAGAAACTTATTTCATTGTAACATATTTGTATTGTAAACCATTATATAATGGTCGTGTGTAAACAGGATATTTTAGATTATCATTATTTGATAATCTACGTAAAGCTTTTTAAACCTTTATTTATGAAATAAAGGTTATGGTTTGTTTTAAAAATGAATGCAGTCTTTGAAAAACGTGTCATATAGAGGTCAAAACCTCGCAACGAAATCAATTAATATGGAACGTTTTTAATCAATAATAACGGGACATTTCTTGAATCACCTACCACGACATAAGGGGTCACCGACTTGTGAACCACTATGAGGTGTCACCGAGTTATGAATCACCATAGGGTGTCACAACTTGTGAGTCACCCGCCAACACATACGAGGTCACCGACTTGTGAACCTCCATGAGGTGTCACTGACTTGTGAATCACCTTAGGGTGTCACCGACTTGTGAATCACCCACCAAGACACTACCGACTCATAGTTGTCATCACGCATACTATCAATAAGTCACCGGCTTGTGACATAACACCAATACTCACGATGTGGCACTGAAGACCCACATCGCGTATGAGTAAATAAACTACATGCATACATGTATAAATATACCACTCACCTTAGCGCCTCGATGAATGCAACCGAATAGTCTGTAACTCGCCAATGGAATGTACCAATTCCATTTATCATAATACACACAACACAATTAGGGTGGATTACAAACTAACCCAAATTGACACTTAGTGCAAATTTGGCCCAATTGTACTTCCAAGCACAACCAAAGCCCAAACTAACCAATAATCACTTAACATAAGTGAAAATAGTCCTATAACACCAATTTAACCAAAACACAAGTATTAATACTTGTCTTCCCCAATTTGACTCATAAACCCTAATTTTGACCCATTTGAAAATTAGTCTTCAAATACATCCAAATGGGTTTCAATACTTTCAAAATTACTAAACCTAGTGCTTAAACCCAATTACAAGTCTTAAACATGGTTAAATCATCAACCAACCCAAAATCCACCAATAAGGGTCAACAACACCAATTATCAGCTCAAAACTTCCATTAAAGAGCGAAATGGGTTTTCTCAAGAACGTGCAAGTTCAAAACCCTAAATTGAACAACAATTATAAATGATGAAATTCGGAGTTAGAACTTACCAACACTACCACAATGTTGCCATGAACGAGGAGAACAACATTAACTCTTGCACTCTTGACCTAATCACTCTTCTTCTTCCTCAAAACCCCCAATATCTCTCTAAAACCTTTTATTTCTCACTTTAGGGTTTCATGTGTTTGGATGAGAAGAAAATGGAAGAAATGAAGTTTGGATAAGATCTGGATCAGTTTTGGTGGCCAAAAATCCGTCCACATATAAAAATAGAAAACTACCCCTCATTAAACCCCTTTAAAAAATATTGAATCAGGTCTTGGCACGGAGTGCCACCTAACTGGCACGGTGTGCCACTTGGGTTCTGAATTTGCTGATTTTTTTACCTTGGCACGGCGTGCCACTATCTTGGCATGGCATGCCACTCTGAAACTGGTTTGCTGAATTTTGCTTTGGCACGACGTGCCACTTTCTTGGCACGGCGTGCCACTCTGAAACTGAATGTGACGTATAAAATTAAATATTCATACGCCACCAATGATACACCCAATCATAAATGAGGTAAACTAACCATAAGACATTGTTAGAAATGTCGTACGAAGTATGTTTTTACATTAAACATGTTTTATGACTCTAGCCTCTTGTTTAAATGCCTGCACATGTACGTTTGAGTTCAGGGTGTTACATCTCTCCCCTACTTAAACTGGATCACGTCCTCGCGATCTAAGCCCTCATAACAGTCAATAAAGTACACCTTCCTCGACTCTTCAAGTTCTCACATAACTCGGGACCTTTCGATGCCGCCATCGCATCATATCAGTCTTATTTCTTTAATACGTAATATTTAAACCACACAAAAATTTCCTTCACGATTCCGTGGCACACTCTAACTTGCGACTTAGAGTATCATTGCTAATCGATAATCTATTCGGGTCATCCGCACCACACACAAGGTGATGGAATTCCCCATACGCTCATTGGTAACTCCAATCGACACACAATCTTTCTTTTTTTTTTGGTTCACCACTCGTCCATCTTTCCAAGTGAACCTTTACTTTGACCGTCCGTCAAGGATGATCTAGTCACCTTTCGCACGTACAAGTCCTCAACACTCTAAAGGGCTCACTCTCGAACGCACTCTACACTAACATATCTCTATACGATACAATCAAAATTAACACTCTACGTCCCGAGTTCGCTCACCAAACGGGACGACCTCTGGCAAATCGCTCTGACACGCCTACCAAACAGAGGAAAAACCGTATCCTCCGGGTACATACTCCTCCACTTAGGGTTTTGACCCCACACTATGACTGCCAAAATGATAACATCTCGCGGAATTTCAACATTCCACAACACACATGAGCGGTCTCGACGTTGGTCATACTCAACAATTCTTCGCAGATTTACAACAAGGTACTCGAACCTCGATTTTTCAAGTCGGTCAAACGTTAACGCCCGCTCAACACCACCATAACCCACAGTTATACCTTCGGGTTTCTCATTTGAAACGTTCCATATTAATTGATTTCGTTGCGAGGTTTTGACCTCTATATGAGACATTTTTCAAAGACTGCATTCGTTTTTAAAACGAACCATAACCTTTATTTTATCGACAAGGTTTACAAGACACCACTTAGATTATCCAAAAATGATAATCTAACAAATGTCACACTTACACACTACCAATACATATTGGTTTACAAATATTAATATGTTACACCAAAATAAATCTCGAATGCAGTTTTAAACAATATTATACAAGCATGCTGACACCAAATCTTGTCCATATAATAGCATGCAACAGCGGCAGCTCTTAATAATCACCTGAGAATAAACATTCTTTAAACGTCAACAAAAATGTTGGTGAGTTATAGGTTTAACCTATATTTATCAAATCGTAATAATAGATCACAAGATTTCATATTTCAATATACATCCCATACATAGAGATAAAAATCATTCATATGGTGAACACCTGGTAACCGACCTTAGCAAGATGCATATAGAATATCTCCTATCATTCCGGGACTCCCTTCGAACATGATGAATTCGAAGTACTAAAGCATCTGGTACTTTGGATGGGGCTTGTTGGGCCTAATAGATCTATCTTTAGGATTCGCGTTAATTAGTAGATCGGTTTACTAATTCTTAGGTTACCAAGCAAAAGGGGCATATTCGGCTTCGATCATTCACCCATATAATGTAGTTTCAATTACTTGTGTCTATTTCGTAAAACATTTATAAAAATTGCGCATGTATTCTCAGCCCAAAAATATAAAGGGTAAAAAGGCAAATGAAACTCACTTTCACAGATTTTTACTTCGTCAGGAAGTAAGACTTGACTACTGGTCGATTCACGAATCTATAACAAATATGTACATATATATCAAAGTATGTTCAAACTATATTTACAACATTTTTAATACGTTTTGCTGTTTTAAGTTTATTAAGTCAGCTGTCCTCGTTAGTAACCTACAACTAGTTGTCCACAGTTAGATGTACAGAAAATAAAGCAATATATATTATCTTGAATCAATCCACGACCTCGTGTATACAAGCCTCAAGCTAGATCACAGCTCAAAGTATATATAATATTTTGGAATCAACCTCAACCCTGTATAGCTAACTCCAACATTACTGCATATAGAGTGTCTATGGTTGTTCCGAAATATATATATATAGATGGGTCTATATGATATGTCAAAACATTGTATTCGTGTCTATGGTATCCCAAGATTACATAATATATTAGAATACATGTATAATACAATATGAGTTAGCTAGGATATGATTAATATAGATTTGTTACCAATTTTCACGTAGCTACAACAAGAAAAATTATCCAATCTTGTTTTACCCATAACTTCTTCGTTTTAAATCCGTTTTGAGTGTTTCAAGTTGCTATGGTTTCATATTGAAAATAATTTTATGAATCTAAACATAAAAGGTATAAGTTTATAGTCGGAAATACAAGTTACAAGTCGTTTTTGTAAAGGTAGTCATTTCAGTCGAAAGAACTACGTCTAGATGACCATTTTGGAAAACATACTTCCACTTTGAGTTTAACCATGATTTTTGGATATAGTTTCATGTTCATAAGAAAAATAATTTTCCCAGAAGAACAACTTTTAAATCAAAGTTTATCATAGTTTTTAATTAACTAACCCAAAACAGCCCGCGGTGTTACTACGACGGCGTATGTCCGGTTTTACGGTGTTTTTTGTGTTTTCAGGTTTTAAATAATTAAGTTAGTATATCATATAGATATAGAACATGTGTTTAGTTGATTTTAAAAGTTAAGTTAGAAGGATTAACTTTATTTGCGAACATGTTTAGAATTAACTAAACTATGTTCTAGTGATTACAAGTTTGAATCTTCGAATAAGATAGTTTTATATGTATGAATCGAATGATGTTATGAACATCATTACTACCTTAATTTTAGTAGATAAACCTACTGGAAATGATAAAAATAGATCTAGCTTCAAAGGATCCTTGGATGGCTTGAAAGTTCTTGAAGCAGAATCATGACACGAAAACAATTTCAAGTAAGATTTCCACTCGAAATAAGATTGTTATAGTTATAGAAATTGAATAAAAGTTTGAATATGAGTATTACCTTATATTAGAAAGATATCTTACTGTAAATAAGAAAGATTTCTTGAGTTTGGATGATCACTTTACAAGATTGGAAGTAAGCTAGCAAACTTGGAAGTATTCTTGATTTTATGAAACTAGAACTTATAGAATTTATGAAGAACACTTAGAACTTGAAGATAGAACTTGAGAGAGATCAATTAGATGAAGAAAATTGAAGAATTAAAGTGTCTGTAGGTGTTTTTGGTCGATGGTATATGGATTAGATATAAAGGATGTGTAATTTTGTTTACTTGTAAATAAGTCATGAATGATTACTAATATTTTTGGAATTTTATGAGATATTTCATGCTAGTTTCCAAATGATGGTTCTCACATATGTTAGGTGACTCACAAGGGCTGCTAAGAGCTGATCATTGGAGTGTATATACTAATAGTAAATACATTTAGAAGCTGGGTATTGTACGAGTACGAATACGAGTGCATACGAGTAAAATTGTTGATGAAAATGAATGAGGATGTAATTGTAAGCATTTTTCTTAAGTAGAAGTACTTTGATAAGTATCTTGAAGTCTTTCAAAAGTGTATGAATACATATTAAAACACTACATGTATATACATTTTAACTGAGTCGTTAAGTCATCGTTAGTCGTTACATGTAAGTGTTGTTTTGAAACCTTTAGGTTAACGATCTTGTAAAATGTTGTTAACCCATTGTTTATTATATATAAAGAGATGTTAAATTATTACATTATCATGATATTATGATGTATTAATATATCTTAATATGATATATATACAATTAAATGTCGTTACAACGATAATCGTTACATATATGCCTCGTTTCGAAATCCTTAAGTTAGTAGTCTTGTTTTTACATATGTAGTTCATTGTTAGTATACTTAATGATATGTTTACTTATCATAATACCATTTTAACTATATATATATATATATATATTTATATATATATCCATATATATGACATCATATAGTTTTTACAAGTTTTAACGTTCGTGAATCACCGGTAAACTTGGGTGGTCAATTGTCTATATGAAACCTATTTCATTTAATCAAATCTTAACAAGTTTGATTGCTTAATATGTTGGAAACAATTAATCATGTAAATAAAAATTTCATTTAATATATATATATATATAAACATGGAAAAGTTCGGGTCACTACAGTACCTACCCGTTAAATAAAATTCGTCCCGAAATTTTAAGCAGTTGGAGGTGTTGACGTATCTTTTGGAAATAAGTGCGGGTATTTCTTCTTCATCTGATCTTCTCATTCCCAGGTGAACTCGGGTCCTCTACGAGTATTCCATCAAACCTTAACAATTGGTATCTTGTTTTGCTTAAGTCTTTTAACCTCACGGTCCATTATTTCGACGGGTTCTTAGATGAATTGAAGTTTTTTGTTGATTTGGACCTCGTCTAACGGAATAGTGAGATCTTCTTTAGCAAAACATTTCTTCAAATTCAAGATGTGGAAAGTGTTATATACAGCCGCAAGTTGTTGAGGTAACTCAAGTCGGTAAGCTACTGGTCCGACACGATCAATGATCTTGAATGGTCCAATATACCTTGGATTTAATTTCCCTCTTTTACCAAATAGAACAACGCCTTTCCAAGGTGCAACTTTAAGCATGACCATCTCTCCAATTACAAATTCTATATCTTTTCTTTTAATGTCAGCGTAGCTCTTTTGTCGACTTTGGGCGGTTTTCAACCGTTGTTGAATTTGGAAGATCTTCTCGGTAGTTTCTTGTATTATCTCTGGACCCGTAATCTGTCTATCCCCCACTTCACTCCAACAAATCGGAGACCTGCACTTTCTACCATAAAGTGCTTAAAACGGTGCCATCTCAATGCTTGAATGGTAGCTGTTGTTGTAGGAAAATTATGCTAACGGTAGATGTCGATCCCAACTGTTTCTGAAATCAATAACATATGCTCGTAGCATGTCTTCAAGCATTTGTATCGTCCTTTCGCTCTGCCCATCAGTTTGAGAATGATAGGCAGTACTCATATCTAGACGAGTTCCTAATGCTTGCTCTAATGTCTGCCAGAATCTTGAAATAAATCTTCCATCCCTATCAGAGATAATAGAGATTGGTATTCCATGTCTGGAGACGACTTCCTTCAAATACAGTCATGCTAACTTCTCCATCATGTCATCTTCTCTTATTGGCAGGAAGTGTGCTGATTTGGTGAGACGATCAACTATTACCCAAATAGTATCAAAACCACTTGCAGTCCTTGGAAATTTAGTGATGAAATCCATGGTAATGTTATCCTATTTTCATTCTGGGATTTCGGGTTGTTGAAGTAGACCTGATGGTTTCTGATGCTCAGCTTTGACCTTAGAACACGTCAAACATTCTCCTACATATTTAGCAACATCGGCTTTCATACCCGACCACCAAAAATATTTCTTGAGATCCTTGTATATCTTCCCCGTTCCAGGATGTATTGAGTATCTGGTTTTATGAGCTTCTCTATGTACCATTTCTTTCATATCTCTAAATTTTGGTACCCAAATTCTTTCAACCCTATACCGGGTTCCGTCTTCCCGAATATTAAGATGCTTCTCCGATCCTTTGGGTATTTCATCCTTTAAATTTCCTTCTTTTAAAACTCCTTGTTGTGCCTCCTTTATTTGAGTAGTAAGGTTATTGTGAATCATTATATTCATAGCTTTTACTCGAATGGGTTCTCTGTCCTTTCTGCTCAAGGCGTCGGCTACCACATTTGCCTTCCCCGGGTGATAACGAATCTCAAATTCGTAATCATTCAACAATTCAATCCACCTGCGCTGCCTCATGTTCAGTTGTTTCTGATTAAATATGTGTTGAAGACTTTTTTGGTCGGTATATATAATACTTTTGACCCCATATAAGTAGTGCCTCTAAGTCTTTAATGCAAAAATAACCGCGCCTAATTCCAAATCATGCGTCGTATAATTCTGCTCGTGAATCTTCAATTGTCTAGATGCATAAGCAATTACTTTCGTTCGTTGCATTAATACACAACCGAGAACTTGCTTTGAGGCATCACAATATATCACAAAATCATCATTCCCTTCAGGTAATGACAATATAGGTGCCGTAGTTAACTTTTTATTTAACAATTGAAATGCTTTTTCTTGTTCATCTTTCCATTCAAATTTCTTCCCTTTATGCGTTAATGCAGTCAAGGGTTTTGCTATTCTGGAAAAGTCTTGGATGAACCTTCTGTAGTAACCAGCCAGTCCTAAAAATTGGCGTATATGCTTCGGAGTTTTCGGGGTTTCCCACTTTTCAACGGTTTCAATCTTTGCTGGATCCACCTGAATACCTTCTTTGTTCACTATGTGACCGAGAAATTGAACTTCTTCCAACCAAAATGCACACTTTGAAAACTTAGCGTACAGTTTTTCCTTCCTTAACAACTCTAGCACTTTTCTCAAATGTTCTTCATGCTCTTGGTCATTCTTTGAGTAAATAAGTATGTCATCGATGAAAACAATGACAAACTTGTCAAGGTATGGTCCACACACTCGGTTCATGAGGTCTATGAACACAGCTGGTGCGTTGGTCAACCCAAACGGCATAACCATAAACTCGTAACGATCGTAACGCGTCCTAAAAGAAGTCTTTGGAATATCATCCTCCTTCACCCGCATTTGATGATACCCAGAACGTAAATCAATCTTCGAATAAACCGACGAGCCTTGTAGTTGATCAAATAAGTCGTCGATTCTCGGTAGTGAGTAGCGGTTCTTGATGCTAAGTTTATTTAACTCTCGGTAGTCGATACACAACCTAAATGTACCATCCTTCTTCTTGACAAAAAAAAAAACAGGAGCTCCCCATGGTAATGTACTTGGTCGAATGAAACCACGCTCTAAAAGTTCTTGTAACTGACTTTGTAATTCTTTCATTTCGCTGGGTGCAAGTCTGTATGGAGCACGAGCTATTGGTGCAGCTCCTGGTACAAGATCTATTTGAAATTCAACGGATCGATGTGGGGGTAATCCCGGTAATTCTTTCGGAAATACATCGGGAAATTCTTTTACGACAGGAACATCACTGATGTTCTTTTCTTCAGGTTTAACTTCCTTGATGTGTGCTAGAATGACGTAACAACCTTTTCTTATTAGTTGTTGCGCCTTCAAACTACTAATAAGATTTAATTTCGCATTGTTCTTTTCTCCGTACACCATTAAATGTTTTCCCTTTTCACGCATAATGCGAATCACATTTTTGTAACAAACGACCTCTGCTCGCACCTTTTTCAACCAGTCCATGCCAATTATTACATCAAAACTCCCTAACTCGACTGGTATTAAATCAATTTTAAACGTTTCATCCCCCAGTTTAATTTCTCTATCCCGACATATATTATCTGCTGAAATTAATTTACCGTTTGCAAATTTGAGTAAAAATTTACTATCCAAAGGCGTCAATGGGCAACTTAATTTAGCACAAAAATTTCTACTCATATAGCTTCTATCCGCACCCGAATCAAATAAAACATAAGCAGATGTATTGTCAATAAGAAACGTACCCGTAACAAGCTCCGGGTCTTCCTGCGCTTCTGCCGCATTAATATTGAAAACTCTTCTGCGGCCTTGCCCATTAGTATTCCCTTGGTTTGGAAAATTTCTAATAATGTGGCCCGGTTTTCCACATTTATAAAAAACTACGTCGGCATTATTTGTTCCGACCTTATTTGTTTCTTTATTTTTGTTGTTCTTTGGTCCGTAAAAATCACATTTTGCCGCGCCATGACCACTTCTCTTACACTTGGTGCAAACTGTTGTGCAAAACACATTCGGATGGTACTCTGCACACCTGAAGCATGGTTGTTTCTGTTGTTTGTTGTTATTGAGGTTGTTGTTGGGATTGTTATTGTTGTTGAAACGGTTGTTGTAGTTGGGACGTTTGTTGTAGTTATTGTTAGGATTGCGGTTATTGTTGCGATTGTTGTTGCGATTGTGGTTGTAATTGTTATTGTTGTTGTACTGGTGACTCTTGTCACCGTTTTCCTCCCACTTCCTCTTGAGTTGTTTCGTGTTGGCTTCTTCGACCGCATGTTCTTTAATTCTCCCCTCAATCTGATATATGAATTTATGAGCCATTCAACTTGCCTTCTGTATGGAAGGGGCCTCATGTGAACTCACATCATCTTGAATCCTTATTGGTAACCCTTTTACAAACGCGTCGATCTTCTCTTCTTCATCTTCGAACGCTCCCGAACACAATAGGCACAACTCTGTGAATCATCATTCATATGTGGTAATGTTGAATCCTTGTGTTCGTAACTCTCTAAGTTTAACCTTGAGCTTATTGACTTCGTTTCTAGGACGGTACTGCTCGTTCATCAATTGCTTGAATGCCGACCACGGTAGTGCGTAAGCAGCATTTTGTTCTACCTGTTCAAGATAGGTGTTCCACCACGTTAACGCAGTACCTATGAAGGTATGCGTAGCGTACTTAACTTTGTCCTCTTCAGTACACTTACTTATGGCAAACACCGATTCGACCTTCTCGGTCCACCGTTTCAATCCAATTAGTCCTTCGGTTCCATCAAATTCCAAAGGTTTGCAGGCAGTGAATTCTTTGTAGGAGCATCCTACACGATTTCTTGTGGAATTAGTTCCACTGCTAGATCCAGAGTTATTTTTATTTTGCATCGCAGCCTATACTGCGGCTATGTTTGCTGCAAGGAAAACACGGAAGTCTTCCTCGCTCATGTTCAAATTCTGACGAGTCGCCGGTGCCATTTCCTTCAAAAATAGCCCAAAAGAATTGAGTTAATC
Source organism: Rutidosis leptorrhynchoides (assembly GCF_046630445.1). Lineage (NCBI taxonomy): Eukaryota > Viridiplantae > Streptophyta > Magnoliopsida > Asterales > Asteraceae > Rutidosis > Rutidosis leptorrhynchoides. The sequence continues at coordinate 340,237,111 of NC_092336.1, forward strand.
ATATAGAATTTAAGAGTAGTCAATAGTATTTCGTAGCATAATATGAACTTATTTGTAAAAGCTTTTTCTTCATATTAGCATTTGTCTATATGAAACTTATTTCATTTAATCAAGTCTTAACAAGTTTGATTGCTTAACACGTTGGAAACATTTAGTCATGTAAATATCAATCTCAATTAATATATATAAACATGGAAAAGTTCGGGTCACTACAGTACCTACCCGTTAAATAAATTTCGTCCTGAAATTTTAAGCTGTTGAAGGTGTTGACGAATCTTCCGGAAATAGATGCGGGTATTTCTTCTTCATCTGATCTTCTCGTTCCCAGGTAAACTCGGGTCCTCTACGAGCATTCCATCGAACCTTAACAATTGGTATCTTGTTTTGCTTAAGTCTCTTAACCTCGCGATCCATTATTTCGACGGGTTCTTCAATGAATTGAAGTTTTTCATTGATTTGGATTTCGTCCAACGGAATAGTGAGATCTTCTTTAGCAAAACATTTCTTCAAATTCGAGATGTAGAAAGTGTTATGTACAGCCGCGAGTTGTTGAGGTAGCTACAGTTGGTAAGCTACTGGTCCAACACGATCTATAATCTTGAATGGTCCAATGTACCTTGGATTTAGTTTCCCCAGTTTACCAAATCGAACAACGCCTTTTCAAGGTGAAACCTTAAGCATGACCATTTCTCCAATTTCAAACTCTATATCTTTTCTTTTACTGTCCGCGTAGCTCTTTTGTCGACTCTGGGCGGTTTTCAATCGTTGTTGAATTTGGATGATTTTCTCGGTAGTTTCTTGTATTATGTCCGGACCCGTAATCTGTCTATCCCCCACTTCATTCCAACAAATCGGAGACCACCACTTTCTACTATAAAGTGCCTCAAACAGTGACATCTCAATACTAGAATGATAACTGTTGTTGTAGGAAAATTCTGCTAACGGTAGGTGTCGATCCCAGCTGTTTTCGAAATCAATAACACATGCTCGTAGCATGTCTTCAAGCGTTTGTATCGTCCTTTCGCTCTGCCCATCAGTTTGTGGATGATAGGCAGTACTCATGTCTAGACGAGTCCCCAATGCTTGTTGCAACGTCTGCCAGAACCTTGAAACAAATCTACCATCCCTATCAGAGATAATAGAGACGGGTATTCCAGGTGTGACGACCCGAAAATTTCCGACCAAATTTAAACTTTAATCTTTATATTATTCCGACACGATAAGCAAAGTTTGTTAAGTTAAATCTCAAAAATTTTAAACTGTGTTCATACATTCATTATAACCTCGACCAAATTCTGACGATTCACGAACCGTTATATATAAATAGATATGTATATGTATATATATATTATAACTTGAGAATATTAATAAAGTATTAAACGTATAATACTTTACACGAACGTATTTGTTTCAATATGATTTTCGACGAAATTAAAAAAAATATATTAAATGATTGAATTATCAGAAACATTGAATTATGATTACAAGTCTCTGTTGAGAGGTCCACTATGATTTGAGAAAATCTATTCCTCTTAACGATATTCAGAATAATTTGTAAAGCTATTTATAAATAAAAACATAAAGTGTCATTTACGAAAGTTAGACAAAAGTTAGTGGAGAATTGGTTTCCATAATATTCTATTAATCTATTTTCAAACGTACAAAGACGTTTTCAGTTTAAAAAGAACTTTATTATTAAAACGTATATAACTTTTATAAATATCTAGAATCACTTTTGACAACTCATTACTTAACCAGTATAATAAATATAACGATATTTATATTTTATTTCATTAAATATATATAACGATTTAAATTAATATTATATATATTTATACGCGTATTATACATACATAGTTTTTATACTTTTACTATACTTTAACTTTACCTTTACTTTACTTTTAATTTACTTTAACTTTAATAATTCACTTTAATAATTCACTTTAATAATTTATACTTTAATAATTCACTTTAATAATTCATACTTTAATAATTCACTTTAATAATTCATACTTTAATAATTCACTTTAATAATTCAAAAATCTATTATAAATAGAATTCAATAGGTTTCATTATTTCATAGAAACTTGAAAATATATTTCTCTAAACTCTCTCAATCGATTTATATATATATATATATATATATATATATATATATATATATATATATATATATATATATATATATATATATATATATATATATATATATATATATATATATATATATATATATATATATATATTTGCTCTGTATTATTTCAAGATATTATTAGTATACATAAAATATTACGACGGAGTGCTGTCCGAGTGATTTCAAAATAGTTTTTTTGAATGAGTCGAATCTAAGGAAATTATGGGTTATAGCTATGGAGGTGATGGGTATCGTTCATGGGTATGCTCGTGAGGTCAATCTAGTGTTTATCATCTCCGTTGCTTCTACGTACTTTCCTGCAATATTGAATCTCAATATTGATACGTTCGTGAATCCGAGGCCAACCTTGCACTTGTTAAATGACGTTATATGTATTTTTACTACGAAATACAGTATGGTGAGTTTCATTTGCTCCCTTTTATATATATTTTTGGGACTGAGAATACATGCGCTGTTTTTATAAATGTTTTACGAAATAGGCACAAGTACTAAAACTAATTCTACGTGGGTTTAAACCAAAAATATACCCTTAGCTTGGTAACATTAAACTACTTGTCTATGTACGGTAGGCGCGAATCCTAAAGATAGATCTATTGGGCCTGACAAACCTCATCCTGACTATGGGATGCTTTAGTACTTCGAGGTTATTTTAAACACACCTGATCTGGTGTACTTCAGAGGGTAAAACATGAACGTTAAGGCTTGTTACCGGGTGCCTACAACTTATAGAATACTTTTATACACTTGCGAGTGTACATATATTTATAAACGGAAATCTTGTGGTCTATTAATATATTGAAATGATTGTTATGATAAATCTATGAACTCACCAACCTTTTGGTTGACACTTTAAAGCATGTTTATTCTCAGGTATTAAAGAAATCTTCCGCTGTGCATTAGCTCATTTTAAGGATATTACTTGGAGTCATTTATGGCATATTTCGAAAGACGTTGCATTCGAGTCATTGAGTTCATCAAGATTATTATTAAGCCAATTATAGTTGGATGTATTATGAAATGGTGTGCATGCCGTCAACTTTCGTTGTAAAGAAAGTTTGTCTTTTAAAAACGAATGCAATGTTTGTAAAATGTATCATACAGAGGTCAAATACCTCGCGATGTAATCAACTATTGTGAATCGTTTATAGTGTATATGAATGGGTCCTTTCAGTTGGTATCAGAGCGGTGGTCTTAGCGAACCAGGTCTGCATTAGTGTGTCTAACTGATAGTCATTAGGATGCATTAGTGAGTCTGGACTTCGACCGTGTCTGCATTTCAAAAGTTTTGCTCATCATTCTTGTCGGAAATTACCTGCTTATCATTCTTAGTTTAGACACATCTTATTGCATTGATTGCATGAATAGTGTATAGACAAAATTCACATCTTAGCGTATCTGCTAATTCATATCTTAGCGTATCTGTTACTGTAAACTTTGCCTGACATATTCCGTAAATTCCTCCGTAATCTACGAAACCTTTTGCTCTATATAATTAGAATACCACCCGATAGCCGGAAAATCATTTCATATCGAAAAATTCTTTATTCAATCGTACGAAATGGAATTCGTCATTAGTTCAAGTCCCTCGGATTCCGAAATGGAATCCCACTCAAGTTCCGAAAGTAGTGTGACCGGAATGGATCAACCAATTAGTCATCATCTATTCTGGATGAATTGGGGATGGGTTCGTAGCCTCCTTAATCATTGGAGACAAGAAGAAGGTGATCCCTTCCATCTACCACATTGCCCTCTTGGCGAAGAACCTGAAGCACTTACCGACGAACCTATCCGAAATACCATTTTCTCTCTTATTTCTAGAGTATCTCGTCACGATTACATACTACACCAAATTCTAGATTTTATTTATCCGCTCGTCCGAACCGACAATCACCACGGTGTAATAAAAGAAGTCAACGACCTTCGCGCTCGGGTAGTGGCTTTGGAGAATATGGTGCAAAGGTTACAAATACCAGCAGCAGCACTAGTAGCATAAACAGTACCATCATCAGCAACACCAACAGTACCATCACCACCACCAACAACAACATCCACATCCCACACTGCAACATCACAATATGTATCTCAAACATCAACGTCATACGCCCTGTAAATATCCAGGAATATCAACAACAACAAACGATGAAGTATTAATTCATAAACTTCATTGAAGAGATATCTCTGCGGCAGTTATGTAATCTCCAAAATCTTTGAGATTATTTAATTCTGACCGTAAATCGGATGAGTGAACGGAGATGGTAGAGTAGAAACTTTGATCGAAAATGGTGTACGATTTACAAGCTAGAATTGTTTTACCAACAGCATCAACAGGACCATAGCATCATCAACACAGTCAGTGCCGTCAATATCGTCAGAATCAACAGCACCTGTAACATCACAAACTCTTTCAGTTCAAGAATCATTGTGGACATCATTACGAATCAACAACAAATATATTGTATCAACGAGTTATGAAGTACTAACTCATTTCCAATCGAAAGATTTATATGTATAAATTTTTAAACCATAATAAATCTTCCCGTACTAAGCTATTATGTGTGAATCTTAACTACTCAGTTAATTCATATTACAAATATGCAATGATGTACGTCCTTCGTTCGCAACTTAACCATCGTTAATTACAATCTCTGTCTCAATTCAATAAAAAATCCAATTCATAATAAATCAAGTGTATTATTCGAATATATGTTTGATTTTACACTTTCATCATCGATGTACTCGAAACTTTTCAAATAACATCATTCGTACCTTGCGAAGTTCACAAGAATTTTACGAAAACCAACAAATAACAAAGTAATGATTCATAATTTCAATATTATTGAAGAAATACTTATGCAATTTATAAAGTTTTAGGGATTACTCAATTCTAGTGCCAACCATAAAACAAATGAGTTTAATCTAATATTAACTCATTAAATCTATATTACATCTAAAGAAAATATACACATATATTTTCATAAAGACTGTAATAAACTTCTTTTGTACAAAATATTAATTGTGAAATTTTTTTTAACGGGCAGGTAATACCCGAGAGATATATAAATTCACAATTAATATATTACATTTTTCGAAACTGATTCAGCAATCATCAACTATACTCCCTACTTTCACAACAATATCCATTCTTTCATATAAATCAAAACAATCATACTCATTCAAATTCAATTACATATTTTGATTTTGAAATCGCATAATTCAATTCAAAATATAACCAGTATCATCACTCTTAGATTCCTATATCTTTCAAAGCTAAACTTAGACTTCAAAACTGTGTTAGAACATCATATGTATTAACGATTACAATATGTGCTCAAACCCTTCGAAATTCTTGAAGACACTTCAACTAAGGAACAATATAGATGATGATCCAACCACATGTTACCCACAGTTATACACCTGAAAAACTCTCAAAACCCAAGTCATAGTTCGACACGTATCCGTGTTAGACCCTTTGGCATTTACTAGATAAAATAACTTTTCAATTCCGTTTCAAAATAGACAGTTTTGTCACAGCTCCAGCAAGTCAACTTCGACTTCTCAATCAAAACAGTCTTATTATAACCTCGATAGATACGTTGCCCTTTCGCCAACGTTACCGGGGAATCGTTTATATTCACCACATTAGCAATAAACTTACCAACAACTTCACTGATCTTTGACTTTCCAAAAAAAAAAATCATTATAATTATCGAAACCCTATCATATACTCATTCGTACCTTATAACAAGAATTGCCATACCAATTATTGAGAATCAGCAATCAGTATTTTGAAACCTCGCAGCATGTCTACATCAACAATTACATATACACACAACGTCTACCTCCAAGACTTACATTTTTTGAATGAGAAATTTCTGAAAAACACCCTAAACTGCGAACCAGTTCTCGAAATTTTGAAAAATGCTGATGAAGCAGCAAAAACTGTAAACGACCTTAACAGTAAAAAGTTGGATGATAAAGGATAGTATATTGGCAAAGCTCAGAAAAAGAAAAGCTTTGGAACTGAAAAACGGATTGAGCAAAGTATGAAGGAGGCTGTGGACAAATCACAAAGGCTGAACCTGTCTTCAAAGAATCCAAATGATTCAGTACTTGCTGAAGTCATTAACAAATACCTTGCTCCTGACTCTAAACCCCTGCGGACAATATCCTTCATCATCCTCTGATATTAGACATTCTAAGATATCATCGTATATTTCATTATAAATATCATCCATACTTCTGAAGATATTTTTATAATTATTCTTATCTGAAATCATTTACCTCTTCGCGCTATCTGTATTATATCATAAAAGAAACTATTTTAGTTTCTAAATTCTGAAACATTTGAGTTTAAAATAGGAATATTCTTGAAGAAGTGTTGGGAGCTGAAGCATGAGTTAGTATAATATAATGACACTTGATCAACGTGATTATATTACAGTAATTCATGCTGAGTTTCTAAATGGAATATGATGTTTCACAGATCATAACGTCATCATGTGCTATGTTACACGACTCTTGTATTCTTTTTGATCTATAAATATCAAGAAAATATTTCTTGATGATTCGGCCTTTTCCTAGGTATTCTGGTAATTTGACAAGTCAAGATCGTGCCATTACAATTTCCTTCCTAGAACATTAACAATGTTCATTCCGAAATTTATATCTGCGAATTCTGGACCATTACAAGCGATGCTTAATCGCAAGAAGAAGAAACGAAAGGACAAAGCTCCGAACTAGAAATGGGAGTATAAATCATAGCAAATAGAAGAGAGCATAAACTGTGAATGATAATGATTATAGAAGAAGCAAGGACTTTGAAATATAAGGGAAGATATAAAACCCAACAACAACCCAGAAATCACAAACCGTATATATCAATGCATATAGCAATATAAAAACACGGGAGAACTAAAAACACTATAAAACCAAGAGTATAGTAGAAGTAAATAGATTCTTCCAGAGGCATATGAAAAAGAAGAGCGACAGATATGTGAAGCGACCTGTCCTAATCCATCTGGACGAAGTCCATATCGATTATAAACGATTCACAATAGTTGATTACATCGTGAGGTACTTGACCTCTATATGATACATTTTACAAACATTGCATTCGTTTTTAAAAGACAAACTTGCTTTACATCGAAAGTTGACGACACGCATACCATTTCATAATATATCCAACTATAATTGACTTAATAATAATATTGATGAACTCAACGACTCGAATGCAACATCTTTTGAAATATGTCATGAATGACTCCAAGTAATATCTTTAAAATGATCAAATGCACAGCGGAAGATTTCTTTCGTACCTGAGAATAAACATGCTTTAAAGTGTCAACCAAAAGGTTGGTGAGTTCATTAGTTTAACATAAATAATCATTTCCATCATTCTAATAGACCACAAGATTTCATGTTTCCATTTCTCATAAACATACGTCTCATGCATAGAGACAAAAATATCATTCATATGGATTGAACACCTGGTAACCGACATTCACAATATGCATATAAGAATATCCCCATCATTCCGGGATCCTCCTTTGGACATGATATAAATTTCGAAGTACTAAAGCATCCGGTACTTTGGATGGGGCTTGTTGGGCCCGATAGATCTATCTTTAGAGTTCGCGTCAATTAGGGTGTCTGTTCCCTAATTCTTAGATTACCAGACTAAAAGGGGCATATTCGATTTCGATCATTCAACCATACAATGTAGTTTCATACTTGTGTCTATTTCGTAAAACATTTATAAAAATTGTGCATGTATTCTCAGCCCAAAAATATAAAGGGTAAAAAGGCAAATGAAACTCACCATACTGTATTTCGTAGTAAAAATACATATAACGTCATTGAACAAGTTCAAGGTTGGCCTCGGATTCATGAACCTAAATTAATTATATATATTTATGTGTTGGTCAATATCTGTCTAACAAATTAGGTCAAGTCATAGTGTACCACAATCCTAATGCTCGAGACTAATATGCAAAAGTCAACAAAAGTAAATTTGACTCAAAATAATTTCCAAAAATCTATACATGATTAATATATAGTTTAAATATCGTCGTTTTATATTTTTAAATATTTTTAAAAGATTTATTAGAGTAAATAATATAATTTATTTATTAATAAATAAAATTTTATATTATATTTATATAATAAAATATACTTTTATATATATTAAGTAATAAAATTTATAGGGTTATTTAATATTATAAAGATAATATGATAGGTATTATTAAAGTAAGTTATTACACGTAGTAAAATATGTTTGTATCAAATATTTATTTGATAAAATAATATCTATAATGATAGTAAGTAAAAGTTGTATTATTTTGTAATAATAATTATTATTATAAAAAAATCAATATTTATAATTACTAAGATGATATTATGATAAAACGATAATTCTAATTATGATAACTTTAATATTTACGATAATTTTTAATATTATCTTTAAAATAATAATTCTATTTAAAATAATAATAATAATGATATTTTATAGTAACAATGACATTCTTATTAAAATAATAATTTTTGTTAAAATGATAGTTTTAATACTAACAATAATTTTAATAATAATAGTAATGATTAAAATAATAAGAACGATAATTTTATCTAAATCAATATCTTATAATATTTTAATTTCATCATGATACTCTTACCCATTATTTCCTAATCGTTTCGTTTAATTTCTTTTAATCGTCTTTTATATATTGTTCGTAATAATGATAATAATAGTAATCAAAATAATTAGGTGTTACAAATATTTGTTTTAATTACACTAATATTAATAATGATAGTTACTATAACATTATTAACGATAATACTAATAATTATCTTAATGATAATATAGTAATAATAATATTAACAATAACAATAACCATTTTTAAATAATGATATATATATTAATAATGATAATAATAATAATAATACCAATAATAATAATAATAATAATAATAATAATAATAATAATTGGATAATAATAATAATAATACTAATTATAACTTTAACGATAATAACGATAGTAATAATAAAAAAAATAACAATTTTTTAATGATAAATCCTTTTATTGATAAAGATAATAATAATAATAAGATAAAACTAGAACGACAATAATAACAACGATAATAATAATCATTTTTGATAATAATACAAAAATTCGATGGACTATAACTTCAAATCCATTCATCGAAATCATTCGATATCTAAATGAAAAGTTCTTAATTTTTCGCTAGCTTTCCAACGACATGTATATCTTATACCTTATCTCAGTCGCATATATAACTAATTCAGGATTCAACATAACTTAACTAAAGGCAATATCAAAAGTACAAACATGCATAATCCTATATACTCGAGCACTAGTCAGGGATACACTATTAGTATGTAAAAGTTAAATTATGAGTACTCACGTATCAATATTGAGATTCAATATTGCAGGAAAGGTACGTAGACGCAACGGAGATGATAAACACTATATTAACCTCACGAGCATACCCATGAACCATACCCAATCACCTCCATAGCTATAACCCATAATTTCCTTAATCCAATCCCATTCGAAAAACAATTTCGAAATCACTCGGACAGCACTCTGACATAATATTTTATGTATACTAATAATATCTTGAAATAATACGGAGTAAATATATATATGTAAATCGATTGAGAGAGTTTAGAGAAAAATATTTTCAAGTTTCTATGAAATAATGAAACCTATTGAATTCTATTTATAATAGATTTTTGAATTATTAAAGTGAATTATTAAAGTATGAATTATTAAAGTGAATTATTAAAGTATGAATTATTAAAGTGAATTATTAAAGTATGAATTATTAAAGTGAATTATTAAAGTATGAATTATTAAAGTTAAAGTAAAGTAAAAATAAAGTAAAAGTAAAGTTTAAGTATAGTAAAAGTATAAAACTATGTACGTATAATACGCGTATAAATATATATAATATTAATTTAAATCGTTATATATATTTAATAAAATAAAATATAAATATCGTTATCTTTATCATACTGGTTAAGTAATGAGTTGTCAAAAGTGGTTCTAGATATTTATAAAAGTTATATACATTTTAATAATAAAGTTCTTTTTAAACTAAAAACGTTTTTGTATGTTTGAAACTAAATCAAATAAATATAATAATTTTGTTTTCCAAAACCAAATATATTTTTAAGAATCATTTTGTTTAAAGGTTAAAATAATGGAAATCGTTATATCATAAAATGTTTTAGAAAAGTAGAATCATATATATTCATAATAGGTTTCAAGTTTTTAAATTACAGTTTGTTGGTGAAGCATGAGATAAAGTTCAAAGGTTAAATAAACGTATGAAATCATCTTAATGAAAAATGTCGAGTTACTTAACTTGTCGATATCCAACATCTAAGTTATTTACACTTCACGTTCTTACTTATAAATCACTTTACTATTTTCCGAATGTTGTCAAAAAGAATAGATTTCTTAAATCACAGTGGACCTCATAACATAGACCCGTAATCATATCATAATGTATCTGATAAATCAATTATTTGATATTATCTTCTAATTCCATCGATAAACATATTGAAACAAATACGTTCATGTAAAGTATTATACGTTTAATACTTTATTAATATTCTCAAGTTATAATATATATATATACATATATATACATATTTATTTATATATAATGGTTCGTGAATCGTCGGAATTTGGTCGAGGTTATAAGGAATGTATGAACACAATTTAAAATTCTTGAGATTTAACTTAACAAACTTTGCTTATCGTGTTGAAATAATATAAAGATAAAGTTTAAATTTGGTTGGAAATTTTCGGGTTGTCACAGTACCTACCCGTTAAAGAAATTTTGTCCCGAAATTTGAGTGGAAAGGTCATGAATGATAATAAGTATGTTTTCATGATGCATACCGGCTGAAAATTAGAGTTTTATCATCAGCGAATAATTTGGATAAACAATCCATTTATATGAAGAGTACGAATGAAGCTAACATAGAAGAGTGAAATGAGTAAGTGTAGATTCATCTTATCATTTGACGTAGATATGATTGATTTCCAGATTTCAAGGGATTTGAAGAAAATCTTTGGAATAAGATTTGATTCTCCGGTAACAAAAGGAATTAGGATCCGCTTTAAATGCGATCGTCCATTTTAATTGTTCCGTCGGAGATTTTCTTATAAATTCACCTCCTTCATTTTCTTACAACTCACACCTTCTGTTGATGCATTTTATGCAAGTCCCTAGACATCTACCCACGTCCATTGCCGGTACAACAGTTTACAGGCCACCATGATTGTTCGTTATTATCCTATCTGTGTTTGTATGTGGTTATAGCAACTGCAGGAACGAGATTTGGATGTTTGACTATGTTAGACTTAGTCAGACGTCCGAGTGAAGCCTCACTCGTACGGTTGATAGGCTCATACGCACGGTTGATACTGAGCTAAGTCACAATTACAACCTAAATGAGAAGACACGAGTGAGTGATCACCCGTACGGCTGATGAAGCCAACTCGTATGTGTGATGGATGAATCGTACGAGTGAGTCAACAGCAGGGGTATATAAAGTCTTATGTTCTTCATTTTAGGTTAAGCCTCTCATTTGTTATACACACTCAGATCTGGTGAGCTCCTCCGATTCTCTCTCAACCCAAATCACCCAGGCAGTGAATAATAGCTCTAGGTGTTGTTCTAATCACACTTGATTTAGTTATGGTATGACTAAATTAATCCCAAAAAGCTTAACCTATTTACTAGAGGGTTTGATTCACTTATTCCGTCATTGTGTGAGTTAAATCTGTTAATTTCTAAGTTCCTAGTCATGTTTGATCACCTTCTATTCTTTCCCCCTCAACTCATATTTTAAAGTGTCCATCAATATGCTCCATCCAGTTCTGATTCTCGATATACTTATAACTTTCATATCGGTCATTCTTCTTTTTCATCTACCGCCGGATGAATCTATTTACTTCTACTATACTCTTGGGTTTATAGTGTTTCTAATTCTCCCGTGTCTTTATATTGCTATATGCATCGATATATATGGTTTATAATTTTTGGTTTGTCGTTGGGCTTTATATCTTCCCTTATATTTCAAAGTCTCTGTTTCTATCTTCTATAATCATTGTTATCCACAGTTAATGCTCTCTTTTATTTGCTGCAATTTATACCCCAATTTCTATTTCGGAGTTTTGTCCTTTCGTTTCTTCTTCTTGCGATTAAGCACCGCTTGTAATGGTCCAGAATTCACATATATGAATTTCGGAATGAACATTGTTAATGTTCTAGGAAGGAAATTGTGATGGCACGATCTTGACTTGTCAAATTACTAGAATACCTTGGAAAAGGCCGAATCATCAAGAAATATTTTCTTGATATTTTAGAGGTTAAATAGAATACAAGAGTCGTATAACATGGCACATGATGATGTTATGATCTGTGAATCAAGTGTCATTATATTATACTAACTCATGCTTCAGTTTCCAACACTACTTCAAAAACATTCATATTTTAAACTCAAAGGTTTACAGAGTATAGGAACTAAACAGTTTCCTTTTTGATGTAATACAGATAGCGCAAAGAGATAAATGATTCCAGATAAGAATAGTTATGGAAATATCTTCAGAAATATGGAGGATATTTATAATGAAAGATACGATGATATCTTAGAATTTCTAATATCAGAGGATGATGAAGAATATTGTCTGTAAGGGTTTAGTGTCAGGAGCAAGGTATTCGTTAATGACTTCAGCAGACACTGAATCATATAACTGTTGATGTAGATATGTTGTGCGTTTTCAAAGTACTGATTGCTGATTCCTGATAATTGGTATGTTACAAGATGCGGATGAGTATATGATAGGGTTTCAATGAATAAATATAATAATTTATCGGAGAGATTTAAACCAAGAAGCAACGAGGTTGTTGGTACGTCTGCTGGTAATATGATAGAATATGAAAAGTTCCCCGGTAACAATAAAAGAGCACGCATATATATATCAAGGTTATAATAAGGTTGTTTCCAACGAAAAGTCGAAGTTGTCTTGCTGGAGCTGTGACAAAATTCGCTACCTTGAAAAAGGATTAACAAGTTATTTTGGGTAATAATAACACTAAGGAATTAGCACAACTACGTGTTAAACGTTTACTCAGTTTCTGAGAGTTTTTCAGATGCATAACTATATGCATCAATCTTTTCTTCCGTAGATGAAGTGCGGTTGATTCATCCTCTCGATTGAGGTGTTTTCAAGAATTATGAAAGGTTTGAACGCAGATTGTAATCGTTAAGATACAAATGATGTTTAGGACGAAATCAAGTGGCAAACTTGAAGAATTGTTTATTTCATATGTTATAATCAATATTTTAATTCATTTTAATTGTCCAATATCGGCAGTCCACAGTTGATAGTCCACAATTAACAGTCCAATAATTCATATATAGCTTAATATATAATATCCGAATTAATTAATACGTATCGTGACCCGTATACGTCTCAGACTCGATCACAACTCAAAGTATATATATTATTATAGAATCAACCTCAACCCTGTATAGAGAACTCGATCATTACTGCATATAGAGTGTCTATGGTTATTCCAAATAATATATATATATGTGTCGATATGATATGTCAAAACCTTGTATATGTGTCCTGATATTTAAAATGCATAAAAATAAATAACAGAAATTAAATGACGATAAATAAAGTGCGTAAAGTAAATAATTGAAATTAAATGACGATAAATAAAATTGCGAGAATGTAAATTGCGATAATTAAATTGCGATAAATAAAATGTAACCATTTAGCTAGGAACAATTAGCTAGGAACAGTTAGCGTGGATTCTTAATAAAATTCCTTGTAGTTAATTTGTTTGTTTCTAACAAATTTTATTTTTTTTCAAATGTTTTCTTCATTATGCCACTTGTTGGATTCTGATAGATTAAAATCCAAATATGAAATTGAATGAAAATGGTTATTCTGTGGTGAACGGATACGTATATCTGTGAATGTAAGTAGGATAGTAAATGACCATTGAATCAGCTTCGTCGAATGTACAGTGTAACTTATTAATGTGAAATCTAAATATTCCTTGGGTATTACCTACCCGTTAAAATATTTTCACCATTAACAGTTTTTACAATAAAACTTTTAATTACAATCTTTATGAGAACATATATACATATATATTTTCTTCAGACGTAATCATGGATTTAATGAGTCAATGTGATATTAAACTCATCAGATTTACGGCTAGAACCAGAGTACATAATCTCTAAAACATTAGAGATTACATAATCGCTATGAAGGATGAAGATAGTTTATGTAAAACGATTCGTAGAACGATGATTATGCATGAGGTATAGATTGCGAGGTCGAGGCATGTGATAATGTTGTTGTTGTTGGTACTGGTTATGCTGCTGGTGCTGCTGATGGTGGTACTGTTACTTGTAGTGACCCGAACTTTTCCATGTTTATATATATTAATTGAGATTGATATTTACATGATTAAATGTTTCCAACATTTTAAGCAATCAAACTTGTTAAGACTTGATTAATTGAAATATGTTTCATATAGACAATTGACCACCCAAGTTGACCGGCGATTCACGAACGTTAAAACTTGTAAAAACGACATGACGATATATATATATGGATATACATATGGTTAAATGAGATTATGATAAGTAAGTATCTCCATAAGTATATTAACAATGAGTTATATACATATAAACAAGACTACTAACTTAAGGATTTCGAAACGAGACATATATGTAACGATTATCGTTGTAACGACATTTAAATGTACATATATCATATTAAGATATATTAATATATCATAATATCATGATAATATAATAATTTAACATCTCATTAGATATAATAAACAATGGGTTAACAACATTAATTGAGATCGTTAACTTAAAGGTTTCAAAACAACACTTACATGTAACGACTAACGATGACTTAACGACTCAGTTAAAATGTATATACATGTAGTGTATTTAGATGTATTAAAATACTTTTGGAAGACTTCAAGACATATATCAAAACACTCATACTTAACGAAAATGGTTACAGTTACTTTTCCATTCTTTTCTTTCATCAAGAATTCTAGTCGTATTCTTACCCGTATTATACACAGCTTCAAAACGTACTTACTATGAGTATATTGTAGTGACCCGAACTTTTCCATGTTTATATATATTAATTGAGATTTATATTTACATGATTAAATGTTTCCAACATGTTAAACAATCAAACTTGTTAAGACTTGATTAATTGAAATATGTTTCATATAGACAATTGACCACCCAAGTTGACCGGTGATTCACGAACGTTAAAACTTGTAAAAACTATATGATGACATATATATGGATATATATATATATATAGTTAACATGATACTATGATAAGTAAACATATCATTAAGTATATTAACAATGAACTACATATGTAAAAACAAGACTACTAACTTAATGATTTTTAAACGAGACATATATGTAACGTTTATCGTTGTAAAGACGTTTAATGTATATATATCATATTAAGAGATATTCATACATGATAATATCATGATAATATAATAATTTAAAATCTCATTTGATATTATAAACATTGGGTTAACAACATTTAACAAGATCGTTAACCTAAAGGTTTCAAAACAACACTTACTTGTAACGACTAACGATGACTTAACGAATCAGTTAAAATGTATATACATGTAGTGTTTTAATATATATTTATACACTTTTGGAAGACTTCAATACACTTATCAAAATACTTCTACTTAATAAAAATGCTTACAATTACATCCTCGTTCAGTTTCATCAACAATTCTACTCGTATGCACCCGTATTCGTACTCGTACAATACACAGCTTTTAGATGTATGTACTATTGGTATATACACTCCAATTATCAGCTCTTAGCAGCCCATGTGAGTCACCTAACACATGTGGGAACCATCATTTGGAAACTAGCATGAAATATCTCATAAAATTACAAAAATATGAGTAATCATTCATGACTTATTTACATGAAAACAAAATTACATATCCTTTATATCTAATCCATACACCAACGACCAAAAACACCTACAAACACTTTCATTCTTCAATTTTCTTCATCTAATTGATCTCTCTCAAGTTCTATCTTCAAGTTCTAAGTGTTCTTCATATATTCTACAAGTTCTAGTTACATAAAATCAAGAATACTTTCAAGTTTGCTAGCTCACTTCCAATCTTGTAAGGTGATCATCCAACCTCAAGAAATCTTTGTTTCTTACAGTAGGTTATCATTCTAATACAAGGTAATAATCATATTCAAACTTTGGTTCAATTTGTATAACTATAACAATCTTATTTCAAGTGATGATCTTACTTGAACTTGTTTTCGTGTCATGATTCTGCTTCAAGAACTTCTAGCCATCCAAGGATCCATTGAAGCTAGATCCATTTTTCTTTTTTCCAGTAGGTTTATCCAAGAAACTTAAGGTAGTAATGATGTTCATAACATCATTCGATTCATACATATAAAGCTATCTTATTCGAAGGTTTAAACTTGTAATCACTAGAACATAGTTTAGTTAATTCTAAACTTGTTCGCAAACAAAAGTTAATCCTTCTAACTTGACTTTTAAAATCAACTAAACACATGTTCTATATCTATATGATATGCTAACTTAATGATTTAAAACCTGGAAACACGAAAAACACCGTAAAATCGGATTTACGCCGTCGTAGTAACACCGCGGGCTGTTTTGGGTTAGTTAATTAAAAACTATGATAAACTTTGATTTAAAAGTTGTTATTCTGAGAAAATGATTGTTATTATGAACATGAAACTATATCCAAAAATTATGGTTAAACTCAAAGTGGAAGTATGTTTTCTAAAATGGTCATCTAGACGTCGTTTTTTCGACTGAAATGACTACCTTTACAAAAACAACTTGTAAATTATTTTTCCGACTATAAACCTATACTTTTTCTGTTTAGATTCATAAAATATAGTTCAATATGAAACCATAGCAATTTGATTCACTCAAAATGGATTTAAAATGAAGAAGTTATGGGTAAAACAAGATTGGATAATTTTTCTCATTTTAGCTACGTGAAAATTGGTAACAAATCTATTCCAACCATAACTTAATCAACTTGTATTGTATATTATGTAATCTTGAGATACCATAGACACGTATACAATGTTTCGACCTATCATGTCGACACATCTATATATATTTCAGAACAACCATAGACACTCTATATGTGAATGTTGGAGTTAGCTATACAGGGTTGAGGTTGATTCCAAAATATATATAGTTTGAATTGTGATCAATACTGAGATACGTATACACTGGGTCGTGGATTGATTCAAGATAATATTTATCTATTTATTTATGTACATCTAACTATGGACAACTAGTTGTAGGTTACTAACGAGGACAGCTGACTTAATAAACTTAAAACATCAAAATATATTAAAAGTGTTGTAAATATATTTTGAACATACTTTGATATATATATGTATATATTGTTATAGGTTCGTGAATCAACCAGTGGCCAAGTCTTACTTCCCGACGAAGTAAAAATCTGTGAAAGTGAGTTATAGTCCCACTTTTAAAATCTAATATTTTTGGGATGAGAATACATGCAGGTTTTATAAATGATTTACAAAATAGACACAAGTACGTGAAACTACATTCTATGGTTGAATTATCGAAATCGAATATGCCCCTTTTTATTAAGTCTGGTATTCTAAGAATTAGGGAACAGACACCCTAATTGACGCGAATCCTAAAGATAGATCTATCGGGCCTAACAAACCCCATCCAAAGTACCGGATGCTTTAGTACTTCGAAATTTATATCATATCCGAAGGGTGTCCCGGAATGATGGGGATATTCTTATATATGCATCTTGTTAATGTCAGTTACCAGGTGTTCACCATATGAATGATTTTTATCTCTATGTATGGGATGTGTATTGAAATATGAAATCTTGTGGTCTATTATTATGATTTGATATATATAGGTTAAACCTATAACTCACCAACATTTTTGTTGACGTTTTAAGCATGTTTATTCTCAGGTGATTATTAAGAGCTTCCGCTGTTGCATACTTAAATAAGGACGAGATTTGGAGTCCATTCTTGTATGATATTGTGTAAAAACTGCATTCAAGAAACTTATTTTGTTGTAACATATTCGTATTGTAAACCATTATGTAATGGTCGTGTGTAAACAGGATATTTTAGATTATCATTATTTGATAATCTACGTAAAGCTTTTTAAACCTTTATTGATGAAATAAAGGTTATGGTTTGTTTTAAAATGAATGCAGTCTTTGAAAAACGTCTCATATAGAGGTCAAAACCTCGCAACGAAATCAATTAATATGGAACGTTTTTAATCAATAAGAACGGGACATTTCAGTTGGTATCCGAGCGTTGGTCTTAGAGAACCAGAATTTTGCATTAGTGTGTCTTATCGAGTTTGTTAGGATGCATTAGTGAGTCTGGACTTCGACCGTGTTTACTTGAAAAATGATTGCTTAACAAATTTTGTTGGAAACTATATATTTTTAACATGTGAATATTATGTGATATATTAATCTCTTAACGCGTTTGATATTATGTGATAGATGTCTACCTCTAGAACAAGTCCCATTGACTCACCTAATAATAATGAAGAGTCAAATGTAAATTGGAATGATTCGTGGACTGATTCACAAGTTCCCGAAGAGGAACCGGAAGAAGAGTCGGAACCGGAAGAAGAATCGGAACCGGAAGAAGAATCGGAACCGGATGAAGAAATAGAACCGGTGGGGGAAATAATAAAACGGTTAAGTAAAAGAAAATCCTCAACCAACCGACCAAGGTTAATTATGGTCAATGGTGTTTCCGCCAAGGAAGCAAAATATTGGGAGGATTACCAATTCTCCGATGAATCGGATTCCGACGAGAATTCCGATGATGTTATAGAAATTACCCCAACTGAATTTAAAAAGGCAAAAGAAAATAATAAGGGAAATGGCATAAAAATAGAGAAATCTAATTCCAACCCCGATGAACTTTATATGTATCGTCAACCCCCGAAGTCCTTAAGTTGTAACAATGACCCGGGAACCTCTAAACCACCAGGTTTTTCTAAACCAATGTGGATAACGACGGCTCGTATTAGGGGAACATCATATATCCCTAGAAACTTGGCAAAACGAACCAAAACCGAAGAAGAAGAAACAAGCGAGTTGGAATAAGATAGTTGTATTCGTGTGGTGTAATATATGTAATATAGTGTGCTTATGCTTTATGATATATGTAAAAATTGCTTGTATTAATAAGTATTTTTTTTTATGAATCTAACTCTTGTCTATTTTACAGTATAAAAACACAAAATGGATAGACAACCCAATATTTTAAGAGACCTACCCGGAGACATGATTGATGAAATCTTGTCTAGAGTCGGTCAGAATTCCTCGGCACAACTATTTAAGGCGAGATCAGTTTGTAAGACATTCGAAGAACGTTCCAAGAATGCCTTGGTTTATAAAAGGCTTTCGTTCGGAAGATGGGGAATATCACATTGGAAAATCCATAAGTTACGATGTGTTTACTTTGATGCATATATTGCGGGGAACAGAAATGCTATTTTACGCAACGGGTTAAGAAATTATTTTGACTCAGTATATCCGAATATAGGACTTCGTGATTTAGAAAAAGCGGCTAACATGCAACATAAAGAAGCATGTTATGCTTATGGGTTAGTAATGTTCGCTTCTCACCAAAGTGAGAACAAGAACATCGGGCTACAACTATTAAACAAAACGTTCCCACAAGTGACGGAGTCGGTAATTGGGGTAAGAAATGAGGTTTTTAGGTTATTACGAGACTGTTGGTCATTACGTAACCCTCATCCCTTTGATGACGTTACAACACGCTGTCTTATCAACGGCCATAATGGTTATGTTCCACAAGACCAAGGATGGGAAGTAGTCCTAGTAAAACCAGAATGCATGACTTGTTTCTGGACGTATGAATTACGTGTCTTTATTGCCTTTGCTGAACGACTTGTGTACTAGCTAGAATTATCTTCACAACTATCTTGTATCAAAGTTATTGTGTGCTATATTTCATGCTTTATGTAAAATAAGCGGTATTGTAAGTTTGTAAAATATTGTATAAAAGTTTGAACGCGAAATATTATTATAATCAGTTTTTCATATAGAATTGTAGTAGTTGAATTGTATATTAGCTACTAAGTATGAACTTAACGGGTAGGTACTACCCGAATTTAAACTTATAAAACGCTAATATGAAGAAAAAGCTTTTATAAATGAGTTCATATTATGCTACGAAATACTATTAACTACTCTTAATATTCTGTATGATTAACTTGTTCCATTTGACTATTTTTAAGGAAATGACACCGACTACTCGACACACCGTGAATATGAATGAAGAGGAATTCCGTACTTTTCTAGCTTCAAACATAGCCGCGCTACATACCAATAATAACCTTGGATCTAGCAGTACAGGAAATCGTGTAGGATGCACCTACAAAGAATTCACTGCCTGCAAACCTTTGGAATTTGATGGAACCGAAGGACCGATGGGATTGAAACGGTGGACCGAGAAGGTCGAATCGGTGTTTGCCATAAGTAAGTGTACTGAAGAGGACAAAGTGAAGTACGCTACGCATACCTTCACAGGTTCTGCGTTAACATGGTGGAATACCTATCTAGAGCAAGTGGGACAAGATGATGCGTACGCACTACCGTGGTCAGCATTCAAGCACTTGATGAACGAGAAGTACCGTCCCAGAACCGAGGTCAATAAGCTCAAGACAGAACTTAGAGGGTTACGAACCCAAGGATTTGATATTACCACGTACGAAAGACGATTCACAGAATTGTGCCTATTGTGTCCGGGAGCATTCAAAGATGAGGAAGAGAAGATCGACGCGTTTGTGAAAGGATTACCGGAAAGAATCCAAGAAGATATAAGTTCACACGAGCCCGCCTCCATACAACAGGCATGTAGAATGGCTCACAAACTAGTGAACCAGATTGAAGAAAGAATTAAAGAACATACTGCTGAAGAGGCCAATGTGAAGCAAGTCAAAAGAAAGTGGGAGGAAAACGGTGATAAGAATCACCAATACAACAACAACAGCAATTACAACAATAATCCCAACAATTATCCCAACAATCGCAACTACAACAAACGGCCCAACAACAACAACAACAACAACAGCAACAGCAACTACAACAATCATCCCAACAACAATAATAACCGCAACAACAACAACAATCAGAAGCAGCTATGCCAAAGGTGTGAAAAGTATCACTCGGGGTTCTGCACCAAATTTTGTAACAAGTGTAAAAGAAATGATCATAGCGCGGCGAAGTGTGAGGTCTACGGACCAGGGGTTAATAGAACGAAAGGAACAAATGGTGTCGGAACGAGTAATGGCGGAGCAAGTAGTGTCGGAGCAAGTTATGCCAATGTAGTTTGTTATAAATGTGGAAAACCGGGCCACATTATTAGAAATTTCCCGAACCAGGAGAACACGAATGGACAAGGCCGCGGATAGAATCTGCTTACGTTTTATTTGATTCGGGTGCGGATAGAAGCTATATGAGTAGAGATTTTTGTGCTAAATTAAGTTGTCCATTGACGCCTTTAGATAGTAAATTTTTACTCGAATTAGCAAATGGTAAATTAATTTCAGCAGATAATATATGTCGGAATCGAGAAATTAAACTGGTTAGCGAAACATTTAAGATTGATTTGATACCAGTAGAGTTAGGGAGTTTTGATGTGATAATCGGTATGGACTGGTTGAAAGAAGTGAAAGCAGAGATCGTTTGTTACAAAAATGCAATTCGCATTATACGAGAAAAAGGAAAACCCTTAATGGTGTACGGAGAAAAGGGCAACACGAAGCTACATATTATTAGTAATTTGAAGGCACACAAACTAATAAGAAAAGGTTGCTATGCTGTTCTAGCACACGTCGAGAAAGTACAAACTGAAGAAAAGAGCATCAATGATGTTCCCATTGCAAAAGAATTTCCCGATGTATTTCCGAAAGAATTACCGGGATTACCCCCACAGCAATCCGTTGAATTTCAAATAGATCTTGTACCAGGAGCTGCACCAATAGCACGTGCTCCTTACAGACTCACACCCAGCGAGATGAAAGAACTGCAAAGCCAATTACAAGAACTTTTAGAGCGTGGTTTCATTCGACCAAGCACATCACCGTGGGGAGCTCCTGTTTTGTTTGTCAAGAAGAAAGATGGTACATTCAGGTTGTGTATCGACTACCGAGAGTTGAACAAACTTACCATCAAGAACCGCTACCCACTACCGAGAATCGATGACTTATTTGATCAACTACAAGGCTCGTCTGTTTATTCAAAGATTGACTTACGTTTCGGGTATCATCAAATGCGGGTGACAGAAGATGATATTCCAAAGACTGCTTTCAGAACACGTTACGGTCATTACGAGTTTATGGTCATGCCGTTTGGTTTAACTAATGCACCAGCTGTGTTCATGGACCTTATGAACCGAGTGTGTGAACCATACCTTGACAAGTTTGTCATTATTTTCATTGATGACATACTTATTTACTCAAAGAATGACCAAGAACACGGTGAACATTTGAGAAAGGTGTTAGAAGTATTGAGGAAGGAAGAATTGTACGCTAAGTTTTCAAAGTGTGCATTTTGGTTGGAAGAAGTTCAATTCCTCGGTCACATAGTGAACAAAGAAGGTATTAAGGTGGATCTGGCAAAGATAGAAACTGTTGAAAAGTGGGAAACCCCGAAAACTCCGAAACACATACGCCAGTTTTTAGGACTAGCTGGTTACTACAGAAGGTTCATCCAAGACTTTTCCAGAATAGCAAAACCCTTGACTGCATTAACGCATAAAGGGAAGAAATTTGAATGGAATGATGAACAAGAGAAAGCGTTTCAGTTATTGAAGAAAAAGCTAACTACGGCACCTATATTGTCATTGCCTGAAGGGAATGATGATTTTGTGATTTATTGTGACGCATCAAAGCAAGTTCTCGGTTGTGTATTAATGCAACGAACGAAGGTGATTGCTTATGCGTCTAGACAATTGAAGATTCACGAACAAAATTATACGACGCATGATTTGGAATTAGGCGCGGTTGTTTTTGCATTAAAGACTTGGAGGCACTACTTATATGGGGTCAAAAGTATTATATATACCGACCACAAAAGTCTTCAACACATATTTAATCAGAAACAACTGAATATGAGGCAGCGTAGGTGGATTGAATTATTGAATGATTACGACTTTGAGATTCGTTACCACCCGGGGAAGGCAAATGTGGTAGCCGATGCCTTGAGCAGGAAGGACGGAGAACCCATTCGAGTAAAATCTATGAATATAATGATTCATAATAACCTTACTACTCAAATAAAGGAGGCGCAACAAGGAGTTTTAAAAGAGGGAAATTTAAAGGATGAAATACCCAAAGGATCGGAGAAGCATCTTAATATTCGGGAAGACGGAACCCGGTATAGGGCTGAAAGGCTTTGGGTACCAAAATTTGGAGATATGAGAGAAATGGTACTTAGAGAAGCTCATAAAACCAGATACTCAATACATCCTGGAACGGGGAAGATGTACAAGGATCTCAAGAAACATTTTTGGTGGCCGGGTATGAAAGCCGATGTTGCTAAATACGTAGGAGAATGTTTGACGTGTTCTAAGGTCAAAGCTGAGCATCAGAAACCATCAGGTCTACTTCAACAACCCGAAATCCCGGAATGGAAATGGGAAAACATTACCATGGATTTCATCACTAAATTACCAAGGACTGCAAGTGGTTTTGATACTATTTGGGTAATAGTTGATCGTCTCACAAAATCAGCACACTTCCTGCCAATAAGAGAAGATGACAAGATGGAGAAGTTAGCACGACTGTATTTGAAGGAAGTCGTCTCCAGACATGGAATACCAATCTCTATTATCTCTGATAGGGATGGCAGATTTATTTCAAGATTCTGGCAGACATTACAGCAAGCATTAGGAACTCGTCTAGACATGAGTACTGCCTATCATCCACAAACTGATGGACAGAGCGAAAGGATGATACAAACACTTGAAGACATGCTACGAGCATGTGTTATTGATTTCGGAAACAGTTGGGATCGACATCTACCGTTAGCAGAATTTTCCTACAACAACAGCTACCATTCAAGCATTGAGATGGCGCCGTTTGAAGCACTTTATGGTAGAAAGTGCAGGTCTCCGATTTGTTGGAGTGAAGTGGGGGATAGACAGATTACGGGTCCGGAGATTATACAAGAAACTACCGAGAAGATCATCCAAATTCAACAACGGTTGAAAACCGCCCAAAGTCGACAAAAGAGCTACGCTGACATTAAAAGAAAAGATATAGAATTTGAAATTGGAGAGATGGTCATGCTTAAAGTTGCACCTTGGAAAGGCGTTGTTCGATTTGGTAAACGAGGGAAATTAAATCCAAGGTATATTGGACCATTCAAGATTATTGATCGTGTCGGACCAGTAGCTTACCGACTTGAGTTACCTCAACAACTCGAGGCTGTACATAACACTTTCCACGTCTCGAATTTGAAGAAATGTTTTGCTAAAGAAGATCTCACTATTCCGTTAGATGAAATCCAAATCAACGAAAAAATTCAATTCATCGAAGAACCCGTCGAAATAATGGATCGTGAGGTTAAAAGACTTAAGCAAAACAAGATACCAATTGTTAAGGTTCGATGGAATGCTCGTAGAGGACCCGAGTTCACCTGGGAGCGTGAAGATCAGATGAAGAAGAAATACCCACATCTATTTCCAGAAGATTCGTCAACACCTTCAACAGCTTAAAATTTCGGGACGAAATTTATTTAACGGGTAGGTACTGTAGTGACCCGAACTTTTCCATGTTTATATATATTAATTGAGATTGATATTTACATGATTAAATGTTTCCAACATGTTAAACAATCAAACTTGTTAAGACTTGATTAATTGAAATATGTTTCATATAGACAATTGACCACCCAAGTTGACCGGTGATTCACGAACGTTAAAACTTGTAAAAACTATATGATGACATATATATGGATATATATATATAGTTAACATGATACTATGATAAGTAAACATATCATTAAGTATATTAACAATGAACTACATATGTAAAAACAAGACTACTAACTTAATGATTTTTAAACGAGACATATATGTAACGATTATCGTTGTAAAGACGTTTAATGTATATATATCATATTAAGAGATATTCATACATGATAATATCATGATAATATAATAATTTAAAATCTCATTTGATATTATAAACATTGGGTTAACAACATTTAACAAGATCGTTAACCTAAAGGTTTCAAAACAACACTTACATGTAACGACTAACGATGACTTAACGAATCAGTTAAAATGTATATACATGTAGTGTTTTAATATATATTTATACAATTTTGGAAGACTTCAATACACTTATCAAAATACTTCTACTTAACAAAAATGCTTAGAATTACATCCTCGTTCAGTTTCATCAACAATTCTACTCGTATGCACCCGTATTCGTACTCGTACAATACACAGCTTTTAGATGTATGTACTATTGGTATATACACTCCAATTATCAGCTCTTAGCAGCCCATGTGAGTCACCTAACACATGTGGGAACCATCATTTGGCAACTAGCATGAAATATCTCATAAAATTACAAAAATATGAGTAATCATTCATGACTTATTTACATGAAAACAAAATTACATATCCTTTATATCTAATCCATACACCAACGACCAAAAACACCTACAAACACTTTCATTCTTCAATTTTCTTCATCTAATTGATCTCTCTCAATTTCTATCTTCAAGTTCTAAGTGTTCTTCATATATTCTACAAATTCTAGTTACATAAAATCAAGAATACTTTCAAGTTTGCTAGCTCACTTCCAATCTTGTAAGGTGATCATCCAACCTCAAGAAATCTTTGTTTCTTACAGTAGGTTATCATTCTAATACAAGGTAATAATCATATTCAAACTTTGGTTCAATTTCTATAACTATAACAATCTTATTTCAAGTGATGATCTTACTTGAACTTGTTTTCGTGTCATGATTCTGCTTCAAGAACTTCGAGCCATCCAAGGATCCATTGAAGCTAGATCCATTTTTCTCTTTTCCAGTAGGTTTATCCAAGGAACTTAAGGTAGTAATGATGTTCATAACATCATTCGATTCATACATATAAAGCTATCTTATTCGAAGGTTTAAACTTGTAATCACTAGAACATAGTTTAGTTAATTCTAAACTTGTTCGCAAACAAACGTTAATCCTTCTAACTTGACTTTTAAAATCAACTAAACACATGTTCTATATCTATATGATATGCTAACTTAATGATTTAAAACCTGGAAACACGAAAAACACCGTAAAACCGGATTTACGCCGTCGTAGTAACACCGCGGGCTGTTTTGGGTTAGTTAATTAAAAACTATGATAAACTTTGATTTAAAAGTTGTTATTCTGAGAAAATGATTGTTATTATGAACATGAAACTATATCCAAAAATTATGGTTAAACTCAAAGTGGAAGTATGTTTTCTAAAATGGTCATCTAGACGTCGTTCTTTCGACTGAAATGACTACCTTTACAAAAACGACTTGCAACTTATTTTTCCGACTATAAACCTATACTTTTTCTGTTTAGATTCATAAAATAGAGTTCAATATGAAACCATAGCAATTTGATTCACTCAAAACGGATTTAAAATGAAGAAGTTATGGGTAAAACAAGATTGGATAATTTTTCTCATTTTAGCTACGTGAAAATTGGTAACAAATCTATTCCAACCATAACTTAATCAACTTGTATTGTATATTATGTAATCTTGAGATACCATAGACACGTATACAATGTTTCGACCTATCATGTCGACACATCTATATATATTTCGGAACAACCATAGACACTCTATATGTGAATGTTGGAGTTAGCTATACAGGGTTGAGGTTGATTCCAAAATATATATAGTTTGAGTTGTGATCAATACTGAGATACGTATACACTGGGTCGTGGATTGATTCAAGATAATATTTATCGATTTATTTATGTACATCTAACTGTGGACAACTAGTTGTAGGTTACTAACGAGGACAGCTGACTTAATAAACTTAAAACATCAAAATATATTAAAAGTGTTGTAAATATATTTTGAACATACTTTGATATATATGTATATATTGTTATAGGTTCGTGAATCAACCAGTGGCCAAGTCTTACTTCCCGACGAAGTAAAAATCTGTGAAAGTGAGTTATAGTCCCACTTTTAAAATCTAATATTTTTGGGATGAGAATACATGCAGGTTTTATAAATGATTTACAAAATAGACACAAGTACGTGAAACTACATTCTATGGTTGAATTATCGAAATCGAATATGCCCCTTTTTATTAAGTCTGGTAATCTAAGAATTAGGGAACAGACACCCTAATTGACGCGAATCCTAAAGATAGATCTATTGGGCCTAACAAACCCCATCCAAAGTACCGGATGCTTTAGTACTTCAAAATTTATATCATATCCGAAGGGTGTCCCGGAATGATGGGGATATTCTTATATATGCATCTTGTTAATGTCGGTTACCAGGTGTTCACCATATGAATGATTTTTATCTCTATGTATGGGATGTGTATTGAAATATGAAATCTTGTGGTCTATTATTATGATTTGATATATATAGGTTAAACCTATAACTCACCAACTTTTTTGTTGACGTTTTAAGCATGTTTATTCTCAGGTGATTATTAAGAGCTTCCGCTGTCGCATACTTAAATAAGGACGAGATTTGGAGTCCATTCTTGTATGATATTGTGTAAAAACTGCATTCAAGAAACTTATTTTGTTGTAACATATTCGTATTGTAAACCATTATGTAATGGTCGTGTGTAAACAGGATATTTTAGATTATCATTATTTGATAATCTACGTAAAGCTTTTTAAACCTTTATTGATGAAATAAAGGTTATGGTTTGTTTTAAAATGAATGCAGTCTTTGAAAAACGTCTCATATAGAGGTCAAAACCTCGCAACGAAATCAATTAATATGGAACGTTTTTAATCAATAAGAACGGGACATTTCATATATACCAATAGGAACTAGCATGGGATTTCACTCTTGATTATGTCATGTATGACTAATCAATTTTAACTTCTACCATGAGCTAGTCAACTAACTAGAACTCCTTTTAACCCCACTCACCAATCACCAATTACCACTCATCATTCACTCCATTTCACTTCCAATTCTCTTTCTAATTCTCTCTCAACACACACACACACACACACACTATTATGAATGTATTTTTCCAGTAGTTAATCATCATCTTCATCAAAAATCACTTCAATAATCAAGCTATAATCATCATAGGAAGAACACTTCAAGAACACTTCAAAAATCCCTTCAAGTTTACTAATTTACTTCCAAGCTTTCTAATCCATTCCAAGTAATCATCTAAGATCAAGAAACCTTTGTTATATACAGTAGGTTATCTTTCTTATTCAAGGTAATATTCATATTCAAACTTTGATTCAATTTCTATAACTATAAACTATCTTAATTCGAGTAAAAATCTAACTTGAACTTGTTTTTGTGTCATGATCCTACTTCAAGAACTTTCAAGCCATCCAAGATCCTTTGAAGCTAGATCATTTCTTGTCACTTCCAATAGGTTTACCTACTAAACTTGAGGTAGTAATGATATTCATAACATCATTCGATTCATATATATAAAACTATCTTATTCGAAGGTTTAAACTCGTAATCATTAGAACATAGTTTAGTTAATTCTAAACTTGTTCGCAAACAAAAGTTAATCCTTCTAACTTGACTTTTAAAATTAACTACACACATGTTCTATATCTATATGATATGCTAACTTAATGATTTAAAACCTGAAAACACGAAAAATACCGTAAAACCGGATTTACACCGTCGTAGTAACACCGCGGGCTGTTTTGGGTTAGTTAATTAAAAACTATGATAAACTTTGATTTAAAAGTTGTTATTCTGAGAAAATTATTTTTATTATGAACATGAAACTATATCCAAAAATTAAGGTTAAAGTCAAAGTGGAAGTATGTTTTCTAAAATGGTCATCTAGACGTCGTTCTTTCGACTGAAATGACTACCTTTAAAAAAACGACTTGTAACTTATTTTTCCGACTATAAACATATAATTTTTCTGTTTAGATTCATAAAATAGAGTTCAATATGAAACCATGGCAATTTGATTCACTCAAAACGGATTTAAAATGAAGAAGTTATGGGTAAAACAAGATTGGATATTTTTTCTCATTTTAGCTACGTGAAAATTGGTAACAAATCTATTCCAACCATAACTTAATCAACTTGTATTGTATATTATGTAATCTTGAGATACCATAGACACGTATACAATGTTTCGACCTATCATGTCGACACATCTATATATATTTCGGAACAACCATAGACACTCTATATGTGAATGTTGGAGTTAGCCATACAGGGTTGAGTTTGATTCCAAAATATATATAGTTTGAGTTGTGATCAATACTGAGATACGTATACACTGGGTCGTGGATTGATTCAAGATAATATTTATCGATTTATTTCTGTACATCTAACTGTGGACAACTAGTTGTAGGTTACTAACGAGGACAGCTGACTTAATAAACTTAAAACATCAAAATATATTAAAAGTGTTGTAAATATATTTTAAACATACTTTGATATATATGTATATATTGTTATAGGTTCGTGAATCAACCAGTGGCCAAGTCTTACTTCCCGACGAAGTAAACATCTATGAAAGTGAGTTATAGTCCCACTTTTAAAATCTAATATTTTTGGGATGAGAATACATGCAGATTTTATAAATGATTTACAAAATAGACACAAGTACGTGAAACTACATTCTATGGTTGAATTATCGAAATCGAATATGCCCCTTTTTATTAAGTCTGGTAATCTAAGAATTAGGGAACATACACCCTAATTGACGCGAATCCTAAAGATAGATCTATTGGAACTAACAAACCCCATCCAAAGTACCGGATGCTTTAGTACTTCGAAATTTATATCATATCCGAAGGGTGTCCCGGAATGATGGGGATATTCTTATATATATGCATCTTGTTAATGTTGGTTACCAGGTGTTCACCATATGAATGATTTTTATCTCTATGTATGGGATGTGTATTGAAATATGAAATCTTGTGGTCTATTGTTACGATTTGATATATATAGGTTAAACCTATAACTCACCAACATTTTTGTTGACGTTTAAAGCATGTTTATTCTCAGGTGAATACTAAGAGCTTCCGCTGTTGCATACTAAAATAAGGACAAGATTTGGAGTCCATGTTTGTATGATATTGTGTAAAAACTGCATTCAAGAAACTGATTTCGATGTAACATATTTGTATTGTAAACCATTATGTAATGGTCGTGTGTAAACAGGATATTTTAGATTATCATTATTTGATAATCTACGTAAAGCTTTTTAAACCTTTATTTATGAAATAAAGGTTATGGTTTGTTTTAAAAATGAATGCAGTCTTTGAAAAACGTCTCATATAGAGGTCAAAACCTCGCAACAAAATCAATTAATATGAAACGTTTTTAATCAATAAGAACGGGACATTTCAGTATCCGAGCGTTGGTCTTAGAGAACCAGAAAATTTGCATTAGTGTGTCTTATCGAGTTTGTTAGGATGCATTAGTGAGTCAGGACTTCGATCGTGTTTTCTTTAAAAATGATTGCTTAACATTTTTGTTGGAAACTATATATTTTTAACATATGAATATTATGTGATATATTAATCTCTTAACGTGTTTGATATTATGTGATAGATGTCTACCTCTAGAACAAGTCCCATTAACTCACCTAATAATAATGAAGAGTCAAATGTAAATTGGAATGATTCGTGGACTGATTCACAAGTTCCCGAAGAGGAACCGGAAGAAGAGTCGGAATCGGAAAAAGAATCGGAACCGGAAGAAGAATCGGAACCGGAAGAAGAAATAGAACCGGTGGGGGAAATAATAAAAAGGTAAAGTAAAAGAGAATCCTCAACCAACCGACCAAGGTTAATTATGGTCAATGGTGTTTCCGCCAAGGAAGCAAAATATTGGGAGGATTACCAATTCTCCGATGAATCGGATTCCGACGAGAATTCCGATGATGTTATAGAAATTACCCCAACTGAATTTAAAAAGGCAAAAGAAAATAATAAGGGAAAGGGCATAAAAATAGAGAAATCTAATTCCAACCCCGATAAACTTTATATGTATCGTCAACCCCCGAAGTCGTTAAGTTGTAACAATGACCCGGGAACCTCTAAACCACCTGGTTTTTTCTAAACCAATGTGGACAACGACGGCTCGTATTAGGGGAACATCATATATCCCTAGAAACTTGGCAAAACGAACCAAAACCGAACAAGAAGAAACGAGCGAGTCGGAATAAGATAGTTGTATTCGTGTGGTGTAATATATGTAATATAGTGTGCTTATGCTTTATGATATATGTAAAAATTGCTTGTATTAATAAGTATTTTTTTTATGAATCTAACTCTTGTCTATTTTACAGTATAAAAACACAAAATGGATAGACAACCCAATATTTTAAGAGACCTACCCGGAGACATGATTGATGAAATCTTGTCTAGAGTCGGTCAGAATTCCTCGGCACAACTATTTAAGGCGAGATCAGTTTGTAAGACATTCGAAGAACGTTCCAAGAATGCCTTGGTTTATAAAAGGCTTTCGTTCGAAAGATGGGGGATATCACATTGGGAAATCCATAAGTTACGATGTGTTTACTTTGACGCATATATTGCGGGGAACCCAAATGCTATTTTACGCAACGGGTTAAGAAATTATTTTGACTCAGTATATCCGAATATAGGACTTCGTGATTTAGAAAAAGCGGCTAACATGCAACATAAAGAAGCATGTTATGCTTACGGGTTAGTAATGTTCGCTTCTCACCAAAGTGAGAACAAGAACATCGGGCTACAACTATTAAACAAAACGTTCCCACAAGTGACGGAGTCGGTAATTGGGGTAAGAAATGAGGTTTTTAGGTTATTACGAGACTGTTGGTCATTACGTAACCCTCGTCCCTTTGACGACGTTACAACACGCTGTCTTATCAACGGCCATAACGGTTATGTTCCACAAGACCAAGGATGGGAAGTAGTCCTAGTAAAACCAGAATGCATGACTTGTTTCTGGACGTATGAATTACGTGTCTTTATTGCCTTTGCTGAACGACTTGTGTACTAGCTAGAATTATCTTCACAACTATCTTGTATTAAAGTTATTGTGTGCTATATTTCATGCTTTATGTAAAATAAGCGGTATTGTAAGTTTGTAAAATATTGTATAAAAGTTTGAACGCGAAATATTATTACAATCAGTTTTTCATATAGAATTGTAGTAGTTGAATTGTATATTAGCTACTAAGTATGAACTTAACGGGTAGGTACTACCCGAATTTAAACTTATAAAACGCTAATATGAAGAAAAAGCTTTTATATTTGAGTTCATATTATGCTACGAAATACTATTAACTACTCTTAATATTCTGTATGATTAACTTGTTCCATTTGACTATTTTGAAGGAAATGGCACCGACTACTCGACACACCGCGAATATGAATGAAGAGGAATTCCGTACTTTTCTAGCTTCAAACATAGCCGCAGTACAGGCTGCGCTACATACAAACAATAACCTTGGATCTGGCAGTACAGGAAATCGTGTAGGATGCACCTACAAAGAATTCACTGCCTGCAAACCTTTGGAATTTGATGGAACCGAAGGACCGATCGGATTGAAACGGTGGACCGAGAAGGTCGAATCGGTGTTTGCCATAAGTAAATGTACTTAAGAGGACAAAGTGAAGTACGCTACGCATACCTTCACAGGTTCTGCGTTAACATGGTGGAATACCTATCTAGAGCAAGTGGGACAAGATGATGCATACACACTACCGTGGTCAGCATTCAAGCACTTGATGAACGAGAAGTACCGTCCCAGAACCGAGGTCAATAAGCTCAAGACAAAACTTAGAGGGTTACGAACCCAAGGATTTGATATTACCACGTACGAAAGACGATTCACAGAATTGTGCCTATTGTGTCCGGGAGCATTCGAAGATGAGGAAGAGAAGATCGACGCGTTTGTGAAAGGATTACCGGAAAGAATCCAAGAAGATATAAGTTCACACGAGCCCGCCTCCATACAACAGGCATGTAGAATGGCTCACAAACTAGTGAACCAGATTGAAGAAAGAATTAAAGAACGGACTGCTGAAGAGGCCAATGTGAAGCAAGTCAAAAGAAAGTGGGAGGAAAACGGTGATAAGAATCACCAATACAACAACAACAGCAATTACAACAATAATCGCAACAATTATCCCAACAATCGCAACATCAATCGCAACTACAACAAATGGCCCAACAACAACAACAACAACAACAACAACAACAGCAACTACAACAATCATCCCAACAACAATAATAACCGCAACAACAACAACAATCAGAAGCAACTATGCCAAAGGTGTGAAAAGTATCACTCGGGGTTCTGCACCAAATTTTGCAACAAGTGTAAAAGAAATAGTCATAGCGCGGCGAAGTGTGAGGTCTACGGACCAGGGGTTAATAGAACGAAAGGAACAAATGGTGTCGGAATGAGTAATGGCGGAGCAAGTAGTGTCGGAGCAAGTTATGCCAATGTAGTTTGTTGTAAATGTGGAAAACCGGGCCACATTATTAGAAATTACCCGAACCAGGAGAACACGAATGGACAAGGCCGCGGAAGAGTTTTCAATATTAATGCGGCAGAGGCACAGGAAGACCTGGAGCTTGTTACGGGTACGTTTCTTATTGACAATAAATCTGCTTACGTTTTATTTGATTCGGGTGCGGATAGAAGCTATATGAGTAGAGATTTATGTGCTAAATTAAGTTGTCCATTGACACCTTTGGATAGTAAATTTTTACTCGAATTAGCAAATGGTAAATTAATTTCAGCAGATAATATATGTCGGAATCGAGAAATTAAACTGGTTAGCGAAACATTTAAGATTGATTTGATACCAGTAGAGTTAGGGAGTTTTGATGTGATAATCGGTATGGACTGGTTGAAAGAAGTGAAAGCAGAGATCGTTTGTTACAAAAATGCAATTCGC
This sequence comes from Rutidosis leptorrhynchoides, assembly GCF_046630445.1. Taxonomy (NCBI): domain Eukaryota; kingdom Viridiplantae; phylum Streptophyta; class Magnoliopsida; order Asterales; family Asteraceae; genus Rutidosis; species Rutidosis leptorrhynchoides. The sequence continues at coordinate 340,271,564 of NC_092336.1, forward strand.
ATTATACGAGAAAAAGGAAAACCCTTAATGGTGTACGGAGAAAAGGGCAACACGAAGCTACATATTATTAGTAATTTGAAGGCACAAAAACTAATAAGAAAAGGTTGCTATGCTGTTCTAGCACACGTCGAGAAAGTACAAACTGAAGAAAAGAGCATCAATGATGTTCCCATTGCAAAAGAATTTCCTGATGTATTTCCGAAAGAATTACCGGGATTACCCCCACAGCGATCCGTTGAATTTCAAATAGATCTTGTACCAGGAGCTGCACCAATAGCTCGTGCTCCTTACAGACTCGCACCCAGCGAGATGAAAGAACTGCAAAGCCAATTACAAGAACTTTTAGAGCGTGGTTTCATTCGACCAAGCACATCACCGTGGGGAGCTCCTGTTTTGTTTGTCAAGAAGAAAGATGGTACATTCATGTTGTGTATCGACTACCGAGAGTTGAACAAACTTACCATCAAGAACCGCTACCCACTACCGAGAATCGACGACTTATTTGATCAACTACAAGGCTCGTCTGTTTATTCAAAGATTGACTTACGTTTCGGGTATCATCAAATGCGGGTGAAAGAAGATGATATTCCAAAGACTGCTTTCAGAACACGTTACGGTCATTACGAGTTTATGGTCATGCCATTTGGTTTAACTAATGCACCAGCTGTGTTCATGGACCTTATGAACCGAGTGTGTGGACCATACCTTGACAAGTTTGTCATTGTTTTCATTGATGACATACTTATTTACTCAAAGAATGACCAAGAATACGGTGAACATTTGAGAAAGGTGTTAGAAGTATTGAGGAAGGAAGAATTGTACGCTAAGTTTTCAAAGTGTGCATTTTGGTTGGAAGAAGTTCAATTCCTCGGTCACATAGTGAACAAAGCAGGTATTAAGGTGGATCCGGCAAAGATAGAAACTGTTGAAAAGTGGGAAACCCCGAAAACTCCGAAACACATACGCCATTTTTTAGGACTAGCTGGTTACTACAGAAGGTTCATCCAAGACTTTTCCAGAATAGCAAAACCCTTGACTGCATTAACGCATAAAGGGAAGAAATTTGAATGGAATGATGAACAAGAGAAAGCGTTTCAGTTATTGAAGAAAAAGCTAACTACGGCACCTATATTGTCATTGCCTGAAGGGAATGATGATTTTGTGATTTATTGTGACGCATCAAAGCAAGGTCTCGGTTGTTTATTAATGCAACGAACGAAGGTGATTGCTTATGCGTCTAGACAATTGAAGATTCACGAACAAAATTATACGACGCATGATTTGGAATTAGGCGCGGTTGTTTTTGCATTAAAGACTTTGAGGCACTACTTATATGGGGTCAAAAGTATTATATATACCGACCACAAAAGTCTTCAACACATATTTAATCAGAAACAACTGAATATGAGGCAGCGTAGGTGGATTGAATTATTGAATGATTACGACTTTGAGATTCGTTACCACCCGGGGAAGGCAAATGTGGTAGCCGATGCCTTGAGCAGGAAGGACAGAGAACCCATTCGAGTAAAATCTATGAATATAATGATTCATAATAACCTTACTACTCAAATAAAGGAGGCACAACAAGGAGTTTTAAAAGAGGGAAATTTAAAGGATGAAATACCCAAAGGATCGGAGAAACATCTTAATATTCGGGAAGACGGAACCCGGTATAGGGCTGAAAGGATTTGGGTACCAAAATTTGGAGATATGAGAGAAATGGTACTTAGAGAAGCTCATAAAACCAGATACTCAATACATCCTGGAACGGGGAAGATGTACAAGGATCTCAGGAAATATTTTTGGTGGCCGGGTATGAAAGCCGATGTTGCTAAATACGTAGGAGAATGTTTGATGTGTTCTAAGGTCAAAGCTGAGCATCAGAAACCATCAGGTCTACTTCAACAACCCGAAATCCCTGAATGGAAATGGGAAAACATTACCATGGATTTCATCACTAAATTGCCAAGGACTGCAAGTGGTTTTGATACTATTTGGGTAATAGTTGATCGTCTCATCAAATCAGCACATTTCCTGCCAATAAGAGAAGATGACAAGATGGAGAAGTTAGCACGACTGTATTTGAAGGAAGTCATCTCCAGACATGGAATACCAATCTCTATTATCTCTGATAGGGATGGCAGATTTATTTCAAGATTCTGGCAGACATTACAGCAAGCATTAGGAACTCGTCTAGACATGAGTACTGCCTATCATCCACAAACTAATGGGCAGAGCGAAAGGACGATACAAACACTTGAAGACATGCTACGAGCATGTGTTATTGATTTCGGAAACAGTTGGGATCGACATCTACCATTAGCAGAATTTTCCTACAACAACAGCTACCATTCAAGCATTGAGATGGCGCCGTTTGAAGCACTTTATGGTAGAAAGTGCAGGTCTCCAATTTGTTGGAGTGAAGTGGGAGATAGACAGATTACGGGTCCGGAGATTATACAAGAAACTACCGAGAAGATCATCCAAATTCAACAACGGTTGAAAACCGCCCAAAGTCGACAAAAGAGCTACGCTGACATTAAAAGAAAAGATATAGAATTTGAAATTGGAGAGATGGTCATGCTTAAAGGTGCACCTTGGAAAGGCGTTGTTCGATTTGGTAAACGAGGGAAATTAAATCCAAGGTATATTGGACCATTCAAGATTATTGATCGTGTCGGACCAGTAGCTTACCGACTTGAGTTACCTCAACAACTCGCGGCTGTACATAACACTTTCCACGTCTCGAATTTGAAGAAATGTTTTGCTAAAGAAGATCTCACTATTCCGTTAGATGAAATCCAAATCAACGAAAAACTCCAATTCATCGAAGAACCCGTCGAAATAATGGATCGTGAGGTTAAGAGACTTAAGAAAAACAAGATACCAATTGTTAAGGTTCGATGGAATGCTTGTAGAGGACCCGAGTTCACCTGGGAGCGTGAAGATCAGATGAAGAAGAAATACCCGCATCTATTTCCAGAAGATTCGTCAACACCTTCAACAGCTTAAAATTTCGGGACGAAATTTATTTAAGGGGTAGGTACTGTAGTGGCCCGAACTTTTCCATGTTTATATATATTAATTGGGATTGATATTTACATGATTAAATGTTTCCAACATGTTAAGCAATCAAACTTGTTAAGACTTGATTAATTGAAATATGTTTCATATAGACAATTGACCACCCAAGTTGACCGGCGATTCACGAACGTTAAAACTTGTAAAAACGACATGACGATATATATATGGATATACATATGGTTAACATGAGATTATGATAAGTAAGTATCTCCATAAGTATATTAACAATGAGTTATATACATATAAACAAGACTACTAACTTAAGGATTTCGAAACGAGACATATATGTAACGATTATCGTTGTAACGACATTTAAATGTATATATATCATATTAAGATATATTAATATATCATAATATCATGATAATATAATAATTTAACATCTCATTAGATATAATAAACAATGGGTTAACAACATTAATTGAGATCGTTAACTTAAAGGTTTCAAAACAACACTTACATGTAACGACTAAAGATGACTTAACGACTCAGTTAAAATGTATATACATGTAGTGTATTTAGATGTATTAAAATACTTTTGGAAGACTTCAAGACATATATCAAAACACTCATACTTAACGAAAATGGTTACAGTTACTTTTCCATTCTTTTCTTTCATCAAGAATTCTAGTCGTATTCTTACCCGTATTATACACAGCTTCAAAACGTACTTACTATGAGTATATTGTAGTGACCCGAACTTTTCCATGTTTATCATCATAGGAAGAACACTTCAAAAATCCCTTCAAGTTTACTAATTTACTTCCAAGCTTTCTAATCCATTCCAAGTAATCATCTAAGATCAAGAAACCTTTGTTATATACAGTAGGTTATCTTTCTTATTCAAGGTAATATTCATATTCAAACTTTGATTCAATTTCTATAACTATAAACTATCTTAATTCGAGTAAAAATCTTACTTGAACTTGTTTTTGTGTCATGATCCTACTTCAAGAACTTTCAAGCCATCCAAGATCCTTTGAAGCTAGATCATTTCTTGTCACTTCCAGTAGGTTTACCTACTAAACTTGAGGTAGTAATGATGTTCATAACATCATTCGATTCATATATATAAAACTATCTTATTCGAAGGTTTAAACTCGTAATCATTAGAACATAGTTTAGTTAATTCTAAACTTGTTCGCAAACAAAAGTTAATCCTTCTAACTTGACTTTTAAAATTAACTACACACATGTTCTATATCTATATGATATGCTAACTTAATGATTTAAAACCTGGAAACACGAAAAACACCGTAAAACCGGATTTACGCCGTCGTAGTAACACCGCGGGCTGTTTTGGGTTAGTTAATTAAAAACTATGATAAACTTTGATTTAAAAGTTGTTATTCTGAGAAAATTATTTTTATTATGAACATGAAACTATATCCAAAAATTATGGTTAAACTCAAAGTGGAAGTATGTTTTCTAAAATGGTCATCTAGACGTCGTTCTTTCGACTGAAATGACTACCTTTACAAAAACGACTTGTAACTTATTTTTCCGACTATAAACCTATACTTTTTCTGTTTAGATTCATAAAATAGAGTTCAATATTAAACCATAGCAATTTGATTCACTCAAAATGGATTTAAAATGAAGAAGTTATGGGTAAAACAAGATTGGATAATTTTTCTCATTTTAGCTACGTGAAAATTGGTAACAAATCTATTCCAACCATAACTTAATCAACTTGTATTGTATATTATGTAATCTTGAGATACCATAGACACGTATACAATGTTTCGACCTATCATGTCGACACATCTATATATATTTCGGAACAACCATAGACACTCTATATGTGAATGTTGGAGTTAGCTATACAGGGTTGAGGTTGATTCCAAAATATATATAGTTTGAGTTGTGATCAATACTGAGATACGTATACACTGGGTCGTGGATTGATTCAAGATAATATTTATCGATTTATTTCTGTACATCTAACTGTGGACAACTAGTTGTAGGTTACTAACGAGGACAGCTGACTTAATAAACTTAAAACATCAAAATATATTAAAAGTGTTGTAAATATATTTTAAACATACTTTGATATATATGTATATATTGTTATAGGTTCGTGAATCAACCAGTAGCCAAGTCTTACTTCCCGACGAATTAAAAATCTGTGAAAGTGAGTTATAGTCCCACTTTTAAAATCTAATATTTTTGGGATGAGAATACATGCAGATTTTATAAATGATTTACAAAATAGACACAAGTACGTGAAACTACATTCTATGGTTGAATTATTGAAATCGAATATGCCCCTTTTTATTAAGTCTGGTAATCTAAGAATTAGGGAACAGACACCCTAATTGACGCGAATCCTAAAGATAGATCTATTGGGCCTAACAAACCCCATCCAAAGTACCGGATGCTTTAGTACTTCGAAATTTATATCATATCCGAAGGGTGTCCCGGAATGATGGGGATATTCTTGTATATATGCATCTTGTTAATGTCGGTTACCAGGTGTTCACCATATGAATGATTTTTATCTCTATGTATGGGATGTGTATTGAAATATGAAATCTTGTGGTCTATTGTTACGAATTGATATATATAGGTTAAACCTATAACTCACCAACATTTTTGTTGACGTTTAAAGCATGTTTATTCTCAGGTGAATACTAAGAGCTTCCGCTATTGCATACTAAAATAAGGACAAGATTTGGAGTCCATGTTTGTATGATATTGTGTAAAAACTGCATTCAAGAAACTGATTTCGATGTAACATATTTGTATTGTAAACCATTATGTAATGGTCGTGTGTAAACAGGATATTTTAGATTATCATTATTTGATAATCTACGTAAAGCTTTTTAAACCTTTATTTATGAAATAAAGGTTATGGTTTGTTTTAAAAATGAATGCAGTCTTTGAAAAACGTCTCATATAGAGGTCAAAACCTCGCAACGAAATCAATTAATATGGAACGTTTTTAATCAATAAGAACGGGACATTTCATTACTGTCGGTGCTATAAGTGTTTTTGGTACTGAGGTTGGCGATGATGTTGGTGTAATAAGTATAGCTTGTAGACCACGTACCATTCTTGTCAGGGTTTCTATCCTACCCTCTATCATTTCTATCCATCCACTCATCTGATTCGATAGATCTTGATTATCAATTCGAAGTTCCCTAACTTCTTCTAATATTCCCCTTCGATTGGTATTCAGAAGTAGAGGTTGAATATTTTCTAAGATTGCAGTAATGCGACCTTCGAGGTGGAAAACTTTAGCAAGAAGGGTGAATACAGTGTTTCGCATAGGTTCACCGGTAAGTACATCGTTTTCTCCGATGTTAGGAGGTAAGTTTGGTTCACGGTAGGGCTCGCCTTCTTCGTTTCTCCATCGAGTGAGTAAGTCTCGGACCCACCCCCATCTCCTCCAAAAAGAAAAATAGCTAAACAGTGGAGACACTTTGGGTTCATTTACTTCGAAGTCTACTTCAATACGCATCTCGAAATTTCTTCCGGAACTAATGGAATCCAAGCTAGGTGTAGGATCCATCTCTTATGATCATTTAGAGGATTTTCGATATGAAATGATTTTCTGTTATCGGATAATATTCTAATTATATAGAATATTTAACATAGTACAGAAGATCCCGTAGATTACGGAGGAAATTAAGGAAACGTGTCAGATAAAGTCTACAGTAACAGATACGCTAAGATATGAATTTTGTCTATACACTATTCATGCAGTCAATGCAGTAAAACGTGTCTAGACTAAAAATAATGAGCAGGTAATTTCCTAAGGATGATAAGCAGATGATTTCCGACAAAAACGATAAGCAATACTTTTGACATGCAGACACGGTCGATGTTTAGACTCACTAATGCATCCTAATCCATCTGGACGAAGTCCATATCGATTACAAACGATTCACAATAGTTGATTACATCGCGAGGTACTTGACCTCTATATGATACATTTTACAAACATTGCATTCGTTTTTAAAAGACAAACTTGCTTTACATCGAAAGTTGACGACACGCATACCATTTCATAATATATCCAACTATAATTGACTTAATAATAATCTTGATGAACTCAACGACTCGAATGCAACGTCTTTTGAAATATGTCATGAATGACTCCAAGTAATATCTTTAAAATGATCAAATGCACAGCGGAAGATTTCTTTCGTACTTGAGAATAAACATGCTTTAAAGTGTCAACCAAAAGATTGGTGAGTTCATTAGTTTAACATAAATAATCATTTCCATCATTCTAATAGACCACAGGATTTCATGTTTCCATTTCTCATAAACATACGTCCCATGCATAGAGACAAAAATATCATTCATATGGATTGAACACCTGGTAACCGACATTCACAATATGCATATAAGAATATCCCCATCATTCCGAGATCCTCCTTCAGACATGATATAAATTTCAAAGTACTAAAGCATCCGATACTTTGGATGGGGCTTGTTGGGCCCGATAGATCTATCTTTAGAGTTCGCGTCAATTAGGGTGTCTGTTCCCTAATTCTTAGATTACCAGACTAAAAGGGGCATATTCGCTTTCGATCATTCAACCATACAATGTAGTTTCAATTACTTGTGTCTATTTCGTAAAACATTTATAAAAATTGCGCATGTATTCTCAGCCCAAAAATATAAAGGGTAAAAAGACAAATGAAACTCACCATACTGTATTTGGTAGTAAAAATACATATAACGTCATTGAACAAGTGCAAGGTTGGCCTCGGATTCACGAACCTAAATTAATTATATATATTTATGTGTTGGTCAATATTTATCTAACAAATTAGGTCAAGTCATAGTGTACCACAATTCTAATGCTCGAGACTAATATGCAAAAGTCAACAAAAGTAAATTTGACTCAAAATAATTTCCAAAAATCTATACATGATTAATATATAGTTTAAATATCGCCGGTTTATATTTTTAAATATTTTTAAAAGATTTATTAGAGTAAATAATATAATTTATTTATTAATAAAAAAAATTTATATTATATTTATATAATAAAATATACTTTTATATATATTAAGTAATAAAATTTATAGGGTTCATTTAATATTATAAAGATAATATGATAGGTGGTATTAAAGTAAGTTATTACACGTAGTAAAATATGTTTGTATCAAATATTTATTTGATAAAATAATATCTGTAATGATAGTAAGTAAAAGTTGTATTATTTTGTAATAATAATTATTATTATAAAAATATCAATATTTATAATTACTAAGATGACATTATGATAAAACGATAATTCTAATTATGATAACTTTAATATTTACGATAATTTTTAATATTATCTTTAAAATAATAATTCTATTTAAAATAATAATAATAATAATGATATTTTATAGTAACAATGACATTCTTATTAAAATGATAATTTTTGTTAAAATGATAGTTTTAATACTAACGATAATTTTAATAATAATAGTAATGATAAAAATAATAAGAACGATAATTTTATCTAAATCAATATCTTATAATATTTTAATTTCATCATGATACTCTTACCCATTATTTCCTAATCGTTTCGTTTAATTGCTTTTAATCGTCTTTTATATCGTGTTCGTAATAATGATAATAATAGTAATCAAAATAATTAGGTGTTACAAATATTTGTTTTAATTACACTAATAGTAATAATGATAGTTACTATAACATTATTAACGATAATACTAATAATTATCTTAATGATAATATAGTAATAATAATATTAACAATAACAATAACCATTTTTAAATAATGATATATATATTAATAATGATAATAATAATAATAATACCAATAATAATAATAATAATAATAATAATAATAATAATTGGATAATAATAATAATAATACTAATTATAACTTTAACGATAATAACGATAGTAATAATAAAAAAAATAACAATTTTTTTAATGATAAATCCTTTTATTGATAAAGATAATAATAATAATAATAAGATAAAACTAGAACGACAATAATAACGACGATAATAATAATCATTTTTAATAATAATACAAAAATTTGATGGACTATAACTTCAAATCCGTTCATCGAAATCATTCGATATCTAAATGAAAAGTTCTTAATTTTTCGCTAGCTTTCCAACGACATGCATATCTTATACCTTATCTCAGTCGCATATATAACTAATTCAGGATTCAACATAACCTAACTAAAGACAATATCAAAAGTACAAACATGCATAATCCTATATACTCGAGCACTAGTCAGGGATACACTATTAGTATGTAAAAGTTAAATTATGAGTACTCACGTATCAATATTGAGATTCAATATTGCAGGAAAGGTACGTAGACGCAACGGAGATGATAAACACTATATTGACCTCATGAGCATACCCATGAACCATACCCAATCACCTCCATAGCTATAACCCATAATTTCCTTAATCCAATCCCATTCAAAAAACAATTTCGAAATCACTCGGACAGCACTCTGACGTAATATTTTATGTATACTAATAATATCTTGAAATAATACGGAGTAAATATATATATGTAAATCGATTAAGAGAGTTTAGAGAAAAATATTTTCAAGTTTCTATGAAATAATGAAATCTATTGAATTCTATTTATAATAGATTTTTGAATTATTAAAGTGAATTATTAAAGTATGAATTATTAAAGTGAATTATTAAAGTATGAATTATTAAAGTGAATTATTAAAGTATGAATTATTAAAGTGAATTATTAAAGTATGAATTATTAAAGTGAATTATTAAAGTATGAATTATTAAAGTGAAATTATTAAAGTTAAAGTAAAGTAAAAATAAAGTAAAGGTAAAGTTTAAGTATAGTAAAAGTATAAAACTATGTACGTATAATACGCGTATAAATATATATAATATTAATTTAAATCGTTATATATATTTAATAAAATAAAATATAAATATCGTTATCTTTATCATACTAGTTAAGTAATGAGTTGTCAAAAGTGGTTCTAGATATTTATAAAAGTTATATACGTTTTAATAATAAAGTTCTTTTTAAACTAAAAACGTTTTTGTACGTTTGAAACTAAATCAAATAAATATAATAATTTTGTTTTCCAAAACCAAATATATTTTTAAGAATCATTTTGTTTAAAGGTTAAAATAATGGAAATCGTTATATCATAAAATGTTTTAGAAAAGTAGAATCATATATATTCATAATAGGTTTCAAGTTTTTAAATTACAGTTTGTTGGTGAATCATGAGATAAAGTTCAAAGGTTAAATAAACGTATGAAATCATCTTAATGAAAAATGTCGAGTTACTTAACTTGTCGATATCCAACATCTAAGTTATTTACACTTCACGTTCTTACTTATAAATCACTTTACTATTTTCTGAATGTTGTCAAAAAGAATAGATTTCTTAAATCACAGTGGACCTCATAACATAGACCCGTAATCATATCATAATGTATCTGATAAATCAATTATTTGATATTATCTTCTAATTCCATCGATAAACATATTGAAACAAATACGTTCATGTAAAGTATTATACGTTTAATACTTTATTAATATTCTCAAGTTATAATATATATATACATATATATACATATTTATTTATATATAATGGTTCGTGAATCGTCGGAATTTGGTCGAGGTTATAAGGAATGTATGAACACAATTTAAAATTCTTGAGATTTAACTTAACAAACTTTGCTTATCGTGTCGAAATAATATAAAGATAAATTTTAAATTTGGTTAGAAATTTTCGGGTTGTCACAATATGAAAGTGAGGAGTATATCAAGAATCAGCACTGGATGAAGCATATTGACAAATACTTTAAAATATGAGTTGAGAAGGTGTGAGTTGTAAGAAAACAAAGGAGGTGGATTTATAGTGAAATATCCGACAGAGAAATCAAAATGGATTATCGCATTAATTCGAAGAGGATCATAATTTCCTTAATCGCCGAATAATCAAATCCAATATAGATTACAAAGATTTTCTTTTCGGAGATCAATCGTGATGACATCAAAAGATACGATGAATCACAATTATCTTATTTCATTCATTTACGATAACTTCACTCACACGCTTCGAGTAATCGAATTATTTTATCCATGCTTCTTGAACATGATAAAACTCTATAATCGTTATAATAACATTCTCATTGTTAGTTATGACGACCTCTATCAAATTTCGGGGACGAAATTTCTTTAACGGGTAGGTACTGTGACGACCCGGAAATTTCCAACCAAATTTAAACTTTAATCTTTATATTATTCTGACACGATAAGCAAAGTTTGTTAAGTTAAATCTCAAAAATTTTAAACTGTGTTCATACATTCATTATAACCTCGACCAAATTCCGACGATTCACGAACCGTTATATATAAATAGATATGTATATGTATATATATATTATAACTTGAGAATATTAATAAAGTATTAAACGTATAATACTTTACACGAACGTATTTGTTTCAATATGATTTTCGACGAAATTAAAAAATATATATATATTAAATGATTGAATTATCAGAAACATTGAATTATGATTACAAGTCTCTGTTGAGAGGTCCACTATGATTTGAGAAAATCTATTCCTCTTAACGATATTCAGAATAATTTGTAAAGCTATTTATAAATAAAAACATAAAGTGTCATTTACGAAAGTTAGACAAAAGTTAGTGGAGAATTGGTTTCCATAATATTCTATTAATCTATTTTCAAACGTACAAAGACGTTTTCAGTTTAAAAAGAACTTTATTATTAAAACGTATATAACTTTTATAAATATCTAAAATCACTTTTGACAACTGAATTACTTAACCAGTATAATAAATATAACGATATTTATATTTTATTTCATTAAATATTTATAACGATTTAAATTAATATTATATATATTTATACGCGTATTATACATACATAGTTTTTATACTTTTACTATACTTTAACTTTACCTTTACTTTACTTTTAATTTACTTTAACTTTAATAATTCACTTTAATAATTCATACTTTAATAATTCACTTTAATAATTCATACTTTAATAATTCACTTTAATAATTCAAAAATCTATTATAAATAGAATTCAATAGGTTTCATTATTTCATAGAAACTTGAAAATATATTTCTCTAAACTCTCTCAATCGATTATATATATATATATATATATATATATATATATATATATATATATATATATATATATATATATATTTGCTCTGTATTATTTCAAGATATTATTAGTATACATAAAATATTACGACGGAGTGCTGTCCGAGTGATTTCAAAATAGTTTTTTTGAATGAGTCGAATCTAAAGAAATTATGGTTTATAGCTATGGAGGTGATGGGTATGGTTCATGGGTATACTCGTGAGGTCAATCTAGTGTTTATCATCTCCGTTGCGTCTACGTACTTTCCTGCAATATTGAATCTCAATATTGATACGTTCGTGAATTCGAGGCCAACCTTGCACTTGTTAAATGACGTTATATGTATTTTTACTACGAAATACTGTATGGTGAGTTTCATTTGCTCCCTTTTATATGTAACGACCCAAACCAACACCCGACAAAATCCTTGCGAAAATACGAAATAAAAAAAAAAAAAAAATTTCTGTTGCAGACCATCGGCGCGTAGCGCCATATGGCCCGCGCGCCGCGCCATATCTGGCTATCCCCGGGACTTTTTAACCGCGAAAAGATTGACTAGTTCCCGGCACTTTTAGACAAAACGCTTTTTACCATACTACCAAATATGTAAAACTAACATGTTTCAAACATAAAATTAAAGTTTTACAAGCGGGGCCCACATCGGCCGTTTTACGAGTTTAATACAAATGTACGAGTTTCGACCACCAAAAGTTTAAGTTCCAAACTACACAATGAGCATGGCGTTTGGGATTAAACTACCCAACTATCGGTCAAACTCCAAGAGCTACTAAAGCCAACAGCGTCTCCTAGCATCAAGCGGGATCTCTAGTCCAAAACGATGCCCTTACCCTTTTCCAAAACCGAACCTATAAAATGGTAAACAACAAGAGGGTAAGAAAAGCTTAGTGAATGCAATAATTATACGAATACATATATAATTATACCTACTTGCATACACTTACACAACCGCAAACATGCTAGCAAACAACATTAGCTTATCATCGCAATATCAAGCTATAAATCTCCAATACCACAAGCTAGCATAACAACCGCATATAAATATAACTCGAATAATATAATATGCTTACAACACAAATAACCATGGTTAACCAATAGTACAAGGGAACGGCGCTCACGAAAACGCCATCGGTGTTCATAACATCCGTTAGGGCACTTAACACCTCGCACCACTAACCCCTAGGGTGGCACCTTAACACCTCGGCACTTCACCCCGAGTGGCATCTTAACACCTCGATGCTTCACTCATTATTTTACGGAGTGGTGTCTTAACACCTCGACACTACACTCCTAGGTGGCATCTTAACACCTCGATGCTACACCCGAGTGGCATCTTAACACCTCGATGCTACACTCTTCACGTGAAACGTGGTATCTTAACACCTCGACACTACACATTTCACGCTACAACAAATAGATACATTATATACATACGCATATAATTATTCCACTCACCTCAAAATCTCTTGGTGAAAGATAACCGAGCTTGAACACTTCAATGTAACGCACCTATTACATTTATCACAATATCAAAATCACAACTCGAGTTGGTCAACACTCTAAAGCTCACTCCTAGTGTTAATTCGACCATGGTGCAAATCCGACCCATTTGCACCCTTAACCCTAAAATCGGGTTAACTCATCACAAAACCCTATCATTGACCAAAGTAGGTTCATTACACATTTTAACACTAGTTTTAGGCTTCACCCACACATATTAATTAGCTTAGGTTCATTTTGACCCATTTGACACTTTCAAAGTCAACCTACCCATTTTGGGTCAACCAGTAACCCATTTACACCCATTTACATAAATCATGGTGTTCTAGCAATTTTACTAGCTAATTAGGGTCCTCTAACAACAATTAACTCTTCCAAACCCTAGTTAACCCAATATTGAGTCTACATGACTCAAATTACCCTAGAACACCCAAAACACTAACAAAATGGGTTTTATGTTCATCTTCACCCCAAACCCTAGCCCTAAATCAAATTAAACAAAGAAATTAAGATTAGAGCATACCACAACTATTACAACGAAGCTAGAGGGAAGGCGAACAACTTTAATGCTTGGACTTAAGCAAGAAACCTTCTTCTTCTTCTCCAAAATGGGGTTTCCCTCACTAAAAGCCACTCTCTCTCTAGAATTGATTTGGATAAGTGTTGGTAGTTGTGGAAGGAGTAAATGAACTCCCCAAAACTGATCTAAGGCATTAAATCCGGCCTCCAAGTGATTTTACCAAAATACCCTCAAAATATCTAATTTAAAAGAAAGAGAGAATCTGTCACAGACAGATGGCGCGGCGCGCCGCCAGGCCGCGCGGCGCGCAACTCTCCCAGTCCAGCTCCTTTTGCCTTTTTAAATAAATACAACCAAACCCCGATTCAAGTACCGCACAATACACTTATATACACATATGTACACTACGAATACTCGGGTCTTACAACTCTCCCCCACTTATTCGGATTGCGTCCTCGCAATCCAAGCCGCATGAAACGAGGGAAGATAAACCAACACGAACTCTTCGGGTTCCCAAGTGAACTCGGAACCTTTGCTTCGTCGCCATTGAACCTTGAAAGTTTTCACCTCTTTATTTCTCAACATTTTCACCTTCTCGTCAAGGATAGCAATCGGTTCCTCGACATATTCTAACTTGTTGTTTAGCTCGATCTCGTCTAAAGGCATCCATGAGGAATCATCCGCAAGACACTTACGGAGGTGGGAAACATGAAATGTATTATGGATCCCCGCAAGCTCTTCGGGTAATTCCAATCGATATGCAACTTCACCAACACGAGCTAAAACCTTGAATGGCCCAATAAACCGAGGAGCTAACTTTCCCCGTTTTCGAAATCGGATAATACCCTTCCATGGCGAAACTTTAAGCATCACCATGTCGCCTTCTTGAAATTCGATCGTTCGCCTACGTTTGTCGGCATACGACTTTTGCCTATCTTGAGCCTTCTTCAAATGTTCCCGAATAATATCAATCTTGTTGTTCGTCTCCAAAACCAAATCGGTACTCCCGATCTCTCGTTGACCCACTTCTCCCCAACAAACGGGAGTTCGACACCTACGCCCATAAAGCATTTCGTAAGGTGGCATCCCGATACTAGTATGATAACTATTATTGTACGAGAATTCCACCAAAGGCAAATGCTCATCCCAACTACCACCGAAGTCAATGATGCACGCTCGTAGCATATCTTCCAAAGTTTGATTCGTACGTTCGGTTTGACCGTCCGTTTGAGGATGATACGCCGTGCTCAACTTCAATTGCGTACCCATATCTTCATGAAACTTTTCCCAAAATCGAGATGTAAAACGGGTATCTCGATCCGAGATAATAGATATAGGAACCCCATGACGAGCGACCACTTCCTTGATAAACAACTTAGCCAAGGTCTCCGACGATATCGCTTCTTTAATGGGAAGAAACAAAGCGCTTTTCGTCAATCGGTCAACTATAACCCAAATCGAATCGAATTGGGTTCTCGCCGTTTTAGGTAACTTTGTAATGAAATCCATGGTAATGTGCTCCCATTTCCATTTCGGGATTTCTAACGGTTGCAATTTACCATACGGCTTTTGGTGTTCGGCTTTTACTTGCAAACACGTGACGCATTGCTCAACATACTTCACAACATCACGCTTCATGCCCGGCCACCAATAATCTTTCTTCAAGTCAAGGTACATTTTTGTCGCGCCCGGATGAATGGAATATTTTGACTTATGTGCTTCATCAAGTAGCACCCGTCGGTAATCACCCATCTTAGGCACCCACACCCTTCCTTGAAAGGACAACAACCCACGCGAACCCATAGTAATAAACTCCGATTGGCCCACGATTCGCTCCGTATGCTTGTTGTGAACATAAGCCTCTATTTGAATCTCACCAAGCTTTTCAAGAAAATCGTTGGTAATAATCAAACGTAACGACCCTACTTTTATCACCGGATGTTGACTCTTTCGACTCAACGCATCCGCGACCACATTTGCCTTACCCGGATGATAAAGTATTTCACAATCGTAGTCTTTCACCACATCCATCCACCTACGTTGGCGATAATTCAAATCTCGTTGATTAAAGAGATGTTTCAAACTCTTATGATCCGAATAAACCGTACACTTGACACCATACAAGTAATGGCGCCAAATTTTCAACGCATGCACTACCGCCGCCAACTCAAGATCATGAGTCGGATACCTCGTTTCATGTTCCTTTAATTGTCGAGAGGCATAAGCGATGACCTTACCTCTTTGCATTAGAACACACCCGAGACCATTTAAGGAAGCATCACAATAAACCACCATGTCTTCAACACCTTCCGGCAACACTAACACCGGAGCTTGACACAACTTCTCTTTTAACAATTGAAAAGCAATTTATTGCTCCTTCTCCCAATTGAACCTAGCATTCTTTCTTGTCAACTTCGTCAATGGAGAAGCAATCTTAGAAAAGTCTTGGATAAACCGACGATAATAACCGGCCAATCCGAGAAAACTTCGGATTTCCGTAGGCGTAGTCGGTCGTCCCCAACTCTTCACCGTTTCGATCTTCCCCGGATCTACTTGAATACCGTTTTCGTTCACGATATGACCAAGGAATTGAACTTCCCTTAGCCAAAATTCACATTTGGAGAACTTTGCATACAACTTCTCCCTTCGTAGTGTCTTCAATACTTCACGCAAATGATGTTCATGTTCGTTCATACTTTTCGAGTAGACTAGTATGTCGTCAATGAACACTATTACCGACTTGTCCAACATAGGTTGGCACACTCGGTTCATAAGATCCATGAATGCCGCTGGTGCATTCGTAAGACCAAAAGGCATTACCACAAACTCAAAATGCCCATAACGCGTTCGAAAAGCCGTTTTCTCAATATCTTCCTCACGGACCCGCATTTGGTGATAGCCGGACCGTAGGTCGATTTTAGAGAAATACGTTGCACCTTGGAGTTGATCAAACAAATCGTCAATCCTAGGTAACGGATAACGATTCTTGATCGTCACTTTATTCAACTCACGGTAATCAATGCACATACGCATACTACCATCTTTCTTCTTCACAAATAACACCGGAGCGCCCCATGGCGAAGCACTCGGTCGAATAAAACCCTTCTCGAGCAACTCTTGAGTTTGATTTAACAACTCTTGCATTTCCGTTGGTGCTAAACGATAAGGAGTTTTAGCAATGGGAGTAGCTCCCGGAACCAACTCAATACGAAACTCAACTTGTCTTCCCGCCGAAACACCCGGTAATTCGTCCGAAAAGACGTCTTCGAATTCACTAACAACCGGAATTTCACGAATAGGTGGTGGCTCATTGCGAGTATCAACAACATGAGCAAGGAAAGCCATGCCACCGGTAACAACAAAACGACGTGCCCGAGCAAAAGTGCATATCGGCACCGGTCTCCTTCGCTTATCACCATGAATAATTAACTCTCCCCCACTTGAGGCCTTCACACGAATAAACTTATCATGGCATGCAATATCGGCTCTATAACGATCGAGCCAATCCATACCAACGACAATATCAAAGTCGCCCAAGGTCATTGGAATAAGATCAATTTTAAAGGTTTCGGAACCAAAAACAACATCACAATTTTCACACACATCAACCACTAGCACCGTCTTGCCGTCCGCTATTTCGACTTCTATCGGACGACTTAACTTAGCTAACGGTCTATTAAGTTTAGGTACAAATTTAGGAGACACAAACGAAAAATTTGCACCGCTATCGAAAAGAATCCTTGCCGGATTAGAATTAACCATGTAAGTACCTGAGACAACTTCGTGCGATTGTTTGGCTTCATCATTGGTCATCAAATAGTTGCGACCCTAGCCGTACCCGCCGCCTTCTCTAAACGCTTAACATTATCGTTGCGCAAATCGGGACACTCCGGCTTCTTATGCCCTTCTTTACCGCAATTAAAACAAGTGAGCTTGTTTCCGGAAGATGGTTTTGGACAATCACGAGCCATATGACCCGCTTGCCCACAATTATAGCACGTAAAAGTAAAACCACCAGAAGCGTCCTTCCTCACGCTATTGACACTTTCGGAACTTTTCATGTTCTTTTTGTTCGAAAAGTTTGAATAGTTCGAACCTTCACTTTTTCTCTTGCCAAAAGTAAAACCACTCTTTCTTAAGATGAGCGACTCGAAACCTTTGGCCATGTCAAACAACTCATCAAAGCTTTTCACTACGTTCACACTAATCTTATCTTGATAGTTGTCGTTCAAGGTTCGATAGAAATCTTCCTTCAACATCTTATCATTCCCGACGTACTCCGGGCAAAATTGGGTCTTGGACAAAAACACGGATTTGAGAGTGTTCAAATCCATCGACCCTTGCCTCAAAGAACGTAACTCGTCCTTAAGCCTAGTAAGATCGGCCGAAGTTCGGTATTACTTGAAAAATTCGGACTTGAATTCATCCCAAGTGAATTCCATGCATTGCTCTTCACCATAAACTTGGAGCTTTGCGTCCCACCACAACTTGGCATCGCCCCTCAACATACTACACCCGTACCTTGTCCTCTTATCGAGAGGACATTCACAAGTACGGAAGGCCCCCTCCATATCGGAGATCCAACGGGCGCTCTTAAGAGGATCTCTTTCACCATCAAAAGAGGGAGGTTGAGAGTCCTTGAAATTCTTATAGAAAAAGTCCCGTCTTCCCACATTATCTTCGCGAAGAACGGCCTTAACTTGCTCCCTTACCACATTGACTAATTGCTCGTCAATCGTATCTAGGAACATCTTCTTAACGTCCTCGAGAAAAGCTTCATGATGCCTTTTCAAAATGGCCTCAACCTTGGCCGTAAACTCGACTTCTTCACTAGTACCTCCGCCGTTGATATCATGCCCGTTTCTCATCTTCATTCTATAAGACGGAATAGATTAAACAACGAGACGAAAAGGATTTAACACATAAGTATATACATATACACCACACTACCCATCTTGCTCAACAATCGTCGTACATTGCTCGTTCGACACGATTTGCGCCCGTAACAATGGTAGCTAATCATTGTTACGCGAGCACGTCGCATTAACTTGCTAGTACAACGTCCATCTCGCTCGATGCTCGCTAAACATACATAACAAATAGCACATGATTAGTTTACATAAACCTATGCACAAACCAACCCCGATCCGACCCAAAGTCCTACAAGTCCAGCATAAACGCGCACACAAAAAGTCTAAGTCTAGGCGCCTATCTCAAGTCACCTAAATCCCTTAGACCATGCTCTGATACCACTTGTAACGACCCAAACCAACACCCGACAAAATCCTTGCGAAAATACGAAATAAAAAAAAAAAAAAAAATTTCTGTTGCAGACCATCGGCGCGTCGCGCCATATGGCCCGCGTGCCGCGCCATATCTGGCTGTCCCCGGGACTTTTTAACCGCAAAAAGATTGACTAGTTCCCGGCACTTTTAGACAAAACGCTTTTTACCATACTACCAAATATGTAAAACTAACATGTTTCAAACATAAAATTAAAGTTTTACAAGCGAGGCCCACATCGGCCATTTTACGAGTTTAATACAAATGTACGAGTTTCGACCACCAAAAGTTTAAGTTCCAAACTACACAATGAGCATGGCGTTTGGGATTAAACTACCCAACTATCGGTCAAACTCCAAGAGCTACTAAAGCCAAAAGCGTCCCCTAGCATCAAGCGGGATCTCTAGTCCAAAACGATGCCCTTACCCTTGTCCAAAACCGAACCTATAAAATGGTAAACAACGAGAGGGTAAGCAAAGCTTAGTGAATGCAATAATTGTACGAATACATATATAATTATACCTACTTGCATACACTTACACAACCGCAAACATGCTAGCAAACAACATTAGCTTATCGTCGCAATATCAAGCTATAAATCTCCAATACCACAAGCTAGCATAACAACCGCATATAAATATAACTCGAATAATATAATATGCTTACAACACAAATAACCATGGTTAACCAATAGTACAAGGGAACGGCGCTCACGAAAACGCCATCGGTGTTCATAACATCCGTTAGGGCACTTAACACCTCGCACCACTAACCCCTAGGGTGGCACCTTAACACCTCGGCACATCACCCCGAGTGTCATCTTAACACCTCGATGCTTCACTCATTATTTTACGGAGTGGTTTCTTAACACCTCGACACTACACTCCTAGGTGGCATCTTAACACCTCGATGCTACACCCGAGTGGCATCTTAACACCTCGATGCTACACTCTTCATGTGAAACGTGGTGTCTTAACACCTCGACACTACACATTTCACGCTACAACAAATAGATACATTATATACATACGCATATAATTATTCCACTCACCTCAAAATCTCTTGGTGAAAGATAACTGAGCTTGAACACTTCAATGTAACGCACCTATTACATTTATCACAATATCAAAATCACAACTCGAGTTGGTCAACACTCTAAAGCTCACTCCTAGTGTTAATTTGACCCATGGTGCAAATCCGACCCATTTGCACCCTTAACCCTAAAATCGGGTTAACTCATCACAAAACCCTATCATTGACCAAAGTAGGTTCATTACACATTTTAACACTAGTTTTAGGCTTCACCCACACATATTAATTAGCTTTGGTTCATTTTGACCCATTTGACACTTTCAAAGTCAACCTACCCATTTTGGGTCAACCACTAACCCATTTACACCCATTTACATAAATCATGGTGTTCTAGCAATTTTACTAGCTAATTAGGGTCCTCTAACAACAATTAACTCTTCCAAACCCTAGTTAACCCAATATTGAGTCTACATGACTCAAATTACCCTAGAACACCCAAAACACTAACAAAATGGGTTTTATGTTCATCTTCACACCAAACCCTAGCCCTAAATCAAATTAAACAAAGAAATTAAGATTAGAGCATACCACAACTATCACAACGAAGCTAGAGGGAAGGCGAACAACTTTAATGCTTGGACTTAAGCAAGAAACCTTCTTCTTCTTCTCCAAAATGGGGTTTCCCTCACTAAAAGCCACTCTCTCTCTAGAATTGATTTGGATAAGTGTTGTGGTTGTGGAAGGAGTAAATGAACTCCCCAAAACTGATCTAAGGCATTAAATCCGGCCTCCAAGTGATTTTACCAAAATACCCTCAAAATATCTAATTTAAAAGAAAGAGAGAATCTGTCACAGACAGATGGCGCGGCGCGCCGCCAGGCCGCGCGGCGCGCAACTCTCCCAGTCCAGCTCCTTTTGCCTTTTTAAATAAATACAACCAAACCCCGATTCAAGTACCGCACAATACACTTATATACACATATGTACACTACGAATACTCGGGTCTTACATTATATATATTTTTGGGACTGAGAATACATGCGCTGTTTTTATAAATGTTTTACGAAATAGGCACAAGTACTAAAACTAATTCTACGTGGGTTTAAACTAGAAATATACCCTTAGCTTGGTAACATTAAACTACTTGTCTATGTACGGTAGGTGCGAATCCTAAAGATAGATCTATTGGGCCTAACAAACCCCATCCTGACTATGGGATGCTTTAGTACTTCGAGGTTATTTTAAACACACCTGATCTGGTGTACTTCAGAGGGTAAAACATGAACGTTAAGGCTTGTTACCGGGTGCCTACAACTTATAGAATACTTTTATACACTTGCGAGTGTACATATATTTATAAACGGAAATCTTGTGGTCTATTAATATATTGAAATGATTGTTATGATAAACCTATGAACTCACCAACCTTTTGGTTAACACTTTAAAGCATGTTTATTCTCAGGTATTAAAGAAATTTTCCGCTGTGCATTAGCTCATTTTAAGGATATTACTTGTAGTCATTTATGGCATATTTTGAAAGACGTTGCATTCGAGTCATTGAGTTCATCAAGATTATTATTAAGCCAATTATAGTTGGATGTATTATGAAATGGTGTGCATGCCGTCAACTTTCATTGTAAAGAAAGTTTGTCTTTTAAAAACGAATGCAATGTTTGTAAAATGTATCATATAGAGGTCAAATACCTCGCGATGTAATCAACTATTATGAATCGTTTATAATGTATATGAACGGGTCCTTTCACCAAGTCTGGAGACAACCTTCTTCAAATACAATCGCGCCAACTTCTCTATTTTGTCATCTTCTCTCATTGGCAGGAAGTGTGCTGACTTGGTGAGACGATCAACTATTACCCAAATAGTATCATAACCACTTGCAGTCCTTGGTAATTTAGTAATGAAATCCATGGTAATGTTTTCCCATTTCCATTCCGGGATTTCAGGTTGTTGTAGTAGACCTGATGGTTTCTGATGTTCAGCTTTGACCTTAGAACACGTCAAACATTCTCCTACATATTTAGCAATATCGGCTTTTATACCCGGCCACCAAAAGTGTTTCTTGAGATCTTTATACATCTTCTCCGCTCCGGGATGTATTGAATATCTGGTTTTATGTGCTTCTTTAAGTACATTTCCCTCACATCTCCAAACCTTGGTACCCAAATTCTATCAGCCCTATAACGGTTTCCATCTTCCCGAATATTAAGATGTTTCTCTGATCCTTTGGGTATCTCATTCTTCAACTTTCCTTCTTTTACAACCCCCTGTTGCGCCTCCTTTATTTGAGTAGTAAGGTTAGTACGAATAATTATATTCATAGCTTTTACCCGTATAGGTTCTCTGTCCTTTCTACCCCGGGTGGTATCGAATCTCAAAATCACAATCATTCAACAGTTCAATCCACCTGCGTTGTCTCATATTCAGTTGCTTCTGATTAAATATATGTTGGAGACTTTTGTGGTCGGTATATATAATACTTTTGACCCCATATAAATAATGCCTCCAAGTCTTTAATGCAAAAACAACAGCACCCAATTCCAAATCGTGAGTCGTATAATTTTGCTCGTGAATCTTCAATTGTCTAGATGCATAAGCAATCACCTTCGTTCGTTGCATTAATACACAACCGAGACCTTGCTTTGATGCGTCACAATAAATCACAAAATCATCATTCCCTTCAGGAAATGACAATATAGGTGCCGTAGTTAGCTTTTTCTTCAATAACTGAAACACCTTCTCTTGTTCATCCTTCCATTCAAATTTCTTCCCTTTATGCATTAATGCAGTCAAGGGTTTTGCTATTTTGGAGAAATCTTGGATGAATCTTCTGTAGTAACCAGCCAATCCTAAAAATTGACGTATATGCTTCGGAGTTTTTGGGGTTTCCCACTTTTCAACGGTTTCGATTTTTGCCGGGTCCACCTGGATACCTTCTTTGTTCACTATGTGACCGAGGAATTGAACTTCTTCCAACCAAAATGCACACTTTGAAAACTTAGTGTACTGTCATAACCCGACCTTAACCATAAGGACGAATACAATAACATATGATTTCATCGCGAGGTATTGACCTCTATATGCGACATTTTTAAAAAACTGCATTCGTTTTTATAATACAAACCATAGCTTTTATTACAAATACAAGGTTTAAACAACTTAATAATGATTATCGTTTAGCGATAATCTTATACTTACAAACTTTACATGTGATAATAACAATACGACTTCCAACATATTTTACATTACAAATCCTCCGATATGCAGTTTTATTTTTGACACAAATATGAATACTCAAGATCTTGCTTAAATTCAACATGTTGCAGCGGAAGCTTTTAGTTATCACCTGAGAATAAACATGCTTAAAACGTTAACATAAAGTTGGTGAGATATATGTTTAATGCCAGCATCGTTATAAATATAGACCACAAGATTTCATATATAAACGTTCTAATAAAAATATTCTAAGTTGTTGAGCACTTGATAACCATACTTAACATTTAATCAACGTCGCATATTCCCTTTATTATGAAATCTTACTACACCGTACCAAGTGTAGTCACCGAAATGAAGTACTGTGCAACCGTTGAATACTGGTCGTCCAGTCCGGTTGGGGTTGTCAGGCCCGATAGATCTATCAACAGGATTCGCGTTTACAATACCTCATGTAAATAGTAGTTACCAAGTTACAGGGAAGTATGCCAGTGGTACAACTCAATGTAGAATATATATTTTTAATCACTTGTGTCCATAACGTAAATCATAAAATGCACGTATTCTCATCCCGAAATATTTAGAGTTTAAAAGTGGGACTATATACTCACTTTTGTCTTGAAGGTATTTAACTCGACTTGGTCTCCGATAGATATCACGAACCTAACCATATATATAATATATCAACATATTTTATTTTTATGTAGTCGTTACATATATATATATATATATATATATATATATATATATATATATATATATATATATATATATATATATATATATATATATATATATATACTTTTAATACTTTTAATATTTTCTTAGTCCGTAGTTAGCAGTCCGATGTTAGTGGTCCACAATTAGTTGCTTAAATAAAATAAATAAAGACCCCATTGTATTCGTATTGATCAGAATTAATCTCGACCCATGGTACCATGTTTTCAAGTGACGTGTTGCGTACATAAAGTACCGTGTTGTCAAATGACGTGTTGCTTACAATCATGAGGTCTTATGATTAATCTTCTCGTGTTGTTTACTTGTGGTCCTGAAATATATAAAATGAAATCATAAGTAAATATATATTAAATATTATGTTAATTAGCCAAAATATGATTAATCCGATTTTGTCATAATATGATATATTACCGGTCTTGAAGTTTTTTTAAAAATCAAATTAGAAGGATCTATTTAGTTTGCGAACAAGTTTGAAATCACTCAAACTATGTTCTTGTTGTTAAAATTTTACAACACAAAATAAGATAGCTATATAAATATGAATCGAATAAGGTTATGAATAAGGTTACTACCTCAAGTTACTTGGACAAAGCTACTGGAAAAGGTAAGAAAAATCTTGGAATCAAAAGAGTGGTGGAGTGGGATTGAAAGATTGGAAGTAATGTCCTTGAAATCGGATGACTATATTGATACATTCTTGAGTAGGTAAATGAAGAGAGATTATGGAGGGAATTAACTTGAAAGAAAATTGGAAATGAAATTGTATGTGTGTGTGTCCAAAATAGCATGATTATGGGATGGATATATAGGAGATTTAGTTTGTTTTCTTGCACAAAAGTCACACATGAGGTTAAATGGCTGGTTCCCACATGTAACATTATGTCTAGTGGCTGATCATTGAACTTTATTGTTGGTATATACTAATAGTAAATACGTATAAAAGCTGGGTATGATACGGTTATATATACCCTAGATATACTTGTAGAAATTTCGAGGAATCGGAACGAGAATTCAAATATGGACGGGTTTATAACTGTAAAAGAGGCTCAAAACTGGGCTTTTATTTTTGGGTCAAACCGGGCCAAAATAAAATTTTAAGACATTTTTAATAAAGCAATGTTAGCCCAAAAAAAATTTCCAAGCTGAACAGATCAGCTCGACCCCAGCCAGGGGCTCTGCCCCTTGGACCCCGCCAGGGGTTGCCACCCCTTGGACCCCGCTTAGCGGGGGCGCTGCCCCTGAACCCCCGTCATAATCAAGATAAGTTCAAACAAGTGTGCACTCACACACTTCCCCAAACTTGTTCGATATTTATCAAGATTATTTTGGTTACAAATTAATCCCATTACACTTAAATCATATTGGTGACATAGATCACCAACACATTATAGATTGTAAGTATATATGTCAAAGAACGTTACATATAGTTATCGTTTTGAAAACTTAAGTTAGTGGTCTCAAAGTATACTTATAACTCATTGTTGTTAGTTCACAATGAAATGTTAAACCATCCTTAAATCATGTTAAATATGTATAGATATGTACATATACATAATCGTATAGTTATCGTGTGTTATATAGTTCGTGATATCATCGGTCAAATTGGACGGTCAAACGTTGTGTGAAACTCTTTTCAAAAACATAAGTCTCAACAGTTTGGATTGCTTATCATGTTGGTAAGGTTTATTTTATGTAAATATTAATCTCATAAGTATAAAACGATCGGAAAAATCTGGGTCGTTACAGTACCTACCCGTTAAATAAATTTCGTCCCGAAATTTTAAAGTTGTACCTATTTTGCGTTGTCGGGAAACAAATGTGGATACTTTTGTTTCATCTGATCCTCTCGTTCCCAAGTAAACTCGAGACCCCTTCGAGCATTCCAACGAACCTTGACGATTGGTATGTTGCTCTGCTTGAGTTGTTTAACTTCACGGTCCATGATTTCGACTGGTTCTTCTATAAATTGTAGTTTCTCGTCAACTTGGATTTCTTCAAGAGTAATGGTGAGATCTTCCTTTGCAAGACATTTCTTGAGGTTTGATACGTGAAATGAATTATGTACCCCGGCGAGTTGTTGTGGTAACTCGAGTCGATAAGCTACCGGTCCGATGCGTTCGATGATCTTGAACGGGCCTACATACCTTGGGTTCAGTTTACCCCTTTTTCCAAAACGTATTACACCTTTCCAAGGTGACACCTTTAGCATAACCATGTCACAGATCTGAAACTCTAATGGTTTCCTTCAGACATCGGCGTAGCTCTTTTGGCGACTACGGGCTGTTTTCAATCTCTCCTTGATTTGCACTATCTTCTCAGTAGTTTCATGGATGATCTCGGGACCAGTTAATTGTCAATCTCCTACTTCATTCCAACAGATAGGGGATCTACACTTCCTTCCATACAGTGCTTCGAATGGTGCAGCTTTAATGCTCGCATGATAACTATTATTATACTAGAATTCTGCTAATGGTAGATATTTATCCCATCCGTTTCCAAAATCGATCACACATGCCCTGAGCATGTCTTCAAGAGTCTGAATTGTTCTTTCACTCTACCCGTCAGTTTACGGATGATATGCGGTGCTCATATCCAAACGGGTTCCCAGGGCCTCCTGTAGTAATTGCCAAAACTTTGATGTAAATCTACTATCACGATCGGATATAATGGAAATAGGTATTCCATGCATTGAAACAATTTCCTTTATGTATAATCGTAATAGTTTCTCAATTCTATCCGTTTCCTTTATAGGCAAGAAATGTGCAGATTTGGTGAGACGATCAACTATTACCCAAATGGTGTCATAACCCCAGGCAGTCTTAGGTAACTTTGTGATGAAATCCATGGTAATACCATCCCATTTCTATTCTGGGATTTCTGGTTGTTGAAGTAACCCTGACGGCTTCTGGTGTTCTGCTTTGACTTTGGAACAAGTTAAACATTCCCCAACATATGTTGCAACATTTGTCTTTAAATTAGGCCACCAATAATGCGTCTTAAGATCTTGATACATCTTTTCCAACTCCAGGATGTATCGATTATCTTGTCTTATGTGCCTCGTTCAATATCAACTTCCTTAATCCACCCAACTTCGGTACCCAAATACGGTTTGCGAAATATCGAATTCCGTCTTCCCGTATAACGAGTTGCTTCTCATACTTCTTCATTATTTCATTTCCTATGTTTTCTGTAGTAAGAGCTTCTCGTTGAGCCTCTTTGATTTGTGAGTTGAGATTCATGCGAATTTTTATGTTCATTGCTCGTACTCGAATTGGTTCCCGTTCCTTTCTGCTTAGAGCGTCGGCCACTACATTCGCTTTCCCGGGATGATAGCGAATCTCACAATCATAGTCGTTTATCATCTCGACCCACCTACGTTGCCTCATGTTCAGCTGTTTCTGATCAAAAATATGTTGAAGGCTTTTATGATCAGTAAACACAGTGCATTTAACCCCATATAAATAGTGTCTCCATATCTTCAATGCAAACACTACTGCTCCCAATTCTAAATCATGCGTCGTATAATTCCGCTCGTGAATCTTCAATTGTCAGGATGCGTATGCTATAACTTTCTTCCGTTGCATAAGGACGCAACCAAAACCTTGTCGCGAAGCGTCACAATATATCTCAAAATTATCGTTCCCTTCAGGTAATGATAAAATAGGTGCTGTAGTCAACTTCTTCTTCAGTAATTGAAATGCACTCTCTTGCTCAGAAGTCTAATCGTACTTCTTCCCTTTTTGCGTTAACGCTGTTAATGGTTTAGCTATTCGGGAAAAATCTTGAATAAACCTTCTATAATAACCAGCTAAACCCAAAAATTGGCGTATCTGCGTTGGTGTCTTAGAAGTCACCCATTTTTCAATGGCCTCAATTTTAACTGGATCAACCTGAATTTCTTTGCTACTAACAACGTGGCCAAGAAATTGCACTTCTTTCAACCAAAATGAACACTTAGAAAATTTGGCGTATAACTGTTCTTTTCTTAACAATTCTAATACCAACCTTAAATGTTGCTCATGCTCTTGCTCACCCTTGGAATAGATAAGAATATCATCAATGAAAACGATAACAAACTTATCTAAATACGGACTACAAACTCGATTCATGAGGTCCATGAATACAGCTGGCGCATTAGTCAACCCAAACGGCATAACCAAAAATTCATAATGACCGTAGCGTGTCCGAAAAGCAGTTTTCGAAATATCTTCTTCTTTGACGCGTAGTTGATGATAGCCCGACCTTAGGTCGATTTTCGAGTAAACACATGATCCTTGCAATTGATTAAATAAGTCATCAATTCTCGATAGTGGATACCGATTCTTGATAGTTAACTTATTTAATTCACGATAATCTATACACATTCGGAAAGATCCATCTTTCTTCTTGACGAATAAAATCGGAGCTCCCCACGGTGAAGTGCTCGGTCGAATGAAACCACGGTCCAGTAATTCTTGTAACTGGCTTTGTAACTCTTTCATCTCAGATAGTGCAAGTCTATATGGAGCACGAGCCACTGGTGCAGCTCCTGGTACTAGATCTATTTGAAATTCTACAGATCTAAATGGAGGTAATCCCGGCAACTCTTCCGAAAATACTTCAGGAAAATCTCTTGCCACAGCACGTCGTTGATGCTCTTCACTTTTTCCTTCGTTTCGACTTTATTAACATGTGCTAGGATAGCATAGTACCCTTTCTTCAAGCACGTTTGAGCTTTCAAACAACTAATGAGTTTTAGCTTTGAGTTACCCTTCTCTCCATAAATCATTAATGGCGTTCTATCCTTACGAGGAATGCGAATTACCTTCTTGGCGCACACAACTTCAGCTCCTATTTTGGACATCCAGTCCATGCCGACTATTACATCAAAACTTCCTAATTCTACGGGTATCAAATCAATCTTAAATGTTTCTCCGGCTAAATTTATTTTACAATCACGGCAAATTTTATCGGCTTTAATTAGTTTACCATTAGCTAACTCAATCACGTAGTTAACATCTAGAGGTAATGATGAACAATTCAATTTAGCGTGAAAGTCTCTACACACGTAACTTCTATCGGCACCAGTATCAAATATAATAGATGCGGATAAGTTATTAATGGTAAACGTACCCGTAACAAGCTCCGGGTCTTCATATGCCTCTCTAGCATTAATAACAAATGCTCTTCCACGTGCAGATCCGTTATTCTTCTCTGGATTCGGGAACTGACTCTTATAATGACCCTGTTTCCCACACCCATAACAAGTAACAGTGGCCAAGGCAGTTCTATTTGCATTGGTGGCAGGAGTCTTGGTACCGTTTGTATTTGTAGCGGGAACCCTACAATCTTCAGCAAGATGACCTTTTCGATTACAATTGTTGCACACCACATTACAATAACCAGAGTGATGTTTGTGGCATCTATTACATAAAGGATTTCGTCCTTTGTAACCTGAGTTTGAACCGCTACCCGCACCTTGCGTGGTTTCTTGTTTCTTGTTGGATTGTTGATGATTACCTTCCCACTTTCTTTTATTTCCCGATGTCTTGACATCGGTGTTCTTATCCAGAATAATCTGGTCCATCAACTCGTTCGCCATGGTGATAGCTTCATGAATAGTCTTGGGTTTGGATGCTGTAACATTTGCCTTGACCTTTTTAGGCAAACCATCTTTGTACAGTTCAATCTTCCGTTCTTCGGTTGGTACCAATTCGGGACATAGCAAAGCTAATTCCATAAATCACTGATTGTAGTTGGTGAGTTCAGTACCAACAACTTTCAGGCTTCGTAATTCAGCTTCCAACTTCCTAACCTCGTTCCTTGGACAATATTCGTTGATTAGCATTGTTTTGAATTCTTCTCAAGGAGTATCATAAGCTACATCTCCTCCTACGGCCTTCACATAGTTTTTCCACCACGTGAGTGCACTATCTTGTAGGGTGCACGATGCATACTTGGTCATGTCCTTCTCAATACAACCACTGATTTTAAACACAGACTCAATCTTTTCGATCCACTAGGTTAAACCAACCGGTCCTTCTGTTCCACTGAATGATGAGGGCTTGCAACCTTGAAAAGTTTTGTAAGTGCACCCCAGACGAGGATTTGGATTAACTGCAGCACCTCTTGTAGCCTCGACCCATAACATTCTGTCGTTCACTCACTGATTGATGAGTTCCTGGATTTCTTGTTCCGTCATTCGGTTCAATCGCGCCATAATCTTCAACAAGAATGAAAAAAAATAATTATTCACATGGAATATTATAGATGTAGTATGTATTTACAGTACATCGTAGCTTATTAATAATATGAACCAGTTATTGTTATAAAACCCTTTTCTTCTTATTAGCGTTTTATAATTATATCTAGGGTAGTACCTACCCGTTAAAGTTCATACTTAATAGCTTAGTACGAAAATCAATTACTACCACCCAAATAATACTTAACCATGGAAAATTATTGCATTTCACACTTCACTATTTTACATATGCTTATCTTACATCAAACATTAAGCAAACCACACTAGTAATATTATACAAAATATTATATGATCCCATGGTTTAAAACAACAGCGCATCATTTAACCTAAAGCGTTTGTGTTCAAAGAAATCGCTTAAAGGTTATCCTGGTTGTCTCCCTGCGTTTTGGCTGAGGAACCGAAGAACTGGATGTCGGGATAGAACTAATAGGAATAGCGGGAATAGGTGTGGAAGTATCTGGTGGAGTTGGTGCGACAAAATTCTCTCTAGACTCGGGATTTGGATTTTCCATTTCAGTAGCCTTTCGTTTCTTTCCTCGTTCGATCTTGTCTTTCGTAATTTCCTGTATTTCTTCCTCCTCAGGATCACTTTCTGGTTCCTCTTCAATTGATTCATCCGGAACTTGTGAGTCTTCCCCAAAGGTGTCGTTTTCATCATCAGATAGGTTAATGACTGGAACACCATCTGAAGATTCTGGTTCGGAGTCGCTGAATGTGATAATAAGTTCTAAGCCAGACATCTATCACATAGCAACTAGTACGTTAATACCTTCTTGGATTTACATAATAATTTTTAACCAACAAGGATAAGCAATAGTTTTCGAAATCAAACACGGTCAAAGTCCAGACTCACTAATGCATCCTAACAAACTCGATAAGACACACTAATGCAAATTTTCTGGTTCTCTAAGACCAACGCTCTGATACCACATGTCATAACCCGACCTTAACCATAAGGACGAATACAATAACATATGATTTCATCGCGAGGTATTGACCTCTATATGCGACATTTTTCAAAAACTGCATTCGTTTTTACAATACAAACCATAGCTTTTATTACAAATACAAGGTTTAAACAAATTAATAATGATTATCGTTTAGTGATAATCTTAGACTTACAAACTTTACATGTGATAATAACAATACGACTTCCAACATATTTTACATTACAAATCCTCCGATATGCAGTTTTATTTTTGACACAAATATGCATACTCAAGATCTTGCTTAAATTCAACATGTTGCAGCGGAAGCTTTTAGTTATCACCTGAGAATAAACATGCTTAAAACGTCAACATAAAGTTGGTGAGATATAGGTTTAATGCCGGAATCATTATAAATATAGACCACAAGATTTCATATATAAACGTTCTAATAAAAATATTCTAAGTTGTTGAGCACTTGATAACCATACTTAACATTTAATGAACGTCGCATATTCCCTTTATTATGAAATCTTACTACACCGTACCAAGTGTAGTCACCGAAACGAAGTACTGTGCAACCATTGAATACTGGTCGTCCAGTCCAGTTGGGGTTGTCAGGCCCGATAGATCTATCAACAGGATTCATTTTTACAATACCTCATGTAAATAGTAGTTACCAAGTTACAGGGAAGTATGCCAGTGGTACAACTCAACGTAGAATATATATTTTTAATCACTTATGTCCATAACGTAAATCATAAAATGCATGTATTCTCATCCCGATATATTTAGAGTTTAAAAGTGGGACTATATACTCACTTTTGTCTTGAAGGTATTTAACTCGACTTGGTCTCCGATAGATATCACGAACCTAACCATATATATAATATATCAACATATTTTCTTTTTAAGTAATCGTTATATATATATATATATATATATATATATATATATATATATATATATATATATATATATATATACTTTTAATACTTTTAATATTTTCTTAGTCCGTAGTTAGCAGTCCGATGTTAGTGGTCCACAATTAGTTGCTTAAATAAAATAAATAAAGACCCCATCGTATTCGTATTGATCAGAATTAATCTCGACCCATGGTACCATGTTGTCAAGTGACGTGTTGCGTACATAAAGTACCGTGTTGTCAAATGACGTGTTGCGTAAAATCATGAGGTCTCATGATTAATCTTCTCGTGTTGTTTACGGGTAGTCCTGAAATATATAAAATCAAATCATAAGTCAATATATATTAAATATTATGTTAATTAGCCAAGATATGATTAATCCGATTTTGTCATAATATGATATATTACAGGTCTGGAAGTGTTTTTAAAAATCAAATTAGAAGGATCTATTTAGTTTGCGAACAAGTTTGAAATCACTCAAACTATGTTCTTGTTGTTAAAATTTTACAACACAAAAGAAGATAGCTACATAAATATGAATCGAATAAGGTTACTACCTCAAGTTACTTGGACAAAGCTACTGGGAAAGGTAAGAAAAATCTTGGAATCAAAAGAGTGGTGGAGTGGGATTGAAATATTGGAAGTAATCTCCTTGAAATAGGATGACTATATTGATACGTTCTTGAGTAGGTAAATGAAGAGAGATTAGGGAGTGAATTAACTTGAAAGAAAATTGGAAATGAAATTGTATGTGTGTGTGTGCAAAATAGCATGATTATGGGATGGATATATAGGAGATTTAGTTTGTTTTCTTGCACAAAAGTCACACATGAGGTTAAATGGCTGGTTCCTACATGTAACATCATGTCTAGTGGCTGATCATTGAAGTTTATTGTTGGTATATACCAATAGTAAATACGTATAGAAGCTGGGTATGATACGGTTACATATACCCTAGATATACTTGTAGAAATTTTGAGGAATCGGAACGAGAATTCAAATAAGGACGGGTTTATAACTGTAAAAGAGGCTCAAAACTGGGCTTTTATTTTTGGGTCAAACCGGGCCAAAATAAAATTTTAAGATATTTTTAATAAAGCAATGTTAGCCCCAAAAAAAATTTCCAAGCTGACCAGGTCCGCTCGACCCCAGCCAGGGGCTCTGCCCCTTGGACCCCGCCAGGGGTTGCCACCCCTTGGACCCCGCTTATTGGGGGCGCTGCCCCCGAACCCCCGTCATAATCAAGATAAGTTCAAACAAGTGTGCACTCCACACTTCCCCAAACTTGTTCGATATTTATCAAGATTATTTTGGTTACAAATTAATTCCATTACACTTAAATCATATTGGTGACATAGATCACCAACACATTATAGATTGTAAGTATATATGTCAAAGAACGTTACATATAGTTATCGTTTTGAAAACTTAAGTTAGTGGTCTCAAAGTATACTTATAACTCATTGTTGTTAGTTCACAATGAAATGTTAAACCATCCTTAAATCATGTTAAATATGTATAGATATGTACATATACATAATCATATAATTATCGTGTGTTATATAGTTCGTGATATCATCGGTCAAATTGGACGGTCAAACGTTGTGTGAAACTCTTTTCAAAAAACATAATTCTCAACAGTTTGGATTGCTTATCATGTTGGTAAGGTTTATTTTATGTAAATATTAATCTCATAAGTATAAAACGATCGGAAAAATCCGGGTCGTTACACGTACAGTTTTTCTTTCCTCAATACTTCTAGCACTTTTCTTAAATGTTCTTCGTGCTCTTGATCATTCTTTGAGTAAATAAGTATGTCATCGATGAAAATAATGACAAACTTGTCAAGATATGGCCCACACACTCGGTTCATAAGGTCCATGAACACAGCTGGTGCGTTAGTCAATCCAAACGGCATAACCATAAACTCGTAATGACCATAGCGCGTCCTAAAAGAAGTTTTTGGAATATCATCCTCCTTTACTCACATTTGATGATATCCATAATGTAAATTAATTTTCGAATAAACCGACGAGCCTTGTAGTTGATCAAATAAGTCGTCAATTCTCGGCAGTGGATAACGGTTTTTGATGGTAAGTTTATTTAACTCTCTGTAGTCAATACACAACCTAAATGTACCATCCTTCTTCTTGACAAACAAAACAGGAGCTCCCCCAGGTGATGTGCTTGGTCGAATGAAACCACGTTCTAATAGTTCTTGCAGTTGGCTTTGCAGTTCTTTCATCTCGCTGGGTGCGAGTATGTAAGGAGCACGAGCTATTGGTGCAGCTCCTGGTACAAGATCTATTTGAAATTCAACGGATCGATGTGGGGGTAATCCCGGTAATTCTTTCAGAAATACATCGAGAAATTCTTTTGCGACGGGAACATCATTGATGCTTTTTTCTTCAGTTTGTACTTTCTCGACGTGTGCTAGAACAGCATAGAAACCTTTTCTTATTAGTTTTTGTGCCTTCAAATTACTAATAAGATGTAGCTTCGTGTTGCCCTTTTCTCCGTACACCATTAAGGGTTCTCCTTCTTCTCGTACAATACGAATTGCATTTTTGTAACATACGATCTCTGCTTTCATCTCCTTCAGCCAGTCCATGCCAACTATTACATCAAAACTCCCTAACTCTACTGGTATCAAATCAATCTTAAATATTTCGCTACCCAGTTTAATTTCTCGATTTCGGCATATATAATCTGCTGAAATTAATTTACCGTTTGCTAATTCGAGTAAAAATTTACTATCCAACGGCGTCAATGGACAACTTAATTTAGCACAAAAAGCTCTACTCATATAGCTTATATCTGCACCCGAATCAAATAAAACGTAAGCAGATTTATTATCAATAAGAAAAGTACCCGTAACAAGCTCCGGGTCTTCCTGTGCCTCTGCCGCATTAATATTGAAAACTCTTCGGCGACCTTGTCCATTCGTGTTCTCCTGGTTCGGGCAATTTCTAATAATGTGGCCAGGTTTTCCACATTTATAACAAACTACATTGGCATAACTTGCTCCGACACTACTTGCTCCGCCATTACTCGTTCCGACACCATTTGTTCCTTTTGTTCTATTAACCCCTGGTCCGTAGACCTCACACTTGCTATGACCATTTCTTTTACACTTGTTGCAAAATTTGGTGCAGAACCCCGAGTGATACTTTTCACACCTTTGGCGTAGCTGCTTCTGATTGTTGTTGTTGTTGTTGCGGTTGTTATTGTTGTTAGGATGATTGTTGTATTTGTTGTTGTTGTTGTGCCGTTTGTTGTTGTTGCGATTGATGTTGCGATTGTTGGGATAGTTGTTGTTGTATTGGTGACTCTTATCACCGTTTTCCTCCCACTTTCTTTTAACAAGCTTCACGTTGGCCTCTTCGGCCGCCTGTTCTTTAATTCTTCCCTCTATTTGGTTCACTAGTTTGTGAGCCATTCTACATGCCTTTTGTATGGAAGCAGGCTCGTGTGAACTTATACTTTCTTGGATTCTCTCCGGTAACCCTTTCACAAACGCGTCGATCTTCTCTTCCTCATCTTCGAACACTCTCGGACACAATAGGCACAATTCTGTGAATCGTCTTTCGTACGAAGTAATATCGAATCCCTGTGTTCGTAACCCTCTAAGTTCTGACTTGAGCTTATTGACCTCGGTTCTGGGACGGTACTTCTCGTTCATCAAGTGCTTGAATGCTGACCACGGTAGCGCGTAAGTACCATCTTGTCCCACTTGCTCTAGATAGGAATTCCACCATGTTAACGCAATACCTGTGAAGGTATGCGTAGCGTACTTCACTTTGTCTCCTTCAGCACACTTACTTATGGCAAACAACGATTCAACTTTCTCGGTCCACCGTTTCAATCTGATTGGTCCTTCGGTCCCATCAAATTCTGAAGGTTTGCAGGCAGTGAATTCCTTATAGGAGCATCATACACGATTTCTTGCGCCGTTAGCTGTATTGCTAGATTCAGAGTTATTTTTGGTATGTAGCGCGGCCTGTACTGCAGCTATGTTTGAAGCAAGAAAGGCATGAAATTCCTCTTCGCTCATATTCAAGGTGTGTCGAGTAGTCGGTGCCATTTCCTTCAAAATAGTCAAATGAAACAAGTTAATCATACAGAATATTAAGAGTAGTCAATAGTATCTCGTAGCATAATATGAACTTATTTATAAAAGCTTTTTCTTCATATTAGCCTTTTATAAGTTTAAATTCGAGTACTACCTACCCGTTAAGTTCATACTTAGTAGCTAATATACAATTCAACTACTACAATTCCATATAAAAAACTAATTATAATAATATATCACATACAAATATTCTTCAAACTTACAACTTCGCTATATTACATATAACATGAAATATAGTACACTATGATACAGGACAGTTTTGAAGATAAATCTAGTTAATACGCAAGTTGTTCAGCAAAGGAAATAAAGACACGTATTTCATAAGTCCAGAAACAAGTCATGCATTCTGGTTTTACTAAGACGACTTCCCATCCTTGGTCTTGTGGAAAATAACCGTTATGACCATTGGCTAGGCAGCATGTTGTAATGTCTTCAAAAGGACGAGGGTTTCGTAATGTCCAACAGCCCCGTAATAATCTAAAAACCTTGTTTCTCACCCCAACTACTGAATCCGTCACTTGTGGGAAGGTTTTATTTAAAAGTTGCAATCCGATGTTCTTTTTCTCACTTTGGTAAGAAGCGAACATCACTAACCCGTAAGCATAACATGCTTCTTTATGTTGCATGTTAGAAGCTCTTTCTAATTCACGAAATCCTATGTTGGGATATGTTGAGTCAAAATAGGTTCTTAACCCGTAGCGTAAAATTGCATTTGGGTTCCCCGCATTTAACGCTTTAAAGAAAACACGGCGTAACTTACGGTCTCTCCAATGTGATATACCCCACCTATCAAAGGAAAGCCTTTTATAAACTAAGGCATTTCTGGAAAGTCTTTCAAATGTTTGACAAGTTAATTTCGCCATAACTAAATGTGCTGATGAATTCTGACCAACTCTAGACAAGATTTCCTCAATCATATCCTCTGGTAGGTCTTCTAAAATATTCGGTTTTCTACCCTTAACGTCCATTTTGTTTTTATACTGTAAAATAGACAAGGATTAGATTCGTAAAAGATAATTAACAAACAATACAAGCAATTTTTACATAGAACATAAAAGTACAAGCACACTACAATACATATAATACACAACATGATTACAACCCTCTAATCTGAATCACTGGTTTCTTCTTCTTCGGACTTGGTTCTTTTCCCTAATTTTCTAGGGATATATGATGTTCCTCTAATACGAGCCGTCATTTTCCACATTGGTTTAGAAAAACCTGGTGGTTTAGAGGTTCCCGGGTTATTGTCACAATATTGAAAATACGGGTGTTGACGGTACATATAAAGTTTATCGGGGTCGAAATCAGATTTCTCTATTTTGATGCCCTTTCCCTTATTACTTTCTTTTGCCTCATTAAATTGGGTCGGGGTAATTTCTATAACATCATCGGAATCCTCATCAGGATCCGATTCATCGGAAAATTGATAATTTTCCCAATATTTTGCTTCCTTAGCGGAAACACCATTGACCATTATTAACTTTGGTCCATTGGTTGAGGATTTTCTTTTATTTGACCGGTTTTCTGTGTTTTCTACTATTCTCCTCCAAAACCTCTTCTTCTTTCGGTTCCTCTTCTTCCGGTTCCGTTTCCTCTTCTTCCGATTCTTCGGGAACTTGTGAATCTTGCCAATATATATTCGACTCTTCGTTATTATTAGGTGAGTCAATGGGATTTGTGCTAGAGGTAGACATCTATCACACAATATCAAACATGTTAAGAGATTAATATATCACATAATATTTACATGTTAATAATATATAGTTTCCAAAAAAAATGTTAAGCAATCATTTTTTAAAGAATACACAGTCGAAGTCCAGACTCACTAATGCATCCTAACAAACTCGATAAGACATACTAATGCAAATTTTCTGGTTCTCTAAGACCAACACTCTGATACCAACAGAAATGTCCCGTTCATATTGATTATAAACGTTCCATATTAATTGATTTCGTTGCAAGGTTTTGACCTCTATATGAGACGTTTTTCAAAGACTGCATTCATTTTTAAAACAACCATAACCTTTATTTTATCAATAAAGGTTTTAAAAAAAAAACATTACGTAGATTATCAAATAATGATAATCTAAAATATACTGTTTACACACGACCATTACATAATGGTTTACAATAGAAATATATTACATCAACATATGTTTCTTGAATGCAGTTTTTACACAATATCATACAAACATGGACTCCAAATCTTGTCCTTTTTTTAGTATGCAACAGCGGAAGCTCTTAGTATTCACCTGAGAATAAACATGCTTTAAACGTCAACAAAAATGTTGGTGAGTTATAGGTTTAATCTATATATATCAAATCGTAACAATAGACCACAAGATTTCATATTTCAATACACATCCCATACATAGAGATAAAAATCATTCATATGGTGAACACCTGGTAACCGACATTAACAAGATGCATATATAAGAATATCTCCATCATTCCGGGACACCCTTCGGATATGATATAAATTTCGAAGTACTAAAGCATCCGGTACTTTGGATGGGGTTTGTTAGGCCCAATAGATCTATCTTTAGGATTCGCGTCAATTAGGGTGTCTGTTCCCTAATTCTTAGATTACCAGACTTAATAAAAAGGGGCATATTCGATTTCGATAATTCAACCATAGAATGTAGTTTCACGTACTTGTGTCTATTTTGTAAATCATTTATAAAACCTGCATGTATTCTCATCCCAAAAATATTAGATTTTAAAAGTGGGACTATAACTCACTTTCACAGATATTTCCTTCCTCGGAAATACGACTTGGCCACGGATCGATTCACGAACCTATAAAAATAGGTACATATATATCAAAGTATGATCAAAATATAATTACAACCATTTTTATTATGTTTTAAAGATTTGAGTGTATTAAGTCAGCTGTCCTCGTTAGTAACCTACAACTAGTTGTCCACAGTTAGATGTACAGAAATAAATCGATATATATTATCTTAAATCAATCCACGACCCAGTGTATACATGTCTCAGGCTAGATCACTACTCAAAGTATATATATTTTTGGAATCAACCTCAACTCTGTATAGCTAACTCCAACATTACTGCATATAGAGTGTCTATGGTTGTTCCAAATAATATATATACATGGGTCGATATGATATGTCAAAACATCTGCATACGTGTCTATGGTATCTCAAGATTACATAATATATTAGAATACATGTATAATACAATATAAGTTAGCTAGGATATGATTTGTATAGATTTGTTAAACATTTCTCGTAGCTAAAAAGATCAAAAATATCCAATCTTGTTTTACCCATAACTTCTTCATTTTAAATCCGTTTTGAGTGAATCAAATTGCTATGGTTTCATATTGAACTCTATTTTATGAATCTAAACAGAAAAAGTATAGGTTTATGGTCAGAAATATAGGTTACAAGTCATTTTTGTAAAGGTAGTCATTTCAGTCGAAAGAACGACGTCTAGATGACCATTTTAGAAAACATATTTCCACTTTGAGTTTAACCTTGATTTTTGGATATAGTTTCATGTTCATATGAAAAATCATTTTCTCGGAAGAACAACTTTTAAATCAAAGTTTATCATAGATTTTAATTATTCAAACCAAAACAGCCCCCGGTTTCACTATGACGGCGTATATCCGATTTTATGGTGTTCATCGTGTTTCCAGGTTTTAAATCATTAAGTTAGCATATCATATAGATATAGAACATGTGTTTAGTTGATTTTAAAAGTCAAGTTAGAAGGATTAACTTTTTTTTGCGAACAAGTTTAGAATTAACTAAACTATGTTCTAGTGATTACAAGTTTAAACCTTCGAATAAGATAGCTTTATATGTATGAATCGAATGATGTTATGAACATCATTACTACCTCAAGTTTTCTGGATAAAACTACTAGAAATGAGAAATATGGATCTAGCTTCAAAGGATCCTTGGATGGCTTGAAAGTTTATGAAACAGAATCATGACACGAAAACAGTTCAAGTAAGATTTTCACTTGAAATAAGATTGTTATAGTTGTAGAAATTGAATCAAAGTTTGAATATGAATATTACCTTGAATTAGAAAGATAACCTACTATAAATAACAAAGGTTCCTTGATCTTAGATTATTACTTGGAATGGATTAGAAAGGTTGGAAGTAGATTTGCAAAC
Source organism: Rutidosis leptorrhynchoides (assembly GCF_046630445.1). Lineage (NCBI taxonomy): Eukaryota > Viridiplantae > Streptophyta > Magnoliopsida > Asterales > Asteraceae > Rutidosis > Rutidosis leptorrhynchoides. The sequence continues at coordinate 340,312,456 of NC_092336.1, forward strand.
TTGGAAGTATTCTTGATTTTTATGAAACTATACTTATGGAATTTATGAAGAACACTTAGAACTTGAAGATGGAACTTGAGAGAGATCACTTAGATGAAGAAAATTGAAGAATGAAAGTGTTTGTAGGTGTTTTTAGTCGTTGGTATATGGATTAGATATAAAGGATATGTAATTTTGTTTTCATGTAAATAAGTTATGAATGATTACTCATATTTTTGTAAATTTATGAGATATTTCATGCTAGTTGCCAAATGATGGTTCCCACATGTGTTAGGTGACTCACATGGGCTGCTAAGAACTGATCATTGGAGTATATATACCAATAGTACATACATCTAAAAGCTGTGTATTGTACGAGTACGAATACGGGTGCATACGAGTAGAATTGTTGATGAAACTGAACGAGGATGTAATTGTAAGCATTTTTGTTAAGTAGAAGTATTTTGATAAGTGTCTTGAAGTCTTTCAAAAGTGTATGTACATATTAAAACACTACATGTATATACATTTTAATTGAGTCGTTAAGTCATCGTTAGTCGTTACATGTAATTGTTGATTTGAAACCTTTAAGTTAATGATCTTGTTAAATGTTGTTAACCCAATGTTTATTATATCTAATGAGATGTTAAATTATTATATTATCATGATATTATGATATATTAATATATCTTAATATGATATATATATACATTTAAATGTCGTTACAACGATAATCGTTATATATATGTCTTGTTTCGAAATCATTAAGTTAGTAGTCTTGTTTTTACATATGTAGTTCATTATTAACACACTTAATGATATATTTAAATATCATTTTATCATGTTAAATATAGTGTATCAATATCTTAATATGATACATATGTATTTAGTAGACGTTATCATAACGATAATCGTTATATATATCATTTTGAGTTTCTTAACTTAGTAATCTCATTTTTTATGTATATCACACATTGTTAATATACTTAGTGAGATACTTACTCATCATAATCTCATGTAAACCATATATATATATATATACATATATATATATATATATATATATATATATATATATATATATATATATATATATATATATATATATATATATATATATATATATATATATATATGTCTATATATACCACAACATGTAGTTTTTACAAATTTGTAACGTTCGTGAATCGTCGGTCAACTTGGGTGATCAATTGTCTATATGAAACTTATTTCATTTAATCAAGTCTTAACAAGTTTTATTGCTTAACACGTTGGAAATATTTAGTCATGTAAATATCAATCTCAATTAATATATATAAACATGGAAAAGTTCGGGTCACTACACACTAATGCAAAAATTCTGGTTCTCTAAGACCAACGCTCGGATACCAACTGAAATGTCCCGTTCAAATTGATTATAAACGTTCCATATTAATTGATTTCGTTGCGAGGTTTTGACCTCTATATGAGACGTTTTTCAAAGACTGCATTCGTTTGTAAAACAAACTATAACCTTTATTTTATCGACAAGGTTAACAAGACACCACTTAGATTATCCAGAAATGATAATCTAACAAATATCACACTTACACACTACCAATACATATTGGTTTACAAATATTAATATGTTACAACAAAATAAATCTCGAATGCAGTTTGAAACAATATTATACAAGCATGCTTACACCAAATCTTGTCCATATAATAGCATGCAACAGCGGAAGTTCTTAATAATCACCTGAGAATAAACATGCTTTAAACGTCAACAAAAATGTTGGTGAGTTATAGGTTTAACCTATATTTATCAAATCATAATAATATATCACAAGATTTCATATTTCAATATACATCCCATACATAGAGATAAAAATCATTCATATGGTGAACACCGGGTAACCAACCTTAGCAAGATGCATATAGAATATCCCCTATCATTCCGGGACTCCCTTCGGACATGATAAATTCGAAGTACTAAAGCATCTGGTACTTGGGATGGGGCTTGTTGGGCCTAATAGATCTATCTTTAGGATTTGCGTTAATTAGTAGATCGGTTTACTAATTCTTAGGTTACCAAGCAAAAGGGGCATATCCGGCTTCGATCATTCACCCATATAATGTAGTTTCAATTACTTGTGTCGATTTTGTAAAACGTTTATAAAAATTGCGCATGTATTCTCAGCCCAAAAATATAAAGGGTAAAAAGGCAAATGAAACTCACTTTCACAGATTTTTACTTCGTCGGGAAGTAAGACTTGGCTACTGGTCGATTCACGAATCTATAACAAATATGTACATATATATCAAAGTATGTTCAAAATATATTTACAACATTTTTAATACGTTTTGCTGTTTTAAGTTTATTAAGTCAGATGTTCTCGTTATTAACCTATAACTAGTTGTCCACAGTTAGATGTACATAAAATAAAGCAATATATATTATCTTGAATCAATCCACAACCTCGTGTATACAAGCCTCAGGCTAGATCACAACTCAAAGTATATATAATATTTTGGAATCAACCTCAACCCTGTATAGCTAACTCCAACATTACTGCATATAGAGTGTCTATGGTTGTTCAAAAAAAAAAAAAAAAAAAATATATATATATATATATATATATATATATATATATATATATATATATATATATATATATATATATATGGGTCGATATGATATGTCAAAACATTGTATTCGTGTCTATGGTATCCCAAGATTACATAATATATTAGAATATATGTATAATACAATATGAGTTAGCTAGGATATGATTGATATAGATTTGTTACCAATTTTCACGTAGCTACAACAAGAAAAATTATCCAATCTTGTTTTACCCATAACTTCTTCGTTTTAAATACTTTTTGAGTGTTTCAAGTTGCTATGGTTTCATATTGAACTTAAGTTTATGAATCTAAACAGAAAAAGTATAATTTTATAGTTGGAAATACAGGTTACAAGTCATTTTTGTAAAGGTAGTCATTTCAGTTGAAAGAACGACGTCTAGATGACCATTTTGGAAAACATACTTCCACTTTGAGTTTAACATGATTTTTGGATATAGTTTCATGTTCATAAGAAAAATCATTTTTCCAGAAGAACAACTTTTAAATCAAAGTTTATCATAGTTTTTAATTAACTAACCCAAAACTGCACGCGGTGTTACTACGACGGTGTATATCCGGCTTTACGGTGTTTTTCGTGTTTCCAGGTTTTAAATGATTAAGTTAGTATATCATATAGATATAGAACATGTGTTTAGTTGATTTTAAAAGTTAAGTTAGAAGGATTAACTTTATTTGCGAAGAAGTTTAGAATTAACTAAACTATGTTTTAGTGATTACAAGTTTAAATCTTCGAATAAGATAGTTTTATAAGTATGAATCGAATGATGTTATGAACATCATTACTACCTTAATTTTAGTAGGTAAACCTACTAGAAATAAGAAAAATAGATCTAGCTTCAAAGGATCCTTGGATGGCTTGAAAGTTCTTGAAGCAGAATCATGACACGAAAACAAGTTCAAGTAAGATTTCCACTCGAAATAAGATTGTTATAGTTATAGAAATTGAATCAAAGTTTGAATATGAGTATTACCTTATATTAGAAAGATATCTTACTATAAATAAGAAAGATTTCTTGAGTTTGGATGATCACTTTACAAGATTGGAAGTAAGCTAGTAAACTTAGAAGTATTCTTGATTTTATGAAACTAGAACTTATAGAATTTATGAAGAACACTTAGAACTTGAAGATAGAACTTGAGTGAGATCAATTAGATGAAGAAAATTGAAGAATGAAAGTGTTTATAGGTGTTTTTGGTCGTTGGTATATGGATTAGATATAAAGGATGTGTAATTTTGTTTACTTGTAAATAAGTCATGAATGATTACTAATATTTTTGTAATTTTATGAGATATTTCATGCTAGTTGCCAAATGATGGTTCCCACATATATTAGGTGACTCACAAGAGCTGCTAAGAGCTGATCATTGGAGTGTATATACCAATAGTAAATACATTTAGAAGCTGGGTATTGTACGAGTACGAATACGAGTGCATACGAGTAGAATTGTTGATTAAAATGAATGAGGATGTAATTGTAAGAATTTTTGTTAAGTATAAGTACTTTGATAAGTGTCTTGAAGTATTTCAAAAGTGTATGAATACATATTAAAACACTACATGTATAGACATTTTAACTGAGTCGTTAAGTCATCGTTAGTCGTTACATGTAAGTGTTGTTTTGAAACCTTTAGGTTAACGATCTTATTAAATGTTGTTAACGAATTGTTTATTATATCTAAAGAGATGTTAAATTATTACATTATCATGATATTATGATGTATTAATATATCTTAATATGATATATATACAATTAAATGTCGTTACAACGATAATCGTTACATATATCCCTCGTTTCGAATCCTTAAGTTAGTAGTCTTGTTTTTACATATGTAGTTCATTGTTAATATACTTAATGATATGTTTACTTATCATAATACCATGTTAACTATATATATATCCATATATATGACATCATATAGTTTTTACAAGTTTTAACGTTCGTGAATCACCGGTCAACTTGGGTGGTCAATTGTCTATATGAAACCTATTTCAATTAATTAATTCTTAACAAGTTTGATTGCTTAACATGTTGGAAACACTTAATTATGTAAATAACAATTTCATTTAATATATATAAACATGGAAAAGTTCGGGTCACTACATCATTGGTACCCAAGTAAAAGGTAACCACACCATCTGAGTGAAACATTCCACTAACAGGTATACGGAGGTACCTGACGTAGTGTTATGCAACTCCCATTACTACTACTGAGTCTTAAGAGCTAGACCCTTACGGGGTCTATCCTCGTTGTGACACCTGCTAGTCACTAACCACCTAGGCCACATAGCTAGCCTATTTACCTTTCAACTCATCGATAAGGAGACGCTTGGAAACACCAAGACTTACACCCTCCCGCACACCGTCACAATCGTCAGCACGGTTGTCAACATACTTCGAAGCTAGTCAACTCCTGATATGGCCAAAATGGACAGTTTTATTTGTGCGGTGTTGTTAGGTTGCAACACATCAGATTTGACTACCAAAAGAGAGTAATGGTTTTATTATTTATATTTAGCTGGGGTTTCATAGCTATAACTCACCTACTTGTCTTCCTTTTAATGAGTAAGTGGTAAATATAACTCAGGTTCGTATTTTTGTATGTTTGCTCAGTAATGTGGGACAAAAGTGTCTAAATAGTTAACCCTAGTGACAAGTGGTGATGGATTAAGATTAACTACTAATATATTAGTATAACTAAAAAGATAAAGATAGAGAGGTATGAAGAATAGAATTATGATGAGGAACTATCACAAGAGTTTAACTTCCTAGAATAAACACTAAACCTCAATCAACTGGGCTGTGAACCTAACTGATTTGTCACTGAGAGTTTAGGCCTTGAAGAATCTGGCTAAGACGGATATCCCTACTCCCAACGTTAACCTTAGGGGGTTTAAACGACCTTATGGATAGAATCCTAGGTACATGAACAAAGTGGTATATCCCTAAAGGAAGGTCTCAGCTTTTCTTAATCCTAGTTGGTTTAACTAAAGCAATATTTCACCACTTAATACTAAGCTATGCCTTAACATTAAATGTGCAATCTTAGTATTGTAAGGTACTGCTAATTGGATTAGAGGTCTCTCCTTTGCAATCACTTACTCAACCCTGGATCATCTTACAACATCTCAAGAACGTTGCTTCTAACGCGAATCATGCTTCTGAGCAGACCAGTGTTCACTGAACTCCATATTGTCTACTCTAATCATAACCTAAATAGGCAGCTCTTCTTTGACGAATAAATGGTTATTCGTACGTAGGTACTATATATCCCTATTGAGATGTTAAGCACACATAACTACTTACCCATATCCTAGGGTTGATCAAGTCCTAATACTAGGTTATAGCCACGTGAATAAGCGGAATGGGTGATCCGTAAATTAAACTTCTAAAGCGTCAAGGTTTCAGCATAACATTAGCATAAGTTTCAGATACAGTATTCAACATATAATAAACATTTGAAACGGATAGATAAGCATGCAAGATGAAAGCAACTTAAGATAATTTTATTATATTAAGGAAAGCGTTCACCGTTTATAGACGAGATCCGAACCATTACAAGTGCTGACATCCTCTAGACCGCTCCTATTACAATCTTCGGCGTTCGCCTCCGGGTACTTAATTTCCTGCTCGGAAGTGAGAAGCCCTTGAAAGCTCTAGTGAGAGAAAGTGTATTGTAGTGAGCGAGTGAAGAGAGGTGTGTTGAAATTGGATGTCAAAAAGCCTTTAAATAGACATGAAATTTTCCTGCAAATGGCTGGCAGGCCGTTTGCTAGGGCCGTTTGCCAGACCAGCCCATTTGCATGAGTTGTTTAACTTGGGCATGTGGCAGGCCATTTGCAAGCTATGCAAGCCATTTGTTAGGCCGTTTGGCATGCCTGGTCAGCTAATTTTACTGGGTCGTAACTTGATTTCTTGTCTTTCACCGTTTTTACTCTAGAATCTTCGTTTTAGCTCCGATTCTCTTGATTCTTTTTGCATCATCTTCGTAATTACTTTACCTACAAATTAAACAAAAAAAGTGATTATTTTCCCGACAAATATTTGAACTTTATGCTTTTGGGACTCAATATCGGGGGTAAAAACATGACCTTTTAAATGATATCAACTCTCGTGACTCTAATCGTACACATACGTGGTTAACGTAAACCCCTGTCGAATGGCATACCATTTCTACGCTAACACTTAAAGGAGAGCAATACAAGTAACCATCTAATCACATCACGGTTACACCCGACTCGGTTTAGCCCCCAACACCAAATGATTAACCCGACTCGGTTAGTCAAACACACTCGGTCAACCCGACTCGGTCAAACCCTAACAACAATTGATTAAACCAACTCGATTAGTCAAACACACTCGGTCAACCCGACTCGGTTAAACCCCTAACAATAATTGATTAACCCGACTCGGTTAGTCAAACACACTTGGTCAACCCGACTTGGTTAAACCCCTAACAACAATTGATTAACCCGACTCGGTTAGTCAAACACAGTAGGTCAACCCGACTCGGTTAAACCCCTAACAACAATTGATTAACCCGACTTGGCTAATCAAACCTTAATGGACTAACTCGACCTAGCTATTCACTACATAACATGGATAAACCCACTTATTACCCAAAAGTCACCCACACAAAGATAGGTACCAAAATTGAATAGTACCTGAATCAAGCATCGTTAGACCTCCGTGCTCCGTCACTAATAAACTCAGGACACTCCGACTTTCGGTGTCCCTCCTTCCGGCACTTAAAACATGTTACCTTACCCGACAGACATTCACGAGACTTATCTCCCGTTTGCCTACAATTATAACACGCGAATATAAAGCCACCCATGCCACTCATCTTCACGCTTCCGACACCTTCGGTAGAACTTTTACTTTTCTTGTTCAAATGCATCGTAGCTTCAAACTTCCATTTACTAACATCGAAACCACTTCCTTTCGAAATAAGGGTCTCAAAACCCTTCGCCACTTCAAATAACTTCTCAAAAGAGTCCACCGCCCTCTACTAATTTTGTTCTTCAAGTCGTCGTTCAAAGCTCGATAAAAGTCTTCTATTAACATATGATAATTTCTGACATATTCCGTGAAAAATTGGGTTTTCGATAAGAAAGTGGACTTGAGAGTGTTCAAATCCATCGACCCTTGCTTCAAAGCACGCAACTCATCCTTGAGTCTCGAAATATCGGCCGGGGTTTGGTACTCCTTGAAGAATTCTGACTTGAACTCATCCCAAGTCAAACTCATACTTTGCTCCTCACCGTAAAGTCGAATTTTTGCGCCCCACCACAACTTTGCATTACCTCTCAACGTGCTGCTTCCGTACCTCGTTTTCTTATCGAGAGAGCATTCACTAGTACGGAAGGCCCCCTCTATATCGGAGACCCAATGAGCACTCTTGAGTGGGTCTCTTTCACCATCGAAGGTGAGAGGTTGGACATCCTGAAATTCTTATAATGGAAGTCTCGCCTTCCAACATTATCATCGTGAACAATAGCCTTAACTTGTTCCTTGATTAAATCGGTTACTTGCTCGTTAACTGAATCTAGAAACATCTTCTTAATGTCCGTTAGAAAGACCGCATGATGCCTTTGTATAATGGCCTCAACCTTGGCAGTGAACTCGGAGTCTTCGCTTTGATCATCGTTATCATGTCCGTTCCTCGTCTTCATTCTAATAAATGAACTCGGTTAAGAACACAACACGAATAAATTACATACATTGCCACGATCTATATTCACATTCACATATATATAACCATCTGTACACCCTATCTAGTTCAATACTTGTTGTACATCACTTGCTTCACTTGGTTTTCAACCGTAATAATGGTCGCAAATCATTATTACGCTCACATGTCATGCCGAGCTCATAAATCCAACAACCATCTCGCTAGATGTTCAACACACCACAACATAAACAATGCTTAGCTAGTTCACATATTATCATTAGAAGATGTAGACGAGTATATGATAGGGTTTCAATGATTATAATGATTTTTTGGAGGGTCAAGGATCAATGAAGTTGTTGGTAAATTTACTGCTAATGTGGTGGAACATAAAAGGTTCCCCGGTAACAAAAACGTATATGTCAAAGTTACAATAAGGTTAATCTTGAAAAGTCAAAGTTAACTGGTTGGAAGTGTGATAAAACTGGATACTTTGAAAAGGGATTGCAAGATTATTTTCGTTAAAAACAATGTTGAAGGATCTTGCACAGTTTTGAAGTCAAAGTATTGCTTCGAAAGATGTAAGGATCTACGAATGATGTAATACCAACTACCGGGAATTAGCAATCAGTATTTCGAATTTCGCAGCTATTCTACGCCAACAGTTATATATATACATATAATGTCTATCTTCTAGACTTACATACTTCGAATGTGAAGTTTCTGAAAAACATCCCAAACTATGAACTAGTTTTCTGAAATTGGAATAATGTTGATGAAGCAGCAAAAACTGTAAACGACCTTAACAGTCAAAAGTTTGATGATAAAGAATAGTATGGTGGTAAAGCTGAGAAAAAGAGAAGGTTTGGAACTAGAAAACGGATTGAGCAAAGTATGAAGGAGGTTGTGGATAAATCACAAAGACTGAACATGCCTTCAAAAAATCCAAATGATTCAGTGTCATTATATTATACTAACTCATGCTTCAGTTCCCCACACTACTTCAAAACATTCATATTTTAAACTTGAAGATTTTAGAATTTAGAAACTAAAATAGTTTCTTTTATGATGTAACACAGATAGTGCGAGAAGATAAATGATTTTAGATAAGAATAGTTATGAAAATATCTTCAGAACTATCGAGGATATTTATAATGAAAGATACGATAATATCTTAGAATATTTAAGATAAGATGATGATGAAGAATATTGTTGGCAAAGGTTTTAGAGTAAGGAGCAAGGTATTCGTTAATAAGAACCGAACCAACCTGTAATCCTACAAGTCCCGCAATAAATAAGCACACACAAAAAGTCCAAGTCTAGGCGCCTATCTCAAGTCACCTAAATCCCTTAGACCATGCTCTGATACCACTTGAAACGACCCAACTTTGTTTTACCAAAAACACGACACTATTTTTTTTAACATAATACTACTTACAACATTAGGACCCAATTATATTTCCAAAAGCATCTTCATTACAATATTAAGTTTAAACATCTTTAAAACATACAATACATGAATTGAATTACAAACGTGCATACAACTCAAGACCTATTTGACGTAACCAAAAGATAAACCTTGATTCGACTAGTTTACTTTACAACCCAAACATAGCATGATGGTTCGGGATAAACTGCCCAATCCTAATCAAAGTCTAAAGCAATCCGTAAAGCATGTGATGACCCGGAAATTTCCGACCAAATTTAAACCTTAATCTCTATATGTTTCCGACACGATAAGCAAAATCTGTAATGTTGAGTCTAGAAAGTTTGAAATCTACATTCGGATAATCAGTTACCCTTTTGACCATGCCTGACTATTCACGAACCCTTAATTGTAAACAGAGATGTATAATTATATAATTAACTAATTCTATATAATAAACTATTATATGATTTAGTTATTATGAAAGATAACAAAGAATTTATTATTTTATTATAGGGTAAATTAAATATATAGGATTTTGAACATAAATGGTCAACAATAAAACGGTATTAAAAGAATAATACTTTGAGGTTATATTTATCTATGTAATAAAAATTGACATTTAAAACATAATAGTCTGAATATTATATATATATATATATATATATATATATATATATATATATATATATATATATATATATATATATATATATATATATATATATATATATATATATATATATATATAATATCTATATATAATTATTAATATATATATTATTAAAATGTACAAATATTTAATATATAAAATATATATTATATAAATAATTAATATTATATAATTAATATTATATAATATAAATATTTGAAATTACAAGTTAAAATATAATCATTATATTACTATTGTTATTATTGTTTTTCTTATTATCATTAAAATTAGTATTATTTCTGTTATTATTATTAGTATTTTTAATATTATTACTAATATAAACTTAATAGAATTATTATTATTATTTAATTTAATTATTTAAATATAATTTACATATAAAAAAATCAGATAAAGGTACGCAAGCAGTTTTATGTCCATATATGTATTTGATTTCTCCACCTGCTCCTGATTTCCTGTCTACTCCATATCATTTTTTAATCTTTATTTTTTTGTTGTTTTCTGGTACATTAGTTGAACCTGTGAGTAACTCTTTCTTTATAAACCAACGAATCCTTCATAATTGTGGATTTAATCATTCAAGTTAACACTCTCAATATCAATTAAAACAACCCATAATGATTTAAATAAGTTAAATTCATTATATATTTTTTTTAAGCTCGACACACTCTGCCATTCACCTTTTTCACCATATCTCGATTACGAACAAGTTTTCAAAAAGTAATAATGCAAAGTTGTTAGGAATCGCTCTCTTAAACTTTCTGCAAAATTATACAATCCAATTCCTAAAAACGAGTTCGAATTTACGAGTCAAAGATTTGGTTTTAAAAAGTCAACCTTTGTTCATTAATCAAATTCGAAGTTTGTGATAAGAATTAAATTCAATTGACGACTTCAGAAGTTTCCTGGAATGATTTAAGAATTAATTCATGTTGTGATTATATTCTAAAAGTGTCCGAATTTTTAATTCACCATTTTGAGTTCAAATGGTGTTCGTAAAGGCTGTTGCTGCTATATGTATTTTTTTTTTACGTAAATCAAATCAACCACAGTTAGGATCATTTTCTGTTATTGTTACAAAGCCTAAATTGAACTGGTTATCAGTGTTGGAGTGGAATATAGTCCTCTGGTCGATCGAATTTATTAAAAGGAAGATGAAGAACACAGAAATATGGTTAAATAGATTTACTTAGGAATAATAACAGAAAGAGTGAAGGCAGTCGAGTGGTTTAGGGTGTTTGACGGTTTGCAGGAGGTCTCGGGTGAAATGTCCCGTTCTTATTGATTAAAAACGTTCTATATTAATTGATTTCGTTGTGAGGTTTTGACCTCTATATGAGACGTTTTTCAAAGACTGCATTCATTTTTAAAACAAACCATAATCTTTATTTTATAAATGAAGGTTTAAAAAGCTTTACGTAGATTATCAAATAATGATAATCTAAAATATCCTGTTTACACACGACCATTACATAATGGTTTACAATACAAATATGATACATCGAAATCAGTTTCTTGAATGCAGTTTTTACACAATATCATACAAACATGGACTCCAAATCTTGTCCTTATTTTAGTATGCAACAGCGGAAGCTCTTAATATTCACCTGAGAATAAACATGCTTTAAACGTCAACAAAAATGTTGGTGAGTTATAGGTTTAACCTATATATATCAAATCGTAACAATAGACCACAAGATTTCATATTTCAATACACATCCCATACATAGAGATAAAAATCATTCATATGGTGAACACCTGGTAACCGACATTAACAAGATGCATATATAAGAATATCCCCATCATTCCGGGACACCCTTGGGATATGATATAAAATTCGAAGTACTAAAGCATCCGGTACTTTGGATGGGGTTTGTTAGGCCCAATAGATCTATCTTTAGGATTCGCGTCAATTCGGGTGTCTGTTCCCTAATTCTTAGATTACCAGACTTAATAAAAAGGGTCATATTCGATTTCGATAATTCAACCATAGAATGTAGTTTCACGTACTTGTGTCTATTTTGTAAATCATTTATAAAACCTGCATGTATTCTCATCCCAAAAATATTAGATTTTAAAAGTGGGACTATAACTCACTTTCACAGATTTTTACTTCGTCGGGAAGTAAGACTTGGCCACTGGTTGATTCACGAACCTATAACAATATATACATATATATCAAAGTATGTTCAAAATATATTTACAACACTTTTAATATATTTTGATGTTTTAAGTTTATTAAGTCAACTGTCCTCGTTAGTAACCTACAACTAGTTGTCCACAGTTAGATGTACAGAAATAAATCGATTAATATTATCTTGAATTAATCCACGACCCAGTGTATACGTATCTCAGTATTGATCACAACTCAAACTATATATATTTTGGAATCAACCTCAACCCTGTATAGCTAACTCCAACATTCACATATAGAGTGTCTATGGTTGTTCCGAAATATATATAGATGTGTCGACATGATAGGTCGAAACATTTTATATGTTTCTATGGTATCTCAAGATTACATAATATACAATACAAGTTGATTAAGTTATGGTTGGAATAGATTTGTTACCAATTTTCACGTAGCTAAAATGAGAAAAATTATCCAATCTTGTTTTACCCATAACTTCTTCATTTTAAATCCGTTTTGAGTGAATCAAATTGCTATGGCTTCATATTGAACTCTATTTTATAAATCTAAATAGAAAAAGTATAGGTTTATAGTCAGAAAAATAAGTTACAAGTCATTTTTGTAAAGGTAGTCATTTCAGTCGAAAGAACGACGTCTAGATGACCATTTTAGAAAACATACTTCCACTTTGAGTTTAACCATAATTTTTGGATATAGTTTCATGTTCATAATAAAAATCATTTTCTCAGAATAAGAACTTTCAAATCAAAGTTTATCATAGTTTTTAATTAACTAACCCAAAACAGCCCGCGGTGTTACTACGACGGCGTAAATCCAGTTTTACGGTGTTTTTCGTGTTTCCAGGTTTTAAATCATTATGTTAGCATATCATATAGATATAGAACATGTGTTTAGTTGATTTTAAAAGTCAAGTTAGAAAAATTAACTTTTGTTTGCGAACAAGTTTAGAATTAACTAAACTATGTTCTAGTGATTACGAGTTTAAACCTTCGAATAAGATAGTTTTATATATATGAATCGAATGATGTTATGAACATCATTACTACCTCAAGTTTAGTAGGTAAACCTACTGTAAGTGACAAGAAATGATCTAGCTTCAAAGGATCTTGGATGGCTTGAAAGTTCTTGAAGTAGGATCATGACACAAAAACAAGTTCAACTAAGATTTTTACTCGAATTAAGATAGTTTATAGTTATAGAAATTGAATCAAAGTTTGAATGTGAATATTAACTTGAATAAGAAAGATAACCTACTGTATATAAAAAAGGTTTCTTGATCTTAGATGATTACTTGGAATGGATTAGAAAGCTTGGAAGTAAATTAGTAAACTTGAAGGGATTTTTGAAGTGTTCTTGAAGTGTTCTTCCTATGATGATTATAGCTTGATTCTTGAAGTGATTTTTGATGAATATGATGATTAACTACTGGAAAAATACGTTCATAATAGTGTGTGTGTGTTGAGAGAGAATTAGAAAGAGAATTGGAAGTGAAATGGAGTGAATGATGAGTGGTAATTGGTGAGTGGTGAGTGGGGTTAAAAGGAGTTCTAGTTAGTTGACTAGCTCATGGTAGAAGTTAAAATTGATTAGTCATACATGACATAATCAAGAGTAGAATCCCATGCTAGTTCCTATTGGTATATACCCATAGTAAGTACGTTTTGAAGCTGTGTATAATACGGGTAAGAATACGACTAGAATTCTTGATGAAAGAAAAGAATGGGAAAGTAACTGTAACCATTTTCGTTAAGTATGAGTGTTTTGATATATGTCTTGAAGTCTTCCAAAAGTATTTTAATACATCTAAATACACTACATGTATATACCTTTTAACTGAGTCGTTAAGTCATCGTTAGTCGTTACATGTAAGTGTTGTTTTGAAACCTTTAAGTTAACGATCTCAATTAATGTTGTTAACCCATTGTTTATTATATCTAATGAGATGTTAAATTATTATATTATCATGATATTATGATATATTAATATATCTTAATATGATATATATACATTTAAATGTCGTTACAACGATAATCGTTACATATATGTCTCGTTTCGAAATCCTTAAGTTAGTAGTCTTGTTTATATGTATATAACTCATTGTTAATATACTTATGGAGATACTTACTTATCATAATCTCATGTTAACTATATGTATATCCATATATATATCGTCATGTCGTCTTTACAAGTTTTAACGTTCGTGAATAGCCGGTCAACTTGGGTGGTCAATTGTCTATATGAAACATATTTCAATTAATCAAGTCTTAACAAGTTTGATTGCTTTAACATGTTGGAAACATTTAATCATGTAAATATCAATCTCAATTAATATATATAAACATGGAAAAGTTCGGGTCACTACAGTACCTACCCGTTAAATAAATTTCGTCCCGAAATTTTAAGCTGTTGAAGGTGTTGACGAATCTTCTGGAAATAGATGCGGGTATTTCTTCTTCATCTGATCTTCACGCTCCTAGGTGAACTCAGGTCCTCTACGAGCATTCCATCGAACCTTAACAATTGGTATCTTGTTTTGCTTAAGTCTTTTAACCTCAAGATCCATTATTTCGACAGGTTCTTCGATGAATTGGAGTTTTTCGTTGATTTGGATTTCATCTAACGGAATAGTGAGATCTTCTTTAGCAAAACATTTCTTCAAATTCGAGACGTGGAAAGTGTTATGTACAGCCACGAGTTGTTGAGGTAACTCAAGTCGGTAAGCTACTGGTCCGACACGATCAATAATCTTGAATGGTCCAATATACCTTGGATTTAATTTCCCTCGTTTACCAAATCGAACAATGCCTTTCCAAGGTGAAACTTTAAGCATGACCATCTCTCCAATTTCAAATTCTATATCTTTTCTTTTAATGTCAGCGTAGCTCTTTTGTCGACTTTGGGCGGTTTTCAACCGTTGTTGAATTTGGATGATCTTCTCGGTAGTTTCTTGCATAATCTCCGGACCTGTAATCTGTCTATCCCCCTCTTCACTCCAACAAATCGGAGACCTGCACTTTCTACCATAAAGTGCTTCAAACGGTGCCATCTCAATGCTTGAATGGTAGCTGTTGTTGTAGGAAAATTCTGCTAACGGTAGATGTCGATCCCAACTGTTTCCGAAATCAATAACACATGCTCGTAGCATGTCTTCAAGCATTTGTATCGTCCTTTCGCTCTGCCCATCAGTTTGTGGATGATAGGCAGTACTCATGTCTAGACGAGTTCCTAATGCTTGCTGTAATGTCTGCCAGAATCTTGAAATATATCTGCCATCCCTATCAGAGATAATAGAGATTGGTATTCCATGTCTGGAGACGACTTCCTTCAAATACAGTCGTGCTAACTTCTCCATCTTGTCATCTTCTCTTATTAGCAGGAAGTGTGCTGATTTGGTGAGACGATCAACTATTACCCAAATAGTATCAAAACCACTTGCAGTCCTTGGCAATTTAGTGATGAAATCTATGGTAATGTTTTCCCATTTCCATTCTGGGATTTCGGGTTGTTGAAGTAGACCTGATGGTTTCTGATGCTCAGCTTTGACCTTAGAACACGTCAAACATTCTCCTACGTATTTAGCAACATAGGCTTTCATACCCGGCCACCAAAAATGTTTCTTGAGATCCTTGTACATCTTCCCTGTTCCAGGATGTATTGAGTATCTGGTTTTATGAGCTTCTCTAAGTACCATTTCTCTCATATCTCCAAATTTTGGTACCCAAATCCTTTCAGCCCTATACCGGGTTCTGTCTTCCCGAATATTAAGATGCTTCTCCGATCCTTTGGGTATTTCATCCTTTAAATTTCCCTCTTTTAAAACTCCTTGTTGTGCCTCCTTTATTTGAGTAGTAATGTTATTATGAATCATTATATTCATAGATTTTACTCGAATGGGTTCTCTGTCCTTCCTGCTCAAGGCATCGGCTACCACATTTTCCTTCCCCGGGTGGTAACGAATCTCAAAGTCGTAATCATTCAACAATTCAATCCACCAACGCTGCCTCATATTCAGTTGTTTCTGATTAAATATGTGTTGAAGACTTTTGTGGTCGGTATATATAATACTTTTGACCCCATATAAGTAGTGCCTCCAAGTCTTTAATGCAAAAACAACCGCGCCTAATTCCAAATCATGCGTCGTATAATTTTGCTCGTGAATCTTCAATTGTCTAGACGCATAAGCAATCTCCTTCGTTTGTTGCATTAATACACAACCGAGACCTTGCTTTGATGTGTCACAATAAATCACAAAATCATCATTCCCTTCAGGCAATGACAATATAGGTGCTGTAGTTAGCTTTTTCTTCAATAACTGAAACGCTTTCTCTTGTTCATCCTTCCATTCAAATTTCTTCCCTTTATGCGTTAATGCAGTCAAGGGTTTTGCTATTCTGGAAAAGTCTTGGATGAACCTTCTGTAGTAACCAGCTAGTCCTAAAAACTGGCGTATGTGTTTCGGAGTTTTTGGGGTTTCCCACTTTTCAACAGTTTCTATCTTTGCCGGATCCACCTTAATGCCTTCTTTGTTCACTATGTGACCGAGGAATTGAACTTCTTCCAACCAAAATGCACACTTTGAAAACTTAGCGTACAATTCTTCCTTCCTCAATACTTCTAACACCTTTCTCAAATGTTCACAGTGTTCTTGGTCATTCTTTGAGTAAATAAGTATGTTATCAATGAAAACAATGACAAACTTGTCAAGGTATGGTCCACACACTCGGTTCATAAGGTCCATGAACACAGCTGGTGCATTAGTTAAACTAAATGGCATGACCATAAACTCGTAATGACCGTAACGTGTTCTGAAAGCAGTCTTTGGAATATCATCTTCTTTCACCCGCATTTGATGATACCCGGAACGTAAGTCAATCTTTGAATAAACAGACGAGCCTTGTAGTTGATCAAATAAGTCGTCGATTCTCGGTAGTGGGTAGTGGTTCTTGATGGTAAGTTTGTTCAACTCTCGGTAGTCGATACACAACCTGAATGTACCATCTTTCTTATTGACAAACAAAACAGGAGCTCCCCACGGTGATGTGCTTGGTCGAATGAAACCATACTCTAAAAGTTCTTGTAATTGGCTTTGCAGTTCTTTCATCTCGCTGGGTGCGAGTCTGTAAGGAGCACGAGCTATTGGTGCAGCTCCTGGTACAAGATCTATTTGAAATTCAACGGATCGATGTGGGGGTAATCCCGGTAATTCTTTCGGAAATACATCGGGAAATTCTTTTGCGACGGGAACATCATTGATGCTCTTTTCTTCAGTTTGTACTTTCTCGACGTGTGCTAGAACAGCATAGCAACCTTTTCTTATTAGTTTTTGTGCCTTCAAATTACTAATAAGATGTAGCTTCGTGTTGTCCTTTTCTCCGTACACCATTAAGGGTTTTCCTTTTTCTCGTATAATGCGAATTGCATTTTTGTAACAAACGATCTCTGCTTTCACTTCTTTCAACCAGTCCATACCGATTATCACATCAAAACTCCCTAACTCTACTGGTATCAAGTCAATCTTAAATGTTTCGCTAACCAGTTTAATTTCTCGATTCCGACATATATTATCTGCTGAAATTAATTTACCATTTGCTAATTCGAGTTAAAATTTACTATCCAAAGGCGTCAATGGACAACTTAATTTAGCACAAAAATCTCTACTCATATAGCTTCTATCCGCACCCGAATCAAATAAAACGTAAGCAGATTTATTGTCAATAAGAAACGTACCCGTAACAAGCTCCGGGTCTTCCTGTGCCTCTGCCGCATTAATATTGAAAACTCTTCCGCGGCCTTGTCCATTCGTGTTCTCCTTGTTCGGGCAATTTCTAATAATGTGGCCCGGTTTTCCACATTTATAACAAACTACGTTGGCATAACTTGCTCCGACACTACTTGCTCCGCAATTACTCGTTCCGACACCATTTGTTCCTTTCGTTCTATTAACCCCTGGTCCGTAGACCTCACACTTCGCCGCGCTATGACCGTTTCTTTTACACTTGTTGCAAAATTTGTTGCAGAACCCCGAGTGATACTTTTCACACCTTTGGCATAGCTGCTTCTGATTGTTATTGTTGTTGCGGTTATTATTGTTGTTGGGATGATTATTGTAGTTGCTGTTTTTGTTGTTGTTGTTGTTATTGTTGGGCCGTTTGTTGTAGTTGCGATTGATGTTGCGATTGTTGGGATAATTGTTGCGATTATTGTTGTAATTGCTGTTGTTTTTGTATTGGTGATTCTTATCACCGTTTTCCTCCCACTTTCTTTTGACTTGCTTCACATTGGCCTCTTCAGCAGTCTGTTCTTTAATTCTTTCTTCAATCTGGTTCACTAGTTTGTGAGCCATTCTACATGCCTGTTGAATGGAGGCGGCTCGTGTGAACTTATATCTTCTTGGATTCTTTCCGGTAATCCTTTCACAAACGCGTCGATCTTCTCTTCCTCATCTTCGAATGCTCCCGGACACAATAGGCATAATTCTGTGAATCGTCTTTCGTACGTGGTAATATCAAATCCTTGGGTTCGTAACCCTCTAATTTCTGTCTTGAGCTTATTGACCTCGGTTCTGGGACGGTACTTCTCGTTCATCAAGTGCTTGAATGCTGACCACGGTAGTGCGTACGCATCGTCTTGTCCCACTTGCTCGAGATAGGTATTCCACCATGTTAACGCAGAACCTGTGAAGGTATGCGTAGCGTACTTCACTTTGTCCTCTTCAGTACACTTACTTATGGCAAACACCGATTCGACCTTCTCGGTCCACCGTTTCAATCCGATCGGTCCTTCGGTTCCATCAAATTCCAAAGGTTTGCAGGCAGTGAATTCTTTGTAGGTGCATCCTACACGATTTCCTGTACTGCTAGATCCAAGGTTATTGTTGGTATGTAGCGCAGCCTGTACTGCGACTATGTTTGAAGCTAGAAAAGTACGGAATTCCTCTTCATTCATATTCACGGTGTGTCGAGTAGTCGGTGCCATTTCCTTCAAAATAGTTAAATGGAACAAGTTAATCATACAGAATATTAAGAGTAGTTAATAGTATTTCGTAGCATAATATGAACTCATTTATAAAAGCTTTTTCTTCATATTAGCATTTTATAAGTTTAAATTCGGGTAGTACCTACCCGTTAAGTTCATACTTAGTAGCTAATATACAATTCAACTACTACAATTCTATATGAAAAACTGATTATAATAATATTTCGCTTTCAAACTTTTACACAATATTTTACAAACTTACAATACCGCTTATTTTACATATAGCATGAAATATAGCACACAATAAATTTGATATAAGATGGTTGTGAAGATAATTCTAGCTAGTACACAAGTCGTTCAGCAAAGGCAATAAAGACACGTAATTCATACGTCCAGAAACAAGTCATGCATTCTGGTTTTACTAGGATTACTTCCCATCCTTGGTCTTGTGGAACATAACCGTTATGGCCATTGATAAGACAGCGTGTTGTAACGTCGTCAAAGGGATGAGGGTTACGTAATGTCCAACAGTCCCGTAACAATCTAAAAACCTCATTTCTTACCCCAATTACCGACTCCGTCACTTGTGGGAACATTTTGTTTAATAGTTGTAGCCCGATGTTCTTGTTCTCACTTTGGTGAGAAGCGAACATTACTAATCTGTAAGCATAACATGCTTCTTTATGTTGCATGTTAGCCGCTTTTTCTAAATCACGAAGTCCAATATTCGGATATATTGAGTCAAAATAATTTCTTAACCCATTGCGTAAAATAGCATTTGGGTTCCCCGCAATATATGCGTCAAAGTAAACACATCGTAACTTATGGATTTCCCAATGTGATATCCCCCATCTTTCGAACGAAAGCCTTTTATAAACCAAGGCATTCTTGGAACGTTCTTCGAATGTCTTACAAACTGATCTCACCTTAAATAGTTGTGCCGAAGAATTCTGACCGACTCTAGACAAGATTTCATCAATCATGTCTCCGGGTAGGTCTCTTAAAATATTGGGTTGTCTATCCATTTTGTGTTTTTATACTGTAAAATAGACAAGAGTTAGATTCATAAAAAAAAATACTTATTAATACAAGCAATTTTTACATATATCATAAAGCATAAGCACACTATATTACTTATATTACACCACACGAATACAACTATCTTATTCCGACTCGCTTGTTTCTTCTTCTTCTGTTTTGGTTCGTTTTGCCAAGTTTCTAGGGATATATGATGTTCCCCTAATACGAGCCGTCGTTATCCACATTGGTTTAGAAAAACCTGGTGGTTTAGAGGTTCCCGGGTCATTGTTACAACTTAAGGACTTCGGGGGTTGACGATACATATAAAGTTCATCGGGGTTGGAATTAGATTTCTCTATTTTTATGCCCTTTCCCTTATTATTTTCTTTTGCCTTTTTAAATTCAGTTGGGGTAATTTCTATAACATCATCGGAATTCTCGTCGGAATCCGATTCATCGGAGAATTGGTAATTCTCCCAATATTTTGCTTCCTTGGCGGAAACACCATTGACCATAATTAACCTTGGTCGGTTGGTTGAGGATTTTCTTTTACTTAACCGTTTTATTATTTCCCCCACCGGTTCTATTTCTTCATCCGGTTCCGATTCTTCTTCCGGTTCCGATTCTTCTTTCGGTTCCGACTCTTCTTCCGGTTCCTCTTCGGGAACTTGTGAATCAGTCCACGAATCATTCCAATTTACCTTTGACTCTTCATTATTATTAGGTGAGTCAATGGGACTTGTTCTAGAGGTAGACATCTATCACATAATATCAAACGCGTTAAGAGATTAATATATCACATAATATTCACATGTTAAAAATATATAGTTTCCAACAATATTTGTTAAGCAATCATTTTTCAAGTAAACACGGTCGAAGTCCAGACTCACTAATGCATCCTAACAAACTCGATAAGACACACTAATGCAAAATTTTGGTTCTCTAAGACCAACGCTCGGATACCAACTGAAATGTCCCGTTCTTATTGATTAAAAACGTTCCATATTAATTGATTTCGTTGCGAGGTTTTGACCTCTATATGAGACGTTTTTCAAAGACTGCATTCATTTTTAAAACAAACCATAACCTTTATTTTATAAATGAAGGTTTAAAAAGCTTTACGAAGATTATCAAATAATGATAATCTAAAATATCCTGTTTACACACGACCATTACATAATGGTTTACAATACAAATATGATACATCGAAATCAGTTTCTTGAATGCAGTTTTTACACAATATCATACAAACATGGACTCCAAATCTTGTCCTTATTTTAGTATGCAACAGCGGAAGCTCTTAATATTCACCTGAGAATAAACATGCTTTAAACGTCAACAAAAATGTTGGTGAGTTATAGGTTTAATCTATATATATCAAATCGTAACAATAGACCACAAGATTTCATATTTCAATACACATCCCATACATAGAGATAAAAATCATTCATATGGTGAACACCTGGTAACCGACATTAACAAGATGCATATATAAGAATATCCCCATCATTCCGGGACACCCTTCGGATATGATATAAAATTCGAAGTACTAAAGCATCCGGTACTTTGGATGGGGTTTGTTAGGCCCAATAGATCTATCTTTAGAATTCGCGTCAATTAGGGTGTCTGTTCCCTAATTCTTAGATTACCAGACTTAATAAAAAGGGGCATATTCGATTTCGATAATTCAACCATAGAATGTAGTTTCACGTACTTGTATCTATTTTGTAAATCATTTATAAAACCTGCATGTATTCTCATCCCAAAAATATTAGATTTTAAAAGTGGGACTATAACTCACGCATATAAATATTGTAAAACAGTTAATAAAGCATTTGCATGTATTCGCAGTTCAAAATATATTTTAAAAGCATTAAATAAAGCAGTTGTAAAAATAGCGCATGTATTCTCAGTGTTGGAGTGGAATATAGTCCTCTGGTCGATCGAATTTATTAAGAGGAAGATGAAGAACACAGAAATATGGTTAAATAGATTTACTTAGGAATAATAACAGAAAGAGTGAAGGCAGTCGAGTGGTT
Organism: Rutidosis leptorrhynchoides; assembly: GCF_046630445.1. Lineage (NCBI taxonomy): Eukaryota > Viridiplantae > Streptophyta > Magnoliopsida > Asterales > Asteraceae > Rutidosis > Rutidosis leptorrhynchoides. The sequence continues at coordinate 340,335,015 of NC_092336.1, forward strand.
TAGGGTGTTTGACGGTTTACAGGAGGTCTCGGGTTCGAGGTTGAGCAACGACAGTTTTTTTTTAAACTTGTTTAAAGGTAGCCATTTCTATTATTATTATTATCATTGTTATATTATGATTATTATTATCATTTTAGATATCATTATTAATATTATGATGATAATTACAAAAATGAATATTATTCTTATTATTGTTAAATTAGGTATTGTTATAACTATGATACTACAATCTATTATTATTATCATTAAATATTAGCATTATCATTATTACTACTAATATTAAAATATGAATTAATATGATTATGATTATTATGATTATTATTAATATTCTCATTATTATTATTAAGTACTATTATTGTAGTATGGAATTAACATTTGACATTAAATATTAGTATTAACATATAATTATTGAAATTCTATAAAAACTATCATTACTATCATTTTTTGTACATTATTATTATTATTATCAGTATTTTCTATATCATTATTATTAAAGTTTTAATAACGTTGATAAGGTTATCAGTACAAAAATAAAGACTATTTATATAAAAATATATTCAATACACATAACTTAACTATATTAATAATTCTATATATAAAATGAAAATATATAATTAAATAATAAAACTTACAAATTATTAGATATAACAATTACATCACTAATAATAACATATAAATTTATTCGATTACAATTTTATGTATTAATATACATACAAATGATATAGGTTCGTGAATCCGAGGCCAACCCTACACTTGTTTAATGTTGTTATATGTATTTTTACTACAAAATACATTAGGTGAGTTTCATTTGCTCCCTTTTACTCTTTACATTTTTGGGACTGAGAATACATGCGCTATTTTTACAACTGCTTTATTTAATGCTTTTAAAATATATTTTGAACTGCGAATACATGCAAATGCTTTATTAACTGTTTTACAATATTTATATGCGTGAGTTATAGTCCCACTTTTAAAATCTAATATTTTTGAGATGAGAATACATGCAGGTTTTATAAATGATTTACAAAATAGACACAAGTACGTGAAACTACATTCTATGGTTGAATTATCGAAATCGAATATGCCTCTTTTTATTAAGTCTGGTAAACTAAGAATTAGGGAACAGACACCCTAATTGATGCGAATCCTAAAGATAGATCTATTGGGCCTAACAAGCCCCATCCAAAGTACCGGATGCTTTAGTACTTCGAAATTTATATCATGTTCGAAGGAGGATCCCGAAATGATGGGGATATTCTTATATATGCATCTTGTTAATGTCGATTACCAGGTGTTCAATCCATAAGAATGATATTTTTGTCTCTATGCATGGGACGTTTATTTATGAGAACTGAAAATGAAAACCTTGTGGTCTATTAAAATGATGGAAATGATTATTTATGTTAAACTAATGAACTCACCAACCTTTTGGTTGACACTTGAAAGTATGTTTATTCTCAGGTATGAAAGAAATCTTCCGCTGTGTATTTGCTCATTTTAGAGATATTATTTGGAGTCATTCATGACATATTTCAAAAGACGTTGCATTCGAGTCGTTGAGTTCATCAAGATTATTATTAAGTCATTTATAGTTTGGATATATTATGAAATGGTATGCATGTCGTCAATTTTCAATGTAAATGAAAGTTTGTCTTTTAAAAACGAATGCAATGTTTGTAAAATGTATTATATAGAGGTCAAGAACCTCGCAATGTAATCAACTAATGTGAATCGTTTATAATCGATGTGGACTTTGTCCGGATGGATTAGAACGGGTCTTCACAGTTGGTATCAGAGCGGTGGTCTTAGCGAACCGGGTCTTGCATTAGTGTGTCTAACTGATAGTCGTTAGAATGCATTAGTGAGTCTGGACTTCGACCTTGTCTACATGTCAAAAGTTTTGCTTATCATTTTTGTCGAAAATCATCTGCTTATCATCCTTAGGAAATTACCTGCTCATTATTCTTAGTCTAGACACATCTTATTGCATTGACTGCATGAATAGTGTATAGACAAAATTCATATCTTAGCGTATCTGCTAATTCATATCTTAGCATATCTGTTATTGTTATCTTTGCCTGACAGCTTTCGTAGATTCCTCCGTAACTTATGAGATTTTAGTATTATATATACATATGTAAATTATGTATTGCAAGATACTAATCTACATCCTATAATCTATTCCTTATCAAAAATCCTTCATCTGATCGTACGAGATGAATCCCTCAATTAGTTCGAGTCCCTCGGATTTCGACAACTATTTCGATAGTTATCCCGGCAGTTATTCCGAATAGATAGTCATCTAAGCTCCGGAAGTAAAGTCACCAGAATGAATCAATCAATCATCCACCCCTAATTCATCTGATGGGTTCGTAGTCGACTTAATCAATGGAAACGCGCAGAAGACGATCCCCTCCACTAACCGAATTTATCTCTTGGCAATGAACCTGAAGCACTTACCGGCGAACCAGTTCGAAACACCATTTCCACCCTTATTTTCGAAATATCTCGCCATGATTATATTCTATCTAAAATTCTAAACCTCATTCATCCACTTGTTCCAACCGCCAATCATCCCGGAGTAATCAAAGAAGTCAACGAGCTTCGCGCCTGAGTTGTAGCCTTGAAAATTATGGTGCAAAATGTACCAGCTTCAACAACATCATCAACATCAACGGTATCACCAAAAACAACATCCGCATTCCAAGACTCAATTTCACAATCTGCCCCACGAACACCAACATCATACGCACCATAGATAACAAGGAGTACCAACAGCAATGAACGATGAAGTATTGATCCATAACTTCATTAATATTCTGTGAAGAATATGTGGATCCTAATAGTTTTAGAGATTACTTATTCTAGCTTAAATCGAAAATCAAATGAGTTTAATATTATATTGACTCATTAAATCCATAATTACATCTGAAGAAAATATATATGTATATATACTTTCATAAAGATTGTGATTAAAAATTATCTTGTACAAACTGTTAATGGTGAAAATATTTTAACGGGTAGGTAATACCCGAGGAATATTTAGATCTCACGTTAATAAGTTATACTGTACATTCTTCAATCCAGATTCAGCAGTCATTAACAACACTGCTCAAATTCACACATATACATATCCGTTCACCAAAGAACAATTATTTTCATCCAAGTTGAATTTCATATTTGGATTTTTACCTATCAGAATTCAACAAGTGGCATAATGAAGAAAACATTTAACAAAATAAAAATTGTTAGAAACAAACGAATTGACTAATTGAAATTTTGTTAAGAATCTACACTAACTGTTCCTAGCTAACTGTTCCTAGCTAACTGATTATATTTTAGTTATCGTAGTTTATTTATAGCAATATAATTATCGCAATTTTATTTATCGTTATTTAATTTCTGTTATTTACTTTACGCATTTAATTTATCGTTATTTAATTTCTGTTATTTATTTTACGCACTTTAAATATCGGGACACGTATACAAAGTTTTGACATATCATATTGACGCATCTATATATATTATTTCGAATCACCATAGACACTCTATATGCAGTAATGATCGAGTTCTCTATACAGGGTTGAGGTTGATTCTACAATAATATATATAGTTTGAGTTGTGATCGAGTCTGAGACGTATACGGGTCACGACACGTATTAATTAATTCGAATATTATATATTAAACTATATATGAATTATTAGACTGTTAACAGTGGACTATCGACTGTGGACTAATAACATTGGACAATTAAAAGGAATTAAAATATTAATTATAACCTATGTGTAACGACCCGGATTTTTCCGCTCATTTTATACTTATGAGATTAATATTTACATAAATTAAACCTTACCAACATGATAAGCAATCTAAATTGTTGAGACTTGTGTTTTTGAAAAGAGTTTTACACAACGTTTGACCGTCCAATTTGACCGATGATATCACGAACTATATAACATACGATAATTATACGTTTGTGTATATATATGTATATATATATATATATATATATATATATTTAACATGATCTAAGTATGGTTTAACATCTTATTGTGTACTAATTACAATGAGTTATAAGTATATTTTGAAATTACTAACTTAAGTTTTCAAAACTATAACTATACGTAACATTCTTTGATATATATACTTATAACCTATAATGCTTATACATGTATCGTATATATAATGTATTTAATCACTTTTTAAGGACTTAAATACATAAAACAATATAACTATATTCACAAAAGATAGCTATATTTAAATTCTCATTCCGTTTCCTCAAGATTTCTATACGTATACCTAGGGTATATGTACCCGTATCATACCCATCTTCTATACGTATTTACTATTGGTATATACCCATAAAAATACACCAATAATTAGATCTAATCAGTTAAGGAACATGTAAGGATTTAGCTTTTGACAATTATCAAAAATATCTAGCAAAATAACAAACTAAAAATCTTATCCTTGTCTCCCCATGAAAACGCCATTTATGGCTATAAGTATCCTCATTTTGATTCAAGTTTTATCTTCATTTCTTAGCTAAAACACACACACTTCCATAACTCTTAAACACCTTCAACAATTCAGCAAGTTACCATGAAGATCTAGCTTCAAAAACAACCCTTAATCTTCATAAGAAAAACCACTCAAGAACACTTCAAAAATCCTTCCAACTATACAAGTTTACTTCCAACCTTTTGATCCAACTCCACCACTCCTTTGGTTCTAGGATTTTACTCATCTTTTACAGTAACTTTGTCCAAGTAACTTGAGGTAGTAACCTTGTTCATAATTTTATTCGATTCATATTTATATAGCTATCTTATTTTATGTTGTAAAATTTTAACAACAAGAACATAGTTTGAATGATTTCAAACTTGTTTACAAACTAAATAGATCCTTCTAACTTAACATTTAAAACACTTCAAGACCTGTAATATATCATAATGATATGCTAACTTAACAAGATATAACTTGGTTTTACAAAGAACACCTTAAAACTGAATCTACGTCGTCGGAGTGCAACCGGGGGCTGTTTTGGGTTGGATAATTAAAAACCATCTTAAGCTTTGAATTGGAAGTTCATGTTCTGGAAAAATGATATTTCTTATGAATATGTTAACACATAAAAATTTCATGGTTTAACTCAAAGTGTAAGTATTTTTAGAAAAATGATCATTAAATGTTGTTTTTATGATGGAAAATGATCACTTTCATAAGTTTCACCAAAGTTAGACCTATAACCTGTGATTTCAAATACAAACTAAGGTATTTTCAGTTCATATTCTTAAAATTTGACTCGATCCAAGGAAGTGGCAAGTTGAACCAACAAAAACGGAGTTGTAATAAAGAAACTACGACTAAAACAAGATCGGGTATCCGAAGCTAGTTTAGCTACGAAAATATTTGGAGAAAAATTAAATTAATCATATATTTTCTAATTAATATGATATTTCATATATATTTACTTATGATTTGATTTTATATATTTCAGGACCACCCGTAAACAACACGAGAATATTAATCATAAGACCTCATGATTGTACGCAACACGTCATTTGACAACACTGTACTGTAGCGACCCCGACAAATCGTCAAGTGACGGCGTCATCTACGTATGGTCCCATTGCATGGTCATAAGCAATTATTACAAAGTTTGACCGAAAATATGTCGCATTCATTTCATAAAAGGATGTTTCAATGTTTACAAAAGTAATTCCCAAGACAAGTACATATCAAAAGTTATAGTTCATATGAAACACGTGCGACATAGTTTAAAGTAGCCAAAAAGACGCTCCACGTATGCAAGTATACACGACATCCAATGCAAGTATCAAAAGTATGAGCGGAAGCATGTATCACTTAAGTTCAAGGACCTGAGAAAAACATAGAGAATCTGTCACCGAAAACGTTGGTGAAATCATAGGTTTAGTAAGTAAGTAAATGAGTAAGTAAGTTGAACCACAAGTGTTGTCACGTTGAAATAATAATAAACCATTCTAAAAGTTGATATCACGAGCACCCAATTATCAAGGCTTAACTATTACGAAACCCCATTAATATAGTGTCAGAACATACACTTATCCCCGAAAATATATTTCATCCGATTAACGGTAGCGAACCGTCCGAATGAGGGTTTGTCAAACCCGTATGGCCACACAACATAAGTTCTCGCTTACACCCTGCAAGTGTAACTAATGATAATTGAATTGAGGCTTTTTGTTCTAACTCGTACGTAGAATGTTTGTTTTCGTACTTGTGTTCACTTTGTAAAATGAAACGTTTATGTTTTCTCATCCCAAGTATAAGTATAAAAGTGTAAAAGTGGGACTATGATCTCACCTTTGATTGCAAGAGTAAATAAGTACTTCAACAAGTAATGTGCGCAAAGGACAACGCTAGACTCGACCTAAACAAATAGGTTGTATCAATAACGATAGTCACGAAGGGTCAAAGTTGCTCAATTAGTCCTATGGCTCAATACGACTCGATTATGAAGCATGTGAAGCAAATAGTCAAGTTTCATGCAAGATACATGTATAGAAACAAGTTAGAAAGATTGCATAATCAATTGGTTAAGTTTGACAAAAAGTCAAACTTTAGTCGGTCAAAGTCAACGAAAAAGTCAACATGTTCGGGTCGGGTCCCGAACAAATTTTCTATGCTAATTATTCATATATAAGCATGTTAGAACAAATTGCATGTGAATTGGAGGTCTAGAACGTGCCAAACATTTTTCACATTTGGGACAAGGAGGTCAGAACCTGGCCCCCTTATATGTCGCGCCGCGACAGGAAGGGGCCGCGCCGCGGCAAAGGCCGGGTGCTGGTGCCTGGCCAGTCCCAAATGTTCAAGTCTCAATCCAAAACCTTTTTGTGCATAAAACACAAACCGCTAACACTTAGGACTCGCACCTTATATCGTTGGAAAGCTCTTTTGACGTAGAATGCAACTAAACACAATTCATCAATCAAAAACCTCATTTGTAACAACCGAGTTTTCAAACCAAGTGATCATTCAATGCACACATTAATGCTTCAAACTCACCAATGCACATTTAATGATTCGGGCATTCAATGCATACATATGACATGCCATTTTGTAGGTAATTGAGCATACAATACAACTAACAACTTACTAACAACAAATCATGGCAATCAATGCATCAAATAATCATTTCAAGTTCATTAAACCCTAGCTCAATTCCACCAAAAATCACTAAACAAGTTCTTAGAGTTTTCTCATGCAACCTATACATCAAAATGAAGCTAGTAACACTAGGAACACATTTAATACATGCATTTATAACATTTAACAACATTTAATCATCTAAAACTCAAGATTAAACACCCCCATTTTGCTAGTTCATGCAAGTTACTTCCAAACAACAAATCAAGCAATTCAAACACATAATCTTGTTAGACTAGAGCCATAGACACTAATTAACAACCTTGTAACTCAAAAATCTCAAGAACACAAAAATTAGTGATTTTAGAAAGTTACCCAAATGCAATGAGATTGGTATGGAATCGAAGAGGAGATCACGAGGAGTTCAAATATGTAATTTGTTTGGCTCGAAGCTTGATCGATTTATTATGGATGATGATTTGCTTTATGGAGAATTTAGAGAAAATATGTAAGTAGTGAAAGAAAAGAAGAAAGAAATTAAAAGGAAGAAGATAAGGAGGTTGACTTAGTCAAAGCTAGTCACCTCTTTGTCTTGTTGGCGAAACTAGTCCCTCAAGTTATAATCGGGTGCGTTAAATTACCTAAACAAGATAATTTGAAACGCGTGTTAACGGGAGATGTTATAAACATATAACGGAGTTTAAAGTAGTATAACGGAAAAGTAAACGGAAATAGGCGGGATGTTACATTACCTACTCCTTAAAAGAAAGTTCGTCCCGAAATTTAAGAAGGCGTAGTAATCGTTGTTTCTTCCTCGGAATCCGACGATTCCGGAACCGGGAATAGATGAGGGTGTTTCTTTCGCATTTGATCTTCTCTTTCCCAAGTAAACTCGGGTCCCCTTTTGGCGTTCCAACGGACCTTAACAATCGGGATCCGGCTTTGTTTTAATTCCTTCTCGACGTAGTCCACAATTTCAACCGGTTCCTCCACAAAATGGAGTTTGTCATTAATAGTAAGTTCCTCGAGAGGGACGACGATATCGGCCTCGGCAAGACATTTCTTCAAGTTAGATACATGAAATGTAGGATGGACGGAGCTTAGTTGAGGCGGGAGATCTAAACGATACGCGACGGTTCCAACACGCTCTAAGATCTCGAAAGGACCAACATACCGCGGATTCAGTTTCCCACGTTTCCCAAAACGAATGACACCCTTCCAAGGTGCGACTTTTAACATGACGCGGTCACCGACTTGAAATTCGAGGTCTTTGCGTCTTTTGTCGGTATAGCATTTTTGACGACTCCGGGCCGTCCGAAGCCTATCTCGGATTTGAAGGATCTTCTCGGTGGTTTCGTGAATGAGTTTGGGCCCGGAAATTTGCACGTCACCCACTTCGGCCCAACAAAGAGGAGAGCGACATTTTAGACCATATAACGCTTCAAAGGGTGCGGCCTTTATACTTGCGTGATAACTATTGTTATAAGAGAACTCGGCGAGAGGTAAGTGCTTGTCCCAAGCTTTTCCAAAATCAACGACGCAAGCTCGTAACATATCCTCTAAGGTTTGTATGGTACGTTCACTTTGCCCATCGGTTTGGGGATGATATGCGGTACTCATGTCTAAACGCGTTCCCAACGCTTCTTGTAACATACGCCAAAATCTAGAAACGAAACGGCCATCTCGGTCGGAGATAATCGATAAAGGTACACCGTGTCGGGCTACAATCTCCTTAATGTAAAGGCGTGCAAGTTTCTCCATTTTGTCGGTCTCTTTCATGGCGAGAAAGTGCGCGGATTTGGTGAGGCGATCGACAATGACCCAAATAGTATCATAACCGCCCGACGTTTTTGGTAGCTTGGTGATAAAATCCATCGTGATCCTTTCCCACTTCCATTGTGGGATCTCGGGTTGTTGAAGTAACCCGAACGGTCTTTGGTGTTCGGCTTTGACTTTAGCGCAAGTCAAACATTTTGCAACGTATCTAGCAACTTCCTTTTTGATGTTCGGCCACCAATATTATTCTTTAAGGTCATGGTACATCTTATTGGCGCCGGGGTGAATCGAGTATCGTGATTTGTGGGCTTCGTCTAAGATGAGGTTTCGTAAGTCGCCATATCTAGGCACCCAAATTCTTCCGGCGTAATATCGAAGTCCGTTTTCCTTAACTTCGAATCGGGAGACGAGGATGTTTAAAAGTTCACGTCCGATGTGGTTGTCCTTAAGAGCCTCCTCTTGAGCTGCACGAATTTGGCTATTAAGGTTGGAGTGGATGGTGATGTTTAGTGCTCGGACGCGAAGAGGTACCGTTCTTTCCTTTCGACTTAAGGCATCGGCCACTACATTTGCCTTTCCGGGGTGGTAACGAAGCTCACAATTGTAATCGTTCAAGGTTTCATTCCACCGTCGTTGTCTCATGTTTAGTTGCTTTTGATCGAAGATATGTTGGAGACTTTTGTAATCGGTAAAGATAGTACTTTTTGTGCCAAGAAGATGATGTCTCCATAACTTAAGTGCAAAGATGACGGCTCCGAGTTCAAGATCATGTGTCGTGTAGTTTCGTTCGTGAACCTTGAGTTGTCGAGAGGCATAAGCAATGACTTTCTTTCGTTGCATTAATACGCACCCATAACCGTTCTTCGAGGCATCGCAATATACAACAAAATCATCATTGCCTTCGGGAAGTGACAAGATAGGAGCGGTGGTTAGCTTAGTTTTCAAGATTTGGAAAGCGGTTTCTTGTTCGGATGACCAAATGAACTTTCGTTCCTTGTGAGTTAACGCGGTTAGAGGGCGAGCGATTAAGGAGAAATCCTTGATGAATTTACGATAGTATCCGGCGAGACCTAAGAATTGACGAATTTGAGTAGGAGTAGTAGGAGTCTCCCATTTACTAATGGCTTCGATTTTTGCGGGATCGACTTTAATGCCTTGATCACTTACAACGTGACCGAGGAATTGAACTTCCTTCAACCAAAATTCACACTTGGAGAACTTGGCATAGAGTTGTTCTTTTCTCAAGAGTTCAAGCACGAGTCGGAGATGTTCTTTGTGTTCCTCTTCGTTTTTAGAATAGATCAAAATATCATCGATGAACACGATAACGAATTTGTCGAGGTAAGGTTTGCACACGCGGTTCATGAGATCCATGAACACCGCCGGTGCATTAGTGAGACCGAAAGGCATGACAAGGAACTCATAACTACCATAACGAGTCCGGAAGGCGGTTTTGGAGACATCTTCCCCTTTAACCCTTAGTTGATGATAACCCGAACGGAGATCGATTTTTGAATATACACGAGAACCATGTAGTTGATCAAAGAGGTCATCAATGCGCGGAAGAGGATATCGGTTTTTAATCGTCAATTTGTTTAGTTCACGATAATCAATGCACATTCGTAGGGATCCGTCTTTCTTCTTAACGAACAAAATCGGAGCGCCCCATGGTGAATGGCTAGGTTGAATGAAACCACGGTCAAGTAACTCTTGGATTTGACTTTGCAATTCTTGCAATTTGGATGGAACGAGTCTATATGGTGCACGCGCTACGGGTGCGGCTCCCGGAATAAGATCGATTTGAAATTCAACCGGTCGATGAGGTGGAAGACCCGGTAATTCGTCGGGGAATACATCGGAAAAGTCACTAACAATCGGAACATCATCGATGCGCTTCTCGTCGGCCTCGACTTTCTTAATGTGAGCAAGAATCGCGAAACAACCCTTGTGAAGTAGCTTTCGAACTTTAAGGCACGAAACGAGATTGAGTCCGGTGCAATTCTTGTCGCCATAGACAATCAATGGTTCACCATTCTCGATAGGAATTTGGATTGCATGAAGATCGCAAAGAATGTGAGATTTATTTTTGACCATCCAATTCATACCGATTATTACATCAAAACTCCCTAGTTCCATGGGTATCAAGTCAATTTTGAATTCATTACCCAAAATATTTAAAGTACACCCCCGGTAATATGTGTCGGCACTTAAGAGTTTTCCATCGGCCACCTCGATGGAGTAAGTAGTATCTAAAGGGTGTGGTGGAGCGGAAAGAGTAGGAGCCAAAGTCTTAGACACAAAACATTTATCGGCACCCGAATCAAATAAGCAAGTAACTTAAGTGTTGTTGAGAAGAAACGTACCCATGACTAGTTCATTGTCATCTCGGGCTTCCTCGGTGTTGATGTTAAAGGCTCGGCCTCGGTGGTTGGGGTTGGATTTCTTTTTCGGGCATTCGTTCTTATAATGGCCCGTTTGGCCACATTCATAACAAGTAACCGTCCTTGGAGGATTGGGCCCCTTTCGAGCAACGGGGGCGGCACTTCTACAATCATTGGCCACATGACCATTCTTTTGGCACCGGTGACAAAATAAATTGCCACATTCCCCGTAATGATGTTTGTGACATTTGTTGCAAAAGGGTTTATTTCCACCATAACTTTTCTTGCCGTCATTGTTGAAAGGCTTTTTGGTGAAGGTGTTGTTGTTGTAATTGGTTGATGGAGTGGCTTCCCATTTCCTTTTGTTGCCACCCGACTTGTCCTCGGCCTTAGGAGCCGGCACTACAATTTCGTCAACCGTCTCAATTAATTGGCGGGCCATGTTCATAGCGGCTTGATGAGTAGTGGGTTTGGATGACATCACCCCTTGTTTGATGCTTTTTGGAAGACCGTGCATGTAGAGCTCAATCCTTTGATATTCGGGGCTAACAAGATTGGGACACATCAAAGATAGTTCGGCGAAGCGTAGATTGTAAGCCTTGAGGTCGTTCCCGACCGCCTTCAAAGCTCTTAACTCTTGCTCAAGCTTGCGGGTTTCTTCGCGCGGAAAATATTCAACAATCATCTTTTCCTTCAAATCGGCCCAAGAAAGGGCATGAGCTTCATCGGTACCCACCGATTGAACATAGGTGTTCCACCACGTGAGGGCGACGCCGGAGAAAGTGTGAGTGGAGTATTTGACCTTTTCTTGATCCCGACAACCGCTTATGCTAAAGACGGCCTCGGTTTGTTCAAACTAACGAGTAAGCACAACCGGTCCCCCGGTTTCATCATAAGTGTGATGTTTGCACCCCGTGAAAGCTTTGTAGGAGCACCCTTCGCTAGAGTTACCGGCTCCTTGGTTGTTATTGTTGTGGTTGTTGTTATTGTTGTTGTTGGACGAGTGACCGGCCATGGCCGCATCCACGGCGGTGGCTATCATGCGTTGCAAGGCTTGTTCGGGAGTTTCACGACGTGGGGCACGACGAGGAGGCATTGTTCCTTCAAAACAAAAGAATACCGTTGGTTAGTATTCTAAATGATACTAAACATGATATGGAATAAAGATAGAGAGAAAATTATCCTTGACTCGCCTTAAATTCTTTATGTCATAATGTCGGCATGTTCATATGAGTCACCGTAATATAATCCCGGAAATTATATTACCCTAATTCATATGTGCATTCGACATTACCACATATAGTCAAGGTGGCGTGTCAATTAAATTATACAACGCAAGATTTAGATAGAATAAGAGTAGATATGAGTAAGAGAGCTCGAGTATAAATGCACATGTAGTCAAGTAATTCCTATGTCAAGTCTTATATGCCAGTTGTAGTCTAGACCCACCAATGTACCCTATGACTCGGGGTTGACACCAATGAACTCTAAATCCCTACAACCAAGGCTCTGATACCACTTGTAGCGACCCCGACAAATCGTCAAGTGACGGCTTCATCTACGTATGGTCCCATTGCATGGTCATAAGCAATTATAACAAAGTTTGACCGAAAATATGTCGCATTCATTTCATAAAAGGATGTTTCAATGTTTACAAAAGTAATTCCCAAGACAAGTACATATCAAAAGTTATAGTTCATATGAAACACGTGCGACATAGTTTAAAGTAGCCAAAAAGACGCTCCATGTATGCAAGTATACACGACATCCAATGCAAGTATCAAAAGTATGAGCGGAAGCATGTATCACTTAAGTTCAAGGACCTGAGAAAAACATAGAGAATCTGTCAACGAAAACGTTGGTGAAATCATAGGTTTAGTAAGTAAGTAAATGAGTAAGTAAGTTGAACCACAAGTGTTGTCACGTTGAAATAATAATAAACCATTCTAAAATTTGATATCACGAGCACCCAATTATCAAGGCTTAACTATTACGAAACCCCATTAATATAGTGTCAGAACATACACTTATCCCCGAAAATATATTTCATCCGATTAACGGTAGCGAACCGTCCGAATGAGGGTTTGTCAAACCCGTATGGCCACACAACATAAGTTCTCACTTACACCATGCAAGTGTAACTAATGATAATTGAATTGAGGCTTTTTGTTCTAACTCGTACGTAGAATGTTTGTTTTCGTACTTGTGTTCACTTTGTAAAATGAAACGTTTATGTTTTCTCATCCCAAGTATAAGTATAAAAGTGTAAAAGTGCGACTATGATCTCACCTTTGATTGCAAGAGTAAATAAGTACTTCAACAAGTAATGTGCGCAAAGGACAACGCTAGCCTCGACCTAAATAAATAGGTTGTATCAATAACAATAGTCACGAAGGGTCAAAGTTGCTCAATTAGTCCTATGGCTCAATACGACTCGATTATGAAGCATGTGAAGCAAATAGTCAAGTTTCATGCAAGATACATGTATAGAAACAAGTTAGAAAGATTGCATAATCAATTGGTTAAGTTTGACAAAAAGTCAAACTTTAGTCGGTCAAAGTCAACGAAAAAGTCAACATGTTCGGGTCGGGTCCCGAACAAATTTTCTATGCTAATTATTCATATATAAGCATGTTAGAACAAATTGCATGTGAATTGGAGGTCTAGAACGTGCCAAACATTTTTCACATTTGGGACAAGGAGGTCAGAACCTGGCCCCCTTATATGTCGCGCCGCGACAGGAAGGGGCCGCGCCGCGGCAAAGGCCGGGTGCTGGTGCCTGGCCAGTCCCAAATGTTCAAGTCTCAATCCAAAACCTTTTTGTTCATAAAACACAAACCGCTAACACTTAGGACTCGCACCTTATATCGTTGGAAAGCTCTTTTGACGTAGAATGCAACTAAACACAATTCATCAATCAAAAACCTCATTTGTAACAACCGAGTTTTCAAACCAAGTGATCATTCAATGCACACATTAATGCTTCAAACTCACCAATGCACATTTAATGATTCGGGCATTCAATGCATACATATGACATGCCATTTTGTAGGTAATTGAGCATACAATACAACTAACAACTTACTAACAACAAATCATGGCAATCAATGCATCAAATAATCATTTCAAGTTCATTAAACCCTAGCTCAATTCCACCAAAAATCACTAAACAAGTTCTTAGAGTTTTCTCATGCAACCTATACATCAAAATGAAGCTAGTAACACTAGGAACACATTTAATACATGCATTTATAACATTTAAAAACATTTAATCATCTAAAACTCAAGATTAAACACCCCCATTTTGCTAGTTCATGCAAGTTACTTCCAAACAATAAATCAAGCAATTCAAACACATAATCTTGTTAGACTAGAGCCATAGACACTAATTAACAACCTTGTAACTCAAAAATCTCAAGAACACAAAAATTAGTGATTTTAGAAAGTTACCCAAATGCAATGAGATTGGTAAGGAATCGAAGAGGAGATCACGAGGAGTTCAAATATGTAATTTGTTTGGCTCGAAGCTTGATCGATTTATTATGGATGATGATTTGCTTTATGGAGAATTTAGAGAAAATATGTAAGTAGTGAAAGAAAAGAAGAAAGAAATTAATAGGAAGAAGATAAGGAGGTTGACTTAGTCAAAGCTAGTCACCTCTTTGTCTTGTTGGCGAAACTAGTCCCTCAAGTTATAATCGGGTGCGTTAAATTACCTAAACAAGATAATTTGAAACGCGTGTTAACGAGAGATGTTATAAACATATAACGGAGTTTAAAGTAGTATAACGGAAAAGTAAACGGAAATAGGCGGGATGTTACATGTACTTTATGTACGCAACACGTCATTTGACAACATGGTACCATGGGTCGAGATTAATTCTGATCAATACGAATACAATGGGGTCTTTATTTATTTTATTGAGTAACTAATTGTGGACCATTAACATCGGACTGCTAACTACGGACTAAGAAAATATTAAAAGTAATATAAGTATATATATATATATATATATATATATATGTAACGATTATTTGAAAAGAAAATATGTTAATATATTATATATATGGTTAGGTTCGTGATATCAATCGGAGACCAAGTCGTGTTATATATCTTCAAGGAAAAAGTGAGTATATAGTCCCACTTTTAAACTCTAAATATTTCGGGATAAGAATACATGCATTTTATGATTTACGTTATGGACACAAGTGATTAAAAATATATATTCTATGTTGAGTTGTACCACTGGCATACTTCCCTGTAACTTGGTAACTACTATTTACATGAGGTATTGTAAACGCGAATCCTGTTGATAGATCTATCGGTCCTGACAACCCCAACCGGACTGGATGACCAGTATTCAACGGTTGCACAGTACTTCGTTTCGGTGACTACACTTGGTACGGTGTAGTAAGATTTCACAATAAAGGGAATATGCGACGTTGATTAAATGTTAAGTATGGTTATCAAGTGCTCAACAACTTAGAATATTTTTATTAAAACATTTATATATGAAATCTTGTGGTCTATATTTATAACGCTGCCGGCATTAAACCTATATCTCACCAAATTTATGTTGACGTTTTAAGCATGTTTATTCTCAGGTGATAACTAAAAGCTTTCGCTGCAACATGTTGAATTTAAGCAAGATCTTGAGTATGCATATTTGTGTCAAAAATAAAACTGCATATCGGAGGATTTGTAATGTAAAATATGTTGGAAGTCGTATTGTTATTATCACATGTAAAGTTTGTAAGTCTAAGATTATCGCTAAACGATAATCATTATTAAGTTGTTTAAACCTGGTATTTGTAATAAAAGCTATGGTTTGTATTGTAAAAACGAATGCAGTTTTTGAAAAATGTCGCATATAGAGGTCAATACCTCGCGATGAAATCATATGTTATTGTATTCGTCCTTATGGTTAAGGTCGGGTTGTGACATGTGGTATCAGAGCGTTAGTCTTAGAGAACCAGAAAATTTGCATTAGTGTATCTTATCGAGTTTGTTAGGATGCATTAGTAAATCTGGACTTTGACCGTGTTTGATTTAGAAAACTATTGCTTATCCTTGTTGGTTAAAAATTAATATGTAAATATTATGTGGTACTAACGTACTAGTTGTTATGTGATAGATGTCTGGCTTAGAACTTGTTATCATATTCAGCGACTCCGAATCAGAATCTTCAGATGGTGTTCCAGTCATTAACCTATCCGATGAAGAAAACGACACCTTTGGGGAAGACTCACAATTTTTGGATGAATCAATTGAAGAGGAATCGGAAAGTGATCCTGAGGAGGAAGAAATACAGGAAATTACGAAAGACAAGTTTGAAAGAGGAAAGAAACGAAAGGCTACTGAATTGGAGAATCCAAATCCCGAGCTTAATAAGGATGTTGTAGCACCAACTCCACCAGACACTTCCACCCCTATTCCCTCTATTCCTATTAGTTCTATCTCGGTATCCAGTTCTTCAGCCCCTCAGCCAAAACGCAGGGAGACAGTCAAGATAACCTTTAAGCGATTTCTTTGAACACAAACGTTTTGGGTTAAATGATGCGCTGTTGTTTTAAACCATGGGATCATATAATGTTTTTTATAATATTACTAGTGTGGTTTGCTTAATGTTTGATGTAAGATAAGCATATGTAAATAGTAAAGTGTGAAATGCAATAATTTTCCATGGTTGAGTATTATTTGGGTGATAGTAATTGATTTCTGTACTAAGCTATTAAGTATGAACTTTAACGGGTAGGTACTACCCTAGATATAATTATAAAACGCTAATAAGAAGAAAAGGCTTTTATAATAATAATTGGTTCATATTATTAATAAGCTACGATGTACTGTAAATACATACTACATCTATAATATTCAATGTGAATAATTATTTTTTTCATTCTTATTGAAGATTATGGCGCGATTGAACCGAATGACGGAACAAGAAATCTAGGAACTCATCAATTAGCGAGTGGACGACAGAATGTTATGGGTCGAGGCTACGAGAGGTGCTGCAGTTAACCCAAATCCTCGTGTGGGATGTACTTACAAAACTTTTCAAGGTTGCAAGCCCTCATCATTCAGTGGAACAGAAGGACCGGTCGATTTAACCCGGTGGATCGAAAAGATTGAGTCTGTGTTTAAAATCAGTGGTTGTATTGAAAAGGACATGACCAAGTATGCATCGTGCACCTTACAAGATAGTGCACTCACGTGGTGGAAAAACTATGTGAAGGCCGTAGGAGGAGATGTAGCTTATGATACTCCCTAGGAAGAATTCAAAACAATGCTAATCAACGAGTATTGTCCAAGGAATGAGGTTAGGAAGTTGGAAGCTGAATTACGAAGCCTGAAAGTTGTTGGTACTGAACTCACCAACTACAATTAGTGATTCATGGAATTAGCTTTGCTATGTCCCGAATTGGTACCAACCGAAGAATGAAAGATAGAACTGTACAAAGATGGTTTACCTAAAAATGTCAAGGCAAATGTTACAGCATCGAAACCCAAGACTATTCATGAAGCCATCACCATGGCAAACGAGTTGATGGACCAGATTATTCTAGATAAGAACACCGATGTTAAGACATCAGAAAACAAAAGAAAGTGGAAAGGTAATCAACAATCCAACAAGAAACAAGAAACCACGCAAGGTGTGGGTAGTGGTTCAAGCTTAGGTTACAAAGGACGAAATCCTTTATGTAACAGATGCCATAAACATCACTCTGGTTATTGTAATGTGGTGTGCGATAATTGTAATCGAAGGGGTCATCTTGCTGAAGATTGTAGGATTCCTGTTACAAATACCAATGGCACCAAGACTCCTGCCACCAATGCAAATAGAACTGCCTTGGCCACTGTTACTTGTTATGGGTGTGGGAAACAGGGTCATTATAAGAGCCAGTGCCCAAATCCAGAGAAGAATAACGGATCTGCACGTGGAAGAGCATTTATTATTAATGCTAGAGAGGCGTATGAAGACCCGGAGCTGGTTACGGGTACGTTTATCATTAATAACTTATCAGCATCTATTATATTTGATACTGGTGCAGATAGAAGTTACGTGTGTAGAGACTTTTACGCTAAATTGAGTTGTTCATCATTACCTCTAGATGCTAAGTACATGATTGAGTTAGCTAATGGTAAACTAATTAAAGCCGATAAAATTTGCTGTGATTGTAAAATAAATTTAGCCGGAGAAACATTTAAGATTGATTTGATACCCATAGAATTAGGAAGTTTTGACGTAATTATCGGCATGGATTGGATGTCCAAAGTAGGAGTCGAAGTGGTGTGTGCTGAAAAGGCAATTCGTATTCCTCGAAAGGATAAATCAATGATAATGATTTACGGAGATAAAGGTAACCCAAACCTAAATCTCATTAGCTGTTTGAAAGCTCGAAAGTGTTTAGAAAAGGGATGTTATGCCATCCTAGCACATGTAAAGAAATTTGAAGAAAAGGAGAAGAATATTAACGATGTAAATGTAGTAAGAGACTTTCCCGATGTATTTCCGGAAGAATTACCGGGACTACCTCCTTTCAGGTCTGTAGAATTTCAAATAGATCTTATACCTGGAGCTGCACCGGTTGCTCATGCTCCATATAGACTTGCACCGTCCGAGTTAAAAGAACTTCAGAGTCAGTTAAAAGAATTACTGGACCGAGGATTCATACGACCAAGTACTTCACCGTGGGGAGCTCCAATTTTATTTGTTAAAAAGAAGGATGGATCTTTTAGGATGTGTATAGATTATCGTGAATTAAATAAGTTAACTATCAAGAATCGGTATCCACTACCGAGAATTGACGACTTATTTGATCAACTACAAGGATCATGTGTGTACTCGAAAATCGACTTAAGATCGGGCTATCATCAACTACGTGTCAAAGAAGAAGACATTCCGAAAACTGCTTTCCGGACACGTTATGGTCATTACGAATTTTTGGTCATGCCGTTTGGGTTGACAAATACGCCAGTTGTATTCATGGACCTCATGAATCGAGTTGTTAGTCCATATTTAGATAAGTTTGTTATCGTTTTCATTGATGATATTCTTATCTATTCCAAGAGTGAGCAAGAGCATGAGCAGCATTTAAGGTTGGTATTAGAATTGTTAAGAAAAGAACAATTATACGCCAAATTTTCTAAATGTGCATTTTGGTTGAAAGAAGTGCAATTTCTTGGTCACGTTGTTAGTAGCAAAGGAATTCAGGTTGATCCAGCTAAAAGTTAGGCCATTGAAATATGGGAGACTCCTAAGACACCAACTCAGATACGCCAATTTAGGGGTTTAGCCGGTTATTATAGAAGGTTTATTCAAGATTTTTCCCGAATAGCTAAACCATTAACAGCGTTAACGCAAAAAGGAAAGAAGTACGAATGGACCTCTAAGCAGGAGAGTGCATTTCAATTACTAAAGAAGAAGTTGACTATGGCGCCTATTTTATCGTTACCTGAAGGGAACGATGATTTTGAGATATATTGTGACGCTTCGCGACAAGGTTTTGGTTGCGTCCTTATGCAACGAAAGAAAGTTATTGCATACGCATCCCGACAATTGAAGATTCACGAGCAGAATTATACGACGCATGATTTAGAATTGGGAGCAGTAGTGTTTGCATTGAAGATATGGAGACACTATTTATATGGGGCTAAATGCACTATGTTTACTGATCATAAAAGCCTTCAACATATTTTTGATCAGAAACAGCTGAACATGAGGCAACGTAGGTGGGTCGAGCTGATAAATGACTACGATTGTGAAATTCGCTATCATCCCGGGAAAGCGAACGTGGTGGCTGACGCTTTAAGCAGAAAGGAACGGGAACCAATTCGAGTACGAGCAATGAACATAAAAATTCTCATGAATCTCAACTCATAAATCAAAGAGGCTCAACGAGAAGCTCTTACTAAAGAAAACATAGGAAATGAAATAATGAAGAAATATGAGAAGCAACTTGTTATACGGGAAGACGGAATTCGATATTTTGCAAACCGTATTTGGGTACCAAAGTTGGGTGGATTAAGGAAGTTGATATTGAATGAGGCACATAAGACAAGATACTCGATACATCCTGGAGTTAGAAAAATGTATCAAGATCTTAAGACGCATTATTGGTGGCCTAATTTAAAGACAGATGTTGCAACATATGTTGGTGAATGTTTAACTTGTTCCAAAGTCAAAGCAGAACACCAGAAGCCGTCAGGGTTACTTCAACAACCAAAAATCCCAGAATGGAAATGGGATGGTATTATAATGAATTTTATCATAAAGTTACCTAAGACTGCCTGGGGTTATGACACAATTTGGGTAATAGTTGATCATCTCACCAAATCTGCACATTTCTTGCCTATAAAGGAAACGGATAGGATGGAGAAACTATTACGACTGTACATAAAAGAAATTGTTTCAAGGCATGGAATACCTATTTCCATTATATCCGATCCTGATAGTAGATTTACATCAAAGTACTGGCAATCACTACAGGAAGCCCTGGGAACTCATTTGGATATGAGCACCGCATATCATCCACAAACTGATGGGCAGAGTGAAAGAACAATTCAGACTCTTGAAGACATGCTCAGGGCATGTGTGATCGATTTTGGAAACGGATGGGATAAATATCTACCATTAGCAGATTTCTCGTATAATAACAGTTATCATACGAGCATTAAAGCTGCACCATTCGAAGCATTATATGGAAGGAAGTGTAGATCCCCTATCTGTTGGAATGAAGTAGGAGATCGACAATTAACTGGTCCCGAGATCATACACGGAACGACTGAGAAGATAGTACAAATCAACGAGAGATTATAAACAGCCCGTAGTCACCAAAAGAGCTACGCCGATGTCCGAAGGAAACCATTAGAGTTTCAGATTGGTGACATGGTTATGTTAAAGGTGTCACCTTTCGGTAAAAGGGGTAAACTGAACCCAAGGTATGTAGGCCCGTTCAAGATCATCGAACGCATTGGACCGGTAGCTTATCGACTCGAATTACCACAACAACTCGCCGGAGTACATAATACATTTCACGTTTCAAACCTTAAGAAGTGTCTTGCAAAGGAAGACCTCACCATTCTTCTTGAAGAAATCCAAGTCGACGAGAAACTACAATTCATAGAAGAACCAATCGAAATCATGGACAATGACGTTAAACAACTCAAGCAGAGCAACATACCAATCGTTAAGGTTCATTGGAATGCTCGAAGAGGTCCCGAGTTTACTTGGGAACGAGAGGATCAGATGAAACAAAAGTACCCACATTTGTTTCCCGAGAACGCAAAATAGGTACAACTTTAAAATTTCGGGACGAAATTTATTTAACGGGTAGGTACTGTAACGATCCGGATTTTTCCGCTCATTTTATACTTATGAGATTAATATTTACATAAATTAAACCTTACCAACATGATAAGCAATCTAAATTGTTGAGACTTATGTTTTTGAAAAGAGTTTTACACAACGTTTGACCGTCCAATTTGACCGATGATATCACGAACTATATAACATATGATAATTATACGTTTGTGTATATATATATGTATTTATATATATTTAACATGATCTAAGGATGGTTTAACATCTTATTGTGTACTAATTACAATGAGTTATAAGTATATTTTGAAACTACTAACTTAAGTTTTCAAAACGATAACTATACGTAACATTCTTTGATATATATACTTATAACCTATAATTCTTATACATGTATCGTATATATAATGTATTTAATCACTTTTTAAGGACTTAAATACATAAAACAATATAACTATATTCACAAAAGATAGCTATATTTAAATTCTCGTTCCGTTTCCTCAAGATTTCTATACGTATACCTAGGGTATATGTACCCGTATCATACCCATCTTCTATACGTATTTACTATTAGTATATACCCATAAAAATACACCAATAATTAGATATAATCAGTTAAGGAACAGGTGAGGATTTAGCTTTTGACAATTATCAAAAATATCTAGCAAAATAACAAACTAAAAATCTTATCCTTGTCTCCCCATGAAAACGCCATTTATGGCTATAAGTATCCTCATTTTGATTCAAGTTTTATCTTCATTTCTTAGCTAAAACACACACACTTCCATAACTCTTAAACACCTTCAACAATTTAGCAAGTTACCATGAAGATCTAGCTTCAAAAACAACCCTTAATCTTCATAAGAAAAACCACTCAAGAACACTTCAAAAATCCTTCCAACTATACAAGTTTACTTCCAACCTTTTGATCCAACTCCACCACTACTTTGGTTCTAGGATTTTACTCATCTTTTAGAGTAACTTTGTCCAAGTAACTTGAGGTAGTAACCTTGTTCATAATTTTATTCGATTCATATTTATATAGCTATCTTATTTTATGTTGTAAAATTTTAACAACAAGAACATAGTTTGAATGATTTCAAACTTGTTTGCAAACTAAATAGATCTTTCTAACTTAACATTTAAAATACTTCAAGACCTGTAATATATCATAATGATATGCTAACTTAACAAGATATAACTTGGTTTTACCAAGAACACCTTAAAACTGAATCTACGTTGTCGGAGTGCAACCGGGGGCTGTTTTGGGTTGGATAATTAAAAACCATCTTAAGCTTTGAATTGGAAGTTCATGTTCTGGAAAAATGATATTTCTTATGAATATGTTAACACATAAAAATTTCATGGTTTAACTCAAAGTGTAAGTATTTTTAGAAAAATGATCATTAAATGTTGTTTTTATGATGGAAAATGATCACTTTCATAAGTTTCACCAAAGTTTGACCTATAACCTGTAATTTCAAATACAAACTAAGGTATTTTCAGTTCATATTCTTAAAATTTGACTCGATCCAAGGAAGTGGCAAGTTGAACCAACAAAAACGGAGTTGTAATGAAGAAACTACGACTAAAACAAGATCGGGTATCCGAAGCTAGTTTAGCTACGAAAATATATGGAGAAAAATTAAATTAATCATATATTTTATAATTAATATGATATTTCATATATATTTACTTATGATTTGATTTTATATATTTCAGGACCACCCGTAAACAACACGAGAAGATTAATCATAAGACCTCATGATTGTACGCAACACGTCATTTGACAACACGGTACTTTATGTACGCAACACGTCATTTGACAACATGGTACCATGGGTCGAGATTAATTCTGATCAATACGAATACAATGGGGTCTTTATTTATTTTATTGAGTAACTAATTGTGGACCATTAACATCGGACTGCTAACTACGAACTATGAAAATATTAAAAGTAATATAAGTATATATATATATATATATATATATATATATATATATATATATATATATATATATATATATATATATATATATATAACGATTATTTGAAAAGAAAATATGTTAATATATTATATATATGGTTAGGTTCGTGATATCAATTGGAGAACAAGTCGTGTTATATATCTTCAAGGCAAAAGTGAGTATATAGTCCCACTTTTCAACTCTAAATATTTCGCGATGAGAATACATGCATTTTATGATTTACGTTATGGACACAAGTGATTAAAAATATATATTCTACGTTGAGTTGTACCACTGGCATACTTCCCTGTAACTTGGTAACTACTATTTACATGAGGTATTGTAAACGCGAATCCTGTTGATAGATCTATCGGGCCTGACAACCCCAACCGGACTGGATGACCAGTATTCAACGGTTGCACAGTACTTTGTTTCGGTGACTACACTTGGTACGGTGTAGTAAGATTTCATAATAAAGGGAATATGCGACGTTGATTAAATGTTAAGTATGGTTATCAAGTGCTCAACAACTTAGAATATTTTTATTAAAACATTTATATATGAAATCTTGTGGTCTATATTTATAACGCTGCCGGCATTAAACCTATATCTCACCAACTTTATGTTAACGTTTTAAGCATGTTTATTCTCAGGTGATAACTAAAAGCTTCCGCTGCAACATGTTGAATTTAAGCAAGATCTTGAGTATGCATATTTGTGTCAAAAATAAAACTGCATATCGGAGGATTTGTAATGTAAAATATGTTGGCCGTCGTATTGTTATTATCACATGTAAAGTTTGTAAGTCTAAGATTATCGCTAAACGATAATCATTATTAAGTTGTTTAAACCTGGTATTTGTAATAAAAGCTATGGTTTGTATTGTAAAAACGAATGCAGTTTTTGAAAAATGTCGCATATAGAGGTCAATACCTCGCGATGAAATCATATGTTATTGTATTCATCCTTATGGTTAAGGTCGGGTTGTAAAACTATGAAACTAAACATTCTTCAAGTTTGCCACTTGATTTCATCCTAAACTTCATTTATATCTTGACGATTACGATATGCGTTCAAACCCTTCATGATTCTTGAAAACACCTCAATCAAGAGGATGAACCAACCGCACTTCATCTACGGAAGGAAAGATATATGCATATAGATATGCACCTGAGAAATTCTCGGCAACTGAGTAAAAGTTTAACACGTAGCCGCGTCAGATCCTTTGGCATTTATTCGCAAAAATAACTTTGCGATTCCTTTTCAAAGTAGCAAATTTTGTCACAGCTTCAGCAAATCAACTTCGAGTTTTAGTTCGAAATAACCTTATTATCACCTTGATTTATGTGTAAGTTCTTTTATTGTTACCGGGGAACCTTTTATATTTCACCATATTACCGTCAGCGTTTAATCATCTAAAAACAAAATTCTCTTGAAATCACCTCGGATAGATACCCAATGATTCAGATATGGTAGCAGTAAATGTAGAGGAATCGGCAATCAGTACTTTGAAAACTCACAGCATATCTACATCAATAGTTATATATATAACATTTATCTCTTAGAATTATGATCTTTCATTATGAAATTTTGAAAAGGCACCCAGCTTACGAATCAATACATTGAACTTTGAAAAAGCTGAATGAAGCAGCAGAAACTGTAGGTAATCGTAAACGACCTTAGTCGTCGGAAGTTTGATAATAAAGAATAATATGTTGGAAAAGCTCAAAAACGTTGGAACTGGAAAACGGATAGAGTTAACCATGAAGGAGACCAAGGACAAATACAAGAACCATACCCTATATTCAAAGAATTCAGATAATTCTAGATCCGTTGAAATCTTTAGAGAATATCTTGCTCCGAAGTCATGTTAAAATCTTGCGGAAAATCTTTCTCCATCAACCATCGAACTTAGAAATTCCAAAATATCATCATCAATATCTTCGATATTTCTGAGGATATTTTCATAAATATTCTCGTTCGAAATTATATACCTCCTCGTGCTTCCTGTGTATCATTATATTGGAAACATTCAATAGAAAATTTAGTATCGAAAAGCGAATTATGCGAAACTATGAAAGAAGCCGTGGACCAATCACAAAGAATAAGTTTGACTTCAAAGAATTTAAATGATTCAATGTCTGCTGAAGTCTTTAGCGAATATTTTGCTCATTACTCTAAACCCTTACGGAAAATAGTCTCCATTATCCTCTGATCTTAGATATTCAAAGATATTATCGTATCTTTCATTATAAATATCCTCCATATTTCTGGAGATATTTTTATAACTATTCTTATCTGAAATCATTAATCTCTTCGTGCTATCAGTGTTACATCATATAGAAACTGTTAGTTTCTATATTCTGTAAACCTTCAAGCTTAAGATGTGAATGTTATTGAAGTAATGTTGGGAACTGATGCATGAGTTAGTATAATATAATGACACTTGATCAACGTGATTATATTACAGTAAGTCATGCTGAGTTTTAATGGGACATGATGGTTCACAGTAGATCATACCACCATCATGTGTCATGTTACATAACTCTCTCATTCTAATTAACTTCTGAACATATCAAGAAAGTATATTCTTGATAGCTCTATCCTCAATGATTATGGTAATTTGATGAATCAAATCGTGCTATTACGTTCTTTCTTGATTATAACATTAAATTCATTCGAAACTCCATACTTACAAATTCTAGACCATTACTCGTTTTACTAGAGATCGAGAGGAGATTAAAAAGACGAAGAGCTCCGAAACATAAAGGAAGATATAAAACTCGACAACAACACTGAAATTACAATAATTAAAAATTAAAACATCATGACAATTAAAAATTAAAAGATTACAATCAAACTACTCGTCGTCGTCAATTGTCATCTGCAAAGTAGCGTTCACCAGTCATTTCACCATCCGTGAGGTACTCTGGAAACATCGGTATTTCTCTTGATGCCTCAACTACTTCAGCTGATTCATCGAGGTAACGATAACCCAACGTCTCTTCATCTTCAAGAACTGCATACAAAGAAATTCGTTTACCGCGATCTTCAATGGTATCTTTTATAAAGTACCATTGATCATCGGCACACAGAAAACTTGCCCTACAATCCGCATCATAATCGTCTTTATAAAAGAACACAGACGTGAATTCACACGGAACTTTTTCTTTCAGAAAGGATAGCAAGTCTTGTAAACCAACATCACGAATGTCGATATCTTCAAATGAAATACTATAGCCCTACTTATATTCCTTCATTTGATTACGGAAATCACCTCCGTAATGAACATCGAATGAAACAATCATTGGGGGAAGTGTTAACATTTTGCAGTTTGGGAGTGTTTGATTTTGATTTTGAGAGAGGTGGAAATATAAAAGAAATATATGTTTGAGTGTATAAAATGAAGTATATGGTTGGTATTTTTTATAGTGTAAAAGTGACCGTTGGGATAGCCGTTGGAAATTTTTTTTTATTTTACTAACGGCTAAAAATTTGGGCAAGTTTTTGGGCGAAGGTGGACGATGCCCGTTGGGACTCTCTCATGATAGTTTCATTCGTGCTCTTCGAAAAATCGAATTATTTTATCTCTATTATTCTGTAATGATGAAAACTCTATTTATCAGCTCATATTCGTCAAGAAAAACATATTTATTGTTAGCCATGACGACCTCACTCAAATTTCGGGATGAAATTTCTTTAACGGGTAGGTACTGTGATGACCCGAAAATTTCCGACCAAATTTAAACCTTAATCTCTATATGTTTCCGATACGATAAGCAAAATCTGTAATGTTGAGTCTAGAAAGTTTGAAATCTACATTCGGATAATCAGTTACCCTTTTGACCATGTCTGACGATTCACGAACCCTTAATTGTAAACAGAGATGTATAATTATATAATTAAATAATTCTATATAATAAACTATTATATGATTTAGTTATTATGAAAGATAACAAAGAATTTATTATTTTATTATAGGGTAAATTAAATATATAGGATTTTGAACATAAATGGTCAACAATAAAACGGTATTAAAAGAATAATACTTTGAGGTTATATTTATCTATGTAATATAAATTGACATTTAAAACATAATAGTCTGAATATTATATATATATATATATATATATATATATATATATATATATATATATATATAATATCTATATATAATTATTAATATATATATTGTTAAAATGTATAAATATTTAATATATAAAATATATATTATATATTATATAAATAATTTATATTATATAATTAATATTCTATAATATAAATATGTGAAATTACAAGTTAAAATATAATCATTATATTACTATTGTTATTATTGTTTTTCTTATTATCATTAAAATTAGTATTATTTCTGTTATTATTATTAGTATTTTTAATATTATTACTAATATAAACTTAATAGAATTATTATTATTATTTAATTTAATTATTTAAATATAATTTACATATTAAAAAAAATCAGATAAAGGTACGCAAGCTGTTTTATGTCCATATCTGTATTTGATTTCTCCACCTGCTCCTGATTTCCTGTCTACTCCATATCATTTTTTAATCTTTATTTTTTTGTTGTTTTCTGGTACATTAGTTGAACCTGTGAGTAACTCTTTCTTTATAAACCAATGATTCCTTCATATTTGTGAATTTAATCATTCAAGTTAACACTCTCAATATCAATTAAAACAACCCATAATGATTTAAATCAGTTAAATTCATTATATATTTTTTTTAAGCTCGACACACTCTGCCATTCACCTTTTTCACCATATCTCGATTACGAACAATTTTTCAAAAAGTAATAATGCAAAGTTGTTAGGAATCGTTCTCTTAAACTTTCTGCAAAATTATACAATCCAATTCCTAAAAACGAGTTCGAATTTACGAGTCAAAGATTTGGTTTTAAAAAGTCAACCTTTGTTCATTAATCAAATTCGAAGTTTGTGATAAGAATTAAATTCAATTGATGACTTCAGAAGTTTCCTGGAATGATTTAAGAATTAATTCATGTTGTGATTATATTCTAAAAGTGTCCGAATTTTTAATTCACCATTTTGAGTTCAAATGGTGTTCGTAAAGGCTGTTGCTGCTATATGTATTTTTTTTTTTATGTAAATCAAATCAACCACAGTTAGGATCGTTTTCTGTTATTGTTACAAAGCCTAAATTGAACTGGTTCTCAGTGTTGGAGTGGAATATAGTCCTCTGGTCGATCGAATTTATTAAGAGGAAGATGAAGAACACAGAAATATGGTTAAATAGATTTACTTAGGAATAATAACAGAAAGAGTGAAGGCAGTCGAGTGGTTTAGGGTGTTTGACGATTTACAGGAGGTCTCGGGTTCGAGGTTGAGCAACGGCAGTTTTTTTTAAACTTGTTTAAAGGTAGCCATTTCTATTATTATTATTATCATTGTTATATTATGATTATTATTATCATTTTAGATATCATTATTAATATTATGATGATAATTACAAAAATGAATATTATTCTTATTATTGTTAAATTAGGTATTGTTATAACTATGATACTACAATCTATTATTATTATCATTAAATATTAGCATTATCATTATTACTACTAATATTAAAATATGAATTAATATGATTATGATTATTATTATTATTATTAATATTCTCATTATTATTATTAAGTACTATTATTGTAGTATGGAATTAACATTTGACATTAAATATTAGTATTAACATATAATTATTGAAATTCTATAAAAACTATCATTACTATCATTTTTTGTACATTATTATTATTATTATCAGTATTTTCTATATCATTATTATTAAAGTTTTAATAACGTTGATAAGGTTATCAGTACAAAAATAAAGACTATTTATATAAAATATATTCAATACACATAACTTAACTATATTAATAATTCTATATATAAAATGAAAATATATAATTAAATAATAAAACTTACAAATTATTAGATATAACAATTGAAATGTCCCGTTCTTATTGATTAAAAACGTTCCATATTAATTGATTTCGTTGCGAGGTTTTGACCTCTATATGAGACGTTTTTCAAAGACTGCATTCATTTTTAAAACAAACCATAACCTTTATTTCATAAATAAAGGTTTAAAAAGCTCTACGTAGATTATCAAATAATGATAATCTAAAATATCCTTTTTACACACGACCATTACATAATGGTTTACAATACAAATATGTTACATCGAAATCAGTTTCTTAAATGCAGTTTTTACACAATATCATACAAACATGGACTCCAAATCTTGTCCTTATTTTAGTATGCAACAGCGGAAGCTCTTAATATTCACCTGAGAATAAACATGCTTTAAACGTCAACAAAAATGTTGGTGAGTTATAGGTTTAACCTATATATATCAAATCGTAACAATAGACCACAAGATTTTATATTTCAATACACATCCCATACATAGAGATAAAAATCACTCATATGGTGAACACCTGGTAACCGACATTAACAAGATGCATATATAAGAATATCCCCATCATTCCGGGACACCCTTCGGATATGATATAAATTTCGAAGTACTAAAGCATCCGGTACTTTGGATAGGGTTTGTTAGGCCCAATAGATCTATCTTTAGAATTCGCGTCAATTAGGGTGTATGTTCCCTATTTCTTAGATTACCAGACTTAATAAAAAGGGGCATATTCGATTTCGATAATTCAACCATAGAATGTAGTTTCACGTACTTGTGTCTATTTTGTAAATCATTTATAAAACCTGCATGTATTCTCATCCCAAAAATATTAGATTTTAAAAGTGGGACTATAATTCACTTTTACAGATTTTTACTTCGTCGGGAAGTAAGACTTGGCCACTGGTTGATTCATAAACCTATAACAATATATACATATATATCAAAGTATGTTCAAAATATATTTACAAAACTTTTAATACATTTTGATGTTTTAAGTTTATTAATTCAGCTGTCCTCGTTAGTAACCTACAACTAGTTGTCCACAGTTAGATGTACAGAAATAAATCGATAAATATTATCTTGAATCAATCCACGACCCAGTGTATACATATCTCAGTATTGATCACAACTCAAACTATATATATATTTTGGAATCAACCTCAACCCTGTATAGTTAACTCCAACATTCACATATAGAGTGTCTATGGTTGTTCCACAATATATATATATAGATGGGTCGACATGATAGGTTGAAACATTGTATACGTGTCTATGGTATCTCAAGATTACATAATATACAATATAAGTTGATTAGGTTATGGTTGGAATAGATTTATTACTAACTTTCACGTAGGTAAAATGAGTAGTTTTTATCAATCTTGTTTTACTCGCCATTTCTTCGTTTCTAATCCGTTTTGAGTGATTCCAGTGGCCACGGTTTCGTATTGAACTTAACTTTATGAAACTAAACAGAAAAAGTATAAGTTTATGGTCGAAAATACAAGTTACAAGTCATTTTTGAAAGAGGTAGTCATTTCCGTCGAAAGAACGACATCTTGATGATTATTTTGAAAAACATACTTTCACTTTGAGTTTAACCATGATTTTTGGATATAGTTTCATGTTCATAAGAAAAATCTTTTTTCCAGAAGTATAGCTTTTAAATCAAAGTTCTTCTTAGCTTTTAATTATCCCAACCAAAACAGCCCCCGGTTTTATTACGACGGCGTATATCCAGTTTTATGGTGTTTATCGTGTTTCTGGGTTTTAAATCATTAAGTTAGCATATCATATAGATATAGAACATGTGTTTATTTGATTTTAAAAGTCTAGTTAGAAGGATTAACTTTATTTGCGAACAAGTTTAGAATTAACTAAACTATGTTCTAGTGATTACAAGTTTATAACGTTGAATAAGACAGCTTTTTATGTATGAATCGAATGATGTTATGAACATCATTATTACCTCAAGTTCCTTGGATAAACCTACTAGAAATGAGAAAAATAGATCTAGCTTCAAAGGATCCTTGGATGGCTTGAAAGTTCTTGAAGCAGAATCATGACACGAAAACAATTTCAAGTAAGATTTTCACTCGAAATAAGATTGTTATAGTTATAGAAATTGAATTAAAGTTTGAATATGATTATTACCTTGTATTAGAAAGATAACCTACTATAAGTAACAAAGGTTTCTTGATCTTGGATGATTACTTGGAATGGAATTAGAAAACTTGGAAGTAAACTTACCATCTTGGAAGTATTCTTGATTTTATGAAACTAGAACTTTTGGAATTTATGAAGAACACTTAGAACTTGAAGATATAACTTGAGAGAGATCAATTAGATGAAGAAAATTGAAGAATGAAAGTGTTTGTAGGTGTTTTTGATCGTTGGTGTATGGATTAGATATAAAGGATATGTAATTTTATTTTCATGTAAATAAGTCATGAATGATTACTAATATTTTTGTAATTTTATGAGATATTTTATACTAGTTGCCAAATGATGGTTCCCACATGTGTTAGGTGACTCACATGGGCTGCTAAGAGCTAATCATTGGAGTGTATATACCAATAGTACATACATCTAAAAGCTGTGTATTGTACAAGTACAATTACGGGTGTATACGAGTAGAATTGTTGATGAATCTGAACGAGGATGTAATTGTAAGCATTTTTGTTAAGTAGAAGTATTTTGATAAGTGTCTTGAAGTCTTTCAAAAGTATATGAATACATATTAAAACACTACATGTATATACATTTTAACTGAGTCGTTAAGTCATCGTTAGTCGTTACATGTAAGTGTTGTTTTGAAACCTTTAGGTTAACGATCTTGTTAAGTGTTGTTAACCCAATGTTTATAATATCAAATGAGATTTTAAATTATTATATTATCATGATATTATGATGTATGAATATCTCTTAATATGATATATATACATTAAATGTCGTTACAACGATAATCGTTACATATATGTCTCGTTTCAAAATCATTAAGTTAGTAGTCTTGTTTTTACATATGTAGTTCATTGCTAATATACTTAATGATATGTTTACTTATCATAACCACCATAAAAAGATTCCTCGTGTATCATCTGTAGCAAAATTATGAACGGGAGCTAGCAATCCGGACCGTATTGAAGAGGTTCCTGAGACACAGCATGGAAGAGTATTATGTTAACTATATATATATCCATATATATGTCATCATATAGTTTTTACAAGTTTTAATGTTCGTGAATCTCCGGTCAACTTGGGTGGTCAATTGTCTATATGAAACCTATTTCAATTAATCAAGTCTTAACAAGTTTGATTGCTTAACATGTTGGAAACACTTAATCATGTAAATAACAATTTCATTTAATATATATATAAACATAGAAAAGTTCGGGTCACTACAGTACCTACCCGTTAAATAAATTTCGTCCCGAAATTTTAAGTAGTTGGAGGTGTTGACGTATCTTCTGGAAATAAATGCGGGTATTTCTTCTTCATCTAATCTTCTCGTTCCCAAGTGAACTCAGGTCCTCTATGAGCATTCCATCGAACCTTAACAATTGGTATCTTGTTTTGCTTAAGTCTTTTAACCTCACGATCCATTATTTCGACGGGTTCTTCGATAAATTGAAGTTTTTCGTTGATTTGGATTTCATCTAACGGAATAGTGAGATCTTCTTTAGCAAAACATTTCTTCAAATTCGAGACGTGGAAAGTGTTATGTACAGCCGCGATTTGTTGAGGTAACTCAAGTCGGTAAGCTACTGGTCCGACACGATCAATAATCTTGAATGGTCCAATATACCTTGGATTTAATTTCTCTCGTTTACCAAATCGAACAACGCCTTTCCAAGGTGCAACTTTAAGCATGACCATCTCTCCAATTTCAAATTCTATATCTTTTCTTTTAATGTCAGCGTAGCTCTTTTGTCGACTTTGGGCAGTTTTCAACCGTTGTTGAATTTGGATGATCTTCTCGGTAGTTTCTTGTATTATCTCCGGACCCGTAATCTGTCTATCCCCCACTTCACTC
Organism: Rutidosis leptorrhynchoides; assembly: GCF_046630445.1. Classification (NCBI taxonomy): domain Eukaryota; kingdom Viridiplantae; phylum Streptophyta; class Magnoliopsida; order Asterales; family Asteraceae; genus Rutidosis; species Rutidosis leptorrhynchoides. Next base: position 340,368,574 of record NC_092336.1, read on the forward strand.
CAACAAATCGGAGACCTGCACTTTCTACCATAAAGTGCTTCAAATAGTGCCATCTCAATGCTTGAATGGTACCTGTTGTTGTAGGAAAATTCCGCTAACGGTAGATGTCGATCCCAACTATTTCCGAAATCAATAACACATGCTCGTAGCATGTCTTAAAGCGTTTGTATCGTCGTTTCACTCTGCCCATCAGTTTGTGGATGATAGGCAGTACTCATGTCTAGACGAGTTCCTAATGCTTGCTGTAATGTCTGCCAGAATCTTGAAATAAATCTGCCATCCCTATCAGAGATAATAGAGATTGGTATTCCATGTCTGGAGACGACTTCCTTCAAATACAGTCGTGCTAACTTCTCCATCTTGTCATCTTCTCTTATTGGCAGGAAGTGTGCTGATTTGGTGAGACGATCAACTATTACCCAAATAGTATCAAAACCACTTGCAGTCCTTGGCAATTTAGTGATGAAATCCATGGTAATGTTTTCTCATTTCCATTCCGGGATTTCGGGTTGTTGAAGTAGACCTGATGGATTCTGATGCTCAGCCTTGACCTTAGAACACGTCAAACATTCTCCTACGTATTTAGCAACATCGGCTTTCATACCCGGCCACCAAAAATGTTTCTTGAGATCCTTGTACATCTTCCCCGTTCCAGGATGTATTGAGTATCTGGTTTTATGAGCTTCTCTAAGTACCATTTCTCTCATATCTCCAAATTTTGGTACCTAAATCCTTTCAATCCTTTGGGTACTTCATCCTTTAAATTTCCCTCTTTTAAAACTCCTTGTTGCGCCTCCTTTATTTGAGTAGTAAGGTTATTGTGAATCATTATATTCATAGATTTTACTCGAATGGGTTCTCTGTCCTTCCTGCTCAAGGCGTCGGCTACCACATTTGCCTTTCCCGGGTGGTAACGAATCTCAAAGTCGTAATCATTCAACAATTCAATCCACCTACGCTGCCTCATATTCAGTTGTTTCTGATTAAATATGTGTTGAAGACTTTTGTGGTCGGTATATATAATACTTTTGACCCCATATAAGTAGTGCCTCCAAGTCTTTAATGCAAAAACAACCGCGCCTAATTCCAAATCATGCGTCGTATAATTTTGTTCATGAATCTTCAATTGTATAGACGCATAAGGAATCACCTTCGTTCGTTGCATTAATACACAACCGAGACCTTGCTTTGATGCGTCACAATAAATCACAAAATCATCATTCCCTTCAGGCAATGACAATATAGGTGCCGTAGTTAGCTTTTTCTTCAATAACGGGAACGCTTTCTCTTGTTCATCCTTCCATTCAAATTTCTTCCCTTTATGCGTTAATGCAGTCAAGGGTTTTGCTATTCTGGAAAAGTCTTGGATGAACCTTCTATGTAGTAACCAGCTAGTCCTAAAACTGGCGTATGTGTTTTGGAGTTTTCGGGGTTTCCCACTTTTCAACAGTTTCTATCTTTGCCGGATCCACCTTAATACCTTCTTTGTTCACTATGTGACCGAGGAATTGAACTTCTTCCAACTAAAATGCACACTTTGAAAACTTAGCGTACAATTCTTCCTTCCTCAATACTTCTAACACCTTTCTCAAATGTTCACCGTGTTCTTGGTCATTCTTTGAGTAAATAAGTATGTCATCAATGAAAACAATGACAAACTTGTCAAGGTATGGTCCACACACTCAGTTCATAAGGTCCATGAACACAGCTGGTGCATTAGTTAAACCAAACGGCATGACCATAAACTCGTAATGACCGTAACGTGTTCTGAAAGCAGTCTTTGGAATATCATCTTCTTTCACCCGCATTTGATGATACCCGGAACGTAAGTCAATCTTTGAATAAACAGACGAGCCTTGTAGTTGATCAAATAAGTCGTCGATTCTCGGTAGTGGGTAGCGGTTCTTAATGGTAAGTTTGTTCAACTCTCGGTAGTCGATACACAACCTGAATGTACCATCTTTCTTCTTGACAAACAAAACAGGAGCTCCCCACGGTGATGTGCTTGGTCGAATGAAACCACGCTCTAAAAGTTCTTGTAATTGGCTTTGCAGTTCTTTCATCTCGCTGGGTGCGAGTCTGTAAGGAGCACGAGCTTTTGGTGCAGCTCTTGGTACAAGATCTATTTGAAATTCAACGGATCGATGTGGGGGTAATCCCGGTAATTCTTTCGGAAATACATCGGGAAATTCTTTTGCGACGGGAACATCATTGATGCTCTTTTCTTCAGTTTGTACTTTCTCGACGTGTGCTAGAACAGCATAGCAACCTTTTCTTATTAGTTTTTGTGCCTTCAGGTTACTAATAAGATTTAACTTTGCGTTGCTCTTTTCTCCGTACACCATTAAGGGTTTTCCTTTTTCTCGTATAATGCGAATTGCATTTTTGTAACAAACGATCTCTGCTTTCACTTCTCTCAACCAGTCCATACCGATTATCACATCAAAACTCCCTAACTCTACTGGTATCAAGTCAATCTTAAATGTTTCGCTAACCAGTTTAATTTCTCGATTCCGACATATATTATCTGCTGAAATTAATTTACTATTTGCTAATTCGAGTAAAAATTTACTATCTAAAAGCGTCAATGGGCAACTTAATTTAGCATAAAAATCTCTACTCATATAGCTTCTATCCGCACCCGAATCAAATAAAACGTAATCAGATTTATTGTCAATAAGAAACGTACATGTAACAAGCTCTGGGTCTTCCTGTGCCTCTGCCGCATTAATATTGAAAACTCTTCCGCGGCCTTGTCCATTCGTGTTCTCCTGGTTCGGGCAATTTCTAATAATGTGGCCTGGTTTTCCACATTTATAACAAACTACATTGGCATAACTTGCTCCGACACTACTTGCTCCGCCATTACTCGTTCTGACACCATTTGTTCCTTTCGTTCTGTTAACCCCTGGTCCGTAGACCTCACACTTAGCCGCGCTATGACCATTTCTTTTACACTTGTTGCAAAATTTGGTGCAGAACCCCGAGTGATACTTTTCACACCTTTGGCATAGCTGCTTCTGATTGTTGTTGTTGTTGCAGTTATTATTGTTGTTGGGATGATTATTGTAGTTGCTGTTGTTGTTGTTGTTGTTGTTGTTGTTGGGCCATTTATTGTAGTTGCGATTGATGTTGCGATTGTTGGGATAGTTGTTGCGATTATTGTTGTAATTGTTGTTGTTGTTGTATTGGTGATTCTTATCACCGTTTTCTCCCACTTTCTTTTGACTTGCTTCACATTGGCCTCTTCAGCAGTCTGTTCTTTAATTCTTTCTTCAATCTGGTTCACTAGTTTGTGAGCCATTCTACATGCCTGTTGTATGGAGGAGGGCTCGTGTGAACTTATATCTTCTTGGATTCTTTCCGGTAATCCTTTCACAAACACGTCGATCTTCTCTTCCTCATCTTCGAACGCTCCCGGACACAATAGGCACAATTCTGTGAATCGTCTTTCGTACGTGGTAATATCAAATCCTTGGGTTCATAACCCTCTAAGTTCTGTCTTGAGCTTATTGACCTCGGTTCTAGGACGGTACTTCTCGTTCATCAAGTGCTTGAATGCTGACCACGGTAGTGCGTAAGCATCATCTTGTCCCACTTGCTCTAGATAGGTATTCCACCATGTTAACGCAGAACCTGTGAAGGTATGCGTAGCGTACTTCACTTTGTCCTCTTCAGTACACTTACTTATGGCAAACACCGATTCGACCTTCTCGGTCCACCGTTTCAATCCGATCGGTCCTTCTGTACCATCAAATTCCAAAGGTTTGCAGGCAGTAAATTCTTTGTAGGTGCATCCTACACGATTTCCTGTACTGCTAGATCCAAGGTTATTGTTGGTATGTAGTGCGGCCTGTACTGCGGCTATGTTTGAAGCAAGAAAGGCACGAAAATCCTCTTCACTCATATTAAAGGTGTGTCGAGTAGTCGGTGCCATTTCCTTCAAAATAGTCAAATGAAACGAGTTAATCATATAGAATATCAAGAGTAGTCAATAGTATTTCGTAGCGTAATATGAACTTATTTATAAAAGCTCTTTCTTCATATTAGCGTTTTATACTCTTTAATTCGGGTAGTACCTACCCGTTAAGTTCATACTTTGTAGCTAACATACCATTTCAACTACTACAATTCTATATGAAAAACTAATCACAAAAAAAAAAATATATCATATTCAAACCTTTATACAATAACTTGCAAACTTACAATACTGCTATTTTACATATAGCATGAAATATAGCACATAAAACTTTGATACAAAGTAGTTGCGAAGATAATTCTAGTTAATAAATAAGGTGTTCAGCAAAGGCAACAAAAACACGTAATTCATACGTCCAGAAACAAGTCATGCATTCTGGTTTTACTAATACTACTTCCCATCCTTGGTCTTGTGGAACGTAACCGTTGTGGCCGATAGTATGACAACGTGTGGTAACATCGTCAAAAGGATGAAGGTTACGTAATGTCCAACAGTCCCGTAACAATCTAAAAACCTCATTTCTTACCCCAATTAGCGACTACGTCACTTGTGGGAACGTTTTGTTTAATAGTTGTAGCCCGATGTTCTTGTTCTCACTTTGGTGAGAAGCGAACATTACTAACCCGTAAGCATAACATGCTTCTTTATGTTGCATGTTAGCTGCTTTTTCTAAATCACGAAGTCCTATATTTGGATATATTGAGTCAAAATTATTTCTTAACCCGTTGCGTAAAATAGCATTTTGGTTCCCCGCAATATATGCGTCAAAGTAAACACATCGTAACTTATGGATTTCCCAATATGATATCCCCCATCTTTCGAACGAAAGCCTTTTATAAACCAAGGCATTCTTGGAACGTTCTTCGAATGTCTTACAAACTGATCTCGCCTTAAATAGTTGTGCCGAGGAATTCTGACCGACTCTAGACAAGATTTCATCAATCATGTCTCCGGGTAGGTCTCTTAAAATATTGGGTTGTCTATCCATTTTGTGTTTTTAAACTGTAAAATAGACAAGAGTTAGATTCATAAAAAATACTTATTAATACAAGCAATTTTTACATATATCATAAAGCATAAGCACACTATATTACATATATTACACCACACGAATACAACTATCTTATTCCGACTCGCTCTTTTCTTCTTCTTCAGTTTTGGTTCGTTTTGCCAAGTTTCTAGGGATATATGATGTTCCCCTAATACTAGCTGTCGTTTTCCACAACGGTTTAGAAAAACCTGGTGGTTTAGAGGTTCCCGGGTCATTGTTACAACTTAAGGACTTCGGGGGTTGATGATACATATAAAGTTCATCGGGGTTGGAATTAGATTTCTCTATTTTTATGCCTTTTCCCTTATTATATTCTTTTGCCTTTTTAAATTCAGTTGGGGTAATTTCTATAACATCATCGGAATTCTCGTCGAAATCCGATTCATCGGAGAATTGGTAATCCTCCCAATATTTTGCTTCCTTGGCGGAAACACCATTGACCATAATTAACCTTGGTCGGTTGGTTGAGGATTTTCTTTTACTTAACCGTTTTATTATTTCCCCCACCGGTTCTATTTCCTCCTCCGGTTCCTCCTCTTCCGGTTCTGATTCTTCTTCCGGTTCCTCTTCGGGAACTTGTGAATCAGTCCAATATATATTCGACTCTTCATTATTATTAGGTGAGTCAATGGGATTTGTGCTAGAGGTAGACATCTATCACACAATATCAAACATGTTAAGAGATTAATATATCACATAATATATACATGTTAATAATATATAGTTTCCAACAAAAATGTTAAGCAATCATTTTTAAAGAAAACACGGTCGAAGTCCAGACTCACTAATGCATCCTAACAAACTCGATAAGACACACTAATGCAAATTTTCTGGTTCTCTAAGACCAACGCTCGGATACCAACTGAAATGTTCCGTTCTTATTGATTAAAAACGTTCCATATTAATTGATTTCGTTGCGAGGTTTTGACCTCTATATGAGACGTTTTTCAAAGACTGCATTCATTTTTAAAACAAACCATAACCTTTATTTCATAAATAAAGTTTTAAAAAGCTCTACGTAGATTATCAAATAATGATAATCTAAAATATCCTGTTTACACACGACCATTACATAATGGTTTATAATACAAATATGTTACATCGAAATCAGTTTCTTGAATGCAGTTTTTACACAATATCATACAAACATGGACTCCAAATCTTGTCCTAATTTTAGTATGCAACAGCGGAAGCTCTTAGTATTCACCTGAGAATAAACATGCTTTAAACATCAACAAAAATGTTGTTGAGTTATAGGTTTAACCTATATATATCAAATTGTAACAATAGACCACAAGATTTCATATTTCAATACACATCCCATACATAGAGATAAAAATCATTCATATGGTGAACACCTGGTAACCGACATTAACAAGATGCATATATAAGAATATCCCCATCATTCCGGGACACCCTTCCGATATGATATAAATTTCGAAGTACTAAAGCATCCGGTACTTTGGATGGGGTTTGTTAGGCCCAATAGATCTATCTTTAGGATTCGCGTCAATTAGGGTGTCTGTTCCCTAATTCTTAGATTACCAGACTTAATAAAAAGGGGAATATTAGATTTTGATAATTCAACCATAGAATGTAGTTTCACGTACTTGTGTCTATTTTGTAAATCATTTATAAAACCTGCATGAATTCTCATCCCAAAAATATTAGATTTTAAAAGTGGGACTATAACTCACTTTCACAGATTTTTACTTTGTTGGGAAGTAAGACTTGGCCACTGGTTGATTCACAAACCTATAACAATATATACATATATATCAAAGTATGTTCAAAATATATTTACAAAACTTTTAATACATTTTGATGTTTTAAGTTTATTAAGTCAGCTGTCCTCGTTAGTAACCTACAACTAGTTGTCCACAGTTAGATATACAGAAATAAATCGATAAATATTATCTTGAATCAATCCAAGACCCAGTGTATACGTATCTCAGTATTGATCACAACTCAAACTATATATATATTTTGGAATCAACCTCAACCCTGTATAGCTAACTCCAACATTCACATATAGAGTGTCTATGGTTGTTCCGCAATATATATATAGATGGGTCGACATGATAGGTCGAAACATTGTATACGTGTCTATGGTATCTCAAGATTACATAATATACAATATAAGTTGATTAGGTTATGGTTGGAATAGATTTATTACTAACTTTCACGTAGGTAAAATGAGTAGTTTTTATCAATCTTGTTTTACTCGCCATTTCTTCGTTTCTAATCCGTTTTGAGTGATTCCAGTGGCCACGGTTTCGTATTGAACTTAACTTTATGAATCTAAATAGAAAAAGTATAAGTTTATAGTCGGAAATACAAGTTACAAGTCGTTTTTGAAAGAGGTAGTCATTTCCGTCGAAAGAACGACATCTTGATGACCATTTTGAAAAACATACTTTCACTTTGAGTTTAACCATGATTTTTGGATATAGTTTCATGTTCATAAGAAAAATCATTTTTCCAGAAGTATAGCTTTTAAATCAAAGTTCTTCTTAGCTTTTAATTATCCCAACCAAAACAGCCCCCGGTTTTACTACGACGGCGTATATCCAGTTTTATGGTGTTTATCGTGTTTTCGGGTTTTAAATCATTAAGTTAGCATATAATATAGATATAGAACATGTGTTTAGTTGATTTTAAAAGTCTAGTTAGAAGGATTAACTTTATTTGCGAACAAGTTTAGAATTAACTAAACTATGTTCTAGTGATTACAAGTTTATGACGTTGAATAAGACAGCTTTTTATGTATGAATCGAATGATGTTATGAACATCATTACTACCTCAAGTTCCTTAGATAAACCTACTAGAAATGAGAAAAATAGATCTAGCTTCAAAGGATCCTTGGATGGCTTGAAAGTTCTTGAAGCAGAATCATGACACGAAAACAATTTCAAGTAAGATTTTCACTCGAAATAAGATTGTTATAGTGATAGAAATTGAATTAAAGTTTGAATATGATTATTACCTTGTATTAGAAAGATAACCTACTGTAAGTAACAAAGGTTTCTTGATCTTGGATGATTACTTGGAATGGATTTAGAAAACTTGGAAGTAAACTTGCAATCTTGGAAGTATTCTTGATTTTATGAAACTAGAACTTTTGGAATTTATGAAGAACACTTAGAACTTGAAGATAGAACTTGAGAGAGATCAATTAGACGAAGAAAATTGAAAAATGAAAGTGTTTGTAGGTGTGTTTGGTCATTGGTGTATGGATTAGATATAAAGGATATGTAATTTTGTTTTCATGTAAATAAGTCATGAATGATTACTCATATTTTTGTAATTTTATGAGATATTTCATGCTAGTTGCCAAATGATGGTTCCCACATGTGTTAGGTGACTCACATGGGCTGCTAAGAGCTGATCATTAGAGTGTATATACCAATAGTATATACATATAAAAGCTATGTATTGTACGAGTACAATTACGGGTGCATACGAGTAGAATTGTTGATGAAACTGAACGAGGATGTAATTGTAAGCATTTTTGTTAAGTAGAAGTATTTTGATAAGTGTCTTGAAGTCTTTCAAAAGTTTATGAATACATATTAAAACACTACATGTATATACATTTTAACTGAGTCGTTAAGTCATCGTTAGTCGTTACATGTAAGTGTTGTTTTGAAACCTTTAGGTTAACGATCTTGTTAAGTGTTGTTAACCCAATGTTTATAATATCAAATGAGATTTTAAATTATTATATTATCATGATATTATGATGTATGAATATCTCTTAATATGATATATATACATTAAATGTCGTTACAACGATAATCGTTACATATATGTCTCGTTTCAAAATCATTAAGTTAGTAGTCTTGTTTTTACATATGTAGTTCATTGTTAATATACTTAATGATATGTTTACTTATCATAATATCATGTTAACTATATATATATATCCATATATATGTCATCATATAGTTTTTACAAGTTTTAACGTTCGTGAATCACCGGTCAACTTGGGTGGTCAATTGTCTATATGAAACCTATTTCAATTAATCAAGTCTTAACAAGTTTGATTGCTTAACATGTTGGAAACACTTAATCATGTAAATACCAATTTCATTTAATATATATATAAACATGGAAAAGTTCGGGTCACTACAACAATTACATCACTAATAATAACATATAAATTTATTCGATTACGATTTTATGTATTAATATACATACAAATGATATAGGTTCGTGAATCCGAGGCCAACCCTACACTTGTTTAATGTTGTTATATGTATTTTTACTACAAAATACATTAGGTGAGTTTCATTTGCTCCCTTTTACTCTTTACATTTTTGGGACTGAGAATACATGCGCTATTTTTACAACTGCTTTTGAAATATATTTTGAACTGCGAATACATGCAAATGCTTTATTAACTGTTTTACAATATTTATATGCGTGAGTTATAGTCCCACTTTTAAAATCTAATATTTTTGGGATGAGAATACATGCAGGTTTTATAAATGATTTACAAAATAGACACAAGTACGTGAAACTACATTCTATGTTTGAATTATCGAAATCGAATATGCCCCTTTTTATTAAGTCTGGTAATCTAAGAATTAGGGAACTGACACCCTAATTGATGCGAATCCTAAAGATAGATCTATTGGGCCTAACAAGCCCCATCCAAAGTACCGGATGCTTTAGTACTTCGAAATTTATATCATGTCCGAAGGAGGATCCCGGAATGATGGGGATATTCTTATATATGCATCTTGTTAATGTCGGTTACCAGGTGTTTAATCCATAAGAATGATATTTTTGTCTCTATGCATGGGACGTTTATTTATGAGAACTGAAAATGAAAACCTTGTGCTCTATTAAAATGATGGAAATGATTATTTATGTTAAACTAATGAACTCACCAACCTTTTGGTTGACACTTGAAAGCATGTTTATTCTCAGGTATGAAAGAAATCTTCCGCTGTGTATTTGCTCATTTTAGAGACATTACTTGGAGTCATTCATGACATATTTCAAAAGACGTTGCATTCGAGTCGTTGAGTTCATCAAGATTATTATTAAGTCATTTATAGTTTGGATATATTATGAAATGATATGCATGTCGTCAATTTTCAATGTAAATGAAAGTTTGTCTTTTAAAAACGAATGCAATGTTTGTAAAATGTATTATATAGAGGTCAAGAACCTCGCGATGTAATCAACTAATGTGAATCGTTTATAATCGATGTGGACTTTGTCCGGATGGATTAGGACGGGTCTTCACAAAGCACTAGTCCCCAAGCAAACCCAAGCCGCCACTTGCAACCTATAAAAATATATACAACGAGAGGGTAAGCTAATTACTTACTGAATGCAATACTTATACATATACATAAATAGTTTACCTACACGCATCCACTTAAAATTACCATGCAAACAACGCATAAACCAACTAGCATCACCAAACATACAACTAGCAACAACATTAGTATATACATCATCACGAATATAAACTAAACATAACAAGGCATAAACATGCTAACCATTCTCCAGCTTTGGTACTACCGACTTGTACTCGACCAATATCACTGAGTCCAACTAGCAATGATGTCACCTAGTTGTGAATCATCATAAGGTGTCACCGACTTGTGAATCACCTACCATGACATAAGGGGTCACCGACTTGTGAACCACCATGAGGTCTCACCGACTTGTAAAATAACCATAGGGTGTCACCGACTTGTGAGTCAGCAGCCAACACATATGAGGTCACCGACTTGTGAACCTCCATGAGGTGTCACTAACTTGTGAATCACCATAGGGTGTCACCGACTTGTGAATCACCTACCAAGACACTACCGACTCGTAGTTCTCATCACGCATACTATCAATAAGTCACCAGCATGTGACATAACACCAATATCCACGATGTGGCACCGAAGACCCACATCGTGTACGAGTAAATAAACTACATGCATACATGTATAAATATTCCACTCACCTTAGCGCCTCGATGAATGCAACCGAATAGTCCGCAGCTCGCCAATGGAATGTACCTATTCCATTTATCACAATACACACAACACAATTAGGGTGGATTACAAACCAACCCAAATTGACACTTAGTGCAAATTTGACCCATTTTCACTTCCAAGCACAACCAAAGCCCAAACTAACCAATAATCACTTAACACAAGTGAAAATGGTCCTATAACGCCAATGTAACCAAAACACAAGTATTAATACTTGTATTCCCCAATTTGACTCATAAACCCTAATTTTGACCCATTTCAAAATTAGTCTTCAAATACACCCAAATGGGTTTCAACACTTCCAAAGTCACTAAATCTAGTGATTAAACCCAATTACAAGTCTTAAACATGGTTAAATCATCAACTAGCCCAAATACCACGAACAAGGGTCAACAACACCAATTACCAGCTCCAAACTTCCATTAAAGAGCTAAATGGGTTTTCTCAAGAACATGCAAGTTCAAAACCCTAAATTGAACAATAATCATAAACAATAAAATTTGGAGTTAGAACTTATCAATGTATAAACATAGATAATTAATTACCTTATAATTGTCGACTTTATAAAAGGTTATAATCACGTTTATTGATGGAAGGACGATAATAAGGAGGTTTAATATCATTGACAGAGAGGGAATACAAAACGATAATCATCCCTAACTAACATTAATAAATCATGGCAAACAATCAAGAAATTACTCACACATCATGGCAACAAGCATTTCTAATATTAATAAATCATAAACATCGAATAAGAATATTATAATAAATTAATAAAAGAAAGAATGGATATTACCGAATAATATCGGCAGAATAACACTTGTATTTATTCATAATATCTGTAGCATTACAATCCTCGATAGATTCTACTACTAACTACATACTAATCTCCCATTGATCACTTAGAGAGCGACAATAAAAATAAAATTATATTTCCTAATCTATGTAATTTTCCCTCTCTAGAATCTAGAGAGAGAAAGTAGAGAGAACTAATCTCCTACTGATCACTAGAGAGCGAAAATAGAGAGATATTTAGAGAGAGAAGTGAAGAAGGTGTGTGTTGAAATGGTGGGATGAAGCCCCCATTTATAGAAAATGCTTGGTGGCAAAGTTGTAAATAAGTTGCTGAAAAACCCTTGGCAGGCCGTTTGGCAAGTAAATAACTTGAGATTAAGTAAATAAACTTTTCCAAAAATTATAAAGTAATTTATTTAAACGTGAGTTAATCGTCTTAGCCGATTTTGATCGTTTTTCGTCGTTTTTCATCCGTTTTTAGTGATTCTTGAAACATAGCCTTTGTAATGACATAAACTACCAAATGGAGCAAATAAATGCTTATTTAGAAGATAAAGTCAACTACTTTATCATAAATTGGGCTAATATCGGGGGTAAAAACATGACTATTTAGCCGATATCATCGCCTCTCACCAAATAGAGTACAAGGACATCGGATTCCAAATTCTTGATCGAACATTCCCACCATGGTCAGTGCCGGATGTGGTGGTTGCGGTGAGAATAAAGGTTTTAGGTTTTGTGGGGGGGGTTATGGAGATTCAACTGCCATCCTTTTGATGACGTGGCAACGCGCTGCCCTATCAAGGGCCCCAATGGTTATACTCCAATTCATGATGGGTGGGAAACTCAATGGCCAATACCGGAATGCATGTCTTGTTTTTAGTCATATGAGTTGGGTATTTTTTCACAAATCATATGATATGCCTATGACTAGATTTATGTTAGAATTTATGGTATATATATTTTAGATTTTGTAATATTTTACTAATTTGATGTAAATATAAATCCTTAGTAATTTCTATTATCATAGTATCAGTTTATGGGTGATGATTTATATACACAACTTATTTTTGATATGTACACAATTAATATGCATTTAAGTGTTGTATGGTACAAGTGCATATTGGTTGTGTACATAAAATACTGAGTAGAAATTACACACACTTCCAGAATAATCATGACTTTAGAGTATTACCTACATATAGGGATGCATGTAACTCACTGTAGCCGATAAAGTAAAGTACAAGTTACAACACATATATGTGCAAAACATTTCTTTATCTGTTGGATATATTTAGTCACTATATGTTATGGTCAAATTTTAAAATTTAAGATTATGTATCATATAAAAGAACAAAATGACAAACAATGAATCCATCATCATCTTCAAAAACTATAGTTTTAGGATAACTTTGATAAATACATCAAAAGAAAAAAATGACAAACAATAAATCTTCCCCTAAAGGGCCACTAATATTGCACCAGGAAGCATCTCCAGTTTGATTTTCAGGTGTAGCAGCAGCAACTAATAAAGTATCATCGTCAACAACATCCCCAGTCATATTTTCTCTAATCAATTCAATAGTCTCATTTTCTACAATTTAAGGACCCATCGGTGTGTCACTCTGCAAATGAGTTTCTACGTCATCGATACACGTTTGTTCATCCATGTCAAAATTATCTCTAGGTGTTGTCTTGATCACAACTTTCCAACCTTTACGAGTACGATCTTGAACATAGAATAGTTATTGTGCTTGTGAAGCTAGAATATAAGGCTCTTTAGTTGGCTTCATACCTCGAAAATTGAGTGTCGTAAACCCGTTCTCATCAAATTTGATCCTGGAAACACCTGATATCTAATCACAATGGAACAAAACTACTTGCTTGTCAGCATACTGCAACTCGATTATACCATTTAAAACATCATAGTAAGTTACATCTCCCAAAATAGGATTGTTTTTGCTATCACTTAAGAAGCTAATTGTTACGACATCAATCATAACTCCGCTATTTTGTGTTGTCCTATACTTCTCTACATCTTTAATGTGAAATCGAAAACCATTTATGATATATCCCTTATATTTCTTTACAACCACATATGGACCGTTTGCCAATGCCGTTATATCACTTGTAATTCTGTTATTCCCAGCCATATCCTCATCAAACTGATTTGAGGCAACTTGTTTATAAGTTTTGCTCAGTTATATATATCATGATCACTACATTATCGTAATAAAACTAGAAAAATTACTTACATAATCAGACAGCCACTCCTTAAACTCCCAACTATGTAAACGTTCAATGTAACGCTTACTTTTAGTCGGATATTCTTGACGTATAATATTCGGATGCTCTCTGGAATCAAAGTAACAAAAAGAGAATAATATATGTACATTATCATCAAATTTACACAATGTCATATAAAAAAACACTAATCTAACAACACAGTAAATTTAAATAACTTACGTTCGTAAGAAATCTATTTCACTACAATTGAACAACACATGTGAGTGTGCAATAGCCAAAGTGTCGTGGATGATTTTTACTACGTTTGTTGCACTAATGGGTTGACCAGACATACAAAATATTGGTAAAACAGTCTCATCACCACCATCATCATGATGCCGACTAGTCTTATTATGTATAGTCTCGACATCCCTGGCTAAATACAAAGAACAAAATGAAACACACTCTTCAGCTAGATATCCTTCGGCAATTGAACCCTCGGGTTTACTCCTGTTTCGCACATAAGATTTTAATGTTCCTAAATACCTGATCAGTGGTCAAAAAAGTGTATATCAGATTTAAAACAGTCATATATATTTAAACAAGTGCAGTATAATTTACTACAACATATATGTTCACCTCTCGATTGGATACATCCAACGGTAATGAATAGGTCCCCCTAATCTGGCCTCTGAAGTTAGATGAACCGATAGATGAATCATGACGTCAAAAAATGACGGTGGAAAAATCCTTTCTAAATCACAAAGTATTTTTACAATATCTTTTTCCATCCGAATTAAATAAGTAGTCTTAAGAACTTTTGAGCATAATTGTCTGTAGCACCGACATAACTTCATGATAACAGAAAGCGCATCCCGAGGTAAAATATTTCGTATGGCCACGGGAAGCAACTTCTGCATCAAAATATGATTATCGTGACCTTTTAGGCCAAAACTTTTTGGAGGTTGTACGTGAATGCACCTATAAATATTAGCAGCATAGCCATCTGGCACTTTCACCCTTTTTAGCACCTTATAAAATTTTTCTTTCTCCTTTTTATCCAATGCAAAACATACAGGAGGCAAATACACTTTGCCATTTTGTAAAGGTTCTGGATGAAGTTCAGGTCTAATACCCATTTCTTTCAAATCACGACGTGCTTTTAAATGATCCTTGGTCTTTCCATCTATATTCATTAACGTTCCAATGACAGTGTCACATACATTCTTGTCAGTATGCATTATGTCTATATTATGACGTATTAAGTTATTTTTCCAGTATGGTAACTAAAAAAAAATACTTCTCTTCTTCCAGTTATATGGTAAAGATGGGTTATCCTTCACAAGTTTTCCAAATTTTATATTAAAACCTTTCAGCTCCAAAAGCACTTGTTCCCTTGTTAAGCAACGCGGTGGCCCTTCATGTTCTTCCCTGCCATCAAAAGCATCTTTTAAAAAACAGAAAGCATGCAACATATCCAACCAGCGACAATGTGCCATGAAGATTTCTTTGTGGGAGTTTGATAACCGTATTGATTTGGTTTCCTTATGGCAATAAGAACAAGCTAATTTACCTTTAGTGCTCTAACCCGATAAATTTGCATAAGCTGGAAAGTCACATATCGTCCATATCAAACATGCACACAGTGGGAAGTTACTCTTTGTGGATGCATCATAAGTATTAACTCCAGTATCCCACAGCTCCTTCAACTCATCAATAAGAGGTTGCATATAGACATCTATATTATTACCTCGAGTAGATGGAACAGGTATAAGTAAAGTTAGGAACAAAAAAGGTTTTTTCATGCACAACCATGGCAGTAGATTATATGGTATCAAAATAACAGGCCAGGTACTATATGAAACACTCATGTTTCCAGAAGGGGTAAACCCATCACTCACCAAACCAAGCCTCACATTACGAGGATCTTTAGCAAATTCACGATTCTGATGATCGAATGTTTTCCAGGCTGGTGAATCTGCAGGATGTCTTAATAGACCATCTTTCATACGAGTCTCTTGATGCCATCTCATGGGCTCGGACGTTTTATGGACATAAACAATCTTTGCAACCGTGGTATGAGTGGAAAATAACGCAACACTTTTGCTCCAACCTTCTTAGATTTATAATCACCATCATTATCAGCTTGTGTGGTTGACTCTTCTTCATAATCATTATTGTTACTTTGTTTATATCATGAGGTCTGACATACGTCACATATAATTTTTTCCTTGTTTTGTTTCCAGTACGACATACAATCATTTGGACAAGCATCAACTTTCTCATAACCCAGACTAACTCTCTTATTAACTTCCTGACTTCATACAATGACTTCGGTATGGAAGCATGAGGGAAGGCTTCCCTCACTGTGTCAAGAATCATGCTGAATCCTTTTTCATTACATTTTCCAACACACTTCAAATGTTTAGGGTATATATGCATGGTTTAATTAATATTGTACATTCGTGCTAATTAGGTATTTGGGTGCGTGTAGGGTTTGGGGCATAGGCGGGTTTAGAGTTTAGGGTTTTGGTATAGGCCGGGTTTGGAGTATATAAAGGGTTTAGGCCGGCATTTTATGGTAGGGTTTAGGGTATAAATGTTCGCATGCTCACAACATACCTGCACGTACATACGAGAAATTATATATATCTAATATTTAAATGGTTAGATATTATATATATGTTTTATAAAAATATTTTTTGTTAAATCTTAATTACTATCCATTAACATTTACATGTGAATTGAATCAATTCGATCACGTGGTGTCAAAATCCTTTAAATTCAATGGTTCTCGCAGTTTTTTCCATTAATTTGTATGGTTCTTGTTTGAACTTTTAGCTATGGATTGGGTTTATGGTTTAGTGTTTAGGGTTTAAGGTTTATGGACGACTAGGGTAATTTTGGGTTTTAGGTTTAGCTAATGGTTTATAAAAAGGGTTTAAGGTTTGGGGTAGGGTTTATAGTTTAGGTTTTAGGGTGTAGGGTTTATGGTGTACGGTTTCGGGTTTACGGTTTAGGGTTTAGGGTTTTGGGTTTATTGTTTAGGGTTTAGGGTTTACGATTTAAGGTTTATTGTTTAAGGTTTAAGGTTTAGGGTTTAGGGTTTTGTGTTTAGGATTTAGGGTTTAGTGTTCAAGTTTAAGGGCCATCGTAAATGATGATCGAGGATAAGCTCACTTATCGGACAAACTTAATGCGTGCATGGTATATCACCAAACAAGTTATTCAACAGTTTAGAACTTGACGGATGATATGATAAGTCATATGAACTCAATCGATCAGGCGATCTCAATTATAATATACCATTGATTGAATGAGTTGATGTAACCTAATTATCATATATATATATATATATATATATATATATATATATATATATATATATATATATATATATATATATATATATATATATATATATATATATATATATAGATGTCGAATGCTCTAAAGGCTTGTCGGGTGTTCGATGATTTTAATAATGTTGATTCATATATTGATCTTAATGCACTGTACTTACATTAAACAAATTAACATATATGATAAACGATGTTCAATTAGGATCAATTATGATATACGATGTTCGTTTATGTTATCGGTCAACATGAACTTATATATTTGCTAGTGCACTTTCTGGAGTTGTCCATCACTGTCGAACAACCTGAGAATGGTTTAGGTTTACGTTGTACACCTTGTATAGGTTTGAACTAGAAAACTCATGTCGCAAGAGCATATATGACCAAACGTGTAATATAGGTCTGTCATGCGAGTGACTGATGTCCCTCGTATGGGTGAAAAATGTCATCTGTACGGTTGAAAGCACAACCGTGCGTGTGAATTGATAGTAGAAAGACACTATAAATATAGTTTTCCTTGTTCATTGTGAGATGAGGCTTTTCCACCAAGATCACTTGAGTGTGTGTGAGGTGTGTGCTCCTCCTCTTTACCTTCATGGTGAAGAGGATCCACGGTGGATTGATACTCCAACCACCATGGAAATGATAAAGTGATTACTCACTTGTTGTATTTAGTTATTGTATTCTTTATCTTCTGTAATTACAGTAGATTATGATCAATATTATTGAATTTATCACTTGTTTGTTCATGTTTATCTTATTTATCACATATTAAGCTCAAATTGCTAATCGATGCTTGTTCCTTGATCTAAAGATCCTAGCAGCTGATGCAAGGGATCTAACAAATGGTATCAGAGCCTAAGATCAAACAAGATTGGATTAATCTGTTGCAATTTGATGAAATTGAGTTTTGAATCTCGGTTTGACTTTTGTTGACTATTTTTGGGTTTTGGTGATTTAGCATGAATTGAAGAAATCTATGAATTGGAAAAGCTTTGTAATCATCTAGTGATTAATTCCTCAAAGTTTCATGTATTAATTCGTTGTTATGAGCCAGTTATGGAGATTTTTCAATTTGAAAAAATTGGGACTAATTTGGATCGATTCTGTGATATTAAGAGTTTGTTATTGAAATCTTTTAATGGCTTCATGTTTAGGGTGACAAACCGAAGCTATCTGCAAAGTTTTATGCATTTTGGTGAGGTTTTGAGGTGTTTGCCATGAACACCACCTTGAACCACCGTGAGCCACCACCTCCGGTCACCGGAAACTGCATAGCTTGAAGAACACGATGAAGGTCTGGAACGTACGTTTGAGACCTTGTGTATATGGGTTAACTAGTTTAATCGTAAGAGTGATGTGTCAATCGTTTAGAATTTAATTGCTTCTTATGAGAGACGTACGGTTAGTCTCAAAAGGAAGAAGAAGGGAACTTTACATAGCTGAAACGTACGTGTAGAATTGGATGTATACGTTTGGGTTAATGAATCGTACGGTTAAGGATTTAATAATTCGAATTTTACAGGATTTCGGTTAAACGTACGATTTGTTTGTGGAAGAAGAAGAAACGGAAACCAGTCGAGTGGCATTTCCGTAAATAAATGGAATAACTGGCAGGTCCCACCTGCCTCCACTCCTTGTCGGCTGAATATTTAAAAAAAGGGGGTACAGTGACTGACGATGGTAGTATAGTAATTTTATGGAAATTTAGTGGTGGGTCCCACCTGGAAACCATTATTTTTTGTCGGCTGAGAAAAGGAGGAAAAGGAATTGCAGCTGGTCCCACGTGTCTTTTTCTTTTGTCTTTGTCCCTTAACCCTAGACAAATGAATGTGGTCCAATTTCTTAACAAAGTTCAAACATTAAACCCATTAACCCATCAGCTACCCAAGATCCGACCCAGATCCAAAATGTTGACCCAACATCATACCTTTTAAATATTTAACGCTGTTAGTCCTTCCCAGTTAAGTCAGTTAACGGCTGTTAAATACCA
The DNA here is from genome assembly GCF_046630445.1 of Rutidosis leptorrhynchoides. NCBI lineage: Eukaryota > Viridiplantae > Streptophyta > Magnoliopsida > Asterales > Asteraceae > Rutidosis > Rutidosis leptorrhynchoides. Next base: position 340,387,983 of record NC_092336.1, read on the forward strand.
GGGACTTCCAATACAAAATTTTCAGAACTTTTTCTGAATTTTCATTTTTAGTCCCTCAAATTTCTGAAAGTTTTATTTTTAGCCCCTAAAGTATGAAAATTTACAGGTTTGGTCCCTTAACTTTTGAAAAATTACACTGCGTTCACTGATGTTTCAAAAATTAACGGTTGTGGTCCCTGAAGTTTTGAATTTTACACTGCGGTCACTGAACTTTCCAGAATTTTTAGTGGGGGTCCTTAATTTGTGTAATTGTTTATCAATGGATCTGGAAGGTTACTTTTCAGCTGTTAAGTTATGTGTTGGAGGATTAATCAACAAAACAAAGTCATTAATACCGATTGATGTATGTTTGAGATGTGATTGAGATGTGATAGAGATTTGATCAAGATGAATTGAGATGTGATTGTATCGAGAAGCGTACGAGAAGGTGATTTGTACAGGAAATACGAATAAAGCTACATGTTTAAGAATTTGGTGACTAACTAGGGTCTTGCATCATGATAATTCTGACCCGACCTTGGTCTGCAATAGAGAAGTACCAACAAGATATCATGAGCCCTAGAACCTTTGCTGTTATGCGTTAACTGATGTCACACGTATCTTAAATTCAATCGTATATGTTCGATTGATCTGTACGAATGAAGATTTGAACTCGTGCGAAGCTACTTTGGATTTTTATTTGTGGGGTGTAATTATAAGATGCACAATCAACATCGACCTACTCAAGCGTTATTGATAGTGAGAAGATGTTTACTATTCACTGATGCATTGATATACAAAGTTTAGTGGACAGCCTCCTTTGTCCGTTGAACTTACTTAGTAAGTGTTTATGTAAAGCACTTGTGTTATGCGAAGATTAGTGGGGCAGCCAGGAGCATCTGACTATTTATAGGTTAACAACGTGTTTAATTCTGCATCGTCCATGTAAGATGAGTACACGAGACACGAGTGTTAAGAAGAGTTTTATTGTGGGTAATCAGATGATATGATTATTTATGGGCCGAGAACGTTTTAAATTCCCAATTTCGAGAGTTCCATTGTGCGATGGAAGCTGGTTGTGGAAATTCCACTGGATATAGAGCATGTGATTGAGATGATTCCACTCTATCAAGGGAATTGACGAGAGTGATGCGCAATCATGAGATACCATATTGACGACGTGTGATGAATCGGATAAAATGTGGATCAGATTTATCTGATACTTTGCCCATTAGAGTAGGCAAGTCGTGATGAAGACGTTTATGCTTGAGCAAAGTGTTGAGAGAATGGGATACATTGAACGCTGAGAAAGAATATTCTACAGTCAAGATACTTTGAGACTATCTTTTATCAGAGGAGTTCATCAGAGATTGATCTCATTTCAGTCTTAGAGGTAGTACCACTGCAATTGGTTTTGTGGATAAGTGCAAGTGGACTTGAAGTTTCTTCGAGAATATCAAATGGCAATTCATAATGGCAGAATCTCAATGACCAAAAGTCATTGAGGTGCGAAGTTCTGTATTACAGGAATTCAAGAAGATCTTTAATGAAGCATGGAGATTCAAAAGACCCGATACCACTGCAGAGACTGACTGAAGATTGCAAAAGGTGTTTTCAATGACTTATCGACAGCAAGATTCGCCAGCAATGTCCAAGGGGGATTTGTTAGTGCACTTAATAGAGTTGTCCATCACTGTCGAACAACCTGATAATGGTTTAGGTCTACGTTGTACACCTAGGATAGGTTTGAACTAGAAAGCTCATGTCGCAGGAGCATAGTGACTAAACGTGTAATATAGGTCTGTCATGCAACTGACTGATGTAACTCATACGGGTGAAAATTGTCATCCGTACGGTTGAAAGCTCAACCGTGCGTGTGAGCTGACAGTAGGCAGACACTATAAATAGAGTTTTCCTTGTTCATTGTGAGATGAGGCTTTTCCACCAAGATCACTTGAGTGTGTGTTAGGTGTGTGCTCCTCCTCTTCACCTTCATCGTGGAGAGGATCCATGGTGCATTGATGCTCCAACCAACATGGAAATGACAAAGTGATAACTCTAATCTTGTTGTATTTAGTTATTGTACTCTTTATCTTGTGTAATTACATTAGATTATGATCAATATTATTGAGTTTATCACTTTTTTGTTCATGTTCATCTTATATATCACAAATTAAGCTCAAATTGCTAATCTATGTTTGTTCCTTGATCTAAAGATCCTAGCAACTGATGTAAGGGATCTAACAATATTGCCGATTTTCGAGGCCCAAATATATAATTAAAAAAACAATTTATGACTAATTAAATTAATTATGTGTACATTTATTCTATAAAGTTTATAAATTAATACTTACACATGTTTTAGGCATTAACTAAATGTAAATGCTAAAGTCATTTATTTTAATGACCCGTTCGACTAAGAAACTTGTCGTTGTTTTTAAAAATATATAGAGACATGTACTTTCACATACATATATAACGTAATTAATCTCGTAAAGAGAATCCATATTTGAATATTAATAATATAATAATTATAATTATAATTACTGTAATAAAAATAAATAATAATAATAAAGTTTGCTCAAAGTTGATAATTTATATTTTCATAATAATTATTAGTAATAATAAATGCCTTATGAAATTTTTTTAGAAAATTAAAATACAATTATTATATAAAGGTTGTACAATATGTTTTAAAATTTGTATATATGTTGTTATTCTTTTGAAGATTAGTATTTTCTTTTATAAAAGATTTCGTATTATTTTTTTAACTAAATTTATTATAAATAATGACATCATCAAAGATGTTTTAAAAATTTTCTTTTTTATTTTGAATTATTTATATTCTTAGAAAATGTTTATTTATGACATCATCATTTTAGAGATTTAAATAGATAGATACGTATTATTTATTTAAATTATACGGAGTATATGTAAATATGTAACTAGATAGAGAAGTTATCCTCAATTAATTTTCACCAAAATTTACCTTCTCAAACATTACCGCCAATATCATGGATTTCGGAGCCAAAATTTTAAGCTAATCCAAATGTTTTCATTCAAAAATTTTGGTAAATTCAAAAAATTCGGGGTTAATCCTGCCACACTAGTTTTGATCCATCCACACCAAAAAAATATATATTACCTATTTTACCCTTATAAATAGTATATTGACTAAATAGTAGCTTAAGGGTAAAATAGAAAGTTTGTATTAATTTGGTGTGGATGGATCAAATGCTAGTGTGTAAAGATCACCTCCCAAATTCAAGGCGCAAAATCAAATTGGGGTAGCTAAAAGGTTTTTGAACAACACACTTATCTCTTTTTTTACCAAAGAACTCAAGCTATCTCTTTTTTCACCAAAGAACACAGTACATGTATCTTGTATGTTATTAATGATTCTTTTAGATTGTTTATAACATTGTTGCTAACTCCTCCATATATAAAATTGTTTATAACTCTGTTGCGTTAAATGAATAGATGTAATATGGCTGAAACTGACTGTTTTATTTATGCGATGTCGTTAGGCCAGAAGGCGTCAGAATCAACCACCCACAATGGGTAATGGTTTTAAATTTATATTTAGCGAGGCCTAAATCTTACTACTCCTTATTATGAGTAAGGGAAGTGTGATCTAGAGTCGTATTTTTAAGATACCAGTAGAATCGAACCTATACCTAAAAGCGTAAGATAATCCTAAGTGAAGGAGTAGTGGTATATTACCTAATTTTAGGTTTTCTAGTTTATAAGATAAAGTAAAGTAAATGCGATAAAATTCTTAATTCAGATAAAGTTAAAATAAGTGAATGCTATGATTTTGTCAGTTACTTTTCGGGGATTACGGAATGCTGGCTCATGGATAGGTAGTGACCTTGTATTCACTACACTAGTCCTAAACGCCCCTGTCATAGGACATGTCACTGGGTAAAGCGATAGGCTTGAAGATTCTGAATAGACAGCAACGTCCCTTACCCCCAACACCCGTGCATTCTGACTACAGGCATACACGTTCAGACGGCTCATCCAATTGAGCGACTTGGTTGGGTGACGTATTAACATTCCATAATGGTCTAAACTTTCTTAAGCATAATGGGATACAGGGTTTACCGTATCCGAGAGACGTGATGTGTTTCGATGCTTTCGTTAGTGATTGGGTTAAAAAGATAGTTAGGCCCTCAAAAAGAGTTCAACCATAAAGAACAGATTGGCCAAGTCAAGGTTGACTTCCATGAACACATTCAGTTATCCTAATGGTCCAATCCTTTATGTGTTTAAACAAACAGTTCCTTAATAAACCAAGAATCCCTCAAGTGGGGTGCAATACTTGAGACCGTGTTATGGTGAAGTGTACTAATCAGCACTGACTGGGTTCCATGGCCTTACTTAGCAGAGGTACAGCTTACAACAACCGTTATGCTTCAGTGTGCACGTACGAAGTATATATGCTTGGTGACTACACTAGCATGGTCTAGGACTGACAATGTACTAAGGGTCTAGTTAGATGTTTCACTACAAAAGAGTCCTCAATCGGAATTCAAGGCTCGGTGGACTTACTACAACCGGTGTGCCTTAGTCAAACTTACGTTATATTCGATAGAATTCTCTTACTAAGGGGGGACACATATAGTGTACTATGAATAGGGGTTCGCGACTTTCCAATAATAGAGCCAATAACTACGTTGTATTAGTTTGAAAAGCGATTGAGTTCAAAGCATAATCAGAAAGCATCTTGACAACATGCACAAACTATAATATTATTTCGGTATTATAACTGACTACATCATATCATACACTAAAGATAACTACTCGCTAATCATGGCAACAATATCACAAGGCATAATAATGGAATACATTATATAAAGACAAAGGATAAAAGTACCAGCAGATTAAACGATTTCCGAATACAAAAGTGACAACTTCAAACTCTGGACCTCTCCTAATACAATCTTCGCCATTCTTCTCCGGCTACTAATTTCCCACACGGAGTTGAAAGCCTTAAAAGTATGACTAATATTGTAGAAAGAGAGAGAAAGAAGTTAATTGAAGTGTGTGTTGAAATGGATGACAAAGACCCTTTAAATAACCTTGAATTTTTCCTGCAAACGGCTGGCAGGCCATTTTCAGGGGACATTTTCCATACTGGCAGGCCGTTGGGCAAGCCGTTTGGCTTACTGATTCGCTGGATCGTAACTTGATTTTTTGTTTTTCACCGTTTTCGCTCTAGAATCTTCGTTCTAGCTCCAATTTATTTGATTCTTCTGGCACAGTCTTCGTAATTACTTGTTCTTCAATTTTAACTGACGAAGCTGGTATTTTGGCTATAAAGCTTGAAACTTTATTGTTTTTGGGCCTTAATACCGAGGTGAAAACATAATTTTTTAGCCGATATCAAATATCCCACACTTAGACTTTGCTTGTACTCAAGCAAACTTCTCGTTTTTACTTTAAGAAATCTTTTTGAAATTTCTTTTCTAATAGCCTAAGCGGTTTGCTTTTTATTATAAGAGCGAAAGATAAAGTGAGTCATCTATGTTAGGGTTGAAACTATCTCTGCAAGAAAGCGAGGAGGTTATATGACGTAGGCTAGCTTTCATGGGTTACTCAAATCACTCAAGTGTTTAAGGTTCCCTATAGATCTAAGAAATGAATTCACTCATAGCCATTCATGTTGCACCCATCGTCATAGGCTTGATAAAGACTCAAATCCTTGCTACTAATGTGAAAACGATAGTAACCATAGCTTCTAGGTCATTTTTCAATGAAGGAAAGGAATTATGAAGTGGTGATGAAGTTATTTTAAGGGTGAGAAAAAGGGTAAAATAGTCTTTAAATAATTTATTCGGAATTTCGGAAAATTTAAGATAGATAGGAGTGCTTATATTTTAAGAATCACTTTTGAAATATCTCCATTTATGGAGTGATAGGCATTTGTGGTCGAGTTCTTCTTCGGTGTTTCTCTTTATAAGTTCTGCTCCGTTTTTTTCAAAACTTTGAAAAAAAATTTATTAATTTTTTTTTTGGAGATTTAATCTCGAGAAACTTTTTGCCGGTAAACTTTTTCAAGACCTTTTCCATGATACTTGAGAGGTTTATAACATCGGGTTTTTCGGAAGGAATCTCATTTTCTGGTTTTTCAAGTGATAGTAAGATGATGTGGATAAGGTGGTGTGGTAGAAGTAGTGGAGGTTTGAAAGGGTTGTTTTGACAAATGACTAGCTCTTCTGATTATAACCGAATCACATTTCGTTACATGGAAATGTAGATCTAGAGCAAGTTCTGATTCTGAGTACAGACATTGGCACTCTTAACTTTATTTACAAACGTTTCACGTTTTAAAAAATACTTTTTTGAAAAGGCTTTCTCTTGTTGAAAATTTTGAAATTTGGCTTAAGAACTTGGAATATTCATAAAGGGTTATTTTAATATAGCATAAAAAGTTTATACCAACATCCCACACTTAGACGAACATTGTCCTCAATGTTCCTAGTGTATCCCATAATTAGGAGTTTTAGTTAAAGATTTGGGAATATTTGTCTAGTGTTTATTTGGGTTGGAATCCAACACTTAGTGATAAGCTATGATGTTGCATAATTTAAAAATTGAGCTAGTAACGGGAAAAAAGGGTACCCCCAGCAGACGTGGTTGCTTGTGAAGAAGCCAGCTGGCTTGTAGTCTTGGAAGTTATGTCCTTTGTTTATCGGCTCATTTGTCATCCTTTATTCTTCTACTCTACTTTATTGCAAGGGTTGCCTACCGAGAAGCGCTTTTGTTTGAGGTCGTTGGCTCGACCGTAATGGGGCCTAAAAAGCAGACATTCACCTCTGGTAGTTGTGATCTTGGTCTTCTCCAGAGAACGTGAGTCATGGTGGATAAATCCTGAGAAAGTGTCGGAACAAAAGTGGTAGCAGATCCGGTACTTCTCTTGAAGATCTTCTAAAAGAGAGATCATGTGCGGTTTCGGCTCGTGATAAATCTTGAAGTCCAATAAGAATATGATCCACTGCTCTGCTTATTGATCCATGAATGCCAATCATTGAGGCATTGCTGGTGGTGATTACTTCTCTGATAGGATGTTCATTTACGAGATCTTCAAATAGTGTCAGAAATTGTATCTTCAGTATCTCAAAATCTTCTGATCGGTGGTCTCCACAGTAGGAGTCTGTAGCCTTGCACAAATTAGTCAAGAGGCAAAGCGGAAAAGAAGTGAAGAGCAACCCTGCCCCAAGCATTAATTTCACCGTCTTTGAGTATATCTCACGACATCCGGCTTTGAATGTGAAACTAGGATCCGTGGATTCTTGGAAGATACGTGCTATCTGCTTCGTAACGTAGGTGGCAATGTTGACTCGGTCTGGTTCAAGATGAGAAAACGGATTGTTGCGTCTTACTTCTTCTATGACTGCGTCTCGTAACTCTTTGATAATTAGATCAGCGTGGTGATCAATTGTTATGTAAATCACTAGCCTTTCTGGTGTGCTTTCAAAATTATCTCTTTCCAAGAGAGCGAAGAAGCTGTGAATATCCTCGATCATTAGGGATGGCAATGGGCGAGAAAAAACCTGTGACCCGCGGGTACCCGATCCGCGATGGGCGGGTAAAATCATTAAATCTTACATGTGGGCATGGGTACGGGTAAAAATTTATACCCGCCGACGGGTCGCGGGCGGGTAGCGGATATTGATAGTGCTCCAAATGAACATATATTTAGGCACAATATCATTCCAATATGTAAAGCTTTTAGTTGCAATTGTTCTATTTACAAGTGATATTCGTTTAAATATTAAAAGGTGAAGACAAAATACAGATTCGACGATTTGAAGACGCAAACGACCAAAACGCTAAAAAGTACAAAGTACAATCCAAGAGGTTCAATTTATTGATGAGAAACGTCTAGAAATTACAAGAGTATGAGCCGCAAAACGTAACAGATATTAAATAGTACGAAAGGACATTCAAAAATCCGGAACTGGGACATGAACCAACTATCAACGCGCGACGCAACGGACCTAAAATTACAAGTCAACTATGCACAAGAATATAATATAATATATATATATATATATATATATATATATATATATATATATATATATATATATATATATATATATATATATATATAATTAATATAAATTATATATCTTTAAATAAAACGTCGACAAAACTAGAAATGGATATTGAGCTAGATCCAGCTGGCCATGCGATCGCATGGCCTGGCTGCCTTATTCCCATGCGATCGCATGGCAGGGAATGGTGGCCAGGTCCTATAAATTGCAACGTTTTCAGCGAATGTAAAACACATCTTTTCTTGTCCTTCTCTGTAACGAAAACATATATATATATATATATTTATAATATTAAGTTTAAATTAAATTTAATAATAATTGGGTTAATGTAAGAAATGTTTTAAGGTTTTATAAGTCGAAATTCTGTCCGTGTAACGCTACGCAATTAATCACCACTGTAAGCTATGTTCTTCCTTTTTAAATTAATGTCTCGTAACTAAGTTATTATTATGCTTATTTGAGCCAAAGTAATCGTGATGTTACACTAAATATTAAGACGGGGTTATTAGATTTTGTACTATAATTAAGGTTTGGACAAAAGACCGACACTTGTGGACATTGGACTATGACTATTAATAGATACGGGGTATTGTCTAATTGAGCGACGACTCATTGGAACCTGTCGAACCTATCTTCAAATTAGTTAATCTAATAATTATTAAAATGATTATGTATGTTCTATTTAGTGACGTTTATACGACGTCTTTTACGATCATTTAATTAATTTTTTGGGTTGGGTAATTGATTATTCATTCTGATCAAGTGGGTAAATTAATATTCATATCTCATTAAAACGGGGGTGGATTACATACAAGGATAATTGGTGTAATTGTTAACAAAGTATTAAAACCTTGGATTACATGCAGTCGATAACCTGTTGTAATTATTAAACAAAGTATTAAAACCTTGTTACAGTTCGAATCCCTAATTAGTTGGAATATTTGAATTCGGGAATAAGGTTAATTTGACGAGCATTTTATAATTATGACCGATGAACTATTATGGACAAAAATCAGATAGGTTTCAAATAATCCAGGACAAAAGACAATTAACCCAGAGTAATAAATTAAAATTAAAACGTCAAACATCATAATTACGGAAGTTTAAATAAGCATAATACTTTTATTGCATATTTCATCGTACCTTTATTTACTGTCATTTTAATTACTGCAATTTACTTTATAGCAATTTAAATTCTGTCATTTATATTATCGTCATTTATCTTTACGCTTTATTTAAAATCGTCAAACCGGTCATTAAAAGATAAAACCCCCCTTTTATAATAATAATAATACTACTATATTACTAATATATATATTTATATACTTATACAAATATAGTTGTTAAAAATATTGCGTTAAACTCAGTTAGATCCCTGTGGAACGAACCGGACTTACTAAAAACTACACTACTCTACGATTAGGTGCACTGCCTATAAGTGTTGTAGCAAGGTTTAAGTATATCCCATCTATATAAATAATTAAAACTTGTGAAAATTGTATCGTATTTCGTATTAAAAATAATAGTATTTCGTATACACTGCTACACACATCAAGTTTTTGGCGCCGCTGTCGGGGACGTCGAAGCAAAACGCTATATTTTTGTAAACTATATTTTTGTAAAAATATATTATTTCGTATTTCGTAAAAATATTTTGTATTTATAACAAGTGTTATATATAAAAAAAATATTTATATAATAAAAAGAAAAAAATATATTTTGAAGACTTTATATATAAAATTAAAAAGTACATTTATTTTTTAAGATTTTAAAATATAAGTTTATTATATTTTATATAAATATTCTATAAATATTTTCTTTAAAATTAAAATAAGAAAGAAATATATATATATATATATATATATATATATATATATATATATATATATATATATATATATATATATATATATATATATATATATATATATATATATATATATATATATATATATATATAAGTATTCGGGCCTGGTACAGTAGCAGCCCAAGACCTGGCCTGGTATTCGAAGCCATGTGATCGCATGGCCCAGACACGTAAACCTCATGCGATCGCATGAGGCTGTCTGACAACTGAAACCCTAGCATTTATTACGGAATTTGGTTAATTATTATTATATTTTAAATCATTTAGGGTTAGATTTAATTATTATTATTAATTAGTTTTAATTAGTTTGTTTAATTAAATTTGTATTTTAAGTTTTAATTAGTTTTATTAATATATAAATTAATCCTTTTATAAAATAATAATATAAAAAAAATAATAATATTTTTATAAAAATTGTATTTTTATAACTTTAAGTTTTATTTTTACTTTTTATATCTTTTTAAACATTTAATTTGTAATTTGTATGTTTATTGTTCGTAATTAGTTTTAAACTTAGTTTTTGCCGTAGTAATTTTATATTTCTAGGTTTTGCCGTAAAATCTCTTAAGTGCTTTTTCTTTAGATTAAGATTTAGGCGCTTTAGAATTTTACGACGTCGCTTATCGCTTTAGTTTTAAATAAATTTTAGTGCTTTTTAAGTTATTGCCTTTTTGGATTTAGAATTCCTTTTAAGCTTTAATACCTTTAGACGCAAGTTTTAATTTTTAGTTTTTAGACTTTTAAGTTTCGACGTTTTTCTTTCTTATTTTTATTTTTCGATTTTTATTTTTTGACGTTTTTCGACGCACTCTTTTTCTTTCTCATTTCTACGCTCTAGTTTTTAGGACATAGAATTTTCTTTATCTTCTTAAAACTTCGACGAGAAAAATTATTTTAAGCGGTTAAATTGATAGACATCCAAAATTTTCTTGTTCGTAGTAATAGTTGGATTTGTTAGTTGTAGGCTTCCGATTTAAAGGGTCCTGGCTACCTGCTGCATCTATTGGCTATTCGAAATGTGGGTAAAATCAGAAAAGTCTATTAATTTGATAACTTATATAATTTTTTTTATTTTTATAACTAATAGGATATTCAGTGAATGCACCGAGAAAAACGTTCACCACCTTTCATACGTTCACTACCTGTAACTCGATCAAGACATCTAGCTAATATAATCACCGTTGATTTTTCTTTAGAATCATCATCTAGTCGAACAAGTTCTCCAACTCAAATTTCCGATAATCCATTTTTTGAACCCGATTTCACAATTGAGAACCCGGAGGATATTCAAGGACAATTCAGAGATCCTGAACCACTAATCATTCCTCATGAACCACAAATCATTCAACCAGAGATTGTCGAGGAAGAAACCATTAAATCAGAATCCTCTAGTGATTCAGATTCAACAATTTCAAATATAGAAATAACGGAACCTCTAAGTATGGAAGACCGAATGAGAGCCACACGCACTGGCCAAGGACACGCCATTATTAAGCCAGACATTAATGCGCCAGATTATGAAATGAAAGGACAAATCCTACACATGGTAACTAATCAATGCCAATATAGTGGTACGCTAAAAGAAGATCCAAACAAACATCTTCGAACCTTTAATAGGATTTGTACTCTATTCAAAATCAGAGAAGTTGAGGATGAATAGATCTATCTCATGTTGTTTCCCTGGACTTTAAAGGGAGAAGCCAAAGATTGGTTAGAATCGTTACCTGAAGGGGCGATTGATACATGGGATGTTTTAGTTGAGAAATTTCTTAAAAGATTCTTTCCGGCATCCAAAGCCGTGAGACTTCAAGGAGAAATTGTTACGTTCAAACAAAAGCCAAATGAAACATTATATGAGGCGTGGACAAGATTCGGAAAGTTGTTGAGAGGATGTCCTCAGCACGGTTTAGACACTTATCAAATAGTACAAATATTCTACCAAGGATGCGATATTACTACACGAAAAGACATCGACATAGCAGCTGGTGGTTCAATTATGAAGAAAACTGCAACTGAAGCTCACAAGATCATTGATAACACAACCTCCCACTTACGTGAGTGGCACCAGGAAAAAGATATTTTTCGTTCATCTAAAGTGGCTAGAGCCGATTCTAGCCATGACTCTGATTCCGTTTCCGCAAAAATAGATGCTTTCGAGAGACGAATGAAAAAGATGACTAAAGATATTCACGCAATACGAATCAGTTGTGAGCAATGCGGTGGACCATACTTAACGAAAGATTGTCACATTGAGCAAACGATGGAATAACGTGAGAATGTTTCCTACATGAACCAAAGGCCGGGAAATAATTATCAAAATAATTATCAACCACCAAGGCCAAACTTCAATCGAAATCAAAACATTCTTTACAATCTAAATCGGCCAAACAATAACTCGTATAACCAACAAGGTCCGAATAACCAACCAACTCAAAACAACACTTTCAATCAACAAAGACCTGGCTTGTATAAGCTATCACAACAAACCAAAGAGAAAAAGTCAAATCTGGAAGAAATGATGGCAAAGCTAATGGAATCTCAAACACAATTTATTTCATCTCAAACCCAAACAAATGAGAGGTTTGATCCGTCATTAAGAACTCAACAAGCTTCCATTTTGAATCTAGAAAGACACGTAGGTACTATTGCTAGCATGATGAGTGAGAGGGAACAAGGAAAGCTACCGAGTAATACTGAAGTAAATCCTCGAAATGAGAATGTTAATATGGTTTCAACGAATTCTGAAAAACCAGCATTAGAAGATGGGAAGGTTTTAGACGTGAGTAACAATGAATAAGTTACAACACCACCACCACCCGAGTATGTAAAGCCAGTGGTGGCACCATACAGACCACCCATCCCGTTTCCAAGAAAAGGAGTTGAGTATGAGAAAGTAAGAGGTAATCAATTTTGTGATACCTCTGGAAAGAAGAAGAAGAAGAAGAAAAAAGTACAAGAAACAAAAACCGTAAAGATAAACCCGGTGAAGACAGTTCCACCAAAACCTCCACCCAGTGTGGGTGATCCGGGTGAATTTATTATTCCTTGTCTACTTAGTGATTGTCTCATGTATGATGCACTAGCAGATTTAGGTGCAAGTGTGAGTGTTATGCCTCTTTCATTATATAAGAGATTAGGAGTAGGTGAGTTAAATCCAACGAACATGAGTGTTAAACTCTATGATCAAACCATTAGGCACCCAGTTGGAATTACTGACAACCTACCCGTTCTAGTGGGTAATTTAACATTTTTAGTCGAATTTATTGTCATTGACATAGAAGAGGACTCAAACATTCCTCTAATTTTAGGTTGACCATTCTTAGCGTCCACCGGGGCATTATTTGATGTAAGAGAGGGTAGAATGACACTTAGTGATGGTGAAAAATCGGTCACCTTTGTGATTCGGAAGTCTAAATCTCCACCAACCAAAACCGTTGAACCAACAAAAATGATTGGTAAAAACTATATTGTTTTACCAACTACAACGGTAGTGCTTAACAATAATAAAAAGCCTAAGTGTGGGGAAGATGAAGTAAAACCTAATGATGACCTGATAAAGAACCCCATTGTTGATACGAAATTAAATGACCCCGTTATTAATAGTTCAATGAAGAAACTTATTAAACGAATTCGCGATGCTAGAACCAAGGGGAACTTTAAGTTATATAACCGGTTAGTATCCAATCTATCGCCTAAAGAAAAGGCAAAAGTAGTTGAATTTGTGGATATTACACAGGAATCCGACCAATGGCTAAAAGCAAAAGTCACAGATATGCAAGTTGATTATGGTCCAAAAGAAATTGACGATGAAGTTAATCACAATTTAGACACCAAAGCTACCTAAGTGTGGAGAGATTCAAATGTTCTAAAAAGAAAATGTTGTCTAGAGTTAGTTGTTCTGTTCTCGTGTAGTTCCGATAATGGAATCTGATTTGTCTTTTTCACTATCAGACACTAAAGAACTAGTTTTCTTCCCCCATTCTGAATTTTTGTTTTTGTATGTTTTGTATGAAATTAATATGCATTTTTAAATTTAAGTTTTGTGTGAATTTAAAAACAAAAATTACTTTATTTCATTAAGTTTAAAAAAATAATTTCTAAAATTCATCGTAAGTTGAAGACTAGGTCATGGAGCCGAAATTGCTTTACCGGAGGGCGGGGCGAAAAATTTTGTTATCATTATTTTTAATTTTATTGATCTAAAGTATACCAAAAAAATTAAAAAACCCAAAAATCTTTGCTTTTAAAACTATCGCTTTATCGACAAATTTTAAATTTTGTCGAGGGACGGATTAGATAAACATACCGAAACTACCTAAAGTAAAAGGAAACAAAATTTTAAAAAATTATTCATTTAAATTGTTTTAATAAATAGAGGTTTTATATATATATATATATATATATATATATATATATATATATATATATATATATATATATATATATATATATATATATATATATATATATATGTTTGTAGTTTATCTTATGTAAAAAAGGGTAAAACAGCGCACTTTCAAAAAACTGACATTAAGTTCAGCAAAAGCTACTAATTTTGACGACAAGACGCAAAATATCAAATGTGATATAAAATAATATGTTTACAAACTCGGTATTTTTAATCACTTTTCTACACTAATCACCCTCATGAATTTATAATTATAATCTGATTTCATGCAAATGAGGGCATTGTATGATCTCAAGTGTGGGGAAGGGTTATAAATTCTCTCGGGTTTACACTTAGTTTAGTTGCCAATTTTTGTGAAAAATTTGAAAAATTTTCAACTAAATGAATTCAAAATCATGTTTATACATATTTATGAATGATAAAACTAGGTTATAATACCGAAATTATTGTTACCTCGGAGGGAACATAAATGGAGAAACAACCCAAAATGCTTGAATTCATTTAAAATGGAATAAAGGAGAATAAAAAGGCAAAGAAAAGAATAAATAAAAGCTAAGTGTGGGAAGAATTTACCAAGTTCTTTAAAATACATATCACATATTTGGTACAGATTATTGCAGGTACTTTTGTTTTGGATGATAATAATCAGTTTTAACTGATTTACTGTAATATATTTGAAAGAAAGATGAATCTATACGATGAATCAATTCCATCATTAAAAGGAAGTAAAGTCTTCCAAAAAAGACACGTGCTTCTTGATTTAGGTCAGGAAGTTGTCGTCCAGACCAGCTATAGGTTGACGAAAAATCTAGAAAAGTCATCTCTAAAATCAGTAGAAAATCTACGGACCTCAGCATCAAACATGGTCGCCATGTGGTCAGACTTATCCTTACGATGAGAGGATCTGTCTCGTAAAATGGGGAGGGCACCGTGCAAATTACCTTGATAAGACTAATGAATCAGACCCCCAGAAAGGATAATCTCCTTAAAGATTAAAAATCAGCCTCTAAGACTGACATTACTCAATCCTTGAGATTGACCTTAAAGATTGAGAATTACAAACTCATGGAATTCGATGATATCTAAACTCGAGCTTGAACGAGAAAATATTTTGATCAAAATTAAAACCGATTTGTTTTCTAAAAACCCATTTTCAATGCGTTCATTACCATTGAACGTAAAATCCTAAGAATTCACCAGAATTCATTAGGTTACCTGAACCAATTCGGGTGTCAACTGTAAGAACGGTGATTGCATAGCATGGTCAAAGACAGGACCTTGTGCTAGACCGAAAAATTATAGGGTGATCTTTACTATTGCTCATACAAAGGATAGTAATTGCATCCGACATGTTGTAGACCATGAACATCTGCATGTCATTAGACATCGCCTTAACAGTTGCTTGTTCAACACTTTCCTTTACAACCGAACGGTAGTTTACCGAAAGGTAATATACGGAGCAAGTATACTGGACGTGTGCTTTCCTAATAGAAGGATAGCATGTGGGTGATACAAAACCTCAAGTTTTGAGCTAAAATTTTAAAATCTGAAACCCACAAAACCCACAAAAACATTTTGCAAACGCCGGTGAAGGGTTATTCCGGAAAACTTATCTAGGGTAAAAGCTAGAATGAATTTTCAAAAGATCAAATGTTTTCATAAAGATCCAATTTCCTTAAAGGATCTAAATTTTTAATAGTCATGTGGGACTGTAAATCACATCGTTACTATCATTGTTTATACTGCCGTATCAAAATCACTGATGTATAAAGTGTGAGAATAAAAAAAGTGATTCGAGTGAAGTGTGATTTTATTTCAAGTTCTGTATTGCTTGAGGACAAGCAACGTTCAAGTGTGGGGATATTTGATAGTGCTCCAAATGAACATATATTTAGGCACAATATCCTTCCAATATGTAAAGCTTTTAGTTGTAATTGTTCTATTTACAAGTGATATTCGTTTAAATATTAAAAGGTGGAGACAAAAGACAGATTCGACGATTTGATGACGCAAACGACCAAAACGCTAAAAAGTACAAAGTACAATCCAAGAGGTTCAATTTCTTGATGAGAAACGTCTAGAAATTACAAGAGTATGAGCCACGAAACGCAAAGTACAAGATATTAAATAGTACGAAAGGACGTTCGAAAATCCGGAACCTGGACATGAACCAACTATCAACGCGTGACACAACGAACCTAAAATTACAAGTCAACTATGCACAAGAATATAATATAATATATATAATTAATATAAATTATATATATTTAAATAAAACGTCGGTAAAACTAGAAAACAAAGTGATTGAGCTAGATCCAGCTGGCCATGCGATCGCATGGCATGGCTGCCTTATTCCCATGCGATCGCATGGCAGGGAAATGGTGGCCAGGTCCTATAAATTACAACGTTTTGAGCGAATGTAAAACACATCTTTTTCTTTTCCTTCTCTGTAACGAAAACATATATATATATATATATATATATATATATATATATATATATATATATATATATATATATATATATATATATATATATATATAATATTAAGTTTAAATTAAGTTTAATAATAATTGGGTTAATGTAAAAAATGTTTTAAGGTTTTATAAGTTGAAATTCTGTCCGTGCAACGCTACGCAATTAATCACCACTGTAAGCTATGCTCTTCCTTTTTAAATTAATGTCTCGTAACTAAGTTATTATTATGCTTATTTGAGCCAAAGTAATCGTGATGTTAGACTAAATATTAAGACGGGGTTATTAGATTTTGTACCATAATTAAGGTTTGGACAAAAGACCGACACTTATTAGACTATGACTATTAATAAATAGGGGGTATTGTCTAATTGAGTTACAACTCATTGGAACCTGTCGAACCTATCTTCAAATTAGTTAATCTAATAATTATTAAAATGATTATGTATGTTCTATTTAGTGACGTTTATACGACATCTTTTACGATCATTTAATTAATTATTTGGGTTGGGTAATTGATTATTCATTCTGATCAAGTGGGTAAATTAATATTCATATCTCATTAAAAAAGGGGTGGATTACATACAAGGATAATTGGTGTAATTGTTAACAAAGTATTAAAACCTTGGATTACACGCAGTCGATAACATGGTGTAAGTATTAAACATAGTATTAAAACCTTGTTAAAGTTCGAATCACTAATTAGTTAGAATACTTGACTTCGGGAATAAGGTTAATTTGACGAGCATTTTATAATTATGACCGATGAACTATTATGGACAAAAACTAGATAGGTTTCAAATAATCCAGGACAAAGAACAATTAACCCATAGTAATAAATTAAAATCAAAACGTCAAACATCATGATTATGGAAGTTTAAATAAGCATAATACTTTTATTTCATATTTCATCGTACCTTTATTTACTGTCATTTTAATTACTGCAATTTACTTTATCGCAATTTAAATTCTGTCATTTATATTATCGTCATTTATCTTTACGCTTTATTTAAAATCGACAAACCGGTCATTAAATGGTAAAACCCCCCATTTATAATAATAATAATAATAATAATACTATATTACTAATATATATATATATATATTTATATATTTATACAAATATAGTTGTTAAAAATATAGCGTCAAACTCAGCTAGCTCCCTGTGGAACAAACCGGACTTACTAAAAACTACACTACTCTACGATTAGGTACACTGCCTATAAGTGTTGTAGCAAGGTTTAAGTATATCCCATCTATATAAATAATTAAAACTTGTGAAAATTGTATCGTATTTCGTATTAAAAATAATAGTATTTCGTATACACTGCTGCACCCATCAAGTTTTTGGCACCGCTGCCGGGGACGCCGAAGCAAAATGCTATATTTTTATAAACTATATTTTTATAAAAATATATTATTTCGTATTTCGTAAAAATATTTTGTATTTATTACAAGTGTTATATATAAAAAAAGTTATATAATAAAAAGAAAAAAAATATTTTTAAGACTTTATATATAAAATTAAAAAGTACTTTTATTTTTTAAGATTTTAAAATATAAGTTTATTATATTTTATATAAATATTCTATAAATATTTTCTATAAAATTAAAATCAGAAAATATATATATATATATATATATATATATATATATATATATATATATATATATATATATATATATATATATATAAGTATTCGGGCCTGGTATCGTAGCAGCCTGATGTGTGAAATCTAGTATATAAATTATCTCTGGAAATATGCCTGGTTAAAGATTACTACACACTTACGGGCAGTGTACCCGATCGTGTAATAGTATAAAAATGGTAATTCCAAGTATCGTTCCAAGGACAGTATTAACGTGAGAATTAAGTTTGAAACTAATAAAAGTAAACTAAGTTAAACTATGAAAATTGAAATTACGAGATAGTTTGTTTTGCGGCTATTTAACGATTAGCCAAATCAAGATAGCTTTAAAAGTAAAAGACAATATTTTTGGATTTTTAAGTTTAGATAAAAGAAATGCATACTCAACGGAAAAATAAAGATATTTGAATTCAATGGATAAAAGAATGTTCGCCTAGATATCCTATTCGCAGTGTTGGATGATTTGTTATTAAGCACTAGTTCTATTAATCAATGCACGCAATTACAGAGTCGGTTTACCCAGAGTTCTCTTTTAGCAAACACATAAAACTAGGATTAATTGGCTTAGGGTTCCCTTTCACCAAATACCATCTTTCGTTTGTAACTTAGTAACTAGCTAATTATAAGATTAAGATTCAATTGGTTACGCGTTCGCTCCACACAATTCACCCCTATTTTGTTCGATTACGTTACCCGGTTTACCCCCTTGGTCCAGTAAGCACCCAATCGGTTAAGACAAATCAATTGGGAATTAGATCACTAAATTGAAACAGGGTTCCCTTTGTTCAAACAAGATTCACTAATCAACCTAGTAACAATAATCAACACCCACAAGAATGGTTCTTAATCAAAACTCATAATTATTATGCATCAATTAATAAAACATCAAAGTAACATCCAAACACTTGCAAATATTCAATCTAGACAAACATTAAGAGTTTAGCCTACAATCATGGCTAAAACCAAAATAACAATCAAAGAAATAGAGAAATTCATTGTTGATAACAAAGAGATAAAACTAATCAAAGATTGAATCCTGAAAGATAAACGAATCGAGACTTGTTCCCGGAATGATTGGTGCCTTAGAATGACCTTGAAGATCCCCAAAAATCACCTAAGTTCGTCAAAAAGTGGCTGGAATTCGTCTGGATACGATAATAATTGATTAGGGTAAAATTCGGGCCTTTTATACTTGCCAAATAAACTGAACCGACAGAGTCTCCGCGCCGCGACCCTAATTGTCGCGCCACGACATTGCTCATAAAATAATGACCTTCTTATCTCAAGTTATGATCTGGAAACAAGTGAATAGCCGCGCCGCGAGGCCCATTATCGCGCCGCGGAGATGTACTGGAATTGACTCCATCGTTTATTTTTCTCTTTTTTAGCTTTAAAACTAACTTAAAACCAAACTTCCCAATAAATACTAAACGTTTTCCTCCTCGGTGCACCTTTAGAAACAAATAATTAACAAAGTGCCTCAAAAACTTCATAAATCACCACTTTCCAACAATTAGCTTTTCAAACTCGAACCTTCGCAATATTATCAATATAAACGCCAAATCGTATCCGAATGGACCAAAATGTAACCGATATCGCTAATAAAAATGTGTATAAAATACGCGATATCAAACCATCCCACACTAGATTTTTGCTTGTCCTCAAGCAATAGAACTCGAAAATAGTCTTCTAACATGAATGTAGAACCAATGAACAAAAAACCAAACAAGCAACTAGCGTGGGCACGATTTGGAGTAAATAACAACCATGGTTCCCACTTGCATTCCCCCGATGTAACTTCCCAAACCGCAATCAATATGAATCAATATAGTAACCAAAAATAATCTCGATAACGTACCATAATGATGAAGTAGAGAATTTCGAATCATAACAAAAATCTGCAATGGAACCGGGAATCAAGTGGGAACCTAGCACCAAGGAATAAGCAATCGAACACATGTGCCAAGAGAACGCACGGGCTACCCCGCAATTGGTCAAGCCAAGCCTCCCACAGTACCTAACATCGCGAGATGTCGGTAGAAAATAATGTGCTTAGGAGGATACACATTACGTCCGGATATCATCGATGGTTATGAGGTAACCGTCTAATCCGTTAAGTCAACCATAAAGATTGAGGTTCATCAGGCTTAAAAGCTGATATCTTACCTTTTCGGAGGTTATCCACTGGGAATCTGATCAATCACTGACATTTTGTGTATCATGGTGCACTTCCCATTTGGCTAGCAAATCTCCCTCATTGAGACAAGCTTTGACTACCAGTTTCCCTGTTTGATGTTGAGGCCTGGTAGATTTCCAGTCGATTTTAGCAATGACTTTTCAAGATTTTTCGTCACCCTACAACTGGTCTGGACTACAACTTCTGAAATGAATCAGCAAGTGTGTCGTTCGGGAGACTTGACTCCCTTAAGGATGGAATAGATACATCTTGTGTGGTCATAAAAGGTGGTCGAGCGCATACATTGTCCTTGTTAGGAGAAACAATGAAGACCGCCCTATAAAGTTTTCGATCTAGCGTATGGCCCGGCTTCGACCACACGATCCAATCACCGTTCATACGGTTGACACCCGTTTCTATACAAGTGACCTACGTATGAACTGAATGTTCATGTAGGATTTCACATTCAAAATAATGAACGTGTTTTGAAAGTTCAAGACTTTCTCCTCTAACAGTACCTCATCGTGAAATGATGGGTAATGAAATGGCACTCTTAAGAGGTATACAAACCAAGTAGAACGGTCGGAAGACTTTACTTCCTTAATGAGTGGATCTGAATCACTCGGAAGTGCCAATCTGTTTCAATTGACACCGGTTTTGAAAAATCCCGAAAACCTTCGGGTTCCATAGCTTTTAGCTATGGGTTGTGTTGTCTAAGCAAACACAAGCACGTAGCTATTGCTCCTAAAAAGGACAGAACTGGTGAAGCTCAAGGCTCCTCTTCCCACAGTATCACACCATTAGATGATGCAATAATAAAATGATATAGTTTCGGAAGTATGCTATACCAAGTAACCAAAAGTTTTTGATCTGGCACGTGATTCGGTCACAATCACGCTATGCAATCACCGCTCTCTCACGGTTTACACCCGTTTGGTACAGGTGACCTACTATTTAGTTCTTTGAACTAGTAGGATTTCATGTTCAATGGTAATGAACATGTGGAACAACTTTAGCTTTTTTAAACATCATGAAATAAATACCAAGCCAACTCTTAAACAAGGGTTTTGGTCAAATTTTTAACTAAATTTTATATATATATATATATTTTTTTTTCACTAACGAATTTTTCATTTTTTTTTATTTTCCCTAAATTTTTCAAAATTTTTTTTTACGACCAAAACCCCGTGAAACGTCAAGTCTTTTAGATATCAAAACTAAAATAATGATGATTCTATTAATAACCAACCCGAGAGATTTTACATCCCCCACCCCACACTTGAGATCAAGTAATGTCCCCATTATTTGAGATCAAAAATGGATTAAAATCGAAAGGGTAAGAAAAATAAAAACTTATCGAGCTTAACCACAGATCGTGGAATGACAGTGACAGATGGCGCTGAACTTACTGCCAGCATAAGAACATCGTCCATTCCCAATCCTCACACCAATATCATCACTCAAGTAGTTTTGCTAAACTTAATGCCAGACTTGAAAAACTGTTTCACCAACACACCTAAGAAAAGAAAAACAAGCAAACTACATAAATGGGACAAGGTGATACCACCCGGTAACCAAAACGCCTTGCCCCTAATAAGGTCTCAAAGTACATAATAAAATAATTCAAGTACAACCCAATCGAAATGAAAATAGCCTAAAACAAATACAACAAGATCACGGGCTCGCAGGCCCTCTTCACTGAAATCCTCCATACGGCCAGCTGCCGTATGGGTACTGCTGCTGAAAACACTGTCGCGCGTTTTCCAACCTCTCCTGCTCATCGTAAATAGGGGCCTGAACTCGTGGCCGAACATCACTGCGGTAATATACCGGTGTCTGCGCTGTGGTGCCATAGTAATTATTCGGATCATAATAATAGAGGCGATCATTATGGCGCTGCCAATCATTGCCATATGCAATCCACTGCTGATCATGGGCTATCTCATCTAACCTTTCCTCCTGCCTAGAGTTACTCGACTCTACTCTTTGCTGGCTTGCCCACATGCGGTTATCATGTTCCCGCTGATCCCCTCGGAAATCACTGAACCCTCTTGACATACCAACCTGTAAATTACCAACTGACGAAACCAAACCATCCCAAACCTCTTGGGAAATATCCCACTGTTGTTCACCCCCTGCATGCACATTTGGAGCAACCGACTCCGGATCATTAGCACCCTGATTAGCACCTCCAACTGCAGGTGCTTGTGGCTCAACAAATGCTACCACACCATCTCGATTAGCATTCCACATAACAAAATTCGCGTTAAAATAAAACCTTAAATTAAAAGGTTTCATAACTTGCAACTGATCGGTTAATTTGGTGCACCTGCTGAAATCAATATCGAAAAACTTGGCTATTCGCGTAACATAATGACCACCAAGAATTGGCCGTGTTGCTCTAGTTTCTCTTGAATGATTCGACAAATATGTACCAATAAGATTGCACAAATCCACATGTGCACTACGCGTATACCTATACATAATCCATAACTCGGTGGAATTTACTTTGTCGTTCCCATTCCGTCTGGCACAAAAAGTACTTGACAAAAGTTTCTGAAACAACCGTAAATCCCTGCGTTGAATATCAGAGCCTTTCGATTCATTAGACACAAATGGCACCAACCCCTATATCTCTTCCCAAAAATCACGCTCAATATAACCTTCCTGGTTTCCAATAAACTCTGTTTCTTTTAAATACCGTTTCAACAAATTCTCGTTCCACCCCTCATACAAATTCAATGCTTTAGCTAAATCGAGTCGACTCATTGCCCGTCTCTCGCCTCCCAAGTGAAAAGTTAAGAACGCTTGATCGTCCCCATTTCTTCTAGTACCGTAGCTAAGAGAGGAGAAAAATTCAACAATTAACTCTCTATAAAGATCCTCCCTTAAGGACATAGCACGTTCCCAGGAATCTAGATCGAACCCATGATAAGACATCGACAACAATGAAGCAACATCCTCCTTAACATCATCAGACGCTCTCTCTAGTTCATCCCAGCTAAAATACCAAGTAGCTTGGATATTTCTAGCCGAAATAAATTCATAGTAATTAGAGAATTCTTCCTGCACTTGTTGTAACCAAAACTCGGGGTTCCTTCTTCTTTCTTCCTCCCTACGGGCTTGAGCCGTGGAGGTTGATGGAGCGTCAGTTCTGCTTCTCTACACAAATCAAACAAAGAACCAAACCAAACACAAAACATTGAATAGTTAGCGTTAAGCAAATCAACATGTTTCACACCCTTGCATCAACTACCATCAATACACGTTTCAACTTCAATTAATCATTTAAACAATAGCAAGTATCCAAAACATATGTTTGTGTTCCATTTAACCAATTCAAACCAACTCCAAACTCTAAAGCACAAGAGTGTCTCATTAAACAACTCACATGAAACTCAATTTAACAACTTCATCATATCAATTAACCAATTTCAACAAGATTAAACAATTCCAACATTCAAGAAAACATTGCATTAAGAACAAATCTCATCAAGCTTAACCAATTTCAAATTCATACATAAAACCCGCCCAAATTACCCCACACTATCTTAAAACATACCATCATTAACAATCAACTCCCTTACAAACAAAATCCCCAAATAGTAATCATAAAATTCGGATATAATCATTACCCTAATCTCAAAAATCAACATTATGCATAATCAACACAATAAATCATGAAGAAAACACAATAATATCATATTCATCAACAATTAATTCATATTAAAGCATAGAAGATTCAATTAAACATAACCCCTTATAAATTCAAACATGAACCCTAGAATTAACAAGATTAATCAAGATACATGGAAGAAAAAGTAAGAGATTAGTTTAATTCGGACCTTAACCGGCATGTTTAAGCAAGCAATTGAAGAAATTAGATAATAATTTGGGTTGATTGAAGTTAGGGTTTGAAAGCCTTAGGTTTGTTTGAAAGATAAGTATGAGAGTTGTGGGTGAAAAACTGAGGCAAAAACCCTAAAAAGGGTGTAATATGCGTCGGGTTATGTACAAAATCGGGTTGACCCATTCAACTTTCAACAATATCCGGTGGTTCAGGATCTGGGTGCCTGAAACGTCGCGCCGCGACGTAAAATGCCGCGCCGCGGCCATACGCTTAACCTGACTCCAACTTCTATAAAAATACGTAACACTCAAAACCAGTTATACCTCGCGCCGCGACCCCAATTGTCGCGACGCGGTAAAACACGCGTGTAAAAACCATTTTTAAGCCCCTTTCTGTTACCAAAACACTCGAAATCTCGCGCCGCGGACCAAGATGTCGCGCCGCGACGTTACTCTGAAACCTGACACCTCGTGTTTTCACTTATTCAGCAACCTTTATTTAACCTTAAAGCTCAAAACAACCACAAAACCAACCAGGAATCTATCAAAAACAATCAATTAGCAATTTAGACGCAGCAAACCCGTGATCACACCGAATTATACAAACTATACAACAATGTGAACCTTATTTAACGAGTCGTTCACGCGACTCGTCCCTGACTTCAAGTGGCGTTGGGATCGGGTTCAACGTGAACCTCATCATTAATCTCTAACGTACCATCAAAATACATTTTCACACGATGTCCGTTAACCTTAAAGGTGATACCATTAGCATTTTTTAACTCGATCGTACCGTATGGGTACACCTTAACAACATCAAATGGTCCCGTCCACCGGGACTTGAGTTTTCCCGGTAAAAGCTTTAATCTAGAGTTAAACAAAAGCACTCGATCGCCTTCGTTAAACTCTTTTGGACCTTTTAACTTCCTATCATGCCATTGCTTGGTCTTTTCTTTATAAATCAATGAATTCTCGTACGCATCAAGGCGTAATTCACCAAGCTCATTCAATTGCCCCGCCCTTAGGCATCCGGCTTCCTTCAAATCTAAATTACACTTTTTAAGTGCCCACATAGCCTTATGCTCAATCTCCAATGGGAGATGGCACGCTTTCCCATAAACCAACCGATAAGGAGTGGTACCAATTGGCGTTTTGAAGGCGGTTCTAAACGCCCACAAAGCTTCATCGAGCTTATTTGCCCACTCCTTCGGATTCGAACCCACAGTTTTCTCAAGAATACTTTTAAGAGCTCGATTTGTATTCTCAACTTGTCCGCTCGTTTGGGGATGGTATGAAGTAGAAACTTTATGGAGAACTCCATATCGCTTCAATACCTTCTCCATTTGGGCGTTACAAAAATGAGTACCCCTATCGCTAATTAAAGCTTTAGGAGTTCCAAATCGAGAGAATAAACGCTTAAGGAATGAAATCACAACTCGTGCATCATTTGTGGGTAAAGCTTGTGCTTCGGCCCATTTAGACACGTAGTCAATGGCAACGAGTATGTAACTATAATTCTGAGATTTCGGAAATGGCCCCATAAAGTCAATTCCCCAAACGTCAAATACTTCGCAAACTTGGATGCTTTGTTGAGGCATCTCATCCCGTTTTGTGACTTTACCGGCCCTTTGGCACGAATCACATGACTTACAAACCAGGTGGGCATCTTTGAAGATTGTCGGCCAATAAAAGCCGGCATCATAGACTTTACGCCCCGTAATTTGGGGTCCAAAATGCCCACCGGTAGGCCCACTATGGCACTCGATTAAAATACGCATACACTCATCACCGGAAACACACCGGCGGATAACCCCATCGGGACAACAACGGAAAAGATAGGGATCCTCCCAGAAATAGTACTTAAGGTCACTGAAGAATTTCTTCCTCTTTTGATGTGACCACCCTTTCTCCAAGAATCTCCCAACTAGATAATTAGCAATGTCCACGTACCACGGCTCATCAACCTTATCCACCTTCATGAGATATTCGCCGGGAAAATCATCATGAATGGTCGTCTCATCGAGAACCTCACGGGAGGGGTTCTCAAGACGTGAAAGGTGATCGGCCGCCAAGTTTTCAGCACCCTTTTTATCCCGGATCTCAACATCAAATTCTTGCAAAAGCAAGATCCATCTAAGAAGTCGTGGTTTTGCATCCGGTTTAGCAAAAAGGTACTTTAGAGCAGAATGGTCCGTAAAAACAATAGTCTTAGATAAGACTAAGTAGGACCAGAACTTATCGAACGAGAAGACCACCGCAAGGAGCTCTTTTTCAGTGGTAGTATAATTTAATTGCGCTCCTTGCAAGGTCTTGCTTGCATAGTAGATGGGTCGGAAATGCTTCTCGACCCTTTGACCCAAAACTGAGCCAACAGCGAAATCAGATGCATCGCACATAAGCTCGAACGGAAGGGACCAATTCGGAGCAATTATGATTGGCGCATTGATGAGTTTCTCCTTCAAAAGCTCAAATGCCTTTTGGCACTCGTCGGAGAAGTTCCACGGGGTGTCCTTTTCAAGGAGTTTATTCATCGGGTTGGCAATCTTAGAAAAATCTTTAATGAATCGCCGGTAAAAACCGGCGTGCCCGAGAAAACTCCTAACACCCTTAACATCGGTAGGGGGTGGAAGGTTCTTAATAGCGATAACCTTTGCGGGATCCACCTCTATACCGTTTTTAGAAATCTTGTGCCCGAGAACGATGCCCCCTTGAACCATGAAATGGCACTTCTCCCAGTTGAGCACAAGATTAGATTTTTCGCACCTGACCAACATCCGTTCTAAATTAAGAAGGCATGAATCGAAAGTGTCACCAAAGACCGAGAAGTCATCCATGAACACCTCCATGCAATCTTCTATCATGTCATGGAATATGGCCATCATGCACCTTTGAAAAGTGGCCGGAGCATTGCAAAGGCCAAAGGGCATGCGTCGATAAGAGAACGTGCCATACGGGCACGTGAAAGTAGTCTTCTCTTGGTCCTCGGGCGAGATAGGAATTTGAAAATAGCCCGAGAAACCATCGAGAAAGCAATAGAAACTGTTTCCCTCCAACCTCTCTAGCATTTGATCCATGAAAGGTAGCGGGAAGTGGTCTTTACGTGTGGCGTCGTTCAACTTACGGTAGTCGATACAAACACGCCACCCCGTGACAGTCCGGGTGGAAATTAACTCATTTTTATCATTGGTGGTAACAGTCATACCACCTTTCTTAGGTACACGGTGTACCGGGCTAATCCACGAACTATCAGAAATCGGGTAAATCAGACCTGCATCAAGGAGCTTTATGATCTCTTTCTTCACGACATCTTGCATATGCGGGTTCAACCTCCTTTGACGTTGCACCACAGGTTTGGAGTTATCCTCCATTAGGATTTTGTGGGTGCAATAGGAGGGACTAATACCCTTAATGTCGTGAATCTTCCATGCAATGGCCGGTTTATGGGCCTTTAGCATAGTAACAAGCTCAGTTTTCTGACCTGCTGAAAGAGAAGAAGAAATAATTACCGGAAGCTTAGATTCCTCATGCAAGTAAGCGTATTCCAAATGATCTGGAAGTGGCTTCAATTCAAGCTCGGGAGGTTCTTCAATTGAAGACTTGCTCCGGTAATCTGAATCACGTTCGAGTTCTTTGAACTCCTCTTCAGTCGGCTCATAGCCATTTTCCATCAAGGTGGTTAAAATATCCACCTCCTCAACCTGCACATCCTCATTAATCTCAACCAATGAGCATTCTCCTGACCCCTGTAACTCTGGGAATTCCTGCAAAAACTCAGACTGGACATTCACAGTGTTAATAAAATAACATGTATCATCAGTGTAGCCAGGGTATTTCAAAGCATGGTCGATTGAGAATGTTGCGCTCAAATCGTCTATCCTAAGGGTCAACTTTTGGCCATACACATCAATCATACACCTAGCAGTATTTAAGAACGGCCGACCCAAAATTAGTGGAATCCTTTCATCCACTTCCATATCCAAAACCACAAAATCCGCCGGAAAAACTAACGACCCGGTCTTCACTAGCATATTCTCTATGATTCCACGAGGGAATTTAATAGAGCGGTCAGCTAGCTGCACAGCCATACGCGTGGGTTTTAACTCCCCGGGGTCTAGCTTTAAGTAAATAGAATAAGGCATTAAATTAATGCTAGCCCCCAAATCCGCCAAAGCCCTCATACAGTCCAAATTACCAAGTAAACAAGGAATGGTAAAACTTCCAGGATCTTCAAGCTTCTCGGGAAGCTTGTTTGCAACAACCGCTGAGCATGCGGCATTTAACCTGACTGAAGACACGTTCTTCAGCTTCTGCCTGTTAGTCACCAAATCTTTGAGAAACCTCGCATACTTAGGCATACCTGCAATAACATCAATAAAAGGCATATTTATGTTAACTTTTTTAATCAAGTCCATGAACTTGGACTTTTCGGCCTCTAGCTTCTCCAAACGCTGTTTCCTCGGGAATGGGAGCGGTGGTTGATACTCTCTAACTACCGGTTTAGCAGCAACAGTAACCGGTTCCTTAACAACTTTTTCAGCCACCTGTTCCGGCTCCTTTTCCCTTTCCGGTTCACTTTCAACAACTGGCTCACTATCATTAACTAACGGTACCCTCAAATCATACTCGTCGGGCTTCCTCGGTGGATAATATGCTAAACCACTTCGGGTGGTGATAGCATTAACATGCCCGTTTTTCGGGTTAGTATCCGTCTTGCTCGGTAACTCCCCCGGTTTTCTCTCACTATTCTTATTAGCAAGTTGACCAATCTGTTGTTCTAGATTATGAATAGCTGCTTGTTGATTCCGAAACATTTGGTCACTCTTTTCATTGTTCTGAGTAACGGTAGTAACAAGTTGAGTCTGAGAAATCACTAACTTCTCGATCATAGCCTCAAGGTTGGACTTTTTCTCTTCGGCCTGTGGTTTCTGAAAATAGCCGGGAGCTTGCTGCTGAAAACCTCCACTAGAACCCGGTTGGAACCTCGAACCCTGATTACCTTGCGGATTATAAGGATTATTGAAATTCCTATTAAATTGAGCACGTCCCTGAAACTGATTGTTATTCTGCTGACTAATATAGTTGATCTCTTCTTTCTGATTCATAGTCAAACCCGCATCACAATCTTTGCCCAGATGTAAACCTCCACAGAATTCACAACCAACCTTCATACCATGAATATCCTTGTTCATCTTCTCCAAATTCCTACCAAACGAATCCAACTTAGCACTGAAAGACCCAAAATCATCATAAGCACCTGTACCTGTAGTCTCTGTTCTCTTAACTGAAGCTGAAGGGTAAGATTCATGATCCTGATGCCACTCATGAGAATAAGCAGCTTGCTTTTCAATGATCGCTAACGCCTCTTCTTCAGTCTTATCCATTAACGTACCACCTGCAGCTTGATCAATACTCTGACGCGTAGGAATATCACAACCTTTGTAGAAAATCTGAACCTTCTGTAAATCATTCAACCCGTGTTGCGGACACGAGCGTAACAAAGTAGCAAAACGGTCCCAAGCATCAAACAATGTCTCACTGCTCTTTTGTCTAAATTGAGAAATATCTGCTTGAAGTCGAGCAGCTCGAGAAGCAGGGAAAAACTTCGACAAAAACTTATCTTCCAAAGTCGCCCAAGATGTAATCGTACCTTCTGGTTGCTTATCTAACCATCTCTTGGCTTCTCCCTTAAGAGTCCAAGGGAAAAGCCTTGTCTTGATTGAAGTGTCGGCAACCTCATGTAGTTTAAACAAGTTACAAACATCATTAAAATTACGAAGATGCTCGTTAGCATCCTCGGTATCTTTGCCATAGAATCGGCAATCAGAAGAAATCAAATTCAGGATCGGCCCTGTGATTTGAAAAGGCTGATTAATATCCGGCTGAGTAATCGAATTGCCTTGGCCTCCTCGGGTGGCCTTCAACTTTTCTGCCATAGTCTGAGGACGAGGTGGTTCTTCGGCCATTTCTTCAGTATCTGAAGTGTCAGACAAAACGTAAGAATCTTCTTCTGAGTTAACTTCTGGTGGTGTCTCGGGCACCACAATATCGTTGTTACTGAACAAATTGACTACAACTTCACTCGAAGACGGTGAAGAATCCACTTTAGACTTTTGCTCTTGACTTAAGGCTTTGAACAACTCTCTTTCAGGCTCGTCAAATGGTGTTAAAATCGGAGAACTTGAAGAACGCGTGTGTGGCATGCACTACCTGTAACTGCAAGAACACAGCTAACAAACCGATTAAACGCACCGACTCAATTAGAATTAAAATAAAATATACATTTAAAATTAACTAAAAACAAACTTAATTTTCAAACTTAATTATCAAACTTAATTTTCAACACAACTGTCCCCAGCAGCGGTGCCAAAAACTTGATGTGTGAAATCTAGTATATAAATTATCTCTGGAAATATGCCTGGTTAAAGATTACTACACACTTACGGGCAGTGTACCCGATCGTGTAATAGTATAAAAATGGTAATTCCAAGTATCGTTCCAAGGACAGTATTAACGTGAGAATTAAGTTTGAAACTAATAAAAGTAAACTAAGTTAAACTATGAAAATTGAAATTACGAGATAGTTTGTTTTGCGGCTATTTAACGATTAGCCAAATCAAGATAGCTTTAAAAGTAAAAGACAATATTTTTGGATTTTTAAGTTTA
Organism: Rutidosis leptorrhynchoides; assembly: GCF_046630445.1. NCBI lineage: Eukaryota > Viridiplantae > Streptophyta > Magnoliopsida > Asterales > Asteraceae > Rutidosis > Rutidosis leptorrhynchoides. Next base: position 340,419,115 of record NC_092336.1, read on the forward strand.
GATAAAAGAAATGCAGACTCAACGGAAAAATAAAGATATTTGAATTCAATGGATAAAAGAATGTTCGCCTAGATATCCTATTCGCAGTGTTGGATGATTTGTTATTAAGCACTAGTTCTATTAATCAATGCACGCAATTACAGAGTCGGTTTACCCAGAGTTCTCTTTTAGCAAACACATCAAACTAGGATTAATTGGCTTAGGGTTCCCTTTCACCAAATACCATCTTTCGTTTGTGACTTAGTAACTAGCTAATTATAAGATTAAGATTCAATTGGTTACGCGTTCGCTCCACACAATTCACCCCTATTTTGTTCGATTACGTTACCCGGTTTACCCCCTTGGTCCAGTAAGCACCCAATCGGTTAAGACAAATCAATTGGGAATTAGATCACTAAATTGAAACAGGGTTCCCTTTGTTCAAACAAGATTCACTAATCAACCTAGTAACAATAATCAACACCCACAAGAATGGTTCTTAATCAAAACTCATAATTATTATGCATCAATTAATAAAACATCAAAGTAACATCCAAACACTTGCAAATATTCAATCTAGACAAACATTAAGAGTTTAGCCTACAATCATGGCTAAAACCAAAATAACAATCAAAGAAATAGAGAAATTCATTGTTGATAACAAAGAGATAAAACTAATCAAAGATTGAATCCTGAAAGATAAACGAATCGAGACTTGTTCCCGGAATGATTGGTACCTTAGAATGACCTTGAAGATCCCCAAAAATCACCTAAGTTCGTCAAAAAGTGGCTGGAATTCGTCTGGATACGATAATAATTGATTAGGGTAAAATTCGGGCCTTTTATACTTGCCAAATAAACTGAACCGACAGAGTCTCCGCGCCGCGACCCTAATTGTCGCGCCGCGACATTGCTCATAAAATAATGACCTTCTTATCTCAAGTTCTGATCTGGAAACAAGTGCCGCGAGGCCCATTATCGCGCCGCGGAGATGTACTGGAATTGACTCCTTCATTTATTTTTCTCTTTTTCAGCTTTAAAACTAACTTAAAACCAAACTTCCTAATAAATACTAAACATTTTCCTCCTCGGTGCACCTTTAGAAACAAATAATTAACAAAGTGCCTCAAAACCTTCATAAATCACCACTTTCCAACAATTAGCTTTTCAAACTCGAACCTTCGCAATATTATCAATATAAACGCCAAATCGTATCCGAATGGACCAAAATGTAACCGATATCGCTAATGAAAATGTGTATAAAATACGAGATATCACAGCCCAAAACCTGGCCTGGTATTCGAAGCCATGCGATCGCATGGCCCAGACACGTAAACCTCATGCGATCGCATGAGGCTGTCTGACAGCTGAAACCATAGCGCATGAATTGTTCCAGATTAATAGATTGAACACGGGAAAATAAATCAGCTCGTATCTCTGTGCTTCTGTGGTAGAGAGTTTCTGAGTAATGCCGACCATTCTTCACTCAGTGGAATTTTTTTGGAATCTAGTATCCTTTCCTTTGTAGAGAGAAGCCTTCGGATTTATCTCTTTTGATTGGGAACTTTGGACTTGGTGTCCAGGAATCTTCCTTCAAGTTTGAAGAAATAAAGCTTGGATGGTTCGACCTGTAGCCTTCTAGGGTAGGGTACACAAACCGGAGTTGCAGTGGATAGCTTCTGTGTATATGTCGATTTGTTCTTGAGCCTAGCTAACCTTCTCCGTGGTTCTTCCTCTGGGATTACAGAGTCCATTTGCTTAGCCTCTTCTATGTGGGGAATTTGGATTGTATTACTAGGTAGCCTTCCTCGTGGTCAGGTTACAAAGGGTTGTGATAACGGTCCGAATTCTAGACTTTTGAGCTGAGCTTATTTCTGTCTGGTCTTCTCTAGATGCAGTTCTCTGATTTAGTTGTTGTTGTCCTTGGATGAATTGTGTTAACTGATCATCAGTTTCGAGAGTAGGGTTGGTTACTTTTGTAATTTGGGTGGTTGGGGAATTTTCCTCAGCTGGCGCTGCAGTGAGTGGAAGTGGTTGATTGTAGGTCAATTGAGATTATTGGGGTGGATAAGGTGGGTAACGATAATGAAAAGGTTGGTTGTTTCTTTGGAATTGGTTAACCCTAGGTTGTTGATTGAAAATGGGATTTGATTGAGGAGCTGGGTATTGAACGTAACAGACTGACCCGTTAAGGTTCTCGTACTAAACTTGATATTTCTCAGTGGGTTACGGGTTGGTACAATTAACACAGACATGGACGTAGTTAACTTGCTACGATCGCGTCTTCAATTCTCCGAGTTGTTTTTCAAGAGATTCCATCTTGTCTATGAGAGATTTAATGGCCTCCATTTGATTATTAAGTGTGGAGAGTGGTGTAGATGATGAAGTTGTTTCACCACTGTTCCAGTCATGATGATGCATTGTCATATTCTCTATTTGGTTCATCAGATTTCCTTGAGCTGCGGCATTGATCGTCGTCCTATGATTTACCGTAAGACCATTGTAGAAGGTACAGATTTTGGCTGACCGTTCTAACTCGTGATTAGGGCATTTCTTCAGCAGAGTTTTGAATCGCTCCCATGCAGTGTAAAGAGATTCATCATAACTTTGTTTGAAGTTAATGATATCATTCTTAAGTTTGGTTTGTTTAGAAGGAGGGAAATATTTGGTTAGGAATTTAGTAGCCATCTCCGTCCATGACGTGATGGAATCTTTTTTCAATCCTTCAAACCATGTTTGTGCATGATGAGTAAGAGAATAGGGGAACAAGCATAGCTAGACTATATCTTGTCCTATCCCTGGCTGTTTGTAGGAGTTCGAAAGAGATATGAATTTATCAAGGTGTGAATTAGGATCATCATTTGGTAATCCATGAAATTGACGACCATTTTGGATGAGCTGTATAATGCGATGTTTCAATTCGAACGAGTGTCCTTGAATCTCTGGGTATCTGATCGGTCATCCTCGACCTTCAATCGAGGGTTTAGTGTTTTCTGATAAAGTAATGCATAATGCCATTTGATTTCTGATTCGTGCTTCCTTACGTGCTTTAGAGATTATTGCGTCTGGATCAGGTTCGAATAACAACGGGCCTGGTCTAGATCGGGTTTGGGTCATACACTGGGTATGCCTTTTAATTTTAATTTTTAAGCAGATAAGTTAAGTTCCAAATTAAGACAATATAAGGTTATTCTAAAGCAATCTATGGTAATCTAAGGTAGTCTAAGGTAGCCTTAATCTAAAGTAGTCTAAGATAATCTAATCTAATTATAAGGTAATCTAGATATCCTAAGTTTAAGTATGTTTTTGGTTCTTGCTACTGATTCCCTGATATTTCGATAATAGAGCTTCGCACTAATTATTCAACAAACCAATTAGCCAGGCTTACTACGAAGAGGCAGGATCCTTTTGGTTCCAAATAAATGGAGACTGTTCGGAAAATCCAACAACCAAGTCCGTGTATAATTGTCTTTCTTAGACACCACTAAATGCTTGTGAATGAGTTTGATAAAAGCAGTATTATCTTATACCAGTTCCCCAACAGCGGCGCCAAAAACTTAGTTACCACAATGATATGGCTGAAACGGACGATTTTGTTTATGCGGTGTCGTTAGGCCGCAAGGCGTCAGAATCAACCACCAACAAGGGGTAATGGTTTTAAATCTATATTTAGCGGGGCCTAAATCTTACTACTCCTTATTATGAGTAAGGGAAGTATGACCTAGAGTAGTATTTTTAAGATATCAGTAAAATCGAACCTATACCTAAAAGCTTAAGATAACCCTAAGTGAAGGAGTAGTGGTATATTACCTAATTTTGGGTTTTCTAGTTTATAAGATAAAGTAAAGTAAATGCGATAAAATTCGTAATTCAGATAAAGTTAAAACAAGTGCATGCTATGATTTCATCAGTTACTTTGTCGGGATTACGGAATGCTGGCTCATAGATAGGTAGTGACCTTGTATTCACTACACTAGTCTTAAACGCCCCTGTCATAAGACATTTCACTGGGTAAAGTGATAGGTTTGAAGATTCTGAATAGACATTAACGTCCCTTAACCTCGACGTCCGTGCAGTCTGACTACAGGCATACATGTTCAGATGGCTCATTCAATTGAGCGACTCGGGTGGATGATGTATTATCATTCCATAATGGTCTAAAATTTCTTAACCATAATGGGATACAGGGTTTACCGTATCCGAGAGACATGATGTGTTTCGATGCTTTCATTAGTGATTGGGTTTAAAAGATAGTTAGGCCCTCAAAAAGTGTTCAACCATAAAGAACATCATGGCTAAGTCAAGGTTGACTTCTATGAACACGTTCGGTTATCCTAACGGTCCAATCCTTTATGTGTTTAAACAAACAGTTCCTTAATTAACCAAGAATCCCTCAAGCGGGGTGCAATGCTTGAGACCGTGTTATGGTGAAGTGTACTAATCAGCACTGACCGGGTTCCATGGCATTACTTAGCAGAGGTACAACTTACAACAACAGTTGTACTTCAGCGTGCACGTACGAAGTTTATATGCTTGGTAACTACACTAGCATGGTGTAGGACCGACAATGTCCTAAGGGTCTAGTTAGATGTTTCACTACTAAAGAGTCCTCAGTCGGAATCCAAGGCTCGGTGGACTTACTACAACCGGTGTGCCTCAGTAAAACTTACGTTGTATCCGATAGACTTCTCTTACCAAGGGGTGACACAGATAGTGTACTCTGAATCAGGGTTCATGACTTCCCAATAATAGAGCCAATAACTACGTTCTATTAGTTGGAAAAGTGATTGAGTTCAAAGCATAATCAGAAAGCATCTTAACAACATACACAAGCCATAATATTATTTCGGCATTATAACTGACTACATCATATCAAACACTAAAGATAAATACTCGCTAATCATGGCAACAATATCACAAGGCATAATAATGGATACATTATATAAAGACAGAGGATAGAAGTGCCAGTAGATTAAACGAGTTTCGAATACAAAAATGACAACTTCAAACTCCAGACCGCTCATAATACAATCTTTGGCGTTCTTCTACGGCGACTAGGTTTCCCGCACGGAGTTGAAAGCCTTGAAAGTATGACTAATATTGTAGAAAGAGAGAGAGAAAGAAGTGAATTGAATTGTGTGCTGAAATGGATGACAAAGACCCTTTAAATAAGCTTGAATTTTGCCTGCAAACGGTTGGCAGGTCATTTGCAGGGGTCATTTGCCATACTGGCAGGCCATTGGCAGGCCGTTTGGCAAGCCATTTGGCTTGCTGATTCGCTGGATCGTAACTTTATTTCTTCTTGCACCGTCTTTGTAATTACTTGTTCATCAATTTCAGCAGACGAAGAAGGTATTTTGGTGATAAAGCTTGGAACTTTATTATTTTTGGGCCTTAATACCGAGGTGAAAATGTGACTTTTTAGTCGATATCAAGATGTTCTTCAAATACGAAGTTTTCTAATCAGAATGTTGTCTTTAACAAATTTGGCCATGCTTTGATTAATTGTGCATTTAAAATAGTCAAACACACTTTAGAATTAACTTCCAATAACAAGCATTTTACATAAAAACAGCCATAAACTTGAATTAACTTCCAACCAATCTCAAATCTTTTTGAGCATAAGACGATGAAAAGATGTAACTTCGTATTATGTGTGGAGTAGGACCATCCAAAATGCTTATTATGCTTGCTTTATTAATTTTTATTTTTATGTAGCTAAAAGATTTATAAATATACAAGTATTTTATGTTCAATGAATAAATGTTATTCATATAATTGCTGAGTACGTATTGTTCGTTACATTCTTTTAGATTATGTCAATGGAAAGAAACAATAACTCTTGCCAGCTTAGATCCGGTAAACAGGTTGAGGCTACTGTGACTCAAACCTCCAAGAAAAGCAAAAGCAAACAGTTCCTTGCTCCCAATACAATGAGAAAAGCGAGTTTAACACATAAAACAGTTTCTGTTAATCCTGATGTCTCTAAAGGGTTATACGGAAAATCAAAGGGCCAAACAAGTGATACAAGGTCGAGGGTTAAAAAAAGTAAAGCTCCAGATGGAATAAGAGTCAGTCATGGTGAGTTCATATTAACTATTTCATTACTCTGTACACATATCATGTATTATTTATGAAGGTATTAGCAGGGTTGATGATGTATGGAATTTAGATGTGTTTGGTATAGATTTCACATTAAACCTTGATCTGGGCTGTATTAGTTGTTTTTGCTGTATCGGGCTTGTTTTTTGTTGTATGTTTCTGTTGGGTTTAGGCAATCTTCAGCCCATGTATTATGCTTGTTGGGCTTAGCCCATTATACTTAGCAAGGGTATTTGGCTATATATGGCCTCTCTTCATGTACTGATAATTCATTCACAATATATAATACACGTATTGATTACATTACTTAACACAGACAATCGTGAAGATCAAAATTTAGAGGGAAAGTTGGTGTCTAGACACAAAAAAGTTAGACACAAAGAAGCTAGAAGTCTTAGATATGAAGAAACGGATACGGAGCCCGGGCCGGAGTATGAAGCCAACAATGATATTTACGATGGTTACGTATATGGAAATGAATATTATGATGATTTTGAAGACCACCAACGAGAAACCACCCAACAACTAGAAGGTTTATTTGTTCTATATTGCTTGATTCTTTTTATTATGTTAAATAATGTATTCTAACTTTCAGTATCCTTTTTATTATATGAGTAAAGAAGTAAATGCGAGTACTCAAACTGTTACGAATGTTGATCAGCAAACCACCCAACTAATAGATGAATCAGGTTATTTTTTGTTTTTCTAATTTGTTTTGTTTATTTGATTTATATTGTTGATTGTGTAGTATATCAATTGTAAATCAAGTTCTCATATTTTGTAGATAACGGCGACAGCGTTTGAGGACCGGTAGTTATGCAAAAAATCTGGAAACAGAAGGCATCTGTTCGAATTCCAATTTCTGTTAATGAACATGGACAACCGATTTGCAAAAACAGTAGTAAACTCACCCATTTTCTTGGTTAATTAACGTGAAGCTACCAATATTGTCCAGTTTAGAGACCGTGGAATCAAGTTAAAAAACAGAAAAAAAAGATAAGCTGCTAAACTTCTTAAGGGTATGTATTTTAAAATCTGAGTGATAATAAGCCTTTTTTCTTCTCATGTGATATGTTTTCTCTTTTTATAATTTGTATACAAAGTTTGATATTCCACAAATTGCTGATTCTTGGATACTCTAGTCGTATGGTCGAAAAATGAAAAATTGGAGGGCGAGAATAAAGGAACCCTACTTTGATCCGTCTTTATCAATGGAGGTTCAATTGAATTCACCACCTGAAGAACTGACCAAAAGACATTGGAGAAGACTTCTTGAATATTGGAGTAGATAAAGGGTAAAGGTATGAAATAATGTTACACTTGATGTAACTTTTTTATATTATTTTATTTTCATATTAGAATATTTAATATATTTTATTTTTAGGCGATGACCGACAAAAATAAAGCCAATAGGGCTAACAAAAATTTGACACAAGTAACCGGAAAAAAAAGTTTTGCAAGAATCCGTGAAGAACTGAAGGTAATATGAATGATGAATCTATGAACGATCATCTTTTTGGCATCATAAAAAATGAAACACTTCTTAGTGTTACGGGTGGCGCAACTATGGATCATTTACATTGAAATAACTATCGTAGAGAACATTTGTGTTCGAAGATAACTTGAATTTTTATGTTTGTAGTTAATTATAGTTTTTCAATTGAATTTTTCGGTACATTTGTGACCCCAATGACATAGATTCCTGGCTCCGCCCATATGTAAATTATTGAAACTAGCTATTGTTGAAATTTTGGGAAGGGTTGATTCCTTCTAAATTAGTAGATGTTATATACATTGTATTAATGGAAAATAAAGTTGTTAGTACTTTAGTCCTTGTAATATTTGTTAGGAAGTTTGTAAATCTGATGAGTCAAAGAAGTCTTAGTTAAAAGTATTTTGAGTCTGTATTATTTGAGTATGTATATTTAGAGTCTGTAAAATCTAGAGTCTGGGAGATCGAAGAACACAAACTCTGATCAACAAGAAATACAGATTCTACTGATGCTGAAACGAGATAAAGACAAAATCAAATACGCGTGAAATCTGTAGTGACCCGAACTTTTCCATGTTTATATATATATTAAATGAAATTGTTATTTACATGATTAAGTGTTTCCAACATGTTAAGCAATCAAACTTGTTAAGACTTGATTAATTGAAATAGGTTTCATTTAGACAATTGACCACCCAAGTTGACCGGTGATTCACGAACGTTAAAACTTGTAAAAACTATACGATGACATATATATGGTTATATATATAGTTAACATGATTTGATTATAAGTATGTATCTCATTAGGTATTTTAACAATGAGTTATATACATAAAAATGAGACTATTAATTTAAGAAACTCGAAAACTATATATATAACGATTATCGTTATAACAACGTCTTACTAGGTACATATGAATCATATTAAGATATTGATACACTTGGTTAATTATGTTAAATGATAAGTAAATATATTATTAAGTGTATTAACAATGAAATACATATGTAAAAATAAGACTACTAACTTAATGATTTCGAAACGAGACATATATGTAACGATTATCGTTGTAACGACATTTAACTGTATATATATATCATACTAAGATATATTATATATCATAATATCATGATAATATAACAATTTAACATCTCATTTGTTATAATAAACAATGGGTTAACAACATTCAACAAGATCGTTAACCTAAAGGTTTCAAAACAACATTTACATGTAACGACTAACGATGACTTAACGACTCAGTTAAAATGTATATAAATGTAGTGTTTTAATATGTATTCATACACTTTTGAAAGACTTCAAGACACTTATCAAAATACTTCTACTTAACAAAAAGGCTTACAATTACATCCTCGTTCAGTTTCATCAACAATTCTACTCTTATGCACCCGTATTCGTACTCGTACAATACACAGCTGTTAGATGTATGTACTATTGGTATATACACTCCAATGATCAGCTCTTAGCAGCCCATGTGAGTCACCTAACACATGTGGGAACCATCATTTGACAACTAGCATGAAATATCTCATAAAATTACAAAAATATGAGTAATCATTCATGACTTATTTACATGAAAACAAAATTACATATCCTTTATATCTAATCCATATACCAACGACTAAAAACACCTACAAACACAATCATTCTTCAATTTTATTCATCTAATTGATCTCTCTCAAGTTCTATCTTCAAGTTCTAAGTGTTCTTCATAAATTCCAAAAGTTCTAGTTTCATAAAATCAAGAATACTTCCAAGAATGCAAGTTTACTTCCAAGTTTTCTAAATCCATTCCAGGTAATCATCCAAGATCAAGAAACCTTTGTTACTTAAAGTAGGTTATCTTTCTAATACAAGGTAATAATCATATTCAAGATTTAATTCAATTTCTATAACTATAACAATCTTATTTCGAGTGGAAATCTTACTTGAAATTGTTTTCGTGTCATGATTCTGCTTCAAGAACTTTCAAGCCATCCAAGGATTCTTTGAAGCTAGTTCTATTTTTCTCATTTCCAGTAGGTTTATCCAAGGAACTTCAGGTAGTAATGATGTTCATAACATCATTCGATTCATACATATAAAGCTATCTTATTCGAAGGTTTAAACTTGTAATCACTAGAACATAGTTTAGTTAATTCTAAACTTGTTCGCAAATAAAAGTTAATCCTTCTAACTTGACTTTTAATATCAACTAAACACATGTTCTATATCTATATGATATGCTAACTTAATGATTTAAAACCTGGAAACACGAAAAATACCGTAAAATCGGATTTACTCCGTCGTAGTAACACCGCGGGCTGTTTTGGGTTAGTTAATTAAAACTATGATTAACTTTGATTTAAAAGTTGTTATTCTAGGAAAATGATTTTTATTATGAACATGAAACTATATCCAAAAATTATGGTTAAACTCAAAGTGGAAGTATGTTTTCTAAAATGGTCATCTAGACGTCGTTCTTTCGACTGAAATGACTACCTTTACAAAAACGACTTGTAACTTATTTTTCCGACTATAAACCTATACTTTTTCTGTTTAGATTCATAAAATAGAGTTTAATATGAAACCATAGCAATTTGATTCACTCAAAACGGATTTAAAATGAAGAAGTTATGGGTAAAACAAGATTGGATAATTTTTCTCATTTTAGCTACGTGAAAATTGATAACAAATCAATTACAACCATAACTTAATCAACTTGTATTGTATATTATGTAATCTTGAGATACCATAGACACGTATACAATATTTTGACCTATCATGTCGACACATCTATATATATTTCGGAACAACCATAGACACTCTATATGTGAATGTTGGAGTTAGCTATACAGGGTTGAGGTTGATTCCAAAATATGTATAGTTTGAGTTGTGATCAATACTGAGATACGTATACACTGGGTCGTGGATTGATTCAAGATAATATTTATCGATTTATTTCTGTACATCTAACTGTGGACAACTAGTTGTAGGTTACTAACGAGGACAGCTGACTTAATAAACTTAAAACATCAAAATATATTAAAAGTATTGTAAATATATTTTGAGCATACTTTGATATATATGTATATATTGTTTTAGGTTTGTGAATCAACCAGTGGCCAAGTCTTACTTTCCGACGAAGTAAAAATCTGTGAAAGTGAGTTTCATTACTCCCTTTTTAAATGCTTTTGCAATATATATTTTTGGGACTGAGAATACATGCGCTTCTTTTATAAATGTTTTACGAAATAGACACAAGTAATCAAAACTACATTATATGGTTGAATGATCGAAGCCGAATATGCCCCTTTTTGCTTGGTAACCTAAGAATTAGTAAACCGATCTACTAATTGACGCGAATCCTAAAGATAGATCTATTGGGCCTAACAAACCCCATCCAAAGTACCGGATGCTTTAGTACTTCGAAAATTATATCATATCCGAAGGGTGTCCCGGAATGATGGGGATATTCTTATATATGCATCTTGTTAATGTCGGTTACCAGGTGTTCACCATATGAATGATTTTTTTATCTCTATGTATGGGATGTGTATTGAAATATGAAATCTTGTGGTCTATTATTATGATTTGATAATATATAGGTTAAACCTATAACTCACCAACATTTTTGTTGAAATTTTAAGCATGTTTATGCTCATGTGATTATTAAGAGCTTCCGCTGTCGCATACTTAAATAAGAATGAGATTTGGAGTCCATGCTTGTATGATATTGTGTAAAAACTGCATTCAAGAAACTTATTTCGTTGTAACATATTTGTATTGTAAACCATTATGTAATGGTCACGTGTAAACATGATATTTTAGATTATCATTATTTGATAATCTACGTAAAGCTTTTTAAACCTTTATTGATGAAATAAAGGTTATGGTTTGTTTTAAAATGAATGCAGTCTTTGAAAAACGTCTCATATAGAGGTCAAAACCTCGCAACGAAATCAATTAATATGGAACGTTTTTAATCAATAAGAACGGGACATTTCAGTTGGTATCCGAGCGTTGGTCTTAGAGAACCAGAAATTTGCATTAGTGTGTCTTATCGAGTTTGTTAGGATGCATTAGTGAGTCTGGACTTCGACCGTGTTTTCTTTAAAAATGATTGCTTAACATTTTTGTTGGAAACTATATATTATTAACATGTATATATTATGTGATATATTAATCTCTTAACATGTTTGATATTGTGTGATAGATGTCTACCTCTAGCACAAATCCCATTGACTCACCTAATAATAACGAAGAGTCGAATATATATTGGACTGATTCACAAGTTCCCGAAGAAGAACCAGAAGAAGAATCAGAACCATAAGAAGAATCAGAACCGGAAGAGGAGGAACCGGAGGAGGAAATAGAACCGGTGGGGGAAATAATAAAATGGTTAAGTAAAAGAAAATCCTCAACCAACCGACCAAGGTTAATTATGGTCAATGGTGTTTCCGCCAAGGAAGCAAAATATTGGGAGGATTACCAATTCTCCGATGAATCGGATTCCGACGAGAATTCCGACGATGTTATAGAAATTACCCCAACTGAATTTAAAAAGGCAAAAGAAAATAATAAGGGAAAGGGCATAAAAATAGAGAAATCTAATTCCAACCCCGATGAACTTTATATGTATCTTCAACCCCCGAAGCCCTTAAGTTGTAACAATGACCCGGGAACCTCTAAACCACCAGGTTTTTCTAAACCGTTGTGGAAAACGACAGCTCGTATTAGGGGAACATCATATATCCCTAGAAACTTGGCAAAACGAACCAAAACCGAAGAAGAAGAAACGAGCGAGTCGGAATAAGATAGTTGTATTCGTGTGGTGTAATATATGTAATATAGTGTGCTTATGCTTTATGATATATGTAAAAATTGCTTGTATTAATAAGTATTTTTTTTTATGAATCTAACTCTTGTCTATTTTACAGTATAAAAACACAAAATGGATAGACAACCCAATATTTTAAGAGACCTACCCGGAGACATGATTGATGAAATCTTGTCTAGAGTCGGTCAGAATTCTTCGGCACAACTATTTACGGCGAAATCAGTTTGTAAGACATTCGAAGAACGTTCCAAGAATGTCTTGGTTTATAAGAGACTTTCGTTTGAAAGATGGGGGATATCACATTGGGAAACCCATAAGTTACGATGTGTTTACTTTGACGCATATATTGCGGGGAACCCAAATGCTATTTTACGCAACGGGTTAAGAAATTATTTTGACTCAATGTATCCGAATATAGGACTTCATGATTTAGAAAAAGCGGCTAACATGCAACATAAAGAAGCATGCTATGCTTACGGGTTAGTAATGTTCGCTTCTCACCAAAGTGAGAAAAAGAACATCGGGCAACAACTATTAAACAAAACGTTCCCACAAGTGACGGAGTCGGTAATTGGGGTAAGAAATGAGGTTTTTAGGTTATTACGAGACTGTTGGTCATTACGTAACCCTCGTCCCTTTGACGACGTTACAACACGATGTCTTATCAACGGCCATAACAGTTATGTTCCACAAGACCAAGGATGGGAAGTAGTCCTAGTAAAACCAGAATGCATGACTTGTTTCTGGACGTATGAATTACGTGTCTTTATTGCCTTTGCTGAACGACTTGTGTACTAGCTAGAATTATCTTCAAAACTATCTTGTATGAAAGTTATTGTGTGCTATATTTCATGCTTTATGTAAAATAAGCAGTATTGTAAGTTTGTAAAATATTGTATAAAAGTTTGAACGTGAAATATTATTATAATCAGTTTTTCGTATAGAATTGTAGTAGTTGAATTGTATATTAGCTGCTAAGTATGAACTTAACGGGTAGGTACTACCCGAATTTAAACTTATAAAGCGCTAATATGAAGAAAAAGCTTTTATAAATGAGTTCATATTATGCTACGAAATACTATTAACTACTCTTAATATTCAGTATGATTAACTTGTTCCATTTGACTATTTTGAAGGAAATGGCACCGACTACTCGACACACCGTGAATATGAATGAAGAGGAATTCCTTACTTTTCTAGCTTCAAACATAGCCGCAGTACAGGCTGCGCTACATACCAACAATAACCTTGGATCTAGCAGTACAGGAAATCGTGTAGGATGCACCTACAAAGAATTCACTGCCTGCAAACCTTTGGAATTTGATGGAACCGAAGGACCGATCGGATTGAAACGGTGGACCAAGAAGGTCGAATCTGTGTTTGCCATAAGTAAGTGTACTGAAGAGGACAAAGTGAAGTACGCTACGCATACCTTCACAGGTTCTGCGTTAACATGGTGGAATACCTATCTAGAGCAAGTAGGACAAGATGATGCGTACGCACTACCGTGGTCAGCATTCAAGCACTTGATGAACGAGAAGTACCGTCCCAGAACCGAGGTCAATAAGCTCAAGACAGAACTTAGAGGGTTACGAACCCAAGGATTTGATATTACCACGTACGAAAGACGATTCACAGAATTGTGCCTATTGTGTCCGGGAGCGTTCGAAGATGAGGAAGAGAAGATCGACGCGTTTGTGAAAGGATTACCGGAAAGAATCCAAGAAGATATAAGTTCACACGAGCCCGCCTCCATACAACAGGCATGTAGAATGGCTCACAAACTAGTGAACCAGATTGAGGAAAGAATTAAAGAACAGACGGCTGAAGAGGCCAATGTGAAGCAAGTCAAAAGAAAGTAGGAGGAAAACGGTGATAAGAATCACCAATACAACAACAACAGCAATTACAATAATAATCGCAACAATTATCCCAACAATCGCAACTACAACAAACGGCCCAACAACAACAACAACAACAACAACAACAGCAACAACAGCAACTACAACAATCATCCCAACAACAATAACAACCACAACAACAACAAAAATCAGAAGCAGCTATGCCAAAGGTGTGAAAAGTATCACTCGGGGTTCTGCACCAAATTTTGCAACAAGTGTAAAAGAAATGGTCATAGCGCGGCGAAGTGTGAGGTCTACGGACCAGGGGTTAACAGAACGAAAGGAACAAATGGTGTCGGAACGAGTAATGGTGGAGCAAGTAGTGTCGGAGCAAGTTATGCCAATGTAGTTTGTTATAAATGTGGAAAACCGGGCCACATTATTAGAAATTGCCCGAACCAGGAGAACACGAATGGACAAGGCCGCGGAAGAGTTTTCAATATTAATGCGGCAGAGGCACATGAAGACCCGGAGCTTGTTACGGGTACGTTTCTTATTGACAATAAATCTGCTTACGTTTTATTTGATTCGGGTGCGGATAGAAGCTATATGAGTAGAGATTTTTGTGCTAAATTAAGTTGTCCATTGACGCCGTTGGATAGTAAATTTTTACTCGAATTAGCAAACGGTAAATTAATTTCAGCAGATAATATATGCCGAAATCGAGAAATTAAACTGGGTAGCGAAATATTTAAGATTGATTTGATACCAGTAGAGTTAGGGAGTTTTGATGCAATAGTTGGCATGGACTGGCTGAAGAAGGTGAAAGCAGAGATCGTATGTTATAAAAATGTAATTCGCGTTGTACGAGAAGAAGGAGAACCCTTAATGGTGTACGGAGAAAAGGGCAACATGAAGCTACATCTTATTAGTAATTTGAAGGCACAAAAACTAATAAGAAAAGGTTGATATGCTGTTCTAGCACACGTCGAGAAAGTACAAACTGAAGAAAAGAGCATCAATGATGTTCCCGTCGCAAAAGAATTTCCCGATGTATTTCTGAAAGAATTACCGGGACTACCTCCACATCAATCTGTTGAATTTCAAATAGATCTTGTACCAGGAGCTGCACCAATAGCTCGTGCTCCTTATAGACTCGCACCCAACGAGATGAAAGAACTGCAAAGCCAACTACAAGAACTATTAGAACGTGGTTTCATTTGACCAAGCACATCACCATGGGGAGCTCCTGTTTTGTTTGTCAAGAAGAAGGATGGTACATTTAGGTTGTATATTGACTACAGAGAGTTGAACAAACTTACCATCAAAAACCGTTATCCACTGCCGAGAATTGACGACTTATTTGATCAACTACAAGGATCGTCGGTTTATTCGAAGATCGATTTACATTCTGGATATCATCAAATGCGAGTAAAGGAGGATGATATTCCAAAAACTGCTTTTAGGACGCGTTATGGTCATTACGAGTTTATGGTTATGCCGTTTGGATTGACTAACGCACCAGCTGTGTTCATGGACCTTATGAACCGAGTGTGTGGGCCATATCTTGACAAGTTTGTCATTGTTTTCATCGATGACATATTTATTTACTCAAAGAATGATCAAGAGCACGAAGAACATTTGAGAAAAGTGCTAGAAGTATTGAGGAAATAAAAACTGTATGCTAAGTTTTCAAAGTGTGCATTTTGGTTGGAAGAAGTTCAATTCCTCGGTCACATAGTGAACAAAGAAGGTATCCAGGTGGACCCGGCAAAGATCGAAACCGTTGAAAAGTGGGAAACCCCAAAAACTTCGAAGCATATACGTCAATTTTTAGGATTGGCTGGTTACTACAGAAGATTCATCCAAGATTTCTCCAAAATAGCAAAACCCTTGACTGCATTAACGCATAAAGGGAAGAAATTTGAATGGAAGGATGAACAAGAGAAGGCGTTTCAATTATTGAAGAAAAAGCTAACTACGGCACCTATATTGTCATTGCCTGAAGGGAATGATGATTTTGTGATTTATTGTGACGCATCAAAGCAAGGTCTCGGTTGTGTATTAATGTAACGGACGAAGGTGATTGCTTATGCGTCTAGACAATTGAAGATTCATGAGCAAAATTATACAACGCATGATTTGGAATTAGGCGCAGTTGTTTTTGCATTAAAGACTTAGAGGCACTACTTATATGGGGTCAAAAGTATTATATATACCGACCACAAAAGTCTTCAACACATATTTAATCAGAAACAACTGAATATGAGGCAGCGTAGGTGGATTGAATTGTTGAATGATTACGACTTTGAGATTCGTTACCACCCGAGGAAGGCAAATGTGGTAGCCGACGCCTTGAGCAGAAAGGACAGAGAACCCATTCGAGTAAAATCTATGAATATAATGATTCACACTAATCTTACTACTCAAATAAAGGAGGCGCAACAAGGAGTTTTAAAAGAGGAAAATTTAAAGGATGAAATACCCAAAGGATCGGAGAAGCATCTTAATATTCTGAAAGACGGAACCCGGTATAGGGCTGAAAGAATTTGGGTACCAAAATTTGGAGATATGAGAGAAATGGTACTTAGAGAAGCTCATAAAACCAGATACTCAATACATCCTGGAACGGGGAAGATGTACAAGGATCTTAAGAAACATTTTTGGTGGCCAGGTATGAAAGCCGATATTGCTAAATATGTAGGAGAATGTTTGACGTGTTCTAAGGTCAAAGCTGAACATCAGAAACCATCAGGTCTACTACAACAAACTGAAATCCCGGAATGGAAATGGGAAAACATTACCATGGATTTCATTACTAAATTGCCAAGGACTGCAAGTGGTTATGATACTATTTGGGTAATAGTTGATCGTCTCACCAAGTCAGCACACTTCCTGCCAATAAGAGAAGATGACAAGATGGAGAAGTTAGCACGACTGTATTTGAAGGAAGTCGTCTCCAGACATGGAATACCAATCTCTATTATCTCTAATAGGGATGGCAGATTTATTTCAAGATTCTGGCAGACATTACAGCAAGCATTGGGAACTCGTCTAGACATGAGTACTACCTATCATCCACAAACTGATGGGCAGAGAGAAAGGACGATACAAATGCTTGAAGACATGCTACAAGCTTGTGTTATTGATTTCGGAAACAGTTGGGATCGACATCTACCGTTAGCAGAATTTTCCTACAACAACAGCTACCATTCAAGCATTGAGATGTCGCCGTTTGAAGCACTTTATGGTAGAAAGTGCAGGTCTCCGATTTGTTGGAGTGAAGTGGGGGATAGACAGATTACGGGTCCGGAGATAATACAAGAAACTACCGAGAAAATCATCCAAATACAACAAAGATTGAAAACTGCCCAGAGTCGACAAAAGAGCTACGCGGACAGTAAAAGAAAAGATATAGAGTTTGAAATTAGAGAAATGGTCATGCTTAAGGTTTCACCTTGGAAAGGCGTTGTTCGATTTGGTAAACGGGGGAAACTAAATCCAAGGTACATTGGACCATTCAAGATTATAGATCGTGTCGGACCAGTAGCTTACCAACTGGAGCTACCTCAACAACTCGCGGCTGTACATAACACTTTCCACGTCTCAAATTTGAAGAAATGTTTTGCTAAAGAAAATCTCACTATTCCGTTGGACGAAATCCAAATCAATGAAAAACTTCAATTCATTGAAGAACCCGTCGAAATAATGGATCGTGAGGTTAAGAGACTTAAACAAAACAAGATACCGATTGTTAAGGTTCGATGGAATGCTCGTAGAGGACCCGAGTTCACCTGGGAGCGTGAAGATCAGATGAAGAAGAAATACCCGCATTTATTTCCAGAAGATACGTCAACACCTCCAACTGCTTAAAATTTCGGGACGAAATTTATTTAACGGGTAGGTACTGTAGTGACCCGAACTTTTCCATGTTTATATATATATTAAATGAAATTTTTATTTACATGATTAAGTGTTTCCAACATGTTAAGCAATCAAACTTGTTAAGACTTGATTAATTGAAATATGTTTCATTTAGACAATTGACCACCCAAGTTGACCGGTGATTCACGAACGTTAAAACTTGTAAAACTATACGATGACATATATATGGTTATATATATAGTTAACATGATTTGATTATAAGTATGTATATCATTAGGTATTTTAACAATGAGTTATATACATAAAAAAGAGACTATTAATTTAAGAAACTCGAAAACGATATATATAACGATTATCGTTATAACAACGTCTTACTAGGTACATATGAATCATATTAAGATATTGATACACTTGATTAATTATGTTAAATGATAATTAAATATATTATTAAGTGTATTAATAATGAAATACATATGTAAAAATAAGACTACTAACTTAACGATTTCGAAACGTGACATATATGTAACGATTATCGTTGTAACGACATTTAACTGCATATATATCATACTAAGATATATTATATATCATAATATCATGATAATATAACAATTTAACATCTCATTTGTTATAATAAACAATGGGTTAACAACATTCAACAAGATCGTTAACCTAAAGGTTTCAAAACAACATTTACATGTA
The DNA here is from genome assembly GCF_046630445.1 of Rutidosis leptorrhynchoides. Lineage (NCBI taxonomy): Eukaryota > Viridiplantae > Streptophyta > Magnoliopsida > Asterales > Asteraceae > Rutidosis > Rutidosis leptorrhynchoides. Next base: position 340,437,948 of record NC_092336.1, read on the forward strand.
ACGACTAACGATGACTTAACGACTCAGTTAAAATGTATATACATGTAGTGTTTTAATATGTATTTATACACTTTTGAAAGACTTCAAGACACTTATCAAAATACTTCTACTTAACAAAAAGTCTTACAATTACATCCTCGTTCAGTTTCATCAACAATTCTACTCGTATGCACCCGTATTCGTACTCGTACAATACACAGCTTTTAGATGTATGTACTATTGGTATATACACTCCAATGATTAGCTCTTAGCAGATCATGTGAGTCACCTAATATATGTGGGAACCATCATTTGGCAACTAGCATGAAATATCTCATAAAATTACAAAAATATGAGTAATCATTCATGACTTATTTACATGAAAACAAAATTACATATCCTTTATATCTTATCCATACACCAATGACCAAAAACACCTACAAACACTTTCATTCTTCAATTTTCTTCATCTAATTGATCTCTCTCAAGTTCTATCTTCAAGTTCTAAGTGTTCTTCTTAAATTCCAAAAGTTCTAGTTTCATAAAATCAAGAATACTTCCAAGATTGCAAGTTTACTTCCAAGTTTTCAAATCAATTCCAAGTAATCATCCAAGATCAAGAAACTTTTGTTAATTACAGTAGGTTATCTTTCTAATACAAGGTAATAATCATATTCAAGCTTTAATTCAATTTCTATAACTATAACAATCTTATTTCGAGTGGAAATCTTACTTGAAATTGTTTTCGTGTCATGATTCTGCTTCAAGAACTTTCAAGACATCCAAGGATCCTTTGAAGCTAGATCAATTTTTCTCATTTCTAGTAGGTTTATCCAAGGAACTTGAGGTAGTAATGATGTTCATAACATCATTCGATTCATACATATAAAGCTATCTTATTCGAAGGTTTAAACTTGTAATCACTAGAACATAGTTTAGTTAATTCTAAACTTGTTCGCAAATAAAAGTTAATCCTTCTAACTTGACTTTTAAAATCAACTAAACACATGTTCTATATCTATATGATATGCTAACTTAATTATTTAAAACCTGGAAACACGAAAAACACCGTAAAATCGGATTTACTCTGTCGTAGTAACACTGCGGGCTGTTTTGGGTTAGTTAATTAAAAACTATGATAAACTTTGATTTAAAAGTTGTTATTCTGCGAAAATGATTTTTATTATGAACATGAAACTATATCCAAAAATTATGGTTAAACTCAAAGTGGAAGTATGTTTTCTAAAATGGTCATCTAGACGTCGTTCTTTCGACTGAAATGACTACCTTTACAAAAACGACTTGTAACTTATTTTTATGACTATAAACCTATACTTTTTATGTTTAGATTCATAAAATAGAGTTCAATATGAAACCATAGCAATTTGATTCACTCAAAACGGATTTAAAATGAAGAAGTTATGGGTAAAACAAGATTGGATAATTTTTCTCATTTTAGCTACGTGAAAATTGGTAACAAATCTATTCCAACCATAACTTAATCAACTTGTATTGTATATTATGTAATCTTGAGATACCATAGACACGTATATAATATTTTGACCTATCATTTCGACACATCTATATATATTTCGGAACAACCATAGACACTCTATATGTGAATGTTGGAGTTAGCTATACAGGGTTGAGGTTGATTCCAAAATATATATAGTTTGAGTTGTGATCAATACTGAGATACGTATACACTGGGTCGTGGATTGATTCAAGATAATATTTATCGATTTATTTCTGTACATCTAACTGTGGACAACTAGTTGTAGGTTACTAACGAGGACACCTGACTTAATAAACTTAAAACATCAAAATATATTAAAAGTGTTGTAAATATATTTTGAACATACTTTGATATATATGTATATATTGTTATAGGTTTGTGAATCAACCAGTGGCCAAGTCTTACTTCCCGACGAAGTAAAAATCTGTGAAAGTGAGTTTCATTACTCCCTTTTTAAATGCTGTTGCAATATATATTTTTGGGACTGAGAATACATGCGCTGCTTTTATAAATGTTTTACGAAATAGACACAAGTAATCAAAACTACATTATATGGTTGAATGATCGAAGCCGAATATGCCCCTTTTTGCTTGGTAACCTAAGAATTAGTAAACCGATCTACTAATTGACGCGAATCCTAAAGATAGATCTATTGGGCCTAACAAACCCCATCCAAAGTACCGGATGCTTTAGTACTTCGAAAATTATATCATATCCGAAGGGTGTCCCTGAATGATGGGGATATTCTTATATATGCATCTTGTTAATGTCAGTTACCAGGTGTTCACCATATGAATGATTTTTTTATCTCTATGTATGGGATGTGTATTGAAATATGAAATCTTGTGGTCTATTATTATGATTTGATAATATATAGGTTAAACCTATAACTCACCAACATTTTTGTTGACGTTTTAAGCATGTTTATTCTCAGGTGATTATTAAGAGCTTTCGCTGTCACATACTTAAATAAGGACAAGATTTGGAGTCCATGCTTGTATGATATTGTGTAAAAACTGCATTCAAGAAACTTATTTCGTTGTAACATATTTGTATTGTAAACCATTATGTAATGGTCGCGTGTAAACAGGATATTTTAGATTATCATTATTTAATAATCTACGTAAAGCTTTTTAAACCTTTATTGATGAAATAAAGGTTATGGTTTGTTTTAAAATGAATGCAGTCTTTGAAAAATGTCTCATATAGAGGTCAAAACCTCGCAAAGAAATCAATTAATATGGAATATTTTTAATCAATAAGAACGGGACATTTCAAAATCCTTGAAGATAAGAATGAAGAGATTCCATCTATACGAATATCTCTTATTTCTAGGAGAAGATTATTGAAGAGATTTGATATTATCTAGTTTCCTTATATCTTGCTATGTTAGTTATAGAAAAGATCTTCAAAGATTTGATAAGCGTGTTTCTCAAATCTATAAATAGGGAACTTGTAACTCATTCCGATTCGCCAATTCAATATCAATTATCTTTGATATCGGATAAAAAGTCACGTTTTCACCTCAGTATTAAGACCCAAAAACAATAAAGTTCCAAACTTTATTTCCAAAATACCTGCTTCTTCAGTTAAAATTGAAGAATAAGTGATTACGAAGACGGTGCAAGAAGAATCAAGTAAATCGGAGCTAAAACGAAGATTCTAGAGCGAAAACAGTAAAAGACAAGAAATCAAGTTATGATCCAGCAAATCAGCAAGCCAAACAGCTTACCCTGCTTGAAAACGGCCTGCCACACGCCCAAGTCAAATGCCTACATTAAACGGCCAGGTCTTGCAAATGGCCCCTGCAAATGGCCTGCCAATATATTTGTTATTCTGTTCAATTGATCTTATAAAACGTTCTAGGTTGGTTAATTGTGGACCAACACTATTCAATATATTTACATAAATATGCTGCAAACTGTAAGGACCCGATATCGTTAATCAAAATTGACTCGAAGTATTAATTTTTTTTTAGATACAGTACCTGGCACGGCGTGCCATCTATATGGCACGACGTGCCACTTGACTACAGAACCTGACCCAAACCTGACCTGGCACGGTTTGCCATCTATGTGGCACGGAGTTCCACTTGACGAATGACCCTGACCAGGTGCCCAATTGGCACGACATGCCAGTAAAGAGGTACAGCGTGCCAGCTTGCAACTGCCAGGCTGGTTTTAAGTTTAAATGTTCAAACACCAAATTTAAAGTTTACAAACATAATTAATATCTCCCAACCATCAATAGTATCGTATTGTGACCATACACATGTTTACACATCAAAACAAGTTTTAAGACACCGAGGCTACATCGGCCCGTTTGACCAAATTGAATACAAGTTCGACCCACAACTAGTTTAACAACCAAACGACACATGAGCATGGTTTGGCATTAAACTACCCAAAAACTAGGTCGTCTTCCAAAGCTAAGCCTATGAGCATTAAAGGGAATATTCAAATCCCTGGCAACCCCTTTACCCTTTTCCGCGATCGTACCTAAAATATAAACAACGAGAAGGGTAAGAAACGCTTAGTGAATGAAATAGGTATACAAATACATATATGTTTTACCTACTAGTGCCACGAACACAATATAATTCACAGAACCGCATAGTCAACGCAAATCAAGCTAGTACTGAAATGCGCCGTTCATACCGATTATAAACGATTCACGATAGTTGATTTCATTGCGAGGTATTTGACCTCTATATGATACATTTTACAAACATTGCATTCGTTTTTAAAAGACAATCTTTCTTTACATCGAAAGTTGACGGCATGCATACCATTTCATAATATATTCAACTATAATTGACTTAATAATAATCTTGATGAATTCAGTGACTCGAATGCAACGTATTTTTGAAATATGTCATGAATGACTCCAAATAATATCTCTAAAATGAGCAAATACACAGCGGAAGATTTCCTTAATACCTGAGAATAAATATGCTTTAAAGTGTCAACCAAAAGGTTGGTGAGTTCATTAGTTTATCATAATCGATCATTTCCATAATTTTAATAGACCACCAGATTTTTATTTCCATTTTTCATAAATATACGTCCCATACATTGAGACAAAAAATCATTCATAAGGATTGAACATCTGATAATCGACATTCACAAGATGCATATAGAATATCCCCATCATTCCGGGACATCATTCGAACATGATAAAATTTCAAAGTACTAAAGCATCCACAACAATGGATGGGGCTTGTTGGGCCCGATAGATCTATCTTTAGGATTCGCGTCAATTAGGGGCTCAGTTCCCTAATTCTTAGATTACCAGGCTAAAAGGGGCATATTCGGCTTCGATCCATTCAACCATATAAACCCTTTTAATTACTTGTGTCTCTTTCGTCAAATATTTATAAAAGCGCATGTATTCTCAGTCCCAAAAATATATATTGCAAAATCATTTAAAAAGGGAGCAAATGAAACTCACAATACGATATTTTGTAGTAAAAATATTCATACGACAAAACTGAACAATACAGGGTTGGCCTTGGATTCACGAACCTATATCATTCATATATATATATTAAAACATATAATCGTAATTGAGCGATTATATATATATGTTTGGTTATTAATAATATACTTGTTATACTATATGTTATTTAGGTAAATTTAATATATTTAGTTTATATGTTTTATATAACTATTACTTATCATTAATAATAAAAACTGTATATTAAGGTTTAGTATATATTTATATATTAATTGATACAGCTTAACTAATATCTTTTTAATAATAAAAGTATAGCGTAATGTATTTTTATATAAAAGTATCTATTTATGATAATGTTGATAGTCTTAATGATAACAAAATAATAATTTTTAGTAAGAATGATAATAATGATAATAAGTTTAATAATAATAATACTAATGATTATATTAATAATAATAATGATAATATTTATAATAATACTTATGTTACTAATAATAATAATTATAGTACTAAAAGTGATACTAATACTAATATTAATCATAGTATTTATGTTCTCATGATAATACACATATTAGTCATTAAAACAAATAAAATAATAACAATATTCTTATTTATAACTATAATCATAATAATAATAATGATAACTAATACTTGAATGACAAAATTTATAATAATAAATACATTAACAATGTTAATAATAATAATAATAATAATAATGGTTTTAATACTTATAACTATGATGATAATAATAATAATAATAATAATAATAATAATAATAATAATAATAATAATAATAATAATAATAATAATAATAATAATAATAATAATAATAATAATAATAATAATAATAAGTGTTATAATACTAATAATAACAATAATATCAATAACAATAATAATAATCATAGTAATAGCAATAATAATAAATATATAAATGATAATCAAAATAATAATACTAATAAGAATAAGACTACCTTCAACGTTATAGGCCCTTAAAAAAAATAGTGACCCATCCCGGACTCGAACCCGTGACCTCTCGCTTATACGCAAACCCCTTAAAAACACGGATCCATTTCAGTTTTTCTCAAACATATCGCATCCCAATTATGTTTATCTATATCCTATCTGTTTCCCTTTACTTATCCTTCTTCTCCAAACCATAATCGACCAGGGATCAATTTCTTTCACTTAACAAATTATAAACTATTTTTAGGATTTATTAACAGCCAGCAACTACTACAATTTGATCTAATTTAAGTAAAACAGAAAAAAAAACTTAAAGAAATAGCTGTAACAAAAAAAAATATGAACGAATACCATAAAAATTGATTATGATTTTTAGAACGTTTTAGGGAAAGATCATAACATAAATTATTTTGCAAATGCTTCATATAAACTTTATAAATTATCTATTTAACAGAAAACATCAAAACCAGTTAGAATTTTGTGATGAACAGATGGTTGACTTTTTAATTTCAAAAGTTTGACTTGAAAATTCTCACTTGTTTTAAAGAATTCATAATTGAAACTTTACAGACAGTTTAGATAGGTGATTCCTAACAACATAGCATTTATAACTTTTGAAATTTGTTAAGAGATCAAGCTTTTGGAAAAAAGTATCAAATACAGAGTATAACGGGCTATTAGTTTTATTTGGGTTTCAAATTCAGCAAATTGGGTTATCTGAAATTGTTATTTGGTAAAGATGAAGAGAGAACTGAATTATTTACCTCATATCATTGAATGATTTGTTTGTTAAATACTGATAGCAGATTGACATAATATATTTCACAAGGACAGAAATAATAAAAAAATATAAAATTAAATAGATGGCTAACAGGATTTAACCTCATCTGAGATTTATATTCGATTCTGATACAGGTTTAGAGACAGGAATTAAAAGGATTGATCATGATGTGAAACCTCCTGTACGAAACCTCCTTTCTGTTTTCTAAATCATATTCAATTTCTATAAATAATTAAGTATTTTATATAAATATTGATTCTTAATAATGTTAATAATAATTATATTACAATAATAATAAATAATAATAATAATACTAATAATAATTACTAATAATAATACGGATTATTAATAGTAGAAATACCATTAATTATAATAATAGAATAAAAGAAATAATTAATAATACTAATTTTAACATTAAAAGTAACAATGATAATAATTAAAATGATAATTTTTATTAATCATTTTAATAATGATAATAATAATAATAACAATATTGATAATAATCTTAATAATATAATAATGTTATAAATAACAATATTGATAATTATATTAATACTAGTAATAATAATATAATAAATTACATATAATAAATTTCATATTAAATCTTTAATAATACTAATAATACTAATATTTATAATAATAATGAATGTAATAATAATATAACAACTATAATTAAACTTGTAATTAAATTTAATGTCTAATTTATTATTTATATTTTCTTTTATGATAAAATTTATTGAACATTTAATATCTGTATATTTTATATATATTACAATATACTTATAGTTATCAATAGAATACATAAATACACTTACATTTATAGTTATACATATTTATTTACAAACAATTGTTCGTGAGTCGTCGGACATAATCAAAGGTTAACTGAATCCATGTAAACAGTTCAAAAATTTTGAGACTCGGTTTAATAGACTTTGTTTATCGTGTCAGAATCATTTACAGATTAAGTTTAAATTTGGTCGGAAATTTCTGGGTCGTCACAGTACCTACCTGTTAAAGAAATTTCATCCCGAAATTTGATTGGGATGGTCATGGTTAACAATAATAATTTTTTCCTGACGAATATGAGTTGATAAATAGAGTTTTATTACTGTTGAGTAATATGGATAAGATAATTCGATTACTCGGAGATTACAAGTGAAGCTATCACAAAAGAATGAAATTGAGTAATTGCAGGGTTGTCTTGACCGGTGATGTAGTCATGGTTGATTTCCAGAAATCAAGGAATTTAGAGAAAATCTTCATAATAAAATTTGGTTCTTCGATAATTAAGGAAATAGGATCTTCTTTGGTTAAATGCGATAATCTGTTTTTATTGCTCTGTCGGATATTTCACTATAAATCCACCTTCTTCATTTCCTTTATATTTTGGAGTTCCATCCTTTTGTTTTCTTTTCCCGATTTTAAGTCAAACGAATAACGGTCCAGAATTCGTAGATATGAAGTTTCGAATGAACATAACTAACGTTCTAAGAGAGAAATTGTAATACCACTGTCTTGATTGGTTAAATTACCATAATTCAAGAGAAAATATAGAACTGTCAAGAAAATATGTTCTTGATATGTTTAGAGATTAGATTGAATGTAAGAGTCATGTAAAATGGCACATGATGAAGTTATGGTCTGTGAATCATCACATTTCATTAGAAACTCAGCATGACTTACTGTAATATAATCACGTTGATCAAGTGTCATTATATTATACTAACTCATGCTTCAGTTCCCAACACTACTTCAATATCATTTAATTTTAAGCTCAAAGGTTTACAGAATATAGAAACCAGATAGTTTCCTTTATGATGTAACACTGATATCATGAAGAGATAAATGATTTCAAATAAGAATCATTATGAAAATATCTTCAGAAATATCGAAGATATTTATAATGAAAGATACGGTGATATCTTAGAATTTCTATTATCGATGGATGATGATGAAGATTTGTTCGTAAAAGTGTAGAGTCATGAGCAAGGTATTCGTTAATGACTTCAGCAGATACTGAATCATTTAGATTCTATAAGTACAGATTTTGTGATTTGTCCACAGTCTCCTTCATGGTTTGCTCAATTCGTTTTCCAATTTCAACTTTTCTGAGCTTTTCCAACATAGTATTTTTTTTTATCATCAAAATTTTTGGCTGTTAAGATATTTTGCATTTTTTTTTTTTTTTTTGCTGCTTCATTCAGCTTTTTCAACCTTACGAGTATTGATTCGCAGAGTGGGTAATTTTCAAACTTTCAAAATGGAAGATCATAATTCTAAGAGATAAATGTTATACATATACATATAACTATTAATGTAGAAATGCTACGAGATTCAAAATACCGATTGCTGATTCCCGGTACTTGGTATGGCAGTTCTCGTTACAAGATACGGATGAGTATATGATGGGGTTTCGATAAATAATGATTTTTCTGAAAGTTAAAGGTCAATGAAGTTGATGGTAAGTTTACTGCTAATGTGGTGGAATATAAACGGTTCCCCGGTAACAATGAATAAAGGCAAACTTATATATCAAAGTTATAATAAGGTTTATTCGAATGAAAAGTCATAACTGATTTGCTGACGCTGTGACAAAATTTTCTACCTTGGAAAGGGATTGCAAAGTAATTTTCGGTAATAACAACGCCAAAGGAGTTAGCACAGATACGTGTTAAACATTTACTCAGGTTCCGTGTGTTTTTAGGTGCATAACTATATGCATCAATCTTTTCTCCCGTAGATGAAGTGCGGTTGGTTCATCCTCTCGATTGAGGTGTTTTCAAGAATCATGAAAGGTTTAAACGCAGATTGTAATCGTCAAGATACAAATGAAGTTTAAGATGAAATCAAGTGGCAAACTTGAAGAAATGTTTAGTTTCATATGTTATAATCAATATTTTAATTCATTTTAATTGTCCAATGTTGGTACTCCACAGTTAGAAATTCAACAATTCATATGTAGTTTAATATATAATATTTGAATTAATTAATACGTATCGTGACCCATTGTATACATGTCTCAGACTCGATCACAACTCAAGGTATATATATTATTTTAGAATCAACCTCAACCCTATATAGCTAACTCGATCATTACCGCATATAGAGTGTCTATGGTTATTCCAAATAATATATATAGATGCGTCGATATGATATGTCAAAACATTGTATACGTGTCCCGATATTTAAAATGCGTAAATAACAGTATTTAAATGACGATAAATAAAGTGCGTAAAATAAATAACAGAAATTAAATGACGATAAATAAAATTGCGAGAATTAAATTTGCGATAATTAAATTACGATAAATAAATGTAATAAGGAATTAACAGTTAGCTAGGAACAGTTAGCTAGGATTTTGTTAGCGTGGATTCATAACAAAATTTCTCATAGTTAATTTGTTTGTTTCTAACAAATTTTATTTTTGTCCAATGTTTTCTTCATTATGCCACTTGTTGGATTCTGATAGGCCAAAATCCAAATATGAAATTGAATGAAAATGATTATTCTGTGGTGAACGGATTCGTATATCTGTAGATGTAAGTAGATAGTAAATGTCTGTTGAATCAGATTGAAAGAATGTACAGTGTAACTTATTAATGTTAAATCTAAATATTCCTCGGGTATTACCTACCCGTTAAAATATTTTTACCCTCAACAGTTTGTACGAAAGAATTTTTAATTACAATCTTTATGAAAATATACTTACATATATAGTTTTTTCAGATGTAATCATGGATTTAAAGAGTTAATATAATATTAATCTCATTTGATTTTCGGTTAGAACTAGAATGAATAATCTCTAAAACTTTAGAGATTACCTAATTGTCGCCTAATATTTCTTCAATGAAGTTATAAATCAATAATTCATCGTTGATTTTTATTAGTACTCCTTGGTATCTATGGTGCGTACGAAATTGATGCTCGTGGAACAGATTGTGAAGTTGAGGTTTGCGGTGCGGATGTGGTTGTTGTGGATGGTGGTACTGGTTATGCTGCTGGTGCTGGTGCTGGTGCTTGTAACCGTTGCACCATATTCTCCAAAGCCAATACTCGAGCGCGAAGCTCGTTGACTTCTTCTATTACACCGGGATGATTGTCGGTTCGAACGAGTGGATGAATAAGATCTAGAATTTATGATAGTATGTAGTCATGACGAGATACTCTGGAGATGAGAGAGAAAATGGTATTATGAATAGGTTCGCCGGTAAGTGCTTCAGGTTCTTTGCCAAGAGGGGAATGTGCGGGATGGAAGGGGTCACCTTCTTCTTGTCTCCAATGGTTAAGTGGGCTACGAACCCATCCCCAATTCATCCCGAATTGATGATGGCTGATTGGTTGATCCATTCTGGTTACGCTGTCTTTGGAGTTCAGGTGAATATCCATATCAGAGTAGCTGTCGGAGTTTAAGGAGTTTGAACTAGATACGGGATCCATCTTGTATATTTAGGAAGATGATTTATGATATGAAATAGATTATATGTGATAACCCGTAAATTTCCGACTAAATTTAAACCTAATCTTTATATGATTTAGACACGTTAAGTATAGTCTGTCATCCTAAATATCAAAATTTTTAAACTATTTTCACAAATTCAATAACCTTTCAACTATTTCCCGACGATTCACGAACAGTATTATATGATTATATGTGTGTATGTGTATATAATAACTTGCAAAACATTAAATTAATTGTTATACTAATATTATTATTATTATTACTTTCTTTATTATTATTAAAATAAATATTAATATTAATACCAGTATTATTAATATTACTATATATAATATAAAAATATGAAATTTGATATATTTAATTTATTATAATTACTAATATTATTGTTAACATTATTAATATCATAATTAGTAGTAAAATTATAATTTTATTTATTATCATGATTATTATAATTATACTAAACACTATCTTTTATTATTAATACCATTATTAATACCATTATATTTACCATTATTCTTATTATAATTAGTAGTATTAATAATATTAAAAGTATTTTTATTATTCTAAAAAAAATTATTATTGATATCATTTAAAATAATATTATTAGTATTATTATTATTAATATTTATTATTAATATTATTATTATTAAATTATAAAAAAATAAAAAAATACCTAATACCTAATACCTAAATTAGGTTATTAGATTTATATATTTTTTTATTCTTCGTGACCTGCTTTACATTTTTAAAACTAGTTCTGTGCTTGATGAATCGACTCCCATTCTGCTTATTATTTTTTTATATCAATCGTGAATATGTCGACACTAATCACCAGCTTGAAATTAATCAATATATATTGTATACTGCAATTGAGGGAATTAGAACAGAAACGAAAGATATCCTCTGTTCTTAAATTCGTTTTAGCCAAAACCCGATTACGAATAATATTTCAAAATATATTAATGTAGTATTGTTAGGAATCATTCACTCAATCTATCTGCAAAGTTTCACGATCCAATTCTTCATATTGATCTCTAATTTTCGAGTCAAACCTTAAATTTCAAAAAGTCAAAACTCGTGTTCACCAAGAAATTCGTAACCATGTTAAAATTTTTGGATCAATCAAAGGTTTAGAAAGTTTTTAGGTACGATTTAAAATCTTTTTCATGTAGAAAGTTTCCTTTAAAACGATTTCAAATTTGATTTTGGATCTTGAGTTTATATTTTTTTTCGAACAGCAGCAGGTTAACATATATATATATATATATATATATATATATATATATATATATATATATATATTTGCTGTTTGAAGTCTGTGGAACAAACGTATCTATATTAAGACGATTACAATTAAGTTTTAAACATGAATTCGATGAGTGAAATGAGTTCTCTGGTCGACTAAGTTATGAAGAAGAAAGGGAAACAGAATAGAAAAGGTTAAATAAAATTAGGAAGGGTTATAATCAGGAAAAAAAATAGAAATGGCGAGATGGTTTGGGGTGTTAGCGGGTTAGCGAGAGGTCTCGGGTTCGAGTCCTGGTCGTGGCATTTTTTTTAGGAAGGTTTTTGAGGTAGTTTTCTTATTATTATTATTATTATTATTATTATTATTATTATTATTATTATTATTATTATTATTATTATTATTATTATTATTATTATTATTATTATCATAATATTATCATTAAGTATTATAATTATTAATATTATTAATACAAAAAGTATAATTATTATTTAACACGATTATTATTATTATTGTTACTACTAATATCATTATCATTTAAGTATTATCAGTTAGTATTAATATTATTATTATTATTACTAATATTATTATTATCTTTTTACGAATATTAATATTATTTTTAATTTTATGAGAATTAATAATTATTATTATTATCAAAATTATTATTTTTAACATTAAAACTATTATTTTCAACATTAAAATTTTTATTTTTAACATTATTAATTATTATCATTATTTGTATTATTAATATTTCTATTAATATTATTATTATTATTACAACAATTATTATTATTACATATAACAAATAATTGATTTTTACTAATTATATTAAAATACATTAATTATTTTAAATATATATACAAAATAAGATATAAATTATAAATAAAATATATATACTTTAATTAAGATTTAGTATAAATTTTATATATATAACTACACACTAATATATAAATAATTTATATAGTTAATGAATAGAATTATTTGAATTCTATGTGTTAATATATAAACTTGATATAGGTTCGTGAATCCGAGGTCAACTCTGCACTTGTTCAGTGACATCCTATGCATATTTACTACAAACTATCGTATCGTATCATATTGTGAGTTTCATTTGCTCCCTTTTTGTCTATATTTTTGGGCTGAGAATACATGTACTATTTTTATAACTCATAGGCACAAGTGCAAACTATTATGCGACCAACATGAGTACTTTTATTGTGTTGATATGTAACATATTATTTTGTTCATATGAAACATGCAAAACCCTTCTTTATAATATCATTAATTGTTAGATAATGAAGAGGCAAACGGAATTATTATAAATAGTGCTATTGGGAGTAACATCCCGCACTATTGACCTCAGGTCAATTGGTTGTATAATAATGATCTCGACAATTACATATGTATTGTCTCGAGGTAAAATCGTTTAGTTTTGATATTATACGCTCATGGCATACTTTTGATATACATGATATATCGTCTTTTATTAAATCTTGTGATCTATTACTGAAATCATTATTTATGACAAACCTATGAACTCACTCAACCTCGTGTTGACTTTTTAAAGCATGTTTATTCTTATGTACTTAAATATTGCTTCCGTTGTATATCTGCTGCTTTGATGATGATTGCTTGATATGCTTGGAGTCTTCATTACATATCATATTAATTAAGAACATTTAATGCTCTAAATACAATGTAATATATTTATCTTCCGCTACAAAACTCAATAAAATGTCTCATATAGAGTCATTCTCGTTTATACATCTGTGACTTGATATAATTAGTCACAAATACCCCAGGCCCTATTTGAGAGTGTGACAGATTGGTATCAGAGCAGTATTATTGTAGAGAACCAGGATTGCATTTTATGTGTGTCTTATACAATTAGGTACCTTAGCAATGTAGAGCTACAACATTCCTTGACCATAGTGCCTTTAATTGTTACCTTTAATTGATAAATGCTACACTATACCTTAGAACTATGCTTGTTAATTTCTTTAATCTTCCTTAGAATTTCAAGCCAATCTAAGAACTCTGCTCACTCTCTTAAGTACTCTCCAATTACTCCACGACATTCAAATGCGACACCTGTTGATTCCGCTGACTCGGGCTCTAATCACTCACCGGTATATAACCAACGATTTCTTCTGAATGGGATGCTATTCAAAGCCTTCCTAACTACAATGGTGACTTCTCAGGCTACGAGCTCGAAAAAGAGCCTATTGAGGAATCATCTGATGTAGTGACCCGTCCTAATCCACCTGGACGAAGTCTTCATCAGATGGTCCCATTGCGACGTTCTGACCTCTATATGCCATAAATGAATCCAAGTAACATCTTTAAAATGAGCAAATGCACAGCGGAAGATTTCTTTCATACCTGAGAATAAACATGCTTAAAAGTGTCAACCAAAAGGTTGGTGAGTTCATAGGTTTATCATAACAATCATTTCAATATATTTATAGACCACAAGATTTCCATTTATAAGTACACTCGTAAGTGTATAAAAGTATTCTATAAGCTGTAGCACCCGGTAACAAGCCTTAACGTTCATGTTTTACTCTCTGAAGTACACCAGATCAGGTGTGTTTAAAATAACCTCGAAGTACTAAAGCATCCCATAGTCAGGATGGGGTTTGTGAGGCCCAATAGATCTATCTTTAGGATTCGCGCCTATCGTACATAGACAAGTAGTTTAATGTTACCAAGCTAAGGGTATATTTCTGGTTTAAACCCACGTAGAATTAGTTTTAGTACTTGTGCCAATTTCGTAAAACATTTATAAAACAGCGCATGTATTCTCAGCCCAAAAATATATATTGCAAAAGCAATTAAAAAGGGAGCAAATGAAACTCACCATACTGTATTTTGTAGTAAAAATACATATGACGACACTTAACAAATGTATGGTTGGCCTCGGATTCACGAACCTATATTAATTATATCTATATTAACACATATAATGGAAATCGAACGAAGTTTTATATTATTAGTGATATATTGGTTATTTTAGTAAATTATATGTTATATGTATTAAATATTATTTTATGTAACTAATTGTTATTTGGTAAATTAATATTAATAAAGAGTTGTATTAGCTTATAATAATAATAACAATAATAGTAATAATTTTTAATAATAAAAATAATTACAATAATAATAATTATAATAATAATAATAATAATATTGAAAAATCAAAATAATGATAGTAAAAATATTGTTGGTAAAAATAATAATGATGATTGTAAAATAATGATACATATATTAATAGTAGTAGTTTTTAATAAAATGCTAAGTTTAATAATAACGATAATGAAAATATTAATTTTGAATATAATACTTAATACTTAATAATAATAATAATAATAATAATAATAATGGTAATAATAATAAAAGTAATAATTAAAAATAATAATAATAATAATAATAATAATAATAATAATAATAATAATAATAATAATAATAATAATAATAATAATAATAATAATAATAATAATAGAAATGGCTACCTTTAAACAAGTTTAAAAAAAAACTGTTGTTGCTCAACCTCGAACCCGAGACCTCTTGTTACTCGCAAACACCTCCAACCACTAGTCTGTTTATCACTTTTCAGACTTAATTCGTATTTATATTTATTTAACTAACATCTATGTTCTTATTTTCCTTCTTCTTCTTCTACCCAAATTCACTCGATCCAAAATTTATATTATCATAACAACAAGGTTTAGATTCTTCAAATAACCAGTAGTCATCAATATTAAATGGTTGTATTAATAAGATAATGAAATCGAAAAGAAAAAAAATAAAAACTAAAACTGCTGTGCAGTTCGTTCGCTGCTCAAGGAAAAAAAATCGATTTTTCGTTTTTAAGTACATTTTGGACCATATCTATAAAACGAAATACATTTAAAATCAATGTCCTAAACTATTGAAATCGTTAATCTAAATTAAATTATCACAGAAAACCTGAATTTAATTGATGAACATATGTTGACTTTTGATTCAAAAACTTTGACTTGAGAATTCGTCTTCGTTATTTCGAATTAAAATCTAAGATTGTACCTACACCTTCACGACAGGAGGAAGAAGAAATCTGCAATTTTACTTTTACTCAATTTGACTCGAATCAAAATAAAGGTTAAATGGGTTCGGTTTATGACATAAAGAAGGAAAGAGGAAAAAAATTAAATAAAAAGAGTTCCATTGCTTTATCAATTAGCAGAAGAGGATGAGATGGTGCGGTTTTTATGATTGATTCACATAATAATTGATTGATATAATATGAGGGTGTGGCTCGACAAAGAATCACGGGTATTCAACAAGTAATTAAACAAATGTAAAGAAAACTGATAGAGACACTTATATACACGACATTATCTCTTTTTTTTAAATTAAATTCTTAATAAATGTATTAATAATTATGTCAATAATAATAATAATGATGATAGAAGCAATAAATGATAATAATATTAAAATAATACTTAATAATAATAGGTATAATGATAATGATAAGAGTAATAAAATAATAATAAGAATAATACTAATAAAGATAGTAATAATAATATTAATAATAATTTTATCAAAATTATACTAATAATGATAAGCATAAGATTAATTATAAAAATAATAATAATAATATTATTAACGATAACCATAATAAATTGTTTTATTTTAATAGTAATAATATTGATACTCATAAAAAAAATGATAATGATAATAATATTATTATTGGTACTAATAATAATACTAATTATAATAATATTAGTAAAAATAATATAACCCTTTTATATATATCCATTTATATAATAATGTTAATAATACTAATATAGATGTTATTATTGAAAGTAATTATAAAATTTCTATAACAATTATAATTTAATTTATAATTATACGTATTAGTTTAGATATTAATATTACATATTTTTAGCTATGTAATATATATAACAACATACATTAAGTATTTAATATTCAAATATTACAATATATATATAAATCATATATGATAATATCACATACATATATATATATATATATATATATATATATATATATATATATATATATATATATATATATATATATTCATATAATAGTAACTTAATTATTCTATTTATTATTTTTCATTTGTAATTCCAATTGATTAAGTGTACTTTATTTATTCAAAATATTATATATACACTTATACTTATATATACATATATATAATTATTTACAGACAATTGTTCGTGAATCTTCGAGAACGGTTAAAGGTTAAATGAATCTATGAAAATAGTTCACAAGTTTTGAGACTCAACATCACAGACTTTGCTTATCGTGTCGAAAATATATAAAGATCAAGTTTAAATTTGGTCAGAAATTTCCGGGTTGTTACAGTACCTACCCGTTAAAGAAATTTCGTCCTGAAATTTGAGTGTGGTTGTCCTGGCTAACAATAAAAATGTTTTTATGACGAAAATGAATTGGCAAATAGAGTTTTATCATTATTGATTAATATAGATAAAACGATTTAATTATGTGATGCGTACGAGTGAAGCTGTTATAAAAGAGTGAAAGGTTTTGTCTTAACTTTTGACGTTGTCTTGGTTGAATTTCGGAATTCAAGGGATTTACAGAAATCTTTGAAATCTAAAAGATTTGATTCTTCGTCGAATAAGGAAATTAAGATCTCTATAATTAAATACGGTGATCTGCTTCGATTACTCTGTCTGATATTTCCATTATAAATTAAACTCTTCCGTTCCATTATTTCCCACAACTCTCAACTTTTATACTTCAATTCATATTTCCAGAACATTTGTCAAATTATTAGAAGTCACTGTAAAAGATGGAATTATCAAGAAAATATGTTCTTGATTTTTGTTTAGAGATTTAGTAGAATATAAGAGTCGTGTAACATGGCACATGATGACGTTATAATCTGTGAATCATCACGTCTCATTAGAAACTCAGCATGACTTACTGTAATATAATCACGTTGGCCGGGCGTCATTATATTATACTAACCCATGCTTCAATTCCCAATACTTCTCCACAATTCATTCATAATTTATACTTAGATTTTACGGAAGGTTCCAGTATAATGGAATGCAGAAAACATGAAGAGGTAGATAATTCGGACAAGAATATTTATGAAAATATCCTTAGAAATATCGAAGATATTTATGATGATATTTTTTGAATTTCTACGTTCGAAAGTTGATGAAAAAAAAATTTCGCAAGATTTTAACATGACTTCGGTACAAGATATTCTCTACAGATTTCATCGGAAACAGAATCATCAGGATTCTTTATGTACAAGTTTAGTCCTTGTGATTTGTTCAGAGTCTCCTTCATGGTTAGCTCAATCCATTTTTCAGTACCAAATTTTTAATCGAGCGTTCCCAACACTCCATTCTTTATCATCAATCTCTTGGCCATTTAGGCCATCTATAATTTTACTGTTTCGTCTGCATTCAATTCAGTGATATCTGAATCGTCAGTTATCAATTCGAGGTGGTTTCAGGAGAATTGTGTTTTTAGATGATTAAACGCTGATGGTAATATGGTGGAATATAAAAGGTTTCCCGGTAACAACAAAAGAGCACGCATATATGTCAAGGTTATAATAAGGTTGTTTCGAATGAAAAGTCGAAATTATCTTGTTGAAGCTGTGACAAAATTTGCTACTTTGAAAGAAATTATTAAGTTCTTTTGGGTAATAATATGAAATGTCCCGTTCTTATTGATTAAAAACGTTCCATATTAATTGATTTCGTTGCGAGGTTTTGACCTCTATATGAGACGTTTTTCAAAGACTGCATTCATTTTTAAACAAACCATAACCTTTATTTCATCAATAAAGGTTTAAAAAGCTTTACGTAGATTATCAAATAATGATAATCTAAAATATCCTGTTTACACACGACCATTACATAATGGTTTACAATACAAATATGTTACAACAAAATAAGTTTCTTGAATGCAGTTTTTACACAATATCATACAAGCATGGACTCCAAATCTTGTCCTTATTTAAGTATGCGACAGCGGAAGCTCTTAATAATCACCTGAGAATAAACATGCTTAAAACGTCAACAAAAATGTTGGTGAGTTATAGGTTTAACCTATATATATCAAATCGTAACAATAGACCACAAGATTTCATATTTCAATACACATCCCATACATAGAGATAAAAATCATTCATATGGTGAACACCTGGTAACCGACAATAACAAGATGCATATATAAGAATATCCCCATCATTCCGGGACACCCTTCGGATATGATATAAATTTCGAAGTACTAAAGCATCCGGTACTTTGGATGGGGTTTGTTAGGCCCAATAGATCTATCTTTAGGATTCGCGTCAATTAGGGTGTCTGTTCCCTAATTCTTAGATTACCAGACTTAATAAAAAGGGGCATATTCGATTTCGATAATTCAACCATAGAATGTAGTTTCACGTACTTGTGTCTATTTTGTAAATCATTTATAAAACCTGCATGTATTCTCATCCCAAAAATATTAGATTTTAAAAGTGGGACTATAACTCACTTTCACAGATTTTTACTTCGTCGGGAAGTAAGACTTGGCCACTGTTGATTCACGAACCTATAACAATATATACATATATATTAAAGTATGTTCAAAATATATTTACAACACTTTTAATATATTTTGATGTTTTAAGTTTATTAAGTCAGCTGTCCTCGTTAGTAACCTATAACTAGTTGTCCACAGTTAGATGTACAGAAATAAATCGATAAATATTATCTTGAATCAATCCACGACCCAGTGTATACGTATCTCAGTATTGATCACAACTCAAACTATATATATTTTGGAATCAACCTCAACCCTGTATAGCTAACTCCAACATTCACATATAGAGTGTCTATGGTTGTTCCGAAATATATATAGATGTGTCGACATGATAGGTCGAAACATTGTATACGTGTCTATGGTATCTCAAGATTACATAATATACAATACAAGTTGATTAAGTTATGGTTGGAATAGATTTGTTACCAATTTTCACGTAGCTAAAATGAGAAAAATTATCCAATCTTGTTTTACCCATAACTTCTTCATTTTAAATCCGTTTTGAGTGAATCAAATTGCTATGGTTTCATATTGAACTCTATTTTATGAATCTAAACAGAAAAAGTATAGGTTTATAGTCGGAAAAATAAGTTACAAGTCGTTTTTGTAAAGGTAGTCATTTCAGTCGAAAGAACGACGTCTAGATGACCATTTTAGAAAACATACTTCCACTTTGAGTTTAACCATAATTTTTGGATATAGTTTCATGTTCATAATAAAAATCATTTTCTCAGAATAACAACTTTTAAATCAAAGTTTATCATAGTTTTTAATTAACTAACCCAAAACAGCCCGCGGTGTTACTACGACGGCGTAAATCCGGTTTTACGGTGTTTTTCGTGTTTCCAGGTTTTAAATCATTAAGTTAGCATATCATATAGATATAGAACATGTGTTTAGTTGATTTTAAAAGTCAAGTTAGAAGGATTAACTTTTGTTTGCGAACAAGTTTAGAATTAACTAAACTATGTTCTAGTGATTACAAGTTTAAACCTTCGAATAAGATAGCTTTATATGTATGAATTGAATGATGTTATGAACATCATTACTACCTTAAGTTCCTTGGATAAACCTACTGGAAAAGAGAAAAATGGATCTAGCTTCAATGGATCCTTGGATGGCTCGAAGTTCTTGAAGCAGAATCATGACACGAAAACAAGTTCAAGTAAGATCATCACTTGAAATAAGATTGTTATAGTTATAGAAATTGAACCAAAGTTTGAATATGATTATTACCTTGTATTAGAATGATAACCTACTGTAAGAAACAAAGATTTCTTGAGGTTGGATGATCACCTTACAAGATTGGAAGTGAGCTACCAAACTTGAAAGTATTCTTGATTTTATGAAACTAGAACTTTTGGAATTTATGAAGAACACTTAGAACTTGAAGATTGAACTTGAGAGAGATCAATTAGATGAAGAAAATTGAAGAATGAAAGTGTTTGTAGGTGTTTTTGGTCGTTGGTGTATGGATTAGATATAAAGGATATGAAATTTTGTTTTCATGTAAATAAGTCATGAATGATTACTCATATTTTTGTAATTTTATGAGATATTTCATGCTAGTTGCCAAATGATGGTTCCCACATGTGTTAGGTGACTCACATGGGCTGCTAAGAGCTGATCATTGGAGTGTATATACCAATAGTACATACATCTAAAAGCTGTGTATTGTACGAGTACGAATACGGGTGCATACGAGTAGAATTGTTGATGAAACTGAACGAGGATGTAATTGTAAGCATTTTTGTTAAGTAGAAGTATTTTGATAAGTGTATTGAAGTCTTTCAAAAGTGTATAAATACATATTAAAACACTACATGTATATACATTTTAACTGAGTCGTTAAGTCATCGTTAGTCGTTACATGTAAGTGTTGTTTTGAAACCTTTAGGTTAACGATCTTGTTAAATGTTGTTAACCCAATGTTTATAATATCAAATGAGATTTTAAATTATTATATTATCATGATATTATCATGTATGAATATCTCTTAATATGATATATATACATTAAATGTCTTTACAACGATAATCGTTACATATATGTCTCGTTTAAAAATCATTAAGTTAGTAGTCTTGTTTTTACATATGTAGTTCATTGTTAATATACTTTATGATATGTTTTCTTATCATAGTATCATGTTAACTATATATATATATATATCCATATATATGTCATCATATAGTTTTTACAAGTTTTAACGTTCGTGAATCACCGATCAACTTGGGTGGTCAATTGTCTATATGAAACATATTTCAATTAATCAAGTCTTAACAAGTTTGATTGCTTAACATGTTGGAAACATTTAATCATGTAAATATCAATCTCAATTAATATATATAAACATGGAAAAGTTCGGGTCACTACAGTACCTACCCGTTAAATAAATTTCGTCCCGAAATTTTAAGCTGTTGAAGGTGTTGACGAATCTTCTGGAAATAGATGCGGGTATTTCTTCTTCATCTGATCTTCACGCTCCCAGGTGAACTCGGGTCCTCTACGAGCATTCCATCGAACCTTAACAATTGGTATCTTGTTTTGCTTAAGTCTTTTAACCTCACGATCCATTATTTCGACGGGTTCTTCGATGAATTGAAGTTTTTCGTTGATTTGGATTTCATCTAACGGAATAGTGAGATCTTCTTTAGCAAAACATTTCTTTAAATTCGAGACGTGGAAAGTGTTATGTACAGCCGCGAGTTGTTGAGGTAACTCTAGTCGGTAAGCTACTGGTCCGACACGATCAATAATCTTGAATGGTCCAATATACCTTGGATTTAATTTCCCTCGTTTACCAAATCGAACAACGCCTTTCCAAGGTGCAACTTTAAGCATGACCATCTCTCCAATTTCAAATTCTATATCTTTTCTTTTAATGTCAGCGTAGCTCTTTTGTCGACTTTGGGCGGTTTTCAACCGTTGTTGAATTTGGATGATCTTCTCGGTAGTTTCTTGTATAATCTCCGGACCCGTAATCTGTCTATCCCCCACTTCGCTCCAACAAATCGGAGACCTGCACTTTCTACCATAAAGTGCTTCAAACGGCGCCATCTCAATGCTTGAATGGTAGCTGTTGTTGTAGGAAAATTCTGCTAACGGTAGATGTCGATCCCAACTGTTTCCGAAATCAATAACACATGCTCGTAGCATGTCTTCAAGCGTTTGTATCGTCCTTTCGCTCTGCCCATCAGTTTGTGGATGATAGGCAGTACTCATGTCTAGACGAGTTCCTAATGCTTGCTGTAATGTCTGCCAGAATCTTGAAATAAATCTGCCATCCCTATCAGAGATAATAGAGATTGGTATTCCATGTCTGGAGACGACTTCCTTCAAATACAGTCGTGCTAACTTCTCCATCTTTTCATCTTCTCTTATTGGTAGGAAGTGTGCTGATTTGGTGAGACGATCAACTATTACCCAAATAGTATCAAAACCACTTGCAGTCCTTGGCAATTTAGTGATGAAATCCATGGTAATATTTTCCCATTTCCATTCCGGGATTTCGGGTTGTTGAAGTAGACCTGATGGTTTCTGATGCTCAGCTTTGACCTTAGAACACGTCAAACATTCTCCTACGTATTTAGCAACATCGGCTTTCATACCCGGCCACCAAAAATGTTTCTTGAGATCCTTGTACATCTTCCCCGTTCCAGGATGTATTGAGTATCTGGTTTTATGAGCTTCTCTAAGTACCATTTCTCTCATATCTCCAAATTTTGGTACCCAAATCCTTTCAGCCCTATACCGGGTTCCGTCTTCCCGAATATTAAGATGCTTCTCCGATCCTTTGGGTATTTCATCCTTTAAATTTCCCTCTTTTAAAACTCCTTGTTGCGCCTCCTTTATTTGAGTAGTAATGTTATTATGAATCATTATATTCATAGATTTTACTCGAATGGGTTCTCTGTCCTTCCTGCTCAAGGCATCGGCTACCACATTTGCCTTCCCCGGGTGGTAACGAATCTCAAAGTCGTAATCATTCAATAATTCAATCCACCTACGCTGCCTCATATTCAGTTGTTTCTGATTAAATATGTGTTGAAGACTTTTGTGGTCGGTATATATAATACTTTTGACCCCATATAAGTAGTGCCTCCAAGTCTTTAATGCAAAAACAACCGCGCCTAATTCCAAATCATGCGTCGTATAATTTTGTTCGTGAATCTTCAATTGTCTAGACGCATAAGCAATCACCTTCGTTCGTTGCATTAATACACAACCGAGACCTTGCTTTGATGCATCACAATAAATCACAAAATCATCATTCCCTTCAGGCAATGACAATATAGGTGCCGTAGTTAGCTTTTTCTTCAATAACTGAAACGCTTTCTCTTGTTCATCATTCCATTCAAATTTCTTCCCTTTATGCGTTAATGCAGTCAAGGGTTTTGCTATTCTGGAAAAGTCTTGGATGAACCTTCTGTAGTAACCAGCTAGTCCTAAAAACTGGCGTATGTGTTTCGGAGTTTTCGGGGTTTCCCACTTTTCAACAGTTTCTATCTTTGCCGGATCCACCTTAATACCTTCTTTGTTCACTATGTGACCGAGGAATTGAACTTCTTCCAACCAAAATGCACACTTTGAAAACTTAGCGTACAATTCTTCCTTCCTCAATACTTCTAACACCTTTCTCAAATGTTCACCGTGTTCTTGGTCATTCTTTGAGTAAATAAGTATGTCATCAATGAAAACAATGACAAACTTGTCAAGGTATGGTCCACACACTCGGTTCATAAGGTCCATGAACACAGCTGGTGCATTAGTTAAACCAAACGGCATGACCATAAACTCGTAATGACCGTAACGTGTTCTGAAAGCAGTCTTTGGAATATCATCTTCTTTCACCCGCATTTGATGATACCCGGAACGTAAGTCAATCTTTGAATAAACAGACGAGCCTTGTAGTTGATCAAATAAGTCGTCGATTCTCGGTAGTGGGTAGCGGTTCTTGATGGTAAGTTTGTTCAACTCTCGGTAGTCGATACACAACCTGAATGTACCATCTTTCTTCTTGACAAACAAAACAGGAGCTCCCCACGGTGATGTGCTTGGTCGAATGAAACCACGCTCTAAAAGTTCTTGTAATTGGTTTTGCAGTTCTTTCATCTCGATGGGTGCGAGTCTGTAAGGAGCACGAGCTATTGGTGCAGCTCCTGGTACAAGATCTATTTGAAATTCAACGGATCGATGTGGGGGTAATCCCGGTAATTCTTTCGGAAATACATCGGGAAATTCTTTTGCAATGGGAACATCATTGATGCTCTTTTCTTCAGTTTGTACTTTCTCGACGTGTGCTAGAACAGCATAGCAACCTTTTCTTATTAGTTTTTGTGCCTTCAAATTACTAATAAGATGTAGCTTCGTGTTGCCCTTTTCTCCGTACACCATTAAGGGTTTTCCTTTTTCTCGTATAATGCGAATTGCATTTTTGTAACAAACGATCTCCGCTTTCACTTCTTTCAACCAGTCCATACCGATTATCACATCAAAACTCCCTAACTCTACTGGTATCAAATCAATCTTAAATGTTTCGCTAACCAGTTTAATTTCTCGATTCCGACATATATTATCTGCTGAAATTAATTTACCATTTGCTAATTCGAGTAAAAATTTACTATCCAAAGGCGTCAATGGACAACTTAATTTAGCACAAAAATCTCTACTCATATAGCTTTTATCCGCACCCGAATCAAATAAAACGTAAGCAGATTTATTGTCAATAAGAAACGTACCCGTAACAAGCTCCGGGTCTTCCTGTGCCTCTATCGCATTAATATTGAAAACTCTTCCACGGCCTTGTCCATTCGTGTTCTCCTGGTTCGGGCAATTTCTAATAATGTGGCCTGGTTTTCCACATTTATAACAAACTACATTGGCATAACTTGCTCCGACACTACTTGCTCCGCCATTACTCGTTCCGACACCATTTGTTCCTTTCGTTCTATTAGCCCCTGGTCCGTAGACCTCACACTTCGCCGCGCTATGACCATTTCTTTTACACTTGTTGCAAAATTTGGTGCAGAACCCCGAGTGATTCTTTTCACACCTTTGGCATAGCTGCTTCTGATTGTTGTTGTTGTTGCGGTTATTATTGTTGTTGGGATGATTGTTGTAGTTGCTGTTGTTGTTGTTGTTGTTGTTGTTGTTGGGCCGTTTGTTGTAGTTGCGATTGATGTTGCGATTGTTGGGATAATTGTTGCGATTATTGTTGTAATTACTGTTGTTGTTGTATTGGTGATTCTTATCACCGTTTTCCTCCCACTTTCTTTTGACTTGCTTCACATTGGCCTCTTCAGCAGTCTGTTCTTTAATTCTTTCTTCAATCTGGTTCACTAGTTTGTGAGCCATTCTACATGCCTGTTGTATGGAGGCGGGCTCGTGTGAACTTATATCTTCTTGGATTCTTTCCGGTAATCCTTTCACAAACGCGTCGATCTTCTCTTCCTCATCTTCGAATGCTCCCGGACACAATAGGCACAATTCTGTGAATCGTCTTTCGTACGTGGTAATATCAAATCCTTGGGTTCGTAACCCTCTAAGTTCTGTCTTGAGCTTATTGACCTCGGTTCTGGGACGGTACTTCTCGTTCATCAAGTGCTTGAATGCTGACCACGGTAGTGCGTACGCATCATCTTGTCCCACTTGCTCTAGATAGGTATTCCACCATGTTAACGCAGAACCTGTGAAGGTATGCGTAGCGTACTTCACTTTGTCCTCTTCAGTACACTTACTTATGGCAAACACCGATTCAACCTTCTCGGTCCACCGTTTCAATCCGATCGGTCCTTCGGTTCCATCAAATTCTAAAGGTTTGCAGGCAGTGAATTCTTTGTAGGTGCATCCTACACGATTTCCTGTACTGCTAGATCCAAGGTTATTGTTGGTATGTAGCGCAGCCTGTACTGCGGCTATGTTTGAAGCTAGAAAAGTACGGAATTCCTCTTCATTCATATTCACGGTGTGTCGAGTAGTCGGTGCCATTTCCTTCAAAATAGTTAAATGGAACAAGTTAATCATACAGAATATTAAGAGTAGTTAATAGTATTTCGTAGCATAATATGAACTCATTTATAAAAGCTTTTTCTTCATATTAGCGTTTTATAAGTTTAAATTCGGGTAGTACCTACCCGTTAAGTTCATACTTAGTAGCTAATATACAATTCAACTACTACAATTCTATATGAAAAACTGATTATAATAATATTTCGCGTTCAAACTTTTATACAATATTTTACAAACTTACAATACCGCTTATTTTACATAAAGCATGAAATATAGCACACAATAACTTTGATACAAGATAGTTGTGAAGACAATTCTAGCTAGTACACAAGTCGTTCAGCAAAGGCAATAAAGACACGTAATTCATACGTCCAGAAACAAGTCATGCATTCTGGTTTTACTAGGACTACTTCCCATCCTTGGTCTTGTGCAACATAACCGTTATGGCCGTTGATAAGACAGCGTGTTGTAACGTCATCAAAGGGACGAGGGTTACGTAATGTCCAACAGTCCCGTAATAATCTAAAAACCTCATTTCTTACCCCAATTACCGACTCCGTCACTTGTGGAAACGTTTTGTTTAATAGTTGTAGCCCGGTGTTCTTGTTCTCACTTTGGTGAGAAGCGAACATTACTAATCCGTAAGCATAACATGCTTCTTTATGTTGCATGTTAGCCGCTTTTTCTAAATCACGAAGTCCAATATTCGGATATATTGAGTCAAAATAATTTCTTAACCCGTTGCGTAAAATAGCATTTGGGTTCCCCGCAATATATGCGTCAAAGTAAACACATCGTAACTTATGGGTTTCCCAATGTGATATCCCCCATCTTTCAAACGAAAGTCTCTTATAAACCAAGACATTCTTGGAACGTTCTTCGAATGTCTTACAAACTGATCTCGCCTTAAATAGTTGTGCCGAAGAATTCTGGCCGACTCTAGACAAGATTTCATCAATCATGTCTCCGGGTAGGTCTCTTAAAATATTGGGTTGTCTATCCATTTTGTGTTTTTAAACTGTAAAATAGACAAGAGTTAGATTCATAAAAAAAATACTTATTAATACAAGCAATTTTTACATATATCATAAAGCATAAGAACACTATATTCCATATATTACACCACACGAATACAACTATCTTATTCCGACTCGCTCGTTTCTTCTTCTTCGGTTTTGGTTCTTTTTGCCAAGTTTCTAGGGATATATGATGTTCCCCTAATACGAGCCGTCGTTGTCCACATTGGTTTAGAAAAACCTGGTGGTTTAGAGGTTCCCGGGTCATTGTTACAACTTAAGGACTTCGGGGGTTGACGATACATATAAAGTTCATCGGGGTTGGAATTAGATTTCTCTATTTTTATGCCCTTTCCCTTATTATTTTCTTTTGCCTTTTTAAATTCAGTTGGGGTAATTTCTATAACATCATCGGAATTCTCGTCGGAATCCGATTCATCGGAGAATTGGTAATCCTCCCAATATTTTGCTTCCTTGGCGGAAACACCATTGACCATAATTAACTTTGGTCGGTTGGTTGAGGATTTTCTTTTACTTAACCGTTTTATTATTTCCCCCACCGGTTCTATTTCTTCATCCGGTTCCGATTCTTCTTCCGGTTCCGATTCTTCTTCCGGTTCCGACTCTTCTTCCGGTTCCTCTTCGGGAACTTGTGAATCAGTCCACAAATCATTCCAATTTACATTTGACTCTTCATTATTATTAGGTGAGTCAATGGGACTTGTTCTAGAGGTAGACATCTATCACATAATATCAAACACGTTAAGAGATTAATATATCACATAATATTCACATGTTAAAAATATATAGTTTCCAACAAAAATGTTAAGCAATCATTTTTAAAGAAAACACGGTCGAAGTCCA
This sequence comes from Rutidosis leptorrhynchoides, assembly GCF_046630445.1. Lineage (NCBI taxonomy): Eukaryota > Viridiplantae > Streptophyta > Magnoliopsida > Asterales > Asteraceae > Rutidosis > Rutidosis leptorrhynchoides. The sequence goes on from NC_092336.1 coordinate 340,466,820, forward strand.
GACTCACTAATGCATCCTAACAAACTCGATAAGACACACTAATGCAAATTTTCTGGTTCTCTAAGACCAACGCTCTGATACCAACTGAAATGTCCCGTTCTTATTGATTAAAAACGTTCCATATTAATTGATTTCGTTGCGAGGTTTTGACCTCTATATGAGACGTTTTTCAAAGACTGCATTCATTTTTAAACAAACCATAACCTTTATTTCATCAATAAAGGTTTAAAAAGCTTTACGTAGATTATCAAATAATGATAATCTAAAATATCCTGTTTACACACGACCATTACATAATGGTTTACAATACAAATATGTTACAACAAAATAAGTTTCTTGAATGCAGTTTTTACACAATATCATACAAGCATGGACTCCAAATCTTGTCCTTATTTAAGTATGCGACAGCGGAAGCTCTTAATAATCACCTGAGAATAAACATGCTTAAAACGTCAACAAAAATGTTGGTGAGTTATAGGTTTAACCTATATATATCAAATCGTAACAATAGACCACAAGATTTCATATTTCAATACACATCCCATACATAGAGATAAAAATCATTCATATGGTGAACACCTGGTAACCGACAATAACAAGATGCATATATAAGAATATCCCCATCATTCCGGGACACCCTTCGGATATGATATAAATTTCGAAGTACTAAAGCATCCGGTACTTTGGATGGGGTTTGTTAGGCCCAATAGATCTATCTTTAGGATTCGCGTCAATTAGGGTGTCTGTTCCCTAATTCTTAGATTACCAGACTTAATAAAAAGGGGCATATTCGATTTCGATAATTCAACCATAGAATGTAGTTTCACGTACTTGTGTCTATTTTGTAAATCATTTATAAAACCTGCATGTATTCTCATCCCAAAAATATTAGATTTTAAAAGTGGGACTATAACTCACTTTCACAGATTTTTACTTCGTCGGGAAGTAAGACTTGGCCACTGTTGATTCACGAACCTATAACAATATATACATATATATTAAAGTATGTTTAAAATATATTTACAACACTTTTAATATATTTTGATGTTTTAAGTTTATTAAGTCAGCTGTCCTCGTTAGTAACCTATAACTAGTTGTCCACAGTTAGATGTACAGAAATAAATCGATAAATATTATCTTGAATCAATCCACGACCCAGTGTATACGTATCTCAGTATTGATCACAACTCAAACTATATATATTTTGGAATCAACCTCAACCCTGTATAGCTAACTCCAACATTCACATATAGAGTGTCTATGGTTGTTCCGAAATATATATAGATGTGTCGACATGATAGGTCGAAACATTGTATACGTGTCTATGGTATCTCAAGATTACATAATATACAATACAAGTTGATTAAGTTATGGTTGGAATAGATTTGTTACCAATTTTCACGTAGCTAAAATGAGAAAAATTATCCAATCTTGTTTTACCCATAACTTCTTCATTTTAAATCCGTTTTGAGTGAATCAAATTGCTATGGTTTCATATTGAACTCTATTTTATGAATCTAAACAGAAAAAGTATAGGTTTATAGTCGGAAAAATAAGTTACAAGTCGTTTTTGTAAAGGTAGTCATTTCAGTCGAAAGAACGACGTCTAGATGACCATTTTAGAAAACATACTTCCACTTTGAGTTTAACCATAATTTTTGGATATAGTTTCATGTTCATAATAAAAATCATTTTCTCAGAATAACAACTTTTAAATCAAAGTTTATCATAGTTTTTAATTAACTAACCCAAAACAGCCCGCGGTGTTACTACGACGGCGTAAATCCGGTTTTACGGTGTTTTTCGTGTTTCCAGGTTTTAAATCATTAAGTTAGCATATCATATAGATATAGAACATGTGTTTAGTTGATTTTAAAAGTCAAGTTAGAAGGATTAACTTTTGTTTGCGAACAAGTTTAGAATTAACTAAACTATGTTCTAGTGATTACAAGTTTAAACCTTCGAATAAGATAGCTTTATATGTATGAATTGAATGATGTTATGAACATCATTACTACCTTAAGTTCCTTGGATAAACCTACTGGAAAAGAGAAAAATGGATCTAGCTTCAATGGATCCTTGGATGGCTCGAAGTTCTTGAAGCAGAATCATGACACGAAAACAAGTTCAAGTAAGATCATCACTTGAAATAAGATTGTTATAGTTATAGAAATTGAACCAAAGTTTGAATATGATTATTACCTTGTATTAGAATGATAACCTACTGTAAGAAACAAAGATTTCTTGAGGTTGGATGATCACCTTACAAGATTGGAAGTGAGCTACCAAACTTGAAAGTATTCTTGATTTTATGAAACTAGAACTTTTGGAATTTATGAAGAACACTTAGAACTTGAAGATTGAACTTGAGAGAGATCAATTAGATGAAGAAAATTGAAGAATGAAAGTGTTTGTAGGTGTTTTTGGTCGTTGGTGTATGGATTAGATATAAAGGATATGAAATTTTGTTTTCATGTAAATAAGTCATGAATGATTACTCATATTTTTGTAATTTTATGAGATATTTCATGCTAGTTGCCAAATGATGGTTCCCACATGTGTTAGGTGACTCACATGGGCTGCTAAGAGCTGATCATTGGAGTGTATATACCAATAGTACATACATCTAAAAGCTGTGTATTGTACGAGTACGAATACGGGTGCATACGAGTAGAATTGTTGATGAAACTGAACGAGGATGTAATTGTAAGCATTTTTGTTAAGTAGAAGTATTTTGATAAGTGTATTGAAGTCTTTCAAAAGTGTATAAATACATATTAAAACACTACATGTATATACATTTTAACTGAGTCGTTAAGTCATCGTTAGTCGTTACATGTAAGTGTTGTTTTGAAACCTTTAGGTTAACGATCTTGTTAAATGTTGTTAACCCAATGTTTATAATATCAAATGAGATTTTAAATTATTATATTATCATGATATTATCATGTATGAATATCTCTTAATATGATATATATACATTAAATGTCTTTACAACGATAATCGTTACATATATGTCTCGTTTAAAAATCATTAAGTTAGTAGTCTTGTTTTTACATATGTAGTTCATTGTTAATATACTTTATGATATGTTTTCTTATCATAGTATCATGTTAACTATATATATATATATATCCATATATATGTCATCATATAGTTTTTACAAGTTTTAACGTTCGTGAATCACCGATCAACTTGGGTGGTCAATTGTCTATATGAAACATATTTCAATTAATCAAGTCTTAACAAGTTTGATTGCTTAACATGTTGGAAACATTTAATCATGTAAATATCAATCTCAATTAATATATATAAACATGGAAAAGTTCGGGTCACTACATAATAACACTAAGGAATTAGCACGGCTATGTTTTAAACGGTTACTCAGGTTCCAAGAGTTTTCAGGTGCATAACTATATGCATCACTCTTTCCTTTCGTGGATGAAGTTCGGTTGGTTCATCATCTCGATTGAGGTGTTTTCAAGAATCATGAAAGGTTTGAACGCAGATTGTAATCATCAAGATACAAATGAGGTTTAAGATGAAATCAAGTGGCAAACTTGAAGAATTGTTTAGTTTCATATGTTATGATCAATATTTTAATTCATTTTAATTTTCCAATGTTATTAGTCCACAGTTGATAGTCCACAGTTAACAGTCCAATAATTTATATATAGTTTAATTTATAATATTTGAATTAATTAATACGTATCATGACCCGTATACGTCTCAGACTCGATCACAACTCAAAGTATATATATTATTGTAGAATTAACCTCAACCCTGTATAGCTAACTCCTGAATTACTGCATATAGAGTGTCTATGGTTATTCCAAATAATATATACATATATGCGTCGATATGATATGTCAAAACCTTGTATACGTGTCCCGATATTTAAAGTGCGTAAAATAAATAACAGAAATTAAATAACGATAAATAAATTGCGAGAATTAAAATTGCGATAAATAAAATGCGATAAATAAATTGCAATAAATAAATTGCGATAAATAAAAGGTAATACGGAATTAACAGTTAGCTAGGAATAGTTAGCTAGAATCTTGTTAGCGTGGTTTCTTAACAAAATTTCATATTGTTAATTAGTCTGTTTCTAATCAATTTTTATTGTGTCCATTATTTCTTCATTATGCCACTTGTTGGATTCTGATAGATCAAAATCCAAATATCAAATTGAATTTGAATGAAAATAGTTATTCTTTGGTGAACGGATACGTATATCGGTGATTGTAGATAGAATAGTAAATGATCGTTGAATCAAATTCGAAGAATGTACAGTGTAACTTATTAATGTGAAATCTAAATATTCCTCGGGCATTACCTACCCGTTAAAATATTTTCACCATTAACAGTTTGTACAAAAGAATTTTTAATTACAATCTTTATGAAAACATATACATATATATTTTCTTCAGATGTAATTATGGATTAAATGAGTTAATATAATATTAAACTCATTTGATTTATTGTTAAAACAAGAATATATAATCTCTAAAACATTAGAGATTACATAATCGCCATACTGAACGAAGATAATTGGTGTAGAATGATATGGAGAACGATGATTATACTCAAGGTACAGAATGAGATGTTGAGGTATGGAATGCGGATGTTGCTGTTATTGATGGTACGAGTGCTGTCAGTATCGATGTTGGTGGTACTGTTAGTGCCGGTGATGTTGCAGAAGTTGGTAAATTTTGCACCATATTCTCCATATTGATTACTCCAGCACGAAGTTCGTTGACTTTTTATATTATTCCGGGATGATTGTCGATCGGAACGAGTGGATGAATAAGATCTTGAATTTTATATAGAATATAATCGTGGCAAGATATTCTGGAAATGAGAGAGAAATCATGATCAGGTTCGCGGTTAAGTGCTTAAGGTTCTTCGCCAAGAGGGAAATTTTGGTTGATGGAAAGGAATTGCCTTCTTCTCGTTTCCATTGATTAAGTCGACTACGAACTCATCAGATGATTTGGGAATGGCTGACTGATTGCTTCATTCTGGTAACATCGCTTTTGGAGCTTAGGTGAATATCCATGTCAGAATAGCTGTCGGAATAACTATCGGAATAGCTATCGAAATCTGAGGGACTCGAACTGGTTGAGGGATTCTTCTCGTACGATCAGATGAAGGATTTTCAATAAGAAACAAATTATAGGATATAGATTAGTACCCTGCAATACATAATTTACATATGCATATATAATACTAAAATCCCATAAGTTATAGAGGAATCTACGAAAGCTGTCAGGCAAAGTCTACAGTAACAGATACGCTAAGATATGAATTAGCAGATACGATAAGATATTAATTTATCTATACACTGTCTATGCAATAGAGGCAGTAAGACATGTCTAGACTAAGAATGATAAGCAGGTAAAAAAAAAAATTAAGGATGATAAGCAGATGATTCCCTAAGAGTGATAAGCATGTAATTTTCGACACAAAATGATAAGCAAAACTTTTGACATGCAGACAAGGTCGAAGTCCAGACTCACTAATGTATCTAAACAATTATCAGTTAGGCACACTAATACAAGACCTGGTTCGCTAAGATCACCGCTCTGATACCACCTGTAGTGACCCGTCCTAATCCACCTGGACGAAGTCTTCATCAGATGGTCCCATTGCGAGGTTTTGACCTCTATATGCCATGAATGACTCCAAGTAACATCTTTAAAATGAGCAAATGCACAGCGGAAGATTTCTTTCATACCTGAGAATAAACATGCTTAAAAGTGTCAGCCAAAAGGTTGGTGAGTTCATAGGTTTATCATAACAATCATTTCAATATATTTATAGACCACAAGATTTCCGTTTATAAATATATGTACACTCGCAAGTGTATAAAAGTATTCTATAAGCTGTAGGCACCCGGTAACAAGCCTTAACGTTCATGTTTTACTCTCTGAAGTACACCAGATCAGATTTGTTTAAAATAACCTCGAAGTACTAAAGCATCCCATAGTCAGGATGGGGTTTGTCAGGTCCAATAGATCTATCTTTAGGATTCGCGCCTACCGTACATTGACAAGTAGCTTAATGTTACCAAGCTAAGGGTATATTTCTGGTTTAAACCCATGTAGAATTAGTTTTAGTACTTGTGCCAATTTCGTAAAACATTTATAAAACAGCGCATGTATTCTCAGCCCAAAAATATATATTGCAAAAGCAATTAAAAAGGGAGCAAATGAAACTCACCATACTGTATTTTGTAGTAAAAATACATATGACGACACTTAACAAATGTAGGGTTGGCCTCAGATTCACGAACCTATATTAATTATATCTATATTAACACATATAATGGAAATCGAACGAAGTTTTATATTATTAGTGATATATTGGTTATTTTAGTAAATTATATGTTATATGTATTAAATATTATTTTATGTAACTAATTGTTATTTGGTAAATTAATATTTATAAAGAGTTGTATTAGCTTATAATAATAATAACAATAATAGTAATAATTTTTAATAATAAAAATAATTACAATAATAATAATTATTATAATAATAATAATAATAATATTGAAAAATCAAAATAATGATAGTAAAAATATTGTTGGTAAAAATAATAATGATAATTGTAAAATAATGATACATATATTAATAGTAGTAGTTTTTAATAAAATGCTAAGTTTAATAATAACGATAATGAAAATATTAATTTTGAATATAATACTTAATACTTAATAATAATAATAATAATAATAATAATAATAATAATAATAATAATAATAATAGTAATAATAATAGTAATAATTAATAATAATAATAATAATAATAATAATAATAATAATAATAATAATAATAATAATAATAATAATAATAATAATAATAATAATAATAATAATAATAATAATAATAATAATAATAATAATAATAATAATGATAATAGAAATGGCTACCTTTAAACAAGTTTTAAAAAAAAAACTGTCGTTGCTCAACTTCGAACCCGAGACCTCTTGTTACTCGCAAACACCTCCAACCACTAGTCTGTTTATCACTTTTCAGACTTAATTCGTATTTATATTTATTTAACTAACATCTGTGTTCTTATTTTCCTTCTTCTTCTTCTACCCAAATCCACTCGATCCAAAATTTATATTATCATAACAACAAGGTTTAGATTCTTCAAATAACCAGTAGTCATCAATATTAAATGGTTGTATTAATAAGATAATGAAATCGAAAAGAAAAAAAATAAAAAAAAAACTAAAACTGCTGTGCAGTTCGTTCGCAGCTCAAAAAAAATCGATTTTCATTTTTAAGTACATTTTGGACCATATCTATAAAACGAAATACATTTAAAATCAATGTCCTAAAATATTGAAATCATTAATCTAAATTAAATTATCACAGAAAACCTGAATTTAATTGATGAACATATGTTGACTTTTGATTGAAAAACTTTGACTTGAGAATTCGTCTTCGTTATTTCGAATTAAAATCTAAGATTGTACCTACACCTTCACGGCAGGAGGAAGAAGAAATCTGCAATTTTACTTTTACTCAATTTGACTCGAATCAAAATAAAGGTTAAATGGGTTCGGTTTATGACATAAAGAAGGAAAGAGGAAAAAAATTAAATAAAAAGAGTTCCATTGCTTTATCAATTAGCAGAAGAGGATGAGATGGTGCGGTTTTTATGATTGATTCACAGAATAATTGATTGATATAATATGAGGGTGTGGCTCGACAGAGAATCACGGGTATTCAACAAGTAATTAAACAAATGTAAAGAAAACTGATAGAGACACTTATATACACGACATTATCTCTTTTTTTTTATTAAATTCTTAATAAATATATTAATAATTATGTCAATATTAATAATTAATAATAATAATGATGATAGAAGCAATAAATGATAATAATATTAAAATAATACTTAATAATAATAGGTATAATGATAATGATAAGAGTAATAAAATAATAATAAGAATAATACTAATAAAGATAGTAATAATAATATTATTAATAATTTTATCAAAATTATACTAATAATGATAAGTATAAGATTAATTATTAAAATAATATTAATAATATTATTAACGATAACCATAATAAATTGTTTTATTTTAATAGTAATAATATTGATAATCATAAAAAAAATGATAATGATAATAATATTATTATTGGTACTAATAATAATACTAATTATAATACTATTAGTAAAAATAATATAACCCTTTGTATATATATCCATTTATATAATAATGTTAATAATACTAATATAGATGTTATTATTAAAAGTAATTATAAAATTTCTATAACATTTATAATTTAATTTATAATTATATGTATTAGTTTAGATATTAATATTACATATCTTTAATTATGTAATATATATAACAACATACATTAAGTATTTAATATTCAAACATTACAATATATATAGAAATCATATATGATAATATCACATACATATTTATATATATATATATATATATATATATATATATATATATATATATATTCATATAATAGTAACTTAATTATTCTATTTATTATTTTTCATTTGTAATTCCAATTGATTAAGTGTACTTTATTTATTCGAAATATTATATATACACTTATACTTATATTTACATATATATAATTATTTACAGACAATTGTTCGTGAATCTTCGAGAACGGTCAAAGGTTAAATGAATCTATGAAAATAGTTCACAAGTTTTGAGACTCAACATCACAGACTTTGCTTATCGTGTCGAAAACATATAAAGATCAAGTTTAAATTTGGTCGGAAATTTCTGGGTCGTCACATCTGAAAACTTATCTCTGAAGAGAAAGCAAACCGAAACCGCTACTGCTGATGAAGCGGGTCCATCAAAAAGGGCTAGCTCACCATTTCATGAAAACATCGCTCAGATAGAGGCGCGTCTAAATAACCTAGAGAAAGAAAACAAAATCCTGAAAGAGATCATCGTAGAATCCTTCGGAACTCAAACCGAAAGGCTAGAAGAACTTGTAAAGTATAACACAGAAAATGTGATGGAGAAAGTGATGAAAGTGAAGGCTGATGAAGAACGAGGTACCAGTTGGGGTAAACAGTCCATGGTTTATCTCGAAAACAACATGAAAGCTATGATGGAGAACGAGAAGGGTCGTGTCACCAGTCTTTTTGCTATGACAGACTATCACCACAACGTTCTCAGTGGTAGGGTCGAAAACTTTTACGACAACCTCGAGTACCTTCACGACAAGCAAAAGGCTAAAAATGAAAAGTTTGAGAAACTCATGGAAGAGGTCAAGAAGCTTCTAAGTGACATGAAGAGGAGCTCCGATCCTAAGTAGGATATCTTAGCCTACTAGGAAATCCATGTTTTCTGTATTCATTATTAGTTCTGGCTTTAAGATTTCCTTTCTTGTAAGGGCTTTTGCCCTAAGTACTTTCTTTTTCAGTGTAATAAAGGGGTTTACCTCTACTCGTTTAATAATAAAGTTGAGTATGTTTATTTAAAATAACTCATCTTAACTCATTGCAACTTTCTATGTGAACATACTTGTTTACTCACCTCAAAGTATTGAATAAACCTTTATAACTTATTCATAAACTCAACCTATCTATGTTATTGAAGATAAAGTTTTGTCCACAAGCTCCTGTTGCTACTCCAAACATTCACGTACCTATATGCCTTTATGCATCGGTTTACGAACCAGAAAATGTCATTGAGTTATCGAGAATCTCAAAGACATTATAATGTCATCACTATTCATATTCATTACTTTCAAAATCTTTACTTTCTCGTTATTTTTTATCATTGAATTTTCTTGACGAATGGCGTCTACGAAACTCTAGAATGGAAGGGTTTGGATTATCGATTTAAAGGATCCTATAGCTCAAGCCCCTAGACCTGAATAGGCCACTACGAATTGAAAGTCTTTAATCAATAGTATATCTACAAATCCTTGTTGGAAATCATTTGCTTAATAATTAAAGTCTCGATACGCCATACTGCGATTATTGCATAGATGATGTACAAACAAAATCATATCTTATCCTATCTATCTCCATAAACTTTGTCAAACACTTTCCCTAAATCTCCTCCGCAAATTACGGAATCTTTCTGCTATATATACGTATTCGAGGAGACGAATATATCATTCAGTATTCAACACTCATCTCATATCGAAAACCCTTATTCCGTTCACATCACATGGATTCCTCGAGTTCCTCAAGCTCCACACACAGCGTAACCGGAATGAACGAACCAATCAGTCATCACAAATTCTGGATGGATTGGGGATGGGTTCGTAGCCGACTTAATAAATGGAGGCAAGAAGAAGGAGATCCCTTCCATCAACCAAATTGCCCTATTGGCGAAGAACCTGAAGCGCTTACCGGTGAACCCGTTCGGAACACCATTTTCACCCTCATTTCCAGGGTATCCCATCACGATTATATAATATCCAAGAGTGTAAATCTTATTCATCCGCTAGTTCCAACCACCCATCATCCCGGAATAATGGAAGAAGTCAACGAGCTTCGCGTTCGAATAACGGCTCTGGAGAATATAGTGCGAAATCTACAAGCACTATAAGCACCAGCAGTACCATCAATAAGCAACAACATCAACACCATCAGTTTCATCAACAACAACATCCGCATCACAAGCCTCAACATCACAATCTGTATCAACATCATACGTACCATAGACACCAAGGAATATCAACAACAATAACAATGAAGAATTGATTCATAACTTCATTACAGAAATATTCGACGATGATTATGTAATCTCTAAAGTTTTGGAGATTATTTATCCTCGTTTCAATCGTAAAGCAAATAAGTTTAATATTATATTAACTCATTAAATCCATGATTACATCTGAAGGAAAATATAGATGTATGTATATTTTCATAAAGATTGTAATTAAAAATTCTTTTGTACAAACTGTTGATTGTGAAAATATTTTAACGGGTAGGTAATACCCGAGAAATATTTATATCTCACATTAATATGTTACATTGTACATTGTTCAATTCTGATTCAATAGTCGGTAACTATCCTACTTACGTTCACAAGATATATGTATTCGTTCACTAAAGAGCAACCACTACATATTTTGACATATCAGAATCCAATTAAAGCTCTAGCAAGTGTTATCTTCCTAAAGATCACTACATTCCTGAATTATATTCATTCGCATTCTGTGATGAATTATCACATCAAACCATCGAAATTATCATTTACGACATTTCTTCGACAACCGTTAGATCCGTTGACAGTTACATCCTGCGTTCAACGCTCAAAATCAAAATTCTTGAAAACGCCTCAGAACTATAACCATTGATTAAGGTTCATTAACCTTGAGAATGCTAATGAAGCAGCAAAGGCCGTAGATGGTCTTAATGACCAGAAGCTTGATAATCAAGAATTGTGTGTTGGAAAAGCTCAAAAGAAAATTTAAAACTGAAAAACGGGTTGAGCTAACCATGAAGGAGACCAAGGACAAATACAAGGACCAAACCCTATATTCAAAGAATCCAGGTAATTCTGGATCCAATGAAATCTTTAGAGAATATCTTGCTTCGAAGTCATGTTAAAAGCTTGCGGAAAATTTTTCTTCATCAACTTACGAACTTAGAAATTCCAAAATATCATCATAAATATCTTCGATATTTCTGAAGATATTTTCATAAATATTCTAGTCTGAAATTATATACCTCTTCGTGCTATCTGTATTACATTATATTGGAAACTTCTGTAAAACCAAAGTATAAATTATAAATGAATTCTGGAGAAGTGTTAGGAATTGAAGCATGAGTTAGTATAATATAATGACGTCAGGCCAACGTGATTATATTACAGTAAGTCATGCTAAATTTTTAATAGAAGATGATGATTCATAGACTTTATAAATCATCATTTGCCATGTTACACGACTCTTACATTCTATCAAATCTCTAAACATATCAAGAACATATATTCTTGATAGTTCTATCCTCAGTAATTATAGTAATTTAACAAATCTAATCATAATACTACGTTCCTTTCTACTTAGAATAGTAGGTTCATTTGAAACTTCATACCTACGAATTCTAGACCATTACTTGCTTTACAAAAGCATGAAGCTTCGACGTATAAGGGAAAATACAAGCCCGATAACAACACCAAAATTACAAACTGTGTATATCAATGCGTATAGCAATATAAAGACACGGGAGAACTAAAAACACTATAAATCCAAGAGCATAGTAGAAGTAAACTGACTCTTCTGGCGACAGATGAAAAAGAAGCATGATAGATATAAAAGTCAGGACTATATCCAGGATCAAAACTGGATTAAGCATTTCCTTAATCTTTTGGAAGTATGAATTGAGGAAAGAAAGAATAGAAATGGTGAAGATAATGAAATGGAAGAAGCTAATTTATAGCGAAATTTTAGGCACAACAATCGAGGCTATTCACCGCAATTAATCAAAGAAAATCTCAAATTTCTTAATTACCGGAGGATCACATCTTATAAAGATTATAAAGATTTTCTTTAATTCCTTGAATTCCGAAAATCAATCGTGACTACATCAAAAGTTATAGCAAACATTTAATTTACTCATCTCACTCTTTTACGATAGCTTCGTTTATACTCTTCCTATAATCGAATTATTTTATCAATATTACTTATTGATGATAAAACTCTAATTTACAACTCGTATTCATCATGAAAACATATTTATCGTCAACCATGACGATCTCAATCAAATTTTGGGACGAAATTTTTTTAACGGGTAGGTACTGTGATAACCCGTAAATTTCCGACTAAATTTAAACCTAATCTTTATATGATTTCGACACGTTAAGTATAGTCTGTCATCCTAAATATCAAAATTTTTAAACTATTTTCACAAATTCAATTACCTTTCAACTATTTCCCGACGATTCACGAACAGTAGTATATGATTATATGTGCGTATGTGTATATAATAACTTGCAAAACATTAAATTATTTATTATACTAATATTATTATTATTATTATTACTTTCGTTATTATTATTAAAATTAATATTAATATTAATATTAATACTTGTGTTATTAATATTACTATATATAATATAAAAATATGAAATTTGATATCTTTAATTTATTATAATTACTAATATTATTGTTATCATTATTAATATCATAATTAGTAGTAAAATTATAATTTTATTTATTATCATGATTATTATAATTATACTAAACACTATCTTTTATTATTAATACCATTATTAATACCATTATATTTACCATTATTCTTATTATAATTAGTAGTATTAATAATATTAAAAGTATTATTATTATTCTAAAAAATATTATTGATATCATTTAAAATAATATTATTAGTATTATAATTATTAATATTTATTATTAATATTATTATTATTAAATTATAAAAAAAATAATAAAAAAATACCTAATACCTAAATTAGGTTATCAGATTTATATATTTTTTTATTCTTCGTGACCTTCTTTACATTTTTAAAACTAGTTCTGTGCTTGATGAATCGACTCCCATTCTGCTTATTATTTTTTTATCTCAATCGTGAATATGTCGACACTAATCACCAGCTTGAAATTAATCAATATATATTGTATACTACAATTGAGGGAATTAAAACAGAAACGAAAGATATCCTCTGTTCTTAAGTTCGTTTTAGCCAAAACTCGATTACGAATCATATTTCAAAATCTATTAATGTAGTATTGTTAGGAATCATTCACTCAATCTATCTGCAAAGTTTCACGATCCAATTCTTCATATTGATCTCTAATTTTCGAGTCAAACCTTAAATTTCAAAAAGTCAAAACTCGTGTTCATCAGGAAATTCGTAACCATGTTGAAATTTTTGGATCAATCAAAGGTTCAGAAAGTTTTTAGGTACGATTTAAAATCTTTTTCATGTAGAAAGTTTCCTTTAAAATGATTTCAAATTTGATTTTGGATCTTGAGTTTATATTTTTTTTCGAACAGCAGCAGGTTCTCAAAACATATATATATATATATATATATATATATATATATATATATATATATATATATATATATATATATATATATATATATATATATATATATATATATATATATATATATTTTTTGCTATTTGAAGTCTGTTGAACAAATGTATCTATATTAGAACGATTACAATTAAGTTTTAAACATGAATTCGATGAGTGAAATGAGTTCTCTAGCCGACTGAGTTATGAAGAAGAAAGGGAAACAGAATAGAAAAGGTTAAATAAAATTATGAAGGGTTATAATCAGGAAAAAAAACAGAAATGGCGAGATGGTTTGGGGTGTTAGCGGGTTAGCGAGAGGTCTCAGGTTCGAGTCCTGGTCGTGGCATTTTTTTTAGGAAGCTTTTTGAGGTAGTTTTCTTATTATAATAATAAAAATTATTATTATTATTATTATTATTATTATTATTATTATTATTATTATTATTATTATTATTATTATTATTATTATTATTATTATTATTATTATTATCATAATATTATCATTAAGTATTATAATTATTAATATTATTATAACAAAAAGTATTAATTATCATTTAACAAGATTATAATTACAATTAAGATTATTATTATTATTGTTACTACTAATATCATTATCGTTTAAGTATTATCACTTAGTATTAATATTATTATTATTATTATTACTAATATTATTATTATCTTTTTACGAATATTAATATTATTTTTAATTTTATGAGTATTAATAATTATTATTATTATCAAAATTATTATTTTTAACATTAAAACTATTATTTTCAACATTAAAATTGTTATTTTTAACATTATTAATTATTATTATCATTATTTGTATTATTAATATTACTATTAATATTATTATTATTATTACAACAAATATTATTATTACATATAACAAATTATTGATTTTTACTAATTATATTAAAATACATTAATTATTATAAATATATATACAAAATAAGATATAAATTATAAATAAAATATCTATACTTTAATTAAGATTTAGTATAAATTTTATATATATAACTACACACTAATATATAAATAATTTATATAGTTAATGAATAGAATTATTTGAATTCTATGTGTTAATATATAAACTTGATATAGGTTCTGTAGTGACCCGAACTTTTCCATGATTATATATTATATGAGATTAATATTTACATGAATAAATTTTTCCAACATGTTAAGCAATCAAACTTGTTAAGACTTGATTATTTGAAATGAGTTTCATGTAGACAATTGACCACCCAGGTTGATCAGCGATTCACGAACATTAAAACTTGTAAAACTACATGATATATATATATATATATATATATATATATATATATATATATATATATATAGTTAACATGAAATTATGATAAGTAAGTATCTCATTAAGTATATTAACAATGAGATATATACATGAGAATGAAACTTTTGAATTAAGAAACTCGAAACGGTATATATAACGATTATCGTTATAACAACGTCTTACTAAATACATATGTATCATATTAA
The DNA here is from genome assembly GCF_046630445.1 of Rutidosis leptorrhynchoides. NCBI lineage: Eukaryota > Viridiplantae > Streptophyta > Magnoliopsida > Asterales > Asteraceae > Rutidosis > Rutidosis leptorrhynchoides. The sequence goes on from NC_092336.1 coordinate 340,482,341, forward strand.
GATATGGTTACACTATATTTAACATGATAAAATGATAATTATATATATCATTAAGTATGTTAACAATGAACTACATATGTAAAACAAGACTACTAACTTAAGAATTTCAAAACGAGACATATATGTTACGATTATTGTTGTAATGACATTTTAATGTATATATATCACATTAAGATATATTCATACATCATAATATCATGATAATGTAATAATTTAACATCTCATTAGATATAATAAACATTGGGTTAACAACATTAAATGAGATCGTTAACTTAAAGGTTTCAAAACAACACTTACATGTAACGACTAACGATGACTTAACGACTCAGTTAAAATGTATATACATGTAGTATATTAAGATGTATTAGTACACTTTTGAAAGACTTCATGACACATATCAAAGTACTTCTACTTAACAAAAATGCTTACATTTACATTCTCATTCATTTTCATCAACAATTCTACTCGTATGCACCCGTATTTGTACTCATACAATACACAGCTCCTAGATGTACATACTATTTGAAATATCCCATTCTTATTGATTAAAAACGTTCCATATTAATTGATTTCATTGCGAGGTTTTGACCTCTATATGAGACATTTTTCAAAGACTGCATTCATTTTTAAAACAAACCATAACCTTTATTTCATAGATAAAGGTTTTAAAAAGCTTTACGTAGATTATCAAATAATGATAATCTAAAATATCATGTGTACATACGACCATTACATAATGGTTTACAATACAAATATGTTACATCGAAATCAGTTTCTTGAATGCAGTTTTTACACAATATCATACAAACATGGACTCCAAATCTTGTCGTTATTTTAGTATGCAACAGCGGAAGCTCTTAATATTCACCTGAGAATAAACATGATTTAAACGTCAACAAAAATGTTGGTGAGTTATAGGTTTAACCTATATATATCAAATCGTAACAATAGACCACAAGATTTCATATTTCAATACACATCCCATACATAGAGATAAAAATCATTCATATGGTGAACACCTGGTAACCGACATTAACAAGATGCATATATAAGAATATCCCCATCATTCCGGGACACCCTTCGGATATGATATAAATTTCGAAGTACTAAAGCATCCGGTACTTTGGATGGGGTTTGTTAGGCCCAATAGATCTATCTTTAGGATTCGCGTCAATTAGGGTGTCTGTTCCCTAATTCTTAGATTACCAGACTTAATAAAAAGGGGCATATTTGATTTTGATAATTCAACCATAGAATGTAGTTTCACGTACTTGTGTCTATTTTGTAAATCATTTATAAAACCTGCATGTATTCTCATCCCAAAAATATTAGATTTTAAAAGTGGGACTATAACTCACTTTCACAGATTTTTACTTCGTCGGGAAGTAAGACTTGGCCACTGGTTGATTCACGAACCTATAACAATATATACATATATATCAAAGTATGTTCAAAATATATTTACAACACTTTAAATATATTTTGATGTTTTAAGTTTATTAAGCCAGCTGTCCTCGTTAGTAACCTACAACTAGTTGTCCACAGTTAGATATACAGAAATAAATCGATAAATATTATCTTGAATCAATCCACGACCCAGTGTATACGTATCTCAGTATTGATCACAACTCAAACTATATATATTTTGGAATCAACCTCAACCCTGTATAGCTAACTCCAACATTCACATATAGAGTGTCTTATGGTTGTTCCGAAATATATATAGATGTGTCGACATGATAGGTCGAAACATTGTATACGTGTCTATGGTATCTCAAGATTACATAATATACAATACAAGTTGATTAAGTTATGGTTGGAATAGATTTGTTACCAATTTTCACGTAGCTAAAATGAGAAAAATTATCCAATCTTGTTTTACCCATAACTTCTTCATTTTAAATCCGTTTTGAGTGAATCAAATTGCTATGGTTTCATATTGAACTCTATTTTATGAATCTAAATAGAAAAAGTATAGGTTTATAGTCGGAAAAATAAGTTACAAGTCGTTTTTGTAAAGGTAGTCATTTCAGTCGAAAGAAAGACGTCTAGATGACCATTTTAGAAAACATACTTCCACTTTGAGTTTAACCATAATTTTTGGATATAGTTTCATGTTCATAATAAAAATCATTTTCTCAGAATAACAACTTTTAAATCAAAGTTTATCATAGTTTTTAATTAACTAACCCAAAACAGCCCGCGGTGTTACTACGACGGCGTAAACCCGGTTTTACGGTGTTTTTCGTGTTTCCAGGTTTTAAATCATTAAGTTAGCATATCATATAGATATAGAACATGTGTTTAGTTTATTTTAAAAGTCAAGTTAGAAGGATTAACTTTTGTTTGCGAACAAGTTTAGAATTAACTAAACTATGTTCTAGTGATTACGAGTTTAAACCTTCGAATAAGATAGTTTTATATATATGAATCGAATGATGTTATGAACATCATTACTACCTCAAGTTTAGTAGGTAAACCTACTGGAAGTGACAAGAAATGATCTAGCTTCAAAGGATCTTGGATGGCTTGAAAGTTCTTGAAGTAGGATCATGACACAAAAACAAGTTCAAGTAAGATTTTTACTCGAATTAAGATAGTTTATAGTTATAGAAATTGAATCAAAGTTTGAATATGAATATTACCTTGAATAAGAAAGATAACCTACTGTAAATAACAAAGGTTTCTTGATCTTAGATGATTACTTGGAATGGATTAGAAAGCTTGGAAGTAAATTAGTAAACTTGAAGGGATTTTTGAAGTGTTCTTGAAGTGTTCTTCCTATGATGATTATAGCTTGATTATTGAAGTGATTTTTGATGAAGATGATGATTAACTACTGGAAAAATACGTTCATAATAGTGTGTGTGTGTGTGTGTTGAGAGAGAATTAGAAAGAGAATTGGAAGTGAAATGGAGTGAATGATGAGTGGTAATTGGTGAGTGGTGAGTGGGGTTAAAAGGAGTTCTAGTTAGTTGACTAGCTCATGGTAGAAGTTAAAATTGATTAGTCATACATGACATAATCAAGAGTGGAATCCCATGCTAGTTCCTATTGGTATATACCCATAGTAAGTACGTTTTGAAGCTGTGTATAATACGGGTAAGAATACGACTAGAATTCTTGATGAAAGAAAAGAATGGGAAAGTAACTGTAACCATTTTCATTAAGTATGAGTGTTTTGATATATGTCTTGAAGTCTTCCAAAAGTATTTTAATACATCTAAATACACTACATGTATATACATTTTAACTGATTCGTTAAGTCATCGTTAGTCGTTACATGTAAGTGTTGTTTTGAAACCTTTAAGTTAACGATCTCAATTAATGTTGTTAACCCATTGTTTATTATATCTAATGAGATGTTAAATTATTATATTATCATGATATTATGATATATTAATATATCTTAATATGATATATATACATTTAAATGTCGTTACAACGATAATCGTTACATATATGTCTCGTTTCGAAATCCTTAAGTTAGTAGTCTTGTTTATATGTATATAACTCATTGTTAATATACTTATGGAGATACTTACTTATCATAATCTCATGTTAACCATATGTATATCCATATATATATATATCGTCATGTTGTTTTTACAAGTTTTAACGTTCGTGAATCGCCGGTCAACTTGGGTGGTCAATTGTCTATATGAAACATATTTCAATTAATCAAGTCTTAACAAGTTTGATTGCTTAACATGTTGGAAACATTTAATCATGTAAATATCAATCTCAATTAATATATATAAACATGGAAAAGTTCGGGTCACTACAGTACCTACCCGTTAAATAAATTTCGTCCCGAAATTTTAAGCTGTTGAAGGTGTTGACGAATCTTCTGGAAATAGATGCGGGTATTTCTTCTTCATCTGATCTTCACGCTCCCAGGTGAACTCAGGTCCTCTACGAGCATTCCATCGAACCTTAACAATTGGTATCTTGTTTTGCTTAAGTCTTTTAACCTCACGATCCATTATTTCGACGGGTTCTTCGATGAATTGAAGTTTTTCGTTGATTTGGATTTCATCTAACGGAATAGTGAGATCTTCTTTAGCAAAACATTTCTTCAAATTCGAGACATGAAAAGTGTTATGTACAGCCGCGAGTTGTTGAGGTAACTCAAGTCGGTAAGCTACTGGTCCGACACGATCAATAATCTTGAATGGTCCAATATACCTTGGATTTAATTTCCCTCGTTTACCAAATCGAACAACGCCTTTCCAAGGTGCAACTTTAAGCATGACCATCTCTCTAATTTCAAATTCTACATCTTTTCTTTTAATGTCAGCGTAGCTCTTTTGTCGACTTTGGGCGGTTTTCAACCGTTGTTGAATTTGGATGATCTTCTCGGTAGTTTCTTGTATAATCTCCGGACCCGTAATCTGTCTATCCCCCACTTCACTCCAAAAAATCGGAGACCTGCACTTTCTACCATAAAGTGCTTCAAACAGCGCCATCTCAATGCTTGAATGGTAGCTGTTGTTGTAGGAAAATTCTGCTAAAGGTAGATGTCGATCCCAACTGTTTCCAAAATCCATAACACATGCTCGTAGCATGTCTTCAAGCGTTTGTATCGTCCTTTCACTCTGACCATCAGTTTGTGGATGATAGGCAGTACTCATGCTAGACGAGTTCCTAATGCTTGCTGTAATGTCTGCCAGAATCTTGAAATAAATCGGCCATCCCTATCAGAGATATTAGAGATTGGTATTCCATGTCTGGAGATGACTTCCTTCAAATACAGTCGTGCTAACTTCTCCATCTTGTCATCTTCTCTTATTGGTAGGAAGTGTGCTGATTTGGTGAGACGATCAACTATTACCCAAATAGTATCAAAACCACTTTCAGTCCTTGGCAATTTAGTGATGAAATCCATGGTAATTTTTTCCCATTTCCATTCCGGGATTTTGGGTTGTTGAAGTAGACCTGATGGTTTCTGATGCTCAGCTTTGACCTTAGAACACGTCAAACATTCTCCTACGTATTTGGCAACATCAGCTTTCATACCCGGCCACCAAAAATGTTTCTTGAGATCCTTGTACATCTTCCCCGTTCCTGGATGTATTGAGTATCTGGTTTTATGAGCTTCTCTAAGTACCATTTCTCTCATATCTCCAAATTTTGGGACCCAAATCCTTTCAGCCCTATACCGGGTTCCATCTTCCCGAATATTAAGATGCTTCTCCGATCCTTTTTGTATTTCATCCTTTAAATTTCGCTCTTTTAAAACTCCTTGTTGCGCCTCCTTTATTTGAGTAGTAAGGTTATTATGAATCATTATATTCATAGATTTTACTCTAATGGGTTCTCTGTCCTTCCTGCTCAAGGCATCAGCTACCACATTTGCCTTCCCCGGGTGGTAACGAATCTCAAAGTCGTAATCATTCAATAATTCAATCCACCTACGCTGCCTCATATTCAGTTGTTTCTGATTAAATATGTGTTGAAGACTTTTGTGGTCGGTATATATAATACTTTTGACCCCATATAAGTAGTGCCTCCAAGTCTTTAATGCAAAAACAACTGCGCCTAATTCCAAATCATGCTTCGTATAATTTTGTTCGTGAATCTTCAATTGTCTAGACGCATAAGCAATCACCTTCGTTCGTTGCATTAATACACAACCGAGACCTTGCTTTGATGCATCACAATAAATCACAAAATCATCATTCCCTTCAGGCAATGACAATATAGGTGCCGTAGTTAGCTTTTTCTTCAATAACTGAAACGCTTTCTCTTGTTCATCAATCCATTCAAATTTCTTCCCTTTATACGTTAATGCAGTCAAGGGTTTTGCTATTCTGGAAAAGTCTTGGATGAACCTTCTGTAGTAACCAGCTAGTCCTAAAAACTGGCGTATGTGTTTCGGAGTTTTCGGGGTTTCCCACTTTTCAACAGTTTCTATCTTTGCCGGATCCACCTTAATACCTTCTTTGTTCACTATGTGACCGAGGAATTGAACTTCTTCCAACCAAAATGCACACTTTGAAAACTTAGCATACAATTCTTCCTTCCTCAATACTTCTAACACCTTTCTCAAATGTTCACCGTGTTCTTGGTCATTCTTTGAGTAAATAAGTATGTCATCAATGAAAACAATGACAAACTTGTCAAGGTATGGTCCACACACTCGGTTCATAAGGTTTATGAACACAGCTGGTGCATTAGTTAAACCAAACAGCATGACCATAAACTCGTAATGACCGTAACGTGTTCTGAAAGCAGTCTTTGGAATATCATCTTCTTTCACCCGCATTTGATGATACCCGGAACGTAAGTCAATCTTTGAATAAACAGACGAGCCTTGTAGTTGATCAAATAAGTCGTCGATTCTCGGTAGTGGGTAGCGGTTCTTGATGGTAACTTTGTTCAACTCTCGGTAGTCGATACATAACCTAAATGTACCATCTTTCTTCTTGACAAACAAAACAGGAGCTCCCCACGGTGATGTGCTTGGTCGAATGAAACCATGCTCTAAAAGTTCTTGTAATTATCTTTGCAGTTCTTTTATCTCGTTGGGTGCGAGTCTGTATGGAGCACGAGCTATTGGTGCAGCTCCTGGTACAAGATCTATTTGAAATTCAACGGATCGATGTGGGGGTAATCCCGGTAATTCTTTCGGAAATACATCGGGAAATTCTTTTGCGACGGGAACATCATTGATGCTCTTTTCTTCAGTTTGTACTTTCTCGACGTGTGCTAAAACAGCATAGCAACCTTTTCTTATTAGTTTTTGTGCCTTCAAATTACTAATAAGATGTAGCTTCGTGTTGCCCTTTTCTCCGTACACCATTAAGGGTTTTCCTTTTTCTCGTATAATGCGAATTGCATTTTTGTAACAAACGATCTCTGCTTTCACTTCTTTCAACCAGTCCATACCGATTATCACATCAAAACTCCCTAACTCTACTGGTATCAAATCAATCTTAAATGTTTCGCTAACCATTTTAATTTCTCAATTCCGACATATATTGTAACGACCCTACTTTTTCCGTTATCTTTTACCGTTAACTATTTAACGACCGTTAATTGTTATTCGTGCCACGTCATTTCTATGACCTATATTATTATTTTTGTAATAATATATTAATTATTATATGTTATATGAATATTTGTATTCATATTTTAAATTATACGTTCCTACGAGTCGCGGATTTCTATCCGGCGAATCTTTTCGGTTTTTAAACCAACGGTCGAGCTTTTGGGATTTTTAAATCCTAAATATTTTAAATATGATATTTTAAGGTCATATTATTATTAGGTGTATTTATATTTATTTTTCGTCGCGCGTTTGTTATCTTTCCGGATTTTTAATCGCGTAAGCGTGCTTTCGCGTTTCGGGCTTCGTTCGGGTTTTCGGGCCACAAGTAATTTAGCATTTGAGTGAGATGGACCCATGGGGCCCACCCCCATGCAATTTTCGGCTGAATTAGGGAGGGGGAGCACTCCCTTGCTTTTCCATTTTTCTTATTTCATTTTTATTTCACAAATTTGAAACCTAAAACCTAATTCTATTATTTTCTCTCAACTCCTCCCTCTCCTCCCTCTTTGTGCCGCCACCATCACCACCATAAACCACCATCATCATCTAAAATTGTAGCTTGGATCAAGGATTGAATAGCATACACGCGTTCCTCTCTTCGTTCTCTACACATCTATATACTTTGATTCTTGATTAGGGTATAAACCCTAACCCTAGATCTTTTCATATTTATTTATATTTCTGTATTTTGATGTTATATGATTAGTATGATATGTATAAGTTGTTGTAATGTTGTTGGAATGCGTAGAATTACTCGTTTGCGTATGATTTCGGTTTGTAAATTTTGGACAGCAGTTTGATTCGTGTTTTCTGACTATATAACTGATATGAATGTTAAAATAAAGTACATAAATGAGTTCCTCTCATCAAGACATTAATTTTAGACTCCGGATTCATGTCGTTTCGATTCCCGGAGCCCTAGATACGCTTAATTTGGTTTTTGTTAAAGATTGAAAGGTGTTCTTGGCATGAACAAGGTTGGGTCCGACTTTGTGACCATCCTTGGTGTCTTTAGGGTGCCTCATTTGGTTAGGACTGATGGTGAGACGAATATTCATGTTCGGGTCACCTAAATCCGAGCCACGGTTCACCCGTTTTGCCCGAATTACTGTTTTGAGTAAATTGATTTCCCAATTGTTGTCATGGCTGATATCCACGACCTAGGGACTGTTCTTGGAGTGTTCTCGAGTTCATAAATGTGTCGGGTGGTTTGAGTAGGTAAAGTTACATATGTGGCTTGCCCGAAACCGACACCCGGGGCTCAAGATACGACCCGACGAACTTTTAAATTTATACTTATGGTTAATGATTTAACTTATGATAAAAAATTTTGGATTTAATTATTAAATAAATTACTTATGTTAAAGAAGTAATTATTTTATTTTAAGACTTTTAATATAATTATTTATTATATTATTTAATTATTAATTATAATTTAATTAACATTTTAATTAAACTTATGATTAGTAATACTTTTATTATTAAAGGAAAATACTTATGATAAGTATTAAATTTAATTATGAGAAATTATTATAAGACTTATAATAAATATTAAATAATTATTTAATTATTATAAGACTTAATTATTATTTAATTATGACTTAATTATTAAATACTTATGATTTAATAATTTTAATTAGAAACTTATGATATGATTAATAATTCATTATTAATTAATAATACTTATGATATGATTTAAAATTTATTATAAATTAATAATATTTATATTATGATTGATATTTAATTAATTAATTAAATACTTATGTTATACTAATTATAACATTTCAACTTATATTAACTTTAATAATTCATTTTATTTAATTAAACTTATGTTAAGACATTATTATACACATTTGACTTTAAATAACATTATAACCTATGTTATTATTATAACTTACACTTTTAAAATTAATGTTGACTAGGTTTGACCAAGGTTGACTTTTGAGTTGACTTTCGGTTGACTTTGACTTTCAGTTGACTTCTGTTGACTTTCTAAATAAGGAAACTTTCCTAACTTCAAAACTTTCTAAAAATAGAACTTTCTAAATTTGGAAACTTTCCAAAAATAGAAACTTTCCAAAAATAGAAACTTTCCAAAAATAGAAAACTTTCCAAAAATAGAAACTTTCCTAAAATAGAAAACTTTCCAAAAATGGAAACCTGCTAAAAATAGAAACTTTCTAAAAATAGAAAGTGTGTGTCCTTATGCTGTTCCAATCAAACCGATGCTTGCTGAGTAATGTTCTATGCCTACTTGCAACATGTACAATAGCTATCATACTAAGACTTGGCCTAAGTTAGTTATTTATTTCGACCTGCTTTATTTATAGGTCGGCGTTGTGATCTTTCTTGATCATTTTACTTTACGTGCTGTTCGCTTGTTTGTGAGATTTCTTCAGTTGCTATTTAAGGTGAGTTATAGTCCCATTTTTCTATTTTAAATCTTTTGGGATGAGAATACATGCAATTTATTTTATATTTTGGACACATGTGGAAGTTGGTTTAAATTATTCATTGTGAGTTGAACAAAAATATTCCCTAGTCTGGTAACTGTAATCACTGGTTTCTACTGGTGAACGCGAATCCTATGGATAGATCTATCGGGTTTGACAACCCCATTTCGAGCTAGTCGCGCTAGCAATTTATAATCGGAATGTTTAGTACTTCGTATTTTGTTGTAGATACACTTGTTCGGTGTATATTATTTATTGTGTTTGGCAAGGGTAAATAAAGGGTTAAGTGGTTACCAGGTGGCTCACGGAAAATGGAATAATGTTTTATTATATGTTTTCTAGCATATAATTTGGTGGTTTAAAAGGAGTTTTATGTTTTCAAACATAAATTTTTATTGTTTAAATTAAATATTGTTTGCAATATTAAACCTATAATTCACTCAACATTTTTGTTGACAGTTACTCGCATGTTTTATTCTCAGGTTCATGAATGATTGCTTCCGCTGTGCTTAGAGAGTCTGCATATTTATGATGGCAGCTTTTGTTAAACATTAACTTGCATTCTATTTTGTTACATTAAAAAGTGGTTGTTTGTTGACTTTATTTTGGTCAACTTTTGGTTAAAGTATTATTGTATAGTTTTTCTAAACTTATACATTTTAGTAGATTTCCTTTATAGGAAATCATTTTTAAATAAAGAATGCAAGGTTGTTTTATTAAATTCATATAGAGTTTCGATCAAGCTGTGGGACCAAGTGACGGAGCCGTTAAGTGTTTTGACGGAGTCGTCACAGTTGGTATCAGAGCGTTGGTTGTAGGGAATTAGGCTGCATTGATGTCGTTACCCGAGTCAATAGGGTGCGTTAGTGAGTCTAGTCTACAGCCCGACCTATTATATATTATTATATGTGATTATTTGTATCGTATTGGTATGTATATGGTTATCATACATACATTTCTATTATGTTCTGAATCCGGGAGGAACTCCCATTCTGATTTAAACGTATTCTCCGACTCATGCGAGTTCATCTTTTATAGGAACGCCTCGGTTAGTGAAACCGAGGGGTGTCATTCTTGACTTCTGAAATTTTCGACATTTCTATGTCATAATTTGTCTTTATTGATATAACGTTTGAGTTACATTAAGTGTTCTAGGATTCTAGGCATTTCTATGTCATCTATTATGGTTATGTATATAACTTTTGAGTTATATTACGCGAGATGTCATTCTTGACTCCTAAGGGCTCGGCATTTCAATGTCAGCTATTATGTTTAGGTATATAACATTCTTGTTATATTACGTGCCTTTGTGCCGTTGTGCCTATGTGCTTTGGTTTTTGAATCGGGAAACGTCATTCTTGACTTTTAGAGATTCTTGGTACTTCGAAGACATTTTTATGTCATCATTACTCATATTCATTACTTTCGATGTCTTTGTCTCTTGTGCTATCCTTAGCACATTGTTAAGAAATTGTTTTAGGGGAAATTATTTTAGGGGAAATTGTGTTGAAATTCGAGGTTGACCACGTGTCCTGACCTTATGTAGTGATATTGGAATGGAACTATGAGTTAGTGAAATATAATGGCGTCAGGCCAACGTGATTATATTACGTTAATTCATAAAAAGTCCCAATATTGTGACATGAGGAATAGAAAGCGAGTCAGAGAAAATTTGTACACCACTCATTCGGAAATTCTAATGTTATTACATGAGTAAGGAAGATACTCATTATCTTATTTGTTGTTATGCGAGAGACTCATCTAAACCCAACTACCTACCCCATGTTTTATCATTTATAATTCGCTTGTTAGTGATAGCTTCGCACGTGAATAGTTTTGACCCAAGGACTTGTGTTCTGATAAAAGTCAAGACATTATTTAACACATTGGTTTTCATGACCTCGTAGCATTTATTGAAGAGATGTCGCAAGACGATTCAAGTCCATCACCCGAGCTTTAACGATCTTACTTCAACTCGTAACCTCTGTAATGCGGATACCCTGCTTTTCATTTAAAAATTTTGCACATTTGTGCAATTGGGCGGTTCTCACGAGATTTATTGGCGAATAGAAGTAATGAAATATTTTGTCATGTATACTATTTATAAAATCATATATGTACATATGAATTCAAATGGACTAATTTACCCTTACCTATTTTGGCTATTATACACTAAATTATACCTTCAAAATTATTTTAAAAACCACTCTTGTTGAGTTGTTTAGTTAACTCAAATTGATTTACGTAAAACGGTACACGTTGTACATACTTCTAAATTTACTAAGAGCTTCGTTCCATTTATGGGGTTACATCAGACGTTTCAAGCTTTTTCAAAACTCCTTTGATTGATTACATTATAATTTTCGCATTACTCTACCGAGTGTTTGGATCACAGTTCTCCTCATCCTCCGTTTAAGGATGAAACTTACCATTAAGTTCATTGATAGAAACTCATACACCACTTTGGGGTCCGGCTTTGTAAATTTGTTGGAGAGTCTTTGCGCTCATTAGATTTTATCTCTTATGGTTGGACATGGCCGAAACGCGGACCGATAAATCAATTTTCTGGGGTACCCTCGATGGTCACCTTATTGTAGAAAAATCGCTAGGTGGGTTTCTACCCCAACTGTTGTTATAATGGGTATCATGGATATATATATTACTCTAGACCGTTTGAGGAGTTTCTACTCTCCATTTTCGCTGTCAACCGCAACACCCTCGTAAACATCAATCCTAAGATTCAATACTTTGAGGTGCACGAAATTATTTTTGGAGATTCATCCCACCTGGAGTCGGCCATTCTTTATAACCCATGATTCGCGTTCTTTTCATCCGCACATAAATTTAAGAATATGGATGAATCCTAGATTGCCTCGCTCATTGTACAAGGAAGTTCACTCTCGTTGAAATATCACACCTTTCGTACGTCTTCCTTTCGGAAATGTAATCAAAATTTACTTTGAAGTCCATGATCCTCGTTATCTCCTTCGAGAGAATTGCCTTAAATATCTATGCCACCGAAGTGACTACTTCATATATTTCTTCCCTCGTTGTTGCAACTACATTTCATTCATCCCAGTTCGTCCCCTTGGGGAGCTCCCGTTTTGTTCGTTGAGAAGAAAGATGGTTCATTTCGTTTGTGTATTGATTATCGTGAATTGAACGAGCTTACTGTTAAAAACCTTTACCCTCTTCCGAGAATTGATGATCTGTTCGATCAACTTCAAGGTTCGTCCGTTTATTATAATATTGATCTTCGTTCCGGTTATCACCAATTACGCGCTAAAGAAACTGATATTCTGAAAACCGTTTTCTGTACCCGTTATAGTCACTTTGAATTTCTTGTTATGCCGTTCAGATTGACAAATGCACCTGTTGTGTTCATGGACCTCATGAACCGTGTGTGTAGACCCTATCTGGACAAATTCGTTACTGTTTTCATCGACCACATCCTTATTTATTCTAAGAGTGATGAAGAACACGAAGAATATTTGAAGTTGGTGCTTGATTTATTGAGAAAAGAAGGGTTGTATGCTAAGTTCTCTAAGTGTAATTTCTGATTAAGAGAAGTTCAATTCCTTGGATATATTGTTAGTAAACAAGGAATACTAGTTGATCCCGCCAAGATTGAGGCAATTGAAAAGTGGGAAATTCCGAAAACTCCTACTCAGATTCGCCAGTTTCTAGGATTAGCAGGCTATTATAGAAGGTTCATTCAAGATTTTTCACGAGTAGCGAAACCTCTGACTGCTTTAACGCATAAGGGGAAGAAGTACGAGTGGAAGAGTGAACAAGAGTCTGCTTTCCAAACTCTGAAGAAGAAGTTAACTTCTGCACCGATATTATCACTACCTGAGGGTAATGATGATTTTGTTATCTATTGTGATGCTTCGTGTCAAGACTTTGGTTGTGTTTTGATGCAACGAAAGAAAGTTTTTGCGTACGCGTCACGTTAGTTGAAGATTCACGAGCAGAATTACGTAACCCATGATTTAGAGTTGAGAGCTATTGTGTTTGCGCTTAAGATTTGCAGACATTATCTATATGGGGTCAAAGGTACATTGTACACTGATCACAAAAGTCTTCAACATATTCTTGATCAGAAAGAGTTAAATATGAGGCAACAAAGATGGGTTGAGACGTTAAATGATTATGATTGCGAACTTTTATATCATCCGGGAAAGGCCAATGATGTGGCTGATGCATTAAGTCGTAAAGAAAGGGCTGAACCTCGCAGGTTTAGGGCCTTGAATATGACAATTCAAACAAACCTCGCTAGGCAGATCCTTGAGGCACAATAAGAAGCCTTGAAGGAGGAAAATTTTGTAACGGGAAGGTCCGAGGCTTGAGTAAACAGTTAGAAGTACAAACCGATGGTACTCGGTATTTTGCGGCATGCCTTTGGGTTCCGAAGTTTGGTGATCTACGAAAACTTGTTTTAGATGAGGCTCATAAGTCTAGGTACTCTATTCATCCTGGTTCAGGAAAGATGTATCATGATCTTAAGGAGCTGTATTGGTGGCCTAATTTGAAAGCTGATGTGGCTACGTATGTGGCTAAGTGTTTGACCTGCGCTAAGGTTAAAGCTGAACATCAGAAACCGTCTGGACTTTTGGTGCAACCTGAAATTCCCGAGTGGAAGTGGGAAGGTATTAAGATGGACTTTATTACGAAGTTACCAGGAGTTGTGGGTGGTTATGATACTATTTGGGTGATTGTTACCGACTCGCTAAGTCAACTCTTTTCTTGCCAATTAAGGAAACATATTCAATGAAGAAGTTTACTCGTTTGTATTTGAAGGAGATTATTTCGAGACATGGTGTTCCCGTATCGATTATGTTGGACTGAGGCAGTCCTAACAAGGTGCTCTAGGAACTAAATTGGATATGAGCACCGCTTATCATCCACAGACGGATGGTCAGAGTGAAAGGACCATTCAAACATAGAAAACATGTTAAGAGCGTGTGTTATTGATTTTGGAAATGGGTGGGATAAATATTTGTCGCTGGATGAGTTTTCTTATAACAGCAGTTATCATGCAAGTATTAAAGCCGCACCATTTGAAGCTCTGTATGGTAGAAAGTGTAGGTCTCCTGTCTGTTGGAATGAGGTTGGGGATGCTCAACTCACATGACCAGAGATCATTCACGAGACTACCTAGAAGATTGCACAGATTAAGGAAAGATTGAGAATCGCCAGAAGTTGGCAAAAGAGCTATGCCAATAAAAGAAGAAACGATATTGAATTTCAGGTCGGTGATCGTGTTATGTTGAAAGTTTCACCTTGGAAGGGTGTGGTACGTTTTGGTAAAAGGGGAAAGTTGAATCCTCATTTTGTTGAACCTTTTGGGATTATTGAGAGAGTTGGACCAGTGGCTTATCGTTTGAAATTGCCACAAGAACTCAGTGCTATTCGTGACGTTTTTCATGTATCGAATTTAAAGAAGTGTTTGGCCGAGGCCAATGAAACTATTCTTTTTGATGAACTTCATGTTGATAAGCAACTTTATTTTATTGTAGAACCTGTTGAAATTATGGACCGAGAGGTAAAGACTCTTAAGCAGAGTAAAATTCCTATTGTTCGAGTTCACTTGGGAGCGTGAAGATCAGATGAAGAAGAAGTACCCGCATTTGTTCCCAAATGCTGAGTCAACCCCTGCACCTGCTTAAATTTCGGGACGAAATTTCCGTAACGGGAAGGTACTGTAACGACCCTACTTTTTCCGTTATCTTTTACCGTTAACTATTTAACGACCGTTAATTGTTATTCGTGCCACGTCATTTCTATGACCTATATTATTATTTTTGTAATAATATATTAATTATTATATGTTATATGAATATTTGTATTCATATTTTAAATTATACGTTCCTACGAGTCGCGGATTTCTATCCGGCGAATCTTTTCGGTTTTTAAACCAACGGTCGAGCTTTTGGGATTTTTAAATCCTAAATATTTTAAATATGATATTTTAAGGTCATATTATTATTAGGTGTATTTATATTTATTTTTCGTCGCGCGTTTGTTATCTTTCCGGATTTTTAATCGCGTAAGCGTGTTTTCGCGTTTCGGGCTTCGTTCGGGTTTTCGGGCCACAAGTAATTTAGCATTTGAGTGAGATGGACCCATGGGGCCCACCCCCATGCAATTTTCGGCTGAATTAGGGAGGGGGAGCACTCCCTTGCTTTTCCATTTTTCTTATTTCATTTTTATTTCACAAATTTGAAACCTAAAACCTAATTCTATTATTTTCTCTCAACTCCTCCCTCTCCTCCCTCTTTGTGCCGCCACCATCACCACCATAAACCACCATCATCATCTAAAATTGTAGCTTGGATCAAGGATTGAATAGCATACACGCGTTCCTCTCTTCGTTCTCTACACATCTATATACTTTGATTCTTGATTAGGGTATAAACCCTAACCCTAGATCTTTTCATATTTATTTATATTTCTGTATTTTGATGTTATATGATTAGTATGATATGTATAAGTTGTTGTAATGTTGTTGGAATGCGTAGAATTACTCGTTTGCGTATGATTTCGGTTTGTAAATTTTGGACAGCAGTTTGATTCGTGTTTTCTGACTATATAACTGATATGAATGTTAAAATAAAGTACATAAATGAGTTCCTCTCATCAAGACATTAATTTTAGACTCCGGATTCATGTCGTTTCGATTCCCGGAGCCCTAGATACGCTTAATTTGGTTTTTGTTAAAGATTGAAAGGTGTTCTTGGCATGAACAAGGTTGGGTCCGACTTTGTGACCATCCTTGGTGTCTTTAGGGTGCCTCATTTGGTTAGGACTGATGGTGAGACGAATATTCATGTTCGGGTCACCTAAATCCGAGCCACGGTTCACCCGTTTTGCCCGAATTACTGTTTTGAGTAAATTGATTTCCCAATTGTTGTCATGGC
Source organism: Rutidosis leptorrhynchoides (assembly GCF_046630445.1). Lineage (NCBI taxonomy): Eukaryota > Viridiplantae > Streptophyta > Magnoliopsida > Asterales > Asteraceae > Rutidosis > Rutidosis leptorrhynchoides. Next base: position 340,498,768 of record NC_092336.1, read on the forward strand.
TGATATCCACGACCTAGGGACTGTTCTTGGAGTGTTCTCGAGTTCATAAATGTGTCGGGTGGTTTGAGTAGGTAAAGTTACATATGTGGCTTGCCCGAAACCGACACCCGGGGCTCAAGATACGACCCGACGAACTTTTAAATTTATACTTATGGTTAATGATTTAACTTATGATAAAAATTTTTGGATTTAATTATTAAATAAATTACTTATGTTAAAGAAGTAATTATTTTATTTTAAGACTTTTAATATAATTATTTATTATATTATTTAATTATTAATTATAATTTAATTAACATTTTAATTAAACTTATGATTAGTAATACTTTTATTATTAAAGGAAAATACTTATGATAAGTATTAAATTTAATTATGAGAAATTATTATAAGACTTATAATAAATATTAAATAATTATTTAATTATTATAAGACTTAATTATTATTTAATTATGACTTAATTATTAAATACTTATGATTTAATAATTTTAATTAGAAACTTATGATATGATTAATAATTCATTATTAATTAATAATACTTATGATATGATTTAAAATTTATTATAAATTAATAATATTTATATTATGATTGATATTTAATTAATTAATTAAATACTTATGTTATACTAATTATAACATTTCAACTTATATTAACTTTAATAATTCATTTTATTTAATTAAACTTATGTTAAGACATTATTATACACATTTGACTTTAAATAACATTATAACCTATGTTATTATTATAACTTACACTTTTAAAATTAATGTTGACTAGGTTTGACCAAGGTTGACTTTTGAGTTGACTTTCGGTTGACTTTGACTTTCAGTTGACTTCTGTTGACTTTCTAAATAAGGAAACTTTCCTAACTTCAAAACTTTCTAAAAATAGAACTTTCTAAATTTGGAAACTTTCCAAAAATAGAAACTTTCCAAAAATAGAAACTTTCCAAAAATAGAAAACTTTCCAAAAATAGAAACTTTCCTAAAATAGAAAACTTTCCAAAAATGGAAACCTGCTAAAAATAGAAACTTTCTAAAAATAGAAAGTGTGTGTCCTTATGCTGTTCCAATCAAACCGATGCTTGCTGAGTAATGTTCTATGCCTACTTGCAACATGTACAATAGCTATCATACTAAGACTTGGCCTAAGTTAGTTATTTATTTCGACCTGCTTTATTTATAGGTCGGCGTTGTGATCTTTCTTGATCATTTTAATTTACGTGCTGTTCGCTTGTTTGTGAGATTTCTTCAGTTGCTATTTAAGGTGAGTTATAGTCCCATTTTTCTATTTTAAATCTTTTGGGATGAGAATACATGCAATTTATTTTATATTTTGGACACATGTGGAAGTTGGTTTAAATTATTCATTGTGAGTTGAACAAAAATATTCCCTAGTCTGGTAACTGTAATCACTGGTTTCTACTGGTGAACGCGAATCCTATGGATAGATCTATCGGGTTTGACAACCCCATTTCGAGCTAGTCGCGCTAGCAATTTATAATCGGAATGTTTAGTACTTCGTATTTTGTTGTAGATACACTTGTTCGGTGTATATTATTTATTGTGTTTGGCAAGGGTAAATAAAGGGTTAAGTGGTTACCAGGTGGCTCACGGAAAATGGAATAATGTTTTATTATATGTTTTCTAGCATATAATTTGGTGGTTTAAAAGGAGTTTTATGTTTTCAAACATAAATTTTTATTGTTTAAATTAAATATTGTTTGCAATATTAAACCTATAATTCACTCAACATTTTTGTTGACAGTTACTCGCATGTTTTATTCTCAGGTTCATGAATGATTGCTTCCGCTGTGCTTAGAGAGTCTGCATATTTATGATGGCAGCTTTTGTTAAACATTAACTTGCATTCTATTTTGTTACATTAAAAAGTGGTTGTTTGTTGACTTTATTTTGGTCAACTTTTGGTTAAAGTATTATTGTATAGTTTTTCTAAACTTATACATTTTAGTAGATTTCCTTTATAGGAAATCATTTTTAAATAAAGAATGCAAGGTTGTTTTATTAAATTCATATAGAGTTTCGATCAAGCTGTGGGACCAAGTGACGGAGCCGTTAAGTGTTTTGACGGAGTCGTCACATATATTATCTGCTGAAATTAATTTACCATTTGCTAATTCGAGTAAAAATTTACTATCCAAAGGCGTCAATGGACAACTTAATTTAGCACAAAAATCTCTACTCATATAGCTTCTATCCGCACCCGAATCAAATAAAACGTAAGCAGATTTATTGTCAATAAGAAACGTACCCGTAACAAGCTCCGGGTCTTCCTGTGCCTCTACCGCATTAATATTGAAAACTCTTCCGCGGCCTTGTCCATTCGTGTTCTCCTGGTTCGGGCAATTTCTAATAATGTGGCCCCGTTTTCCATATTTATAACAAACTACATTGGCATAACTTGCTCCGACACTACTTGCTCCGCCATTACTCGTTCCGACACCATTTGTTCCTTTCATTCTATTAACCCCTGGTCCGTAGACCTCACACTTTGCCGCGCTATGACTGTTTCTTTTACACTTGTTGCAAAATTTGGTGCAGAACCCCGAGTGATACTTTTCACACCTTTGGCGTAGCTGCTTCTGATTGTTGTTGTTGTTGCGGTTATTATTGTTGTTGGGATGATTGTTGTAGTTGTTGTTGTTGTTGTTGTTGTTGTTGTTGTTGTTGTTGTTGTTGGGCCGTTTATTGTAGTTGTGATTGATGTTGCGATTGTTGGGATAATTGTTGCGATTATTGTTGTAATTGCTGTTGTTGTTGTATTGGTGATTCTTATCACCATTTTCCTCCCACTTTCTTTTGACTTGCTTCACATTGGCCTCTTCAGCAGTCTGTTCTTTAATTCTTTCTTCAATCTGGTTCACTAGTTTGTGAGCCATTCTACATGCCTGTAGTATGGAGGCGGGCTCGTGTGAACTTATATCTTCTTGGATTCTTTCCGGTAATCCTTTCACAAACGCGTCGATCTTCTCTTCCTCATCTTCGAACGCTCCCGGACACAATAGGCACAATTCTGTGAATCGTCTTTCGTACGTGGTAATATCAAATCCTTGGGTTCGTAACCCTCTAAGTTCTGTCTTGAGCTTATTGACCTCGGTTCTGGGACGGTACTACTCGTTCATCAAGTGCATGAATACTGACCACGGTAGTGCGTACGCATCGTCTTGTCCCACTTACTCTAGATAGGTATTCCACCATGTTAACGCAGAACCTGTGAAGGTATGCGTAGCGTACTTCACTTTGTCCTCTTCAGTACACTTACTTATGGCAAACACCGATTCGACCTTCTCGGTCCACCGTTTCAATCCGATCGGTCCTTCGGTTCCATCAAATTCCAAAGGTTTGCAGGCAGTGAATTCTTTGTAGGTGCATCCTACACGATTTCCTGTACTGCTAGATCCAAGGTTATTGTTGGTATGTAGCGCAGCCTGTACTACGGCTATGTTTGAAGCTAGAAAAGTACGGAATTCCTCTTCTAGAAAAGTACTGCGGCTATGTTTTATAAGTTTAAATTCGGGTAGTACCTACCCGTTAAGTTCATACTTAGTAGCTAATATACAATTCAACTACTACAATTCTATATGAAAAACTGATTATAATAATATTTCGCGTTCAAACTTTTACACAATATTTTACAAACTTACAAAACCGCTTATTTTACATATAGCATGAAATATAGCACACAATAAATTTGATACAAGATGGTTGTGAAGATAATTCTAGCTAGTACACAAGTCGTTCAGCAAAGGCAATAAGAACACGTAATTCATACGTCCAGAAACAAGTCATGCATTCTGGTTTTACTAGGATTACTTCCCATCCTTGTTCTTGTAGAACATAACCGTTATGGCCATTGATAAGACAGCGTGTTGTAATGTCGTCAAAGGGACGAGGGTTACGTAATGTCCAACAGTCCCGTAACAATCTAAAAACCTCATTTCTTACCCCAATTACCGACTTCGTCACTTGTGGGAACGTTTTGTTTAATAGTTGTAGCCCGATGTTCTTGTTCTCACTTTAGTGAGAAGCGAACATTACTAATCCGTAAGCATAACATGCTTCTTTATGTTGCATGTTAGCCGCTTTTTCTAAATCACGAAGTCCAATATTCGGATATATTGAGTCAAAATAATTTCTTAACCCATTGCGTAAAATAACATTTGGGTTCCCCGCAATATATGCGTCAAAGTAAACACATCGTAACTTATGGATTTCCCAATGTGATATCCCCCATCTTTCGAACGAAAGCCTTTTATAAACCAAGGCATTCTTGGAACGTTCTTCGAATGTCTTACAAACTGATCTCGCCTTAAATAGTTGTGCCGAAAAATTCTGACCGACTCTAGACATGATTTCATCAATCATGTCTCCGGGTAGGTCTCTTAAAATATTGGGTTGTCTATCCATTTTGTGTTTTTATACTGTAAAATAGACAAGAGTTAGATTCATAAAAAAAATACTTATTAATACAAGCAATTTTTACATATATCATAAAGCATAAGCACACTATATTACTTATATTACACCACACGAATACAACTATCTTATTCTGAGTCGCTTGTTTCTTCTTCTTCGGTTTTGGTTAGTTTTGCCAAGTTTCTAGGGATATATGATGTTCCCCTAATACGAGCCGTCGTTATCCACATTGGTTTAGAAAAACCTGGTGGTTTAGAAGTTCCCGGGTCATTGTTACAACTTAAGGACTTCGGGGGTTGACGATACATATAAAGTTCATCGGGGTTGGAATTAGATTTCTCTATTTTTATGCCCTTTCCCTTATTATTTTCTTTTGCCTTTTTAAATTCAGTTGGGGTAATTTCTATAACATCATCGGAATTCTCGTCGGAATCCGATTCATCGGAGAATTGGTAATCCTCCCAATATTTTGCTTCCTTGGCGGAAACACCATTGACCATAATTAACCGTGGTCGGTTGGTTGAGGATTTTCTTTTACTTAACCATTTTATTATTTCCCCCACCGGTTCTATTTCTTCATCCGGTTCCGATTCTTCTTCCGGTTCTGATTCTTTTTCCGGTTCCGACTCTTCTTCCGGTTCCTCTTCGGGAACTTGTGAATCAGTCCACGAATCATTCCAATTTACATTTGACTCTTCATTATTATTAGGTGAGTCAATGGGACTTGTTCTAGAGGTAGACATCTATCACATAATATCAAACGCGTTAAGAGATTAATATATCACATAATATTCACATGTTAAAAATATATAGTTTCCAACAAAATTTGTTAAGCAATCATTTTTCAAGTAAACACGGTCGAAGTCCAGACTCACTAATGCATCCTAACAAACTAGATAAGACACACTAATGCAAAATTCTGGTTCTCTAAGACCAACGCTCGGATACCAACTGAAATGTCCCGTTCTTATTGATTAAAAACGTTCCATATTAATTGATTTCGTTGCGAGGTTTTGACCTCTATATGAGACATTTTTCAAAGACTGCATTCATTTTTAAAACAAACCATAACCTTTATTTCATAGATAAAGGTTTTAAAAAGCTTTACGTAGATTATCAAATAATGATAATCTAAAATATCCCGTGTACATACGACCATTACATAATGGTTTACAATACAAATATGTTACATCGAAATCAGTTTCTTGAATGCAGTTTTTACACAATATCATACAAACATGGACTCCAAATCTTGTCCTTATTTTAGTATGTAACAGCGGAAGCTCTTAATATTCACCTGAGAATAAACATGCTTTAAACGTCAACAAAAATGTTGGTGAGTTATAGGTTTAACCTATATATATCAAATCGTAACAATAGACCACAAGATTTCATATTTCAATACACATCCCATACATAGAGATAAAAATCATTCATATGGTGAACACCTGGTAACCGACATTAACAAGATGCATATATAAGAATATCCCCATCATTCCGGGACAACCTTCGGATATGATATAAATTTCGAAGTACTAAAGCATCCGGTACTTTGGATGGGGTTTGTTAGGCCCAATAGATCTATCTTTAGGATTCGCGTCAATTAGGGTGTCTGTTCCCTAGTTCTTAGATTACCAGACTTAATAAAAAGGGGCATATTCGATTTTGATAATTCAACCATAGAATGTAGTTTCACGTACTTGTGTCTATTTTGTAAATCATTTATAAAACCTGCATGTATTCTCATCCCAAAAATATTAGATTTTAAAAGTGGGACTATAACTCACTTTCACAGATTTTTACTTCGTCGGGAAGTAAGACTTGGCCACTAGTTGATTCACGAACCTATAACAATATATACATATATATATCAAAGTATGTTCAAAATATATTTACAACACTTTTAATATATTTTGATGTTTTAAGTTTATTAAGTCAGCTGTCCTCGTTAGTAACCTACAACTAGTTGTCCACAGTTAGATATACAGAAATAAATCGATAAATATTATCTTGAATCAATCCACGGCCCAGTGTATACGTATCTCAGTATTGATCACAACTCAAACTATATATATTTTGGAATCAACCTCAACCCTGTATAGCTAACTCCAACATTCACATATAGAGTGTCTTATGGTTGTTCCGAAATATATATAGATTTGTCGACATGATAGGTCGAAACATTGTATACGTGTCTATGGTATCTCAAGATTACATAATATACAATACAAGTTGATTAAGTTATAGTTGGAAAAGATTTGTTACCAATTTTCACGTAGCTAAAATGAGAAAAATTATCCAATCTTGTTTTACCCATAACTTCTTCATTTTAAATCCGTTTTGAGTGAATCAAATTGCTATGGTTTCATATTGAACTCTATTTTATGAATCTAAACAGAAAAAGTATAGGTTTATAGTCGGAAAAATAAGTTACAAGTCATTTTTGTAAAGGTAGTCATTTCAGTCGAAAGAACGACGTCTAGATGACCATTTTAGAAAACATACTTCCACTTTGAGTTTAACCATAATTTTTGGATATAGTTTCATGTTCATAATAAAAATCATTTTCTCAGAATAACAACTTTTAAATCAAAGTTTATCCTAGTTTTTAATTAACTAACCCAAAACAGCCCGCGGTGTTACTACGACGGCGTAAACCCGGTTTTACGGTGTTTTTCGTGTTTCCATGTTTTAAATCATTAAGTTAGCATATCATATAGATATAGAACATGTGTTTAGTTAATTTTAAAAGTCAAGTTAGAAGGATTAACTTTTGTTTGCGAACAAGTTTAGAATTAACTAAACTATGTTCTAGTGATTACGAGTTTAAACCTTCGAATAAGATAGTTTTATATATATGAATCGAATGATGTTATGAACATCATTACTACCTAAAGTTTAGTAGGTAAACCTACTGGAAGTGACAAGAAATGATCTAGCTTCAAAGGATCTTGGATGGCTTGAAAGTTCTTGAAGTAGGATCATGACACAAAAACAAGTTCAAGTAAGATTTTTACTCGAATTAAGATAGTTTATAGTTATAGAAATTGAATCAAAGTTTGAATATGAATATTACCTTGAATAAGAAAGATAACCTACTGTATATAACAAAGGTTTCTTGATCTTAGATGATTACTTGGAATGAATTAGAAAGCATGGAAGTAAATTAGTAAACTTGAAGGGATTTTTGAAGTGTTCTTGAAGTGTTCTTCCTATGATGATTATAGCTTGATTCTTGAAGTGATTTTTGATGAAGATGATGATTAACTACTGGAAAAATACTTTCATAATAGTGTGTGTGTGTTGAGAAGAATTAGAAAGAGAATTGGAAGTGAAATGGAGTTAATGATGAGTGGTAATTGGTGAGTGGTGAGTGGGGTTAAAAAGAGTTCTAGTTAGTTGACTAGCTCATGGTAGAAGTTAAAATTGATTAGTCATACATGACATAATCAAGAGTGGAATCTCATGCTAGTTCCTATTGGTATATACCTATAGTAAGTACGTTTTGAAGCTGTGTATAATACGGGTAAGAATACGACTAGGATTCTTGATGAAAGAAAAGAATGGGAAAGTAACTGTAACCATTTTCGTTAAGTATGAGTGTTTTGATATATGTCTTGAAGTCTTCCAAAAGTATTTTAATACATATAAATACACTACATGTATATACATTTTAACTGAGTCGTTAAGTCATCGTTAGTCATTACATGTAAGTGTTGTTTTGAAACCTTTAAGTTAACGATCTCAATTAATGTTGTTAACCCATTGTTTATTATATCTAATGAGATGTTAAATTATTATATTATCATGATATTATGATATATTAATATATCTTAATATGATATATATACATTTAAATGTCGTTACAACGATAATCGTTACATATATGTCTCGTTTCGAAATCCTTAAGTTAGTAGTCTTGTTTATATGTATATAACTCATTGTTAATATACTTATGGAGATACTTACTTATCATAATCTCATGTTAACCATATGTATATCCATATATATATCGTCATGTCGTTTTTACAAGTTTTAACGTTCGTGAATCGCCGATCAACTTGGGTGGTCAATTGTCTATATGAAACATATTTCAATTAATCAAGTCTTAACAAGTTTGATTGCTTAACATGTTGGAAACATTTAATCATGTAAATATCAATCTCAATTAATATATATAAACATGGAAAAGTTTGGGTCACTACACTATTGGTATATACACTTCAATGATCAGCTCTTAGCAGCCCTTAATGAGTCATCAAATATGTGGGAACCATTCTTTGTAATCTAGTATGAATTATTTAGCAAGATTACAAAAATATTGTTAATCATTCATGACTTATTTACTAGAAAACAAACTTACACATCCTTTATATCTAATCCATATATCATGACCTAAAACACATACAAACACCTTCATTCTTCAATTTTCTTTATCTAATTGATCTCTCTCAAGTTCTATCTTCAAGTTCTAAGTGTTCTTCATAAATTCTATAAGTTCTAGTTTCATAAAATCAAGAATACTTTCAAGTTAGCAAGTCCACTTCCAAGCTTTCTAATCCATTCCAAGTAATCATCTATGATTAAGAAACCTTTATTATTTACACTAGGTTATCATTATAATTCAAGGTAATACTCATATTCAAACTTTGATTCAATTTCTATAACTATAATTATCTTAATTCGAGTAGAAAATCTTACTTGAGCATGTTTTCGTGTCATGATTCTACTTCAAGAACTTCCAAGCCATCGAAGATCCTTTGAAGCTCAAGTTTATATTTAATCATTTTCAATAGGTTTACCTACTAAACTTGAGGTAGTAATGATATTCATAACATCATTCGATTCATATATATATAACTATCTTATTCGAAGATTTAAACTTGTAATCACTAGAACATAGTTTAGTTAAATCTAAACTTGTTCATAAATAAAGTTAATCCTTCTAACTTGACTTTTAAAATAAACTAAACACATGTTCTATATCTATGTGATATGCTAACTTAATGATTTAAAACCTGGAAACACGAAGAACACCGTAAAACCGAACATACGCCGTAGTAGTGAAACCGGGTGCTGTTTTAGGTTAGATAATTAAAAACTATGATAAAATTTGATTTAAAAGTTGTTCTTCTGAGAAAATGATTTTTCTTATGAACATGAAACTATATCCAAAAATCATGGTTAAACTCAAAGTGGAAGCATGTTTTTTAAAATGGTCATCAAGATGTCATTTTTTCAACTGAAATGACTACCTCTTACAAAATTGACTAGTAACCTGTATTTCCAACTATAAACTTATACTTTTTATGTTTAGTTTCATAAATTTCAGTTCATTATGAAACCATAGCAACTTGAATCACTCAAAACGGATTTAAAACGAAGAAGTTATGGGTAAAACAAAATCGGATAATTTTTCTTGTTGTAGCTATATGAAATTTGTAGCAAATCTATACTAACCATAACTTAATTAACTTATATTGTATTATACATGTACTCTAACATATTATGTAACCTTGATAGACCATAGACACGTATGCAATGTTTCGACATATCATATTGACGTCATCTATATATATTATTTGGAACAACCATAGACACTCTATATGCGGTAATGATCGAGTTAGCTATACAGGGTTGAGGTTGATTCCAAAATAATATATATACTTTGAGTTGTGATCGAGTCTGAGACTTGTATGCACTGGGCCGTGGATTGATTCGAGATAATATATATTGATTTATTTCTGTACTACTAACTGTGGACAATTATTTGTGGACTACAAACATTGGACTATCAACTTAACAAACTTAAATCGTTAAAATATAATAAAATATGGTATAATTTTATTTCGATCATACTTTGATAAATTTGTGAATCGACCAGTGGCCAAGTGTTATTTTCCGATGAAGTGATAATCTATAAAAGTGAGTTATAGTCCCATTTTTACTATCTAATATTTTGGGATGAGAATACATGCAGTTTTGTAAATGTTTAACAAAATAGCCACAAGTACTTGAAATTACATTCTATGTTGGATTATGAATACCGAATATCACCCTTTTAGCTTGGTAACCTAAGAATTAGGGAACAGACACCCTAATTGACGCGAATCTTAAAGGTAGATCTACGGGCACTAACTCCCCCATACTGGAAAATGGTATGCTTTAGTACTTCGAGTTATTAATACAGATGGATTTCTGTTTTGGGGATATTCTATATGCATTTTGTTAATGTCGGTTACCAGGTGTTCAACATATGAATAGTTTTTATGCAGTTCGCATGTTATTGAAAAATGGAAATGGAAATCTTGTGGTCTATTATTACGATTTGATAAATATATAGGTTAAACCTATAACTCACCAACATTTTGTTGACGTTTAAAACATGTTTATTCTCAGTTGATTATTATTATTATGATTTGATAAATATATAGGTTAAACCTATAACTCACCAACATTTTTGTTGACGTTTAAAGCATGTTTATTCTCAGGTGATTATTAAGAGCTTCCGCTGTTGCATGCTAATTTAAGTACAAGATTGGAGTCTACATGCTTGTATAATATTGTTTTAAAACTGCATTCGAAGACTTAAGTTGTTGTGTAATATTATTGTAAACCAATATGTAATGTTCGTGGGTAAAACGTTATCTTTTAGATTATCATTTCTTGATAATCTACGTTATGGTTTTGAACCTTTATCGATAAAATAAAGGTTATGGTTTGTTTTAAAAACGAATGCAGTCTTTGAAAAACGTCTCATATAGAGGTCAAAACCTCGCAACGAAATCAATTAATATGAAACGTTTATAATCGATATGAACGGGACATTTCAGGTTCGTGAATCCGATGTCAACTCTGCACTTGTTCAGTGCCATCCTATGCATATTTACTACAAACTATCATATCGTATCGTATTGTGAGTTTCATTTGCTCCCTTTTTGTCTATATTTTTGGGCTGAGAATACATGTACTATTTTTGTAACTGATAGACACAAGTGCAAACTATTATGCAACCAACATGAGTACTTTTATTGTGTTGATATGTAACATGTTATTGTGTTCATATGAAACATGCAAAACCTTGCTTTGTAATATCATTAATTGCTAGATAATGAAGAGGAAAACGGAATTATTATAAATAGCGCTATTGGGAGTAACGTCCCGCACTGTTGACCTCAGGTCAATTGGTGGTATAATAATGATCTCGACAATTACATATGTATTGTCTCGGGGTAAAATCGTTTAGTTTTGATATTCTACGCTCATGGCATACTTTTGATATACATGATATATCATCTTTTATTAAATCTTGTGATCTATTACTGAAATCATTATTTATGACAAACCTATGAACTCGCTTGTCACGACCCGAAAAATTTCGACTAATTTTAAACGAAACTCTCGATACGATTTAATATTCTTGACACGATAAGAGAAATCTGTTAGGTTGAGTCTCAAAAATTTTGAACTGATTCATATATTCATTTAGTCTTTGACTGTTCCCGACGATTCACGAATAGATACATATATATTGGAATATAAATATAAATATATATAGTTATAATAATTATTATAAAATTATTAAAATGTAATAACTATAAATCAATTAAATTATGAAATATGTGCACATCATTATCAAATTATTATTCTTCTATTTGTAAAAGTATTTGAATCGAATCTCAAAACTATAAGACAAGTGATAAACTACAAAATTCTATTGGAAGTTGATTTCAACTTTTACTTTATTTCTGTTCATGATTGCCATCATCTTTATACTGTTGTTATGCTCGATCAACTTACTGCATAAACCACAAACTATTATCTTATATATCTATCTATATATATATACACATACACTACATGACTTAAAACACCATAACACCATTTATTTTCTCTTCTCATTTAAGAACTACTATCAAAACCTCGTGCAATCTCACCATTTTATGCTTTGTATTCTCTGGTTCGTTTATGATCATGAAACCAATGCTAATCACCATCATCTCACTAGAAATTAATTCATCTTCTTTATATATATGTACAACACATACAGACACTAACAAACCCAAAACCAAACCTCTCTTGTGCCATCGAAACCGTTTAAAACACACCCACCTCTACGATTCATGGCCACCCAAATCACAACCACTAGTACGGTCCACCCTTCACCACTTCAACCGAGGACAAACACCACCACCGTATGTCACAAACCCTCGATTTCCATCACCACCGATCACCACAACAACGAACCCATTTGAACCATTATTGCTGTGTTTATTTTTGGATTTGAACCACAACCACAACCACCCATTACTTTCTGCTATCTCGGTAGTCCACACCCACCACCATCGTAAACAATCATCTCTCTCCCTCTCTACTTTTCTTTTTCTTTCCTTGTTGAAGACATGAAACCCATCTCATCACCTCAAAATATCCACAACCATCGTGAACCACCATTCTCCTCAACCACAACCGCCATCAATCACCCCCATGACTAACCCATCGTTCCTGCTACTGCTACTGTTTTCTTCCTGTTTTTTTTTTACAGCCGTAAAACCTCCATGAAACCCCACTTCTCTCTCCTATATCTCTCTTCCTCTCTACTTGTAAACCCTCGCCACCTTACCATGATGAACCATCTTAATCCATCACTTGCAAACCGATACCACCACCTTCAAACTAATCGCCACCGGGAAAATTACCTTCAAACACCTATCACTTCCATTTAATCACCACTTCACCATCATCAAACCTTGAACAAAACCGCTGCCTTCTTCCATATTTTTCTTTCTTTCGAGTACAGCAGCTATTGCTGTAAATGTTTTTGTTTCTTTAAAATAAAGACTTAATGAATAATTGATGGATTAAGAAAGATGTGAAAATGATAACAAGATAAGGTGATGGGACAATTAATATCTTATTTACTCTGTGTATCGGTGGATTAATTCAATCATCACCATGACACCATCGCATATATATTACTTTATGTATCCACTTGCTGATTAAAGAATTTGTGGACCAAGGGATTGTCCCTTCTAGCTCACGAGCTAAATTAGGAAGTAGAAATTCATTATGGGCCGAGAATTGTAGGGAAGCCGGTCTTTTGGATGTAGAATAATCAAATAGATGGGTCATTTTAATGGATTGATGTTGGGTTGAAATAAAAAGCTGTTGGGCCAGACATCTATTTATGTGTTGGTCGACTTTTATGTTAAAAACAATCAAGATGTTTACGAAGATATACAAAACGATATAAATATAGACGATGAATATGGGGTTGTTGAGAATGATGATTGGTTATGATAATAAAGAAGAGTTGATATTATTATAATTGTGATTTTTATGTGTTATACTTGAGGTTGTGTAAGTATGATGGTGGTGGATGGATGATAAACATGATCACGGAAATAATGATGATCATAAATGATTATGATCATGGAATGTTGATTATAATAATCCCGATGGGTTTAAGGATGATAGATGATAGATGATATTGACAAAAGATGAATGATGATGGTAATTAAATGATGATGATGTATGATTATAGTTATTAGGATTATAATGATGAAGATGTTAAATGGTTTTATTAAACAGACGGTTAGACGGGTTAAATATATTTAAGGTAATAATAATAATAGCAAAACAATAAGCAGATCGATGATTAAGGATGTTATCGGGTTAGCGGGACGTCGCGGGTTTAAACCCAGACTTGGGCATTATTTTAAGAATTACTTCGTTAAGGTTCATGAATCGAGGCCAACCTTATACTTGATCAATGATGTTATATGTATTTTTACTACAAAATACATTAGGTGAGTATATAGTCCCTTTTAAACTCTAAATATTTTTGGGCTGAGAATACATGCGCTGTTTTTTTTTATAAATGATTTACGTTATGGACACAAGTGATCAAAAATAAAATCTACGTTGAGTTGTACCATGGCATATTTCTTTATACTTGGTAGCTAATATTTACGTGAGGAGCGTAAACGCGAATCCTGTTGATAGATCTATCGGGCCTGACAACCCCAACCGGGCTGGACGACCAGTTTTAAACGGTTGCACAGTACTTCGTTTCTGTATACTACACTTGGTACGGTGTAGCGATTATTTAAGAATATGCTGCGATGATTTAAATGTTAAGTATGGTTACCAAGTGCTCAACTACTTTTACATATACTTGCGAGTGTATTATTTTTAAATATATGAAATCTTGTGGTCCATAGTTATAACGCTGCTAGCATCAAACCTATATATCTCACCAACTTTATGTTGACATTTTAAAGCATGTTATTCACAGGTACGAATTAAGCCTTCCGCTGTGCATTAGCTCATATTAAGGATACTACTTGGGACCATTTAAGCCATGATTCAAAGACGTTGCATTCGAGTCATTGAAGTTCATTAGAGATTACTATTAAGAAAATGACAGTTTTGATCATTTGGATATTATGAAACGTTAGACATACATATCAATTCTCGATGTAATGTTAGATTGTCTTTTAAGAATGAATGCAACGTTTGTAAAATGTATCATATAGAGGTCAAGTACCTCGCGATGTTATCAACTATTATAATTCGTTTGTAATCAATATGGACTTTGTCCGGATGGATTAGTTCGGGTTATTAGAGTTGGTATCAGAGCGTTGGTCTTAGTGAACCAGGCCTTGCATTAGTGTGTCTGACTAGTAGTTGTTAGGATACATTAGCGAGTCTGGACTTTGACCGTGTTTACATGTCAAAAGTTTTGCTTATCATATTCAGTCGGAAACCATCTGCTTATCATCTTTAAGAAATTGCCTGCTTATCATTCATAAGTCTAGACACGCCTTACTGCATTTAGTGCATCGATAGTGCATTGACAAAATTCATATCTTGGCACATCTGTAGACTTGCCTGACATATGCCGTAAATACCTCCGTAGTCTACGAAATCTTTAGGACTATAGATATAGATATTCTATATAGTTGGAATATCATCCGATGTCTGAAAATCATTTCACATCGAAGATTCCTTCCATCCACCAAATTGCCCTCTTGGCGATGAACTTGAAGCACTTACCGGCGAACCTATTCGAAACACCATTTTCTCTCTCATTTCTAGAGTATCTCGTCACGATTATATATTATCCTATATTTCGAATCTTATTCATCCGCTCGCTCCAACCGCCAATCATCCCAGTGTACTAGCAGAAGTTAACGAACTTCGCGCTCGCGTAACGGCTTTGGAAAACATGGTGCGAAGGTCGCAAACACCAGCAGCAGCACCAACAGCATAATCAGTACCACCATTATCAACGCCGACAGTATCCCTATCACCCCCAACCACAACCGTGTCGTAAACCTCAACATCACAATCTGTACCTCGGATATCAACATCACACGCCTCAATATTACCATCTGTATTCCGAGTATGATCTTCGTTCTACATATCGTTCTACATCGATTAATTTCGTTCTACGTATTGTTCTACCTCATTTACCTTCGTTCGACATGGCAATTATGTAATCTCTAATGTTTTAGAGATCATGTAATCAAGTGCTAACGATAAATCAAATGAGTTTAATATCTTATTGACTCGTTAAATCCATGATTACATCCGAAGAAAATATATATGCAAGTATATTTTCATAAAGATTGAAATTAAAATTTCCTTTGTACAAACTATTAATGATGAAAATATTTTAACGGGTAGGTAGTACCCGAAGAATATTTGGATTTCACATTAATAAGTTACACTGAACATTCTTCGAATCTAATTCAACGATCAATTGTTATTCTATTTACAACCATCAATATACGTATCCGTTCACCATAAAATAACCATTTCTGTTCAAATTTCATATTTGGATTTTGACCTATCAGAATCCAACAAGTGGCATAATGAAGAAACATTGGACAAATTAAAAATTTGTTAGAAACACACGAATTAACTATGATGAATATTGTTAAGATTCCACGCTAATTGTTCCTAGCTAACTGTTCCCAACTAACTGATTAACATTTAATTTATCGCAATTTACACTCTCGCAATTTTATTTATTGTCATTTAATTACATACCTTCGGGACACATGAACAACAATACGTCGGATTAATTCTGAGACAACACGTTGTATAATGGGTCATGATATATATTTATTTATTTTACGCATTATAAATAACGGGACACGTACACAAGGTTTTGACCTATCATATCGACCCATCTATATATATATATTTCGGAACGACCATAGACACTCTATAGTTGACTATACAGGGTTGAGGTGGATTCCAAAATATATATATGGTTTGAGTTGTGATCAATACTGAGACCGGTGCACGGGTCACGATACGTATTATTTAATTCGAATATTATATATTTAATTTATATATGAATTTATTGGACCATTGGACAATCGGACTATTGGACTGCTAACTTTGGACAATTAAAATGAATTAAAATATTGATTATAACATATGAAACTAAATAATTCTTCAAGTTTGCCACTTGATTTCATCCTAAACCTCATTTGTATCTCGACAATTTCAATCCGCGTTCGAACCTTTCATGATTCTTGAAAACCCCTCAATCAAGAAGTTGAACCAACCGCACTTCATCTACGGAAGAAAAGATTTGTGCACCTGAAAAACTCTCGAACCCAAATTCATAGTTTAACACGTATCTGTGTTGAATCCTTTGCCATTTATTAACAAAAACAACCTTACGATTCCTTTCCAAATTAGCCAATTTTGTCACAGCTCCAGCAAGTTAACCTCGACTTCTCAGTAAGACTAGTCTCGATATATATATATACGTTATCCTTTTGCCATCGTTACCGGAAAACCTTTTATATTCCACGACATCATCAGCAGATGTACCAGCAGCTTGTCACCCATTTGGTGGAATCAACAATCGGTATTTTAAAATCTCTGAGAACTTCTCTAGTTATACCTATAACGTCTACCCCTAAGAATTACATACTTCGGATGTGAAGTTTCTAAAAAAAAACACCCTGAACTGCAAACTAGTTCTTGAAATGCTGATGAAGCAGCAAAAACTGTAAACGACTTTAACGGTCAAAAGGTTTGACGAAAAAGTACAGTGTGTTGGTAAAGCTCAGACACAGAGCTAGAAAATGGATTGAGCAAAGTATGAAGGAGGCCGTGGACAAATCGTGAAAACTAAACCTGACTTCAAAGGATCCAAATGATTCAGTGCCTGCTAAAATCATTATCAAACACTTTACTCCTCATTCTAAACCTTCAGAAACAAATCTTCATCATCATCCATCGATGATAGAAAATCTAAGATATCATCGTGCCTTTCATTATAAATATCCTCCATATTTCTGGAGATATTTTCACAACTACTCTTATCCGGGATCAATTATCACTCCGCAACATCTGCGTTACAACATAAAAGAAACTGTGTTAGTTTCTAAGTTCTAAAACCTTCAAGCTTAAAATAGGAATGTTCTTAAGCAGTGTTGGGAACTGATGCATGAATTAGTATAATATAACGAAACTTGATCAACTTCATTATATTACAGTAAGTCATGTTGAGTTTCTAATGGAATGTGATGATTCACAGTACCATCATCATGTGCCATGTTACACGGCTCTTACATTCTATCCAATCTCCAAACATATTAGGAACATATCATCTTGATAGTTCTATTTTTCCAGAATATTCTGGTAATTTGACAATTCGAAACCATTCCCTTATCATTTCTTTCTAAAAACATTAGCAATGTTCATTCCAAATTTCATACCTACGAATTCCGGACCATTGCTCGTTTGACTCGAGGACGGGAAGAAGAAACGAAGGGATAGAGCCCCGCAATAGAAATTGGGGTAAAAGTCACAGCAAATAAGAGGAGATATTAACTGTGAATGACAATGATTATAGAAGACAGAAGCAGGAGCATCGAAGTATAAAGGAAGATATAAAACCCAACAATCACCCAGAATTTACAAATCGTGTATATCGATACAGATAGCAATATAAAGACACGGGAGAATTAGAAACACTATAAACACAAGAGTATAGTAGAAGTAAATGGATTCTTCTGGTGGTAGATGAAAAAGAAGAATGACAGATGTGAAAATTAAGAATATATCAAGGATCAGAATGGGATGAAGCATATTGACAAATGTCTTAAAATAGGAATTAAGGAGAAAGAGTAGAAGATGTGAGTTGAGGAAAACAAGAAAACGAAGGGGTGAATTTATAGAAAAACATCCGATAGAGAAATCGAAACAGATTGCCACATTAAATCAAAGAAGTTCCTGATCACCGAATAACCAAATCTTATTACGTAAGATTTTCCATAAATCCCTTAAAATCTGGAAATCAATCCTAATCACGTCATCGGTTAAAACAATTCCATATTTACTCATTTCACTCTTTTGTGATAGCTTCACTCGTGCGCTTCACATGATTGAATCGTTTTATCTATATCTCTCGATAATGATAAAACTCCATTATGACCTCATATTCATCATGAAACCATCCTCATTACAATCTATAATGATCTCTATCAAATTTTGAGGACGAAATTTATTTAACGGGTAGGTACTGTCACGACCCGGAAAATTTCGACTAATTTTAAACGAAACTCTCGATACGATTTAATATTCTTGACACGATAAGAGAAATCTGTTAGGTTGAGTCTCAAAAATTTTGAACTGGTTCATATATTCATTTAGTCTTTGACTGTTCCCGACGATTCACGAATAGATACATATATATTGGAATATAAATATAAATATATATAGTTATAATAATTATTATAAAATTATTAAAATGTAATAACTATAAATCAATTAAATTATGAAATATGTGCACATCATTATCAAATTATTATTCTTCTGTTTGTAAAAGTATTTGAATCGAATCTCAAAACTATAAGACAAGTGATAAACTACAAAATTCTATTGGAAGTTGATTTCAACTTTTACTTTATTTCTGTTCATGATTGCCATCATCTTTATACTGTTGTTATGCTCGATCAACTTACTGCACAAACCACAAACTATTATCTTATATATCTATCTATATATATATACACATACACTACATGACTTAAAACACCATAACACCATTTATTTTCTCTTCTCATTTAAGAACTACTATCAAAACCTCGTGCAATCTCACCATTTTATGCTTTGTATTCTCTGGTTCGTTTATGATCATGAAACCAACGCTAATCACCATCATCTCACTAGAAATTAATTCATCTTCTTTATATATATGTACAACACATACAGACACTAACAAACCCAAAACCAAACCTCTCTTGTGCCATCGAAACCGTTTAAAACACACCCACCTCTACGATTCATGGCCACCCAAATCACAACCACTAGTACGGTCCACCCTTCACCACTTCAACCGAGGACAAACACCACCACCGTATGTCACAAACCCTCGATTTCCATCACCACTGATCACCACAACAACGAACCCATTTGAACCATTGTTGCTGTGTTTATTTTTGGATTTGAACCACAACCACAACCACCCGTTACTTTCTGCTATCTCGGTAGTCCACACCCACCACCATCGTAAACAATCATCTGCCTCCCTCTCTACTTTTCTTTTTCTTTCCTTGTTGAAGACATGAAACCCATCTCATCACCTCAAAATATCCACAACCATCGTGAACCACCATTCTCCTCAACCACAACCGCCATCAATCACCCCCATGACTAACCCATCGTTCCTGCTACTGCTACTGTTTGCTTCCTGTTTTTTTACAGCCGTAAAACCTCCATGAAACCCCACTTCTCTCTCCTATATCTCTCTTCCTCTCTACTTGTAAACCCTCGCCACCTCACCATGATGAACCATCTTAATCCATCACTTTCAAACCGATACCACCACCTTCAAACTAATCGCCACCGGGAAAATTACCTTCAAACACCTATCACTTCCATTTAATCACCACTTCACCATCATCAAACCTTGAACAAAACCGCTGCCTTCTTCCATATTTTTCTTTCTTTCGAGTACAGCAGCTATTGCTGTAAATGTTTTTGTTTCTTTAAAATAAAGACTTAATGAATAATTGATGGATTAAGAAAGATGTAAAAATGATAACAAGATAAGGTGATTGGACAATTAATATCTTATTTACTCTGTGTATCGGTGGACTAATTCAATCATCACCATGACACCATCGCATATATATTACTTTATGTATCCACTTGCTGATTAAAGAATTTGTGGACCAAGGGATTGTCCCTTCTAGCTCACGAGCTAAATTAGGAAGTAGAAATTCATTATGGGCCGAGAATTGTAGGGAAGCCGGTCTTTTGGATGTAGAATAATCAAATAGATGGGTCATTTTAATGGATTGATGTTGGGTTGAAATAAAAAGCTGTTGGACCAGACATCTATTTATGTGTTGGTCGACTTTTATGTTAAAAACAATCAAGATGTTTACGAAGATATACAAAACGATATAAATATAGACGATGAATATGGGGTTGTTGAGAATGATGATTGGTTATGATAATAAAGAAGAGTTGATATTATTATAATTGTGATTTTTATGTGTTATACTTGAGGTTGTGTAAGTATGATGGTGGTGGATGGATGATAAACATGATCACGGAAATAATGATGATCATAAATGATTATGATCATGGAATGTTGATTATAATAATCCCGATGGGTTTAAGGATGATAGATGATAGATGATATTGACAAAAGATGAATGATGATGGTAATTAAATGATGATGATGTATGATTATAGTTATTAGGATTATAATGATGAAGATGTTAAATGGTTTTATTAAACAGACGGTTAGACGGGTTAAATATATTTAAGGTAATAATAATAATAGCAAAACAATAAGCAGATCGATGATTAAGGATGTTATCGGGTTAGCGGGATGTCGCGGGTTTAAACCCAGACTTGGGCATTATTTTAAGAATTACTTCGTTAAGGTTCATGAATCGAGGCCAACCTTATACTTGATCAATGATGTTATATGTATTTTTACTACAAAATACATTAGGTGAGTATATAGTCCCTTTTAAACTCTAAATATTTTTTGGCTGAGAATACATGCGCTGTTTTTTTTTATAAATGATTTACGTTATGGACACAAGTGATCAAAAATAAAATCTACGTTGAGTTGTACCATGGCATATTTCTTTATACTTGGTAGCTAATATTTACGTGAGGAGCGTAAACGCGAATCCTGTTGATAGATCTATCGGGCCTGACAACCCCAACCGGGCTGGACGACCAGTTTTAAACGGTTGCACATTACTTCGTTTCTGTATACTACACTTGGTACGGTGTAGCGATTATTTAAGAATATGCTGCGATGATTTAAATGTTAAGTATGGTTACCAAGTGCTCAACTACTTTTACATATACTTGCGAGTGTATTATGTTTAAATATATGAAATCTTGTGGTCCATAGTTATAACGCTGCTAGCATCAAACCTATATATCTCACCAACTTTATGCTGACATTTTAAAGCATGTTATTCACAGGTACGAATTAAGCCTTCCGCTGTGCATTAGCTCATATTAAGGATACTACTTGGGACCATTTAAGCCATGATTCAAATACGTTGCATTCGAGTCATTGAAGTTCATTAGAGATTACTATTAAGAAAATGACAGTTTTGATCATTTGGATATTATGAAACGTTAGACATACATATCAATTCTCGATGTAATGTTAGATTGTCTTTTAAGAATGAATGCAACGTTTGTAAAATGTATCATATAGAGGTCAAGTACCTCGCGATGTTATCAACTATTGTAATTCGTTTGTAATCAATATGGACTTTGTCCGGATGGATTAGTTCGGGTTATTAGATCGCTCAACCTCGTGTTGACTTTTTAAAGCATGTTTATTCTCAGGTACTTAAATATTGTTTTCGCTGTATATCTGCTGCTTTGATGATGATTGCTTGCTATGTTTGGAGTCTTCATTACATATCATATCAATTAAGAACATTTAATGCTCTAAATACAATGTAATCTATTTATCTTCCGCAGCAAAACTCAATAAAACGTCTCATATAGAGTCGTTCTCGTTTATACATATGTGATTTGATATAATTAGTCACAAATAACCCAGGCCGTATTTGGGGGTGTGACATTATAGGATTTAGTTTGGTATTCCTTAATACATAAATCACATATGTATTTATAATACCAGAGTCCCATAAGTTTCGGAGGAATTTACGGAATATGTCAGACAAAGTTTACAGTAACAGATACGCTAAGGTATGAATTAGCAGATACGCTAAGATATGAATTCATATGTACACTATGTATGCAATAAATGTAAGAAAATGTGTCTAGACTTAAGGATGATAAGCATGTAATTTTCGACAAAGAATGATAAGCAAAAATTTTGAGACTCGGTTTAATTGACTTTGCATATCGTGTCAGAATCATTTACAGATTAAGTTTAAATTTGGTCAGAAATTTCCGGGTCGTCACAAGTACCACAATCACACAGCTAGCACAATATCATTAGCATAATAATATAGAAATATTAAAGCTAAACATCACATTAAAATAACCATGGTTAACCATAAGCAACGGGAATGGTTCTTACAACAGAACCATCGGCCGTTCGCAACAACCGTTAGTGACATGCTACTCACAATAATCACTAGCCCCATGGTGTAGTGACCCGAACTTTTCCATGTTTATATATATTAATTGAGATTGATATTTACATGATTAAATGTTTCCAACATGTTAAGCAATCAAACTTGTTAAGACTTGATTAATTGAAATATGTTTCATATAGAAAATTGACAACCCAAGTTGACCGGCGATTCACGAACGTTAAAACTTGTAAAAACGACATGACGATATATATATGGATATACATATGGTTAACATGAGATTATGATAAGTAAGTATCTCCATAAGTATATTAACAATGAGTTATATACATATAAACAAGACTACTAACTTAAGGATTTCGAAACGAGACATATATGTAACGATTATCGTTGTAACGACATTTAAATGTATATATATCATATTAAGATATATTAATATATCATAATATCATGATAATATAATAATTTAACATCTCATTAGATATAATAAACAATGGGTTAACAACATTAATTGAGATCGTTAACTTAAAGGTTTCAAAACGAGACTTACATGTAACGACTAACGATGACTTAACGACTCAGTTAAAATGTATATACATGTAGTGTATTTAGATGTATTAAAATACTTTTGGAAGACTTCAAGACATATATCAAAACACTCATACTTAACGAAAATGGTTACAGTTACTTTCCCATTCTTTTCTTTCATCAAGAATTCTAGTCGTATTCTTACCCGTATTATACACAGCTTCAAAACGTACTTACTATGGGTATATACCAATAGGAACTAGCATGGGATTCCACTCTTGATTATGTCATGTATGACTAATCAATTTTAACTTCTACCATGAGCTAGTCAACTAATTAGAACTCCTTTTAACCCCACTCACCACTCACCAATTACCACTCATCATTCACTCCATTTCACTTCCAATTCTCTTTCTAATTCTCTCTCAACACACACACACTATTATAAACGTATTTTTCCAGTAGTTAATCATCATCTTCGTCAAAAATCACTTCAAGAATCAAGCAATAATCATCATAGGAAGAACACTTCAAGAACACTTCAAAAATCTCTTCAAGTTTACTAATTTACTTCCAAGCTTTCTAATCCATTCCAAGTAATCATCTAAGATCAAGAAACCTTTGTTATATACAGTAGGTTATCTTTCTTATTCAAGATAATATTCATATTCAAACTTTGATTCAATTTCTATAACTATAAACTATCTTAATTCGAGTAAAAATCTTACTTGAACTTGTTTTTGTGTCATGATCCTACTTCAAGAACTTTCAAGCCATCCAAGATCCTTTGAAGCTAGATCATTTCTTGTCACTTCCAGTAGGTTTACCTACTAAACTTGAGGTAGTAATGATGTTCATAACATCATTCGATTCATATATATAAAACTATCTTATTCGAAGGTATAAACTCGTAATCACTAGAACATAGTTTAGTTAATTCTAAACTTGTTCGCAAACAAAAGTTAATCCTTCTAACTTGACTTTTAAAATTAACTAAACACATGTTCTATATCTATATGATATGCTAACTTAATGATTTAAAACCTGAAAACACAAAAAACACCGTAAAACCGAATTTACGCCGTCATAGTAACACCGCGGGCTGTTTTGGGTTAGTTAATTAAAAACTATGATAAACTTTGATTTAAAAGTTGTTATTCTTAGAAAATGATTTTTATTATGAACATGAAACTATATCCAAAAATTATGGTTAAACTCAAAGTGGAAGTATGTTTTCTAAAATGGTCATCTAGACGTCGTTCTTTCGACTGAAATGACTACCTTTACAAAAACGACTTGTAACTTATTTTTCCGACTATAAACCTATACTTTTTCTGTTTAGATTCATAAAATAGAGTTCAATATGAAACCATAGCAATTTGATTCACTCAAAACGGATTTAAAATGAAGAAGTTATGGGTAAAACAAGATTGGATAATTTTTCTCATTTTAGCTACGTGAAAATTGGTAACAAATCTATTCCAACCATAACTTACTCAACTTGTATTATATATTATGTAATCTTGAGATACCATAGACACGTATACAATGTTTCGACCTATCATGTCGACACATCTATATATATTTCGGAACAACCATAGACACTCTATATGTGAATGTTGGAGTTAGCTATACAGGGTTGAGGTTGATTCCAAAATATATATAGTTTGAGTTATGATCAATACTGAGATACGTATACACTGGGTCGTGGATTGATTCAAGATAATATTTATCGATTTATTTCTGTACATCTAACTGTGGACAACTAGTTGTAGGTTACTAACGAGGACAGCTGACTTATAATAAACTTAAAACATCAAAATATATTAAAAGTGTTGTAAATATACTTTGAACATACTTTAATATACATGTATATATTGTTATAGGTTCGTGAATCAACAGTGGCCAAGTCTTACTTCTCAACGAAGTAAAAATCGGTGAAAGTGAGTTATAGTCCCACTTTTAAAATCTAATATTTTTGGGATGAGAATACATTCAGGTTTTATAAATGATTTACAAAATAGACACAAGTACGTGAAACTACATTCTATGGTTGAATTATCGAAATCAAATATGCCCCTTTTTATTAAGTCTGGTAATCTAAGAATTAGGGAACAGACACCCTAATTGACGCGAATCCTAAAGATAGATCTATTGGGCCTAACAAACCCCATCCAAAGTATCGAATGCTTTAGTACTTCGAAATTTATATCATATCCGAAGGGTGTCCCGGAATGATGGGGATATTCTTATATATGCATCTTGTTAATGTCGGTTACCAGGTGTTCACCATATGAATGATTTTTATCTCTATGTATGGGATGTATATTGAAATATGAAATCTTGTGGTCTATTGTTACAATTTGATATATATAGGTTAAACCTATAACTCACCAACATTTTTGTTGACGTTTAAAGCATGTTTATTCTCAGGTGAATACTAAGAGCTTCTGCTGTTGCATACTAAAATAAGGACAAGATTTGGAGTCCATGTTTGTATGATACTGTGTAAAAACTGCATTCAAGAAACTGATTTCGATGTAACATATTTGTATTGTAAACCATTATGTAATGGTCGTGTGTAAACAGGATATTTTAGATTATCATTATTTGATAATCTACGTAAAGCTTTTTAAACCTTTATTTATGAAATAAAGGTTATGGTTTGTTTTAAAAATGAATGCAGTCTTTGAAAAACGTCTCATATAGAGGTCAAAACCTCGCAACGAAATCAATTAATATGGAACGTTTTTAATCAATAAGAACGGGACATTTCAGTTGGTATCCGAGCGTTGGTCTTAGAGAACCAGAATTTTGCATTAGTGTGTCTTATCGAGTTTGTTAGGATGCATTAGTGAGTCTGGACTTCGACCGTGTTTACTTGAAAAATGATTGCTTAACAAATTTTGTTGGAAACTATATATTTTTAACATGTGAATATTATGTGATATATTAATCTCTTAACGCGTTTGATATTATGTGATAGATGTCTACCTCTAGAACAAGTCCCATTGACTCACCTAATAATAATGAAGAGTCAAATGTAAATTGGAATGATTCGTGGACTGATTTACAAGTTCCCGAAGAGGAACCGGAAGAAGAGTCGGAACCGGAAGAAGAATCGGAACCGGAAGAAGAATCTGAACCGGATGAAGAAATAGAACCGGTGGGGGAAATAATAAAATGGTTAAGTAAAAGAAAATCCTCAACCAACCGACCAAGGTTAATTATGGTCAATGGTGTTTCCGCCAAGGAAGCAAAATATTGGGAGGATTACCAATTCTCCGATGAATCGGATTCCGACGAGAATTCCGATGATGTTACAGAAATTACCCCATCTGAATTTAAAAAGGCAAAAGAAAATAATAAGGGAAAGAGCATAAAAATAGAGAAATCTAATTCCAACCCCGATGAACTTTATATGTATCGTCAACCCCTGAAGTCCTTAAGTTGTAACAATGACCCGGGAACCTCTAAACCACCAGGTTTTTCTAAACCAATGTGGAAAACGACGGCTTGTATTAGGGGAACATCATATATCCCTAGAAACTTGGCAAAACGAACCAAAACCGAAGAAGAAGAAACAAGCGAGTCGGAATAAGATAGTTGTATTCGTGTGGTGTAATATATGTAATATAGTGTGCTTATGCTTTATGATATATGTAAAAATTGCTTGTATTAATAAGTATTTTTTTTTTATGAATCTAACTCTTGTCTATTTTACAGTATAAAAACACAAAATGGATAGACAACCCAATATTTTAAGAGACCTACCCGGAGACATGATGGATGAAATCTTGTCTAGAGTCGGTCAGAATTCTTCGGCACAACTATTTAAGGCGAGATCAGTTTGTAAGACATTCGAAGAACGTTCCAAGAATGCCTTGGTTTATAAAAGGCTTTCGTTCGAAAGATGGGGGATATCACATTGGGAAATCCATAAGTTACGATGTGTTTACTTTGATGCATATATTGCGGGGAACCCAAATGCTATTTTACGCAATGGGTTAAGAAATTATTTTGACTCAATATATCCGAATATTGGACTTCGTGATTTAGAAAAAGCGGCTAACATGCAACATAAAGAAGCATGTTATGCTTACGGATTAGTAATGTTCGCTTCTCACCAAAGTGAGAACAAGAACATCGGCCTACAACTATTAAACAAAACGTTCCCACAAGTGACGGAGTCGGTAATTGGGGTAAGAAATGAGGTTTTTAGATTGTTACGGGACTGTTGGACATTACGTAACCCTCGTCCCTTTGACGACGTTACAACACGCTGTCTTATCAACGGCCATAACGGTTATGTTCCACAAGACCAAGGATGGGAAGTAGTCCTAGTAAAACCAGAATGCATGACTTGTTTCTGGACGTATGAATTACGTGTCTTTAATGCCTTTGCTGAACGACTTGTGTACTAGCTAGAATTATTTTCACAACTATCTTGTATCAAAGTTATTGTGTGCTATATTTCATGCTTTATGTAAAATAAGCGGTATTGTAAGTTTGTAAAATATTGTATAAAAGTTTGAACGCGAAATATTATTATAATCAGTTTTTCATATAGAATTGTAGTAGTTGAATTGTATATTAGCTACTAAGTATGAACTTAACGGGTAGGTACTACCCGAATTTAAACTTATAAAACGCTAATATGAAGAAAAAGCTTTTATAAATGAGTTCATATTATGCTACGAAATACTATTAACTACTCTTAATATTCTTTATGATTAACTTGTTCCATTTGACTATTTTGAAGGAAATGGCACCGACTACTCGACACACCGTGAATATGAATGAAGAGGAATTCTGTACTTTTATAGCTTCAAACATAGCCGCAGTACAGGCTGCGCTACATACCAACAATAACCTTGGATCTAGCAGTACAGGAAATCGTGTAGGATGCACCTACAAAGAATTCAATGCCTGCAAACCTTTGGAATTTGATGGAACCGAAGGACCGATCGGATTGAAACGGTGGACCGAGAAGGTCGAATCGGTGTTTGCCATAAGTAAGTGTACTGAAGAGGACAAAGTGAAGTACGCTACGCATACCTTCACAGGTTCTGCGTTAACATGGTGGAATACCTATCTAGAGCAAGTGGGACAAGACGATGTGTACGCACTACCGTGGTCAGCATTCAAGCACTTGATGAACGAGAAGTACCGTCCCAGAACCGAGGTCAATAAGCTCAAGACAGAACTTAGAGGGTTACGAACCCAAGGATTTGATATTACCACGTACGAAAGACGATTCATAGAATTGTGCCTATTGTGTCCGGGAGCATTCGAAGATGAGGAAGAGAAGATCGACGCGTTTGTGAAAGGATTACCGGAAAGAATCCAAGAAGATATAAGTTCACACGAGTCTGCCTCCATACAACAGGCATGTAGAATGGCTCACAAACTAGTGAACCAGATTGAAGAAAGAATTAAAGAACAGACTGCTGAAGAGGCCAATGTGAAGCAAGTCAAAAGAAAGTGGGAGGAAAACGGTGATAAGAATCACCAATACAACAACAACAGCAATTACAACAATAATCGCAACAATTATTCCAACAATCGCAACATCAATCGCAACTACAACAAACGGCCCAACAACAACAACAACAACAACAACAACAACAACAACAACAACAACAACTATAACAATCATCCCAACAACAATAATAACCGCAACAATAACAACAATCAGAAGCAGCTATGCCAAAGGTGTGAAAAGTATCACTCGGGGTTCTGCACCAAATTTTGCAACAAGTGTAAAAGAAATGGTCATAGCGCGGCGAAGTGTGAGGTCTACGGACCAGGGGTTAACAGAACGAAAGGAACAAATGGTGTCAGAACGAGTAATGGCGGAGCAAGTAGTGTCGGAGCAAGTTATGCCAATGTAGTTTGTTATAAATGTGGAAAACCGGGCCACATTATTAGAAATTGCCCGAACCAGGAGAACACGAATGGACAAGGCCGCGGAAGAGTTTTCAATATTAATGCGGCAGAGGCACAAGAAGACCCGGAGCTTGTTACGGGTACGTTTCTTATTGACAATAAATCTGCTTACGTTTTATTTGATTCGGGTGAGGATAGAAGCTATATGAGTAGAGATTTTTGTGCTAAATTAAGTTGTCCATTGACGCCTTTGGATAGTAAATTTTTACTCGAATTAGCAAATGGTAAATTAATTTCAGCAGATAATATATGTCGGAATCGAGAAATTAAACTGGTTAGCGAAACATTTAAGATTGATTTGATACCAGTAGAGTTAGGGAGTTTTGATGTGATAATCGGTATGGACTGGTTGAAAGAAGTGAAAGCAGAGATCGTTTGTTACAAAAATGCAATTCGCATTATACGAGAAAAAGGAAAACCCTTAATGGTGTACGGAGAAAAGGGCAACACGAAGCTACATCTTATTAGTAATTTGAAGGCACAAAAACTAATAAGAAAAGGTTGCTATGCTGTTCTAGCACATGTCGAGAAAGTACAAACTGAAGAAAAGAGCATCAATGATGTTCCCATTGCAAAAGAATTTCCCGATGTATTTCCGAAAGAATTACCGGGATTACCCCCACATCGATCCGTTGAATTTCAAATAGATCTTGTACCAGGAGCTGCACCAATAGCTCATGCTCCTTACAGACTCGCACCCAGCGAGATGAAAGAACTGCAAAGCCAATTACAAGAACTTTTAGAGCGTGGTTTCATTCGACCAAGCACATCACCGTGGGGAGCTCCTGTTTTGTTTGTCAAGAAGAAAGATGGTACATTCAGGTTGTGTATCGACTACCGAGAGTTGAACAAACTTACCATCAAGAACCGCTACCCACTACCGAGAATCGACGACTTATTTGATCAACTACAAGGCTCGTCTGTTTATTCAAAGATTGACTTACGTTCCGGGTATCATCAAATGCGGGTGAAAGAAGATGATATTCCAAAGACTGCTTTCAGAACACGTTACGGTCATTATGAGTTTATGGTCATGCCATTTGGTTTAACTAATGCACCAGCTGTGTTCATGGACCTTATGAACCGAGTGTGTGGACCATACCTTGACAAGTTTGTCATTATTTTCATTGATGACATACTTATTTACTCAAAGAATGACCAAGAACACGGTGAACATTTGAGAAAGGTGTTAGAAGTATTGAGGAAGGAAGAATTGTATGCTAAGTTTTCAAAGTGTGCATTTTGGTTGGAAGAAGTTCAATTCCTCGGTCACATAGTGAACAAAGAAAGTATTAAGGTGGATCCGGCAAAGATAGAAACTGTTGAAAAGTGGGAAACCCCGAAAACTCCGAAACACATACGCCAGTTTTTAGGACTAGCTGGTTACTACAGAAGGTTCATCCAAGACTTTTCCAGAATAGCAAAACCCTTGACTGCATTAACGCATAAAGGGAAGAAATTTGAATGGAATGATGAACAAGAGAAAGCGTTTCAGTTATTGAAGAAAAAGCTAACTACGGCACCTATATTGTCATTGCCTGAAGGGAATGATGATTTTGTGATTTATTGTGACGTATCAAAGCAAGGTCTCGGTTGTGTATTAATGCAACAAACGAAGGTGATTGCTTATGCGTCTAGACAATTGAAGATTCACGAACAAAATTATACGACGCATGATTTGGAATTAGGCGCGGTTATTTTTGCATTAAAGACTTGGAGGCACTACTTATATGGGGTCAAAAGTATTATATATACCGACCACAAAAGTCTTCAACACATATTTAATCAGAAACAACTGAATATGAGGCAGCGTAGGTGGATTGAATTGTTGAATGATTACGACTTTGAGATTCGTTACCACCCGGGGAAGGCAAATGTGGTAGCCGATGCCTTGAGCAGGAAGGACAGAGAACCCATTCGAGTAAAATCTATGAATATAATGATTCATAATAACCTTACTACTCAAATAAAGGAGGCGCAACAAGGAGTTTTAAAAGAGGGAAATTTAAAGGATGAAATACCCAAAGGATCGGAGAAGCATCTTAATATTCGGGAAGACGGAACCCGGTATAGGGCTGAAAGGATTTGGGTACCAAAATTTGGAGATATGAGAGAAATGGTACTTAGAGAAGCTCATAAAACCAGATACTCAATACATCCTGGAACGGGGAAGATGTACAAGGATCTCAAGAAACATTTTTGGTGGCCGGGTATGAAAGCCGATGTTTCTAAATATGTAGGAGAATGTTTGACGTGTTCTAAGGTCAAAGCTGAGCATCAGAAACCATCAGGTCTACTTCAACAACCCGAAATCCCGGAATGGAAATGGGAAAACATTACCATGGATTTCATCACTAAATTGCCAAGGACTGCAAGTGGTTTTGATACTATTTGGGTAATAGTTGATCGTCTCACCAAATCAGCACACTTCCTACCAATAAGAGAAGATGACAAGATGGAGAAGTTAGCACGACTGTATTTGAAGGAAGTCGTCTCCAGACATGGAATACCAATCTCTATTATCTCTGATAGGGATGGCAGATTTATTTCAAGATTCTGGCAGACATTACAGCAAGCATTAGGAACTCGTTTAGATATGAGTACTGCCTATCATCCACAAACTGATGGGCAGAGCGAAAGGACGATACAAACGCTTGAAGACATGCTACGAGCATGTGTTATTGATTTTGGAAACAGTTGGGATCGACATCTACCATTAGCATAATTTTCCTACAACAACAGCTACCATTCAAGCATTGAGATGACTCTGTTTGAAGCACTTTATGGTAGAAAGTGCAGGTCTCCGATTTGTTGGAGTGAAGTGGGGGATAGATAGATTACGGGTCCGGAGATTATACAAGAAACTACCGAGAAGATCATCCAAATTCAACAACGGTTGAAAACCGCCCAAAGTCGACAAAAGAGCTACGCTGACATTAAAAGAAAAGATATAGAATTTGAAATTGGAGAGATGGTCATGCTTAAAGTTGCACCTTGGAAAGGCATTGTTCGATTTGGTAAACGAGGGAAATTAAATCCAAGGTATATTGGACCATTCAAGATTATTGATCGTGTCGGACCAGTAGCTTACCGACTTGAGTTACCTCAACAACTTGTGGCTGTACATAACACTTTCCACGTCTCGAATTTGAAGAAATGTTTTGCTAAAGAAGATCTCACTATTCCGTTAGATGAAATCCAAATCAATGAAAAACTCCAATTCATCGAAGAACCCGTCGAAATAATGGATCGTGAGGTTAAAAGACTTAAGCAAAACAAGATACCAATTGTTAAGGTTCGATGGAATGATCGTAGAGGACCCGAGTTCACCTGGGAGCGTGAAGATCAGATGAAGAAGAAATACCCACATCTATTTCCAGAAGATTCGTCAACACCTTCAACAGCTTAAAATTTCGGGACGAAATTTATTTAACGGGTAGGTACTGTAGTGACCTGAACTTTTCCATGTTTATATATATTAATTGAGATTGATATTTACATGATTAAATGTTTCCAACATGTTAAGCAATCAAACTTGTTAAGACTTGATTAATTGAAATATGTTTCATATAGACAATTGACCACCCAAGTTGACCGGCGATTCATGAACGTTAAAACTTGTAAAAACAACATGAAGATATATATATGGATATACATATGGTTAACATGAGATTATGATAAGTAAGTATCTCCATAAGTATATTAACAATGAGTTATATACATATAAACAAGACTACTAACTTAAGGATTTCGAAACGAGACATATATGTAACGATTATCGTTGTAACGACATTTAAATGTATATATATCATATTAAGATATATTAATATATCATAATATCATGATAATATAATAATTTAACATCTCATTAGATATAATAAACAATGGGTTAACAACATTAATTGAGATCGTTAACTTAAAGGTTTCAAAACAACACTTACATGTAACGACTAACGATGACTTAACAACTCAGTTAAAATGTATATACATGTAGTGTATTTAGATGTATTAAAATACTTTTGGAAGACTTCAAGACATATATCAAAACACTCATACTTAACGAAAATGGTTACAGTTACTTTCCCATTCTTTTCTTTCATCAAGAATTCTAGTCGTATTCTTACCCGTATTATACACAACTTCAAAACGTACTTACTATGGGTATATACCAATAGGAACTAGCATGGGATTCCACTCTTGATTATGTCATGTATGACTAATCAATTTTAACTTCTACCATGAGCTAGTCAACTAATTAGAACTCCTTTTAACCCCACTCACCACTCACCAATTATCACTCATCATTCACTTCATTTCACTTCCAATTCTCTTTCTAATTCTCTCTCAACACACACACACACTATTATGAACGTATTTTTCCAGTAGTTAATCATCATCTTCATCAAAAATCACTTCAAGAATCAAGCAATAATCATCATAGGAAGAACACTTCAAGAACACTTCAAAGATCCCTTCAAGTTTACTAATTTACTTCCAAGCTTTCTAATCCATTCCAAGTAATCATCTAAGATCAAGAAACCTTTGTTATATATAGTAGGTTATCTTTCTTATTCAAGGTAATATTCATATTCAAACTTTGATTAAATTTCTATAACTATAAACTATCTTAATTCGAGTAAAAATCTTACTTGAACTTGTTTTTGTGTCATGATCCTACTTCAAGAACTTTCAAGCCATCCAAGATCCTTTGAAGCTAGATCATTTCTTGTCACTTCTAGTAGGTTTACCTACTAAACTTGAGGTAGTAATGATGTTCATAATATCATTCGATTCATATATATAAAACTATCTTATTCGAAGGTTTAAACTCGTAATCACTAGAACATAGTTTAGTTAATTCTAAACTTGTTCGCAAACAAAAGTTAATCCTTCTAACTTGACTTTTAAAATTAACTAAACACATGTTCTATATCTATATGATATGCTAACTTAATGATTTAAAACCTGGAAACACGAAAAATACCGTAAAACCGAATTTACGCCGTCGTAGTAACACCGCGGGCTGTTTTGGGTTAGTTAATTAAAAACTATGATAAACTTTGATTTAAAAGCTGTTATTCTGAGAAAATGATTTTTATTATGAACATGAAACTATATCCAAAAATTATGGTTAAACTCAAACTGGAAGTATGTTTTCTAAAATGGTCATCTAGACGTCGTTCTTTTGACTGAAATGACTACCTTTACAAAAATGACTTGTAACTTATTTTTCTGACTATAAACCTATACTTTTTCTGTTTAGATTCATAAAATAGATTTCAATATGAAACCATAGCAATTTGATTCACTCAAAACGGATTTAAAATGAAGAAGTTATGGGTAAAACAAGATTGGATAATTTTTCTCATTTTAGCTACGTGAAAATTGGTAAGAAATCTATTCCAACCATAACTTAATCAACTTGTATTGTATATTATGTAATCTTGAGATACCATAGACACGTATACAATGTTTCGACCTATCATGTCGACACATCTATTTATATTTCGGAACAACCATAGACACTCTATATGTGAATGTTGGAGTTAGCTATACAGGGTTGAGGTTGATTCCAAAATATATATAGTTTGAGTTGTGATCAATACTGAGATACGTATACACTGGGTCGTGGATTGATTCAAGATAATATTTATCGATTTATTTCTGTACATCTAACTGTGGACAACTAGTTGTAGGTTACTAACGAGGACAGCTGACTTAATAAACTTAAAACATCAAAATATATTAAAAGTGTTGTAAATATATTTTGAACATACTTTAATATACATGTATATATTGTTATAGGTTCGTGAATCAACAGTGGCCAAGTCTTACTTCTCAACGAAGTAAAAATCGGTGAAAGTGAGTTATTGTCCCACTTTTAAAATCTAATATTTTTGGGATGAGAATACATGCAGGTTTTATAAATGATTTACAAAATAGACACAAGTACGTGAAACTACATTCTATGGTTGAATTATCGAAATCGAATATGCCCCATTTTATTAAGTCTGGTAATCTAAGAATTAGGGAACAGACACCCTAATTGACGCGAATCCTAAAGATAGATCTATTGGGCCTAACAAACCCCATCCAAAGTATTGGATGCTTTAGTACTTCGAAATTTATATCATATCCGAAGGGTGTCCCGGAATGATGGGGATATTCTTATATATGCATCTTGTTAATGTCGGTTACCAGGTGTTCACCATATGAATGATTTTTATCTCTATGTATGGGATGTATATTGAAATATGAAATCTTGTGGTCTATTGTTACAATTTGATATATATAGGTTAAACCTATAACTCACCAACATTTTTGTTGACGTTTAAAGCATGTTTATTCTCAGGTGAATACTAAGAGCTTCCGCTGTTGCATACTAAAATAAGGACAAGATTTGGAGTCCATGTTTGTATGATACTGTGTAAAAACTGCATTCAAGAAACTGATTTCGATGTAACATATTTGTATTGTAAACGATTATGTAGTGGTCGTGTGTAAACAGGATATTTTAGATTATCATTATTTGATAATCTACGTAAAGCTTTTTAAACCTTTATTTATGAAATAAAGGTTATGGTTTGTTTTAAAAATGAATGCAGTCTTTGAAAAACGTCTCATATAGAGGTCAAAACCTCGCAACGAAATCAATTAATATGGAACGTTTTTAATCAATAAGAACGGGACATTTCACATGGTGGCATGCAACTCACAATAACCACCATAAAATCATGACGACATGCAACTCACAATAACCGTCCCAATATCAAAGACGACGTGCAACGCACACAACCGCTGACTATCTTACAAGGCGACATGCTACTCACAATAATCGCTCTATAACCAATGTGGTATGCTACGCACAACTTGAGTGACATGCAATGCACAATAATCACTCTAGTGAATCCTAGATTACGGACCCTCGCTAAACCACAGTAAACACCAATAAATAAACCATATACATATGTGTATAATCATTCCACTCACCTTATCAATTCGGTGAATATCCAAAACAAGTTTTGAGAGCTTCAATGTAACACACCAATTACATAAATTGCACAATCAATAAACAAACGAGTTGGATAGCACACCAACTCCCAAACCCTAGTGTAATTTCGACCCACGGTGCAAATGTGACCCATTTGCACTAACCGTCAAAACCATCCCGAATCACTTTAAGCAAGTGATTAGAGTCTATACATGCCAACTAATATAAGTCTTGGGTGGTTACACCCCCAATTTACCATTTGGGTCATCCCTTACCCAATTGACCCACTTCAAGGTCAATCTTCCAAGATCGGGTCAACCAAAAACCCATTTCACCCTTCATCCACTCGCACCTAAGTGTGCTAGTGATTAAAGTCTCCTAACAAGACCATTAACACCAATCATCAACATCAAACCCTAACTAGGGTCTGTGTTCATCATCTTCTCCAAAACACCCATACTTAACAAGAAATGGGGTTTACACACAATGGTTTACCAAAACCCCAACCATAAGCAAATTAAACACTAGAACATGGAATTAGAACTTACCACAACATCAATATATGGCTAACAAGTGGATTCGACAAAAACCCAACTTCAATTTGTGAGAACTAGCTTCCTACTTGCTTGAATCAAGCTCTCTCTCTCTCTAGCACTTTCTCTCTCTAATTGAATGAGGAGGCTGAAGTTAAGGATAGGGTGTTAGGGTTTCAATGAGGCCAAAATCTGCCTTTAATGCTCCAAAACCCGTTCCATTGTATAATGACCAAAATGCCCCCGTCTAATATTTAATTAAAACAAGGTTTGCTGACCAGGTGGTGGCACGGCGTGCCTATTAAGTGGCACGGCATGCCACAGTGTAAAATTCTCAAAATTTTATTATTTACACCGTGCGAGTTGTACTTTTGGTTTTCGGGTATTACACAAACTCCAATGTTAATGGTTTCTTAGTGCTTGAGCCTTCTTCTACTTTTTCACTTTTTCTTGTTTACTTCATGTTGATCTGTAATATGTTGTTAAATAGTTGAAAACATTTGCCTAAAAGGTTAATAAATGGGTAAACGAGTATGGTTTTCGTTGTTTAAGTTACTTGAGAAAAAAAATATTTTTATCATATGCAAGTGACTTAACTGGTTATCCCGCGACCCGTTTCAAAACCTTTTATTTGACTACCACAAGATATGTTATTAGTGAGAATATCAATTATCAAGATATAAGTATTAGACTATTTTGTGACGATTTTAAAAGGTCAATATAGTTAATATAAATTATTAAAACAATAGCTATACAGTAAGAAAAGAATATATGTCCATCTTTTTTATAGAACAAGTTAAGAATACAAATGATTCAAGGCAAATAAAGAACAAAGTTTCTCATCTTTCTTATCATTACAAATACAATATCCTATAATAGCATTATACTAAGATTCTCCACCTATACAAAAAAAATAACAAAAGTATATATATTATAAAAAGAAAAAGTAACTGCAACCTTTTTTAACTTGTACAAGAGAAGCGACTTGCTGCTATAAGTACATTCCTTTAATGCAATGCCAGTAATCATATGAAAATAACATTTTTTTATCCTACTTCCAAACATCTTGCATACGGAGCGCACTCTATTATCATAATTTGAATTCTTTAAACATGATTTAGTTGTTTAAAATCGTTCGAGAGGAGCTGAAGAAGTCACATATCTAAGCACTTTCATGTTGTTATTGCCAGCAATAAAAGGAGGTAGAGCAGTGCAGTCTACAAGGGTAAAGATAAACTGCTTATCAGCTTCTAAGTTTTCATGTTATAATTTTTCGTTTAGATATCTTTCATGAATATAAATCCAGTCACTGTGTTTATATCGTTATTTAAAAATTCCACACACATCATCAATATATACATATTTATGGCATGATACCTCTTAGTGATCATGATAAAAACGTATTAATTATAAACACGCACGCACGCACGCACTTATGTGTTTATCGTAATGAATATGAACTCATCACGATTAATATTAAATCATGATGAATATTAACCCAAAACGTATTAATTATTAACACTTTACATTCAAGGGAGTGGTTATGGTACATATTATGTTATGTTAAAAAGGATACAAGAAAAATTCAACCGTCAGATTAAACCCGATCTAGCAATTAAACATTGAGAACTTTTGGTAGTTAAATTTAAGAAAAAAAAACACCAAGGGGTATAATCGTCTTAGCATAGTCTTCCACCATCTAAATATGGCTTGTAAATCGGCACTTTTACAAGGCACATGCCATTAATTTATTCCAGCAAGAATCATCAAGAATTTGAATAAATTATAAATTTAATAGTACATGTTAAAAATGCTACATAAGGGACTACAATATAGTACTCCGTATTAATTATACAAAAAAATTTGATACACCGTTACTCGAAATTGATGCTCAAAAAGTGATGTACATAACATAAATTCAAGAATACATTGATACACCATGAATTTTCATTGTCATGTGCATAATTAGAAAGTGATTCACAAAAAGCTCATCGTTGTCTAAAGACCTCTTAGATTTTTGCACTATGTTTTTTTATGTACATTGAGAGTTTTGATACACATATCAATAAATATAAATAAAAATAGTTATATATAAGAAAATAATTCTCCATACCTTTAGGATTTATCATTGATCAATATTTATAATACATACAAGAATACAATAT
Organism: Rutidosis leptorrhynchoides; assembly: GCF_046630445.1. Taxonomy (NCBI): domain Eukaryota; kingdom Viridiplantae; phylum Streptophyta; class Magnoliopsida; order Asterales; family Asteraceae; genus Rutidosis; species Rutidosis leptorrhynchoides. The sequence continues at coordinate 340,537,955 of NC_092336.1, forward strand.
AAGGAAAGTTTATAAACAATAGAATACCTAATCTTTCTCTCCAGGTCTTTTATTTCACTTGATCTCCGAGACTATCTCTTTTAATATCGTTTAACATTATATAAACGTCAAAAACTAGAAAATAGAAAACGTTATTTGATGCACAAATCTAAGATATATAATTTTTAAGAAGTGATACATAATATCCTAGATGTGATGTACGTTTGGATCAGAACCGTCGATTAAACATGAGTTGAAACTCAAAAAAAATCTGGTAGGAGAAGACACCGAGATTCATTCCACATAAAGATATAGTCATCGCGTATGGCGTAGCATTATTTAGACGATTGCAACCAATTATTCCCGAAGAGAAAAGTGGAATGAATTTTAGGTTATTTACATACATTTTAAATATAAATGGTTTCTTGATTATAAACAAGAAAATGACTTAAACTTGAGAGAAATTTAAATTAAATTAAAACAAGCATTATTCACCTTTTATTGGAGTTGTTCACATTTTATTAGGTCGAGAGGAATCTAAATTAAACTAAAGCAATAAGTTCACTATAAATTGTTATATCTAGATTATATATTGTAGTGACAGCGTTTTGAAATGCAATATACATCATAGTAAAATATAGAGTTACAAAATGTCGATGACCTTGCCTATTATCATGGTGGAAGTGTTCACACTTAGATTAAAAAAAAAAAAAAAATCAAAGATTACTGGACTAGAATTCCCTTTAATATTAGATTATTATTTTAATTTAAAAAGACACATGTCAATAATTTATGGCATACTACATGATGTATTTTAATACTTAGTGAAATGACCCGTGAAATCACAGGTTGTTTAAACGAAACAGTTTAATGATATGTTTTAAGTATTAAGTGAACGTAAATGCTAAAGTCATTTAGTTTAATGACCCGTGGAACCACAGAGTCCGAATAAGAAACTCATCAGCTATACATTTCATCAAACACCTAAAATGCATATTAAACAATCCACATTCAATCATAAGAGATAATATCGGTTGTCATTTTATTTTAGAAGTGTAAAGTAAAATATAAATTTAGAATTGGTTTCATCCTGCCTAGCTTTTATACCTTCTCGTACTCAATTCAAAATAATTAATTAAACTAATTCAAAATTATTTAATTTTAATAATTAAAATAATAATTAATAAGATTTAATAATAATAATTAATTAATAAAATTTAGTTTTAATTCAAAATTATTTATATTAATGACATCACACACTATCCTTAGATTTTTTTTCTTTTGTTTTTTTAACAAAAGAATTATCTTAATAATGACATCATCACTATAGAATTTTAATTGAACTATAGATGTAGATGAACCGATGCCTTACATTCAAAACGTCTATATTGATCATGATAAAAATCACTTTCTATTATTGTTACGGAGTAAATTTTTATCTTGTCATGATCTTAATTAATGTTTTTGGAAAAAATTTAAATATATTTACAAAAATGTCACAACGTCATAAAATAAAGTTTGAAGTGTTTATGAAACTAGTGAAATGACCCGTTGAAACACGGGGTTGTTTAAACGAAACAGTTTAATGATATGTTGTAGGTGTTAAGTGAATAAAATGCTAAAGTCATTTAGTTTAATGAATAGTGAGACCACAAATTTTGACTTAGAAAATTGTCGTTGTTAACTTGGTTTGAATAAATGAACTACATTAATTCTTCCACTATCTTCTTTCATTTTTCATTACAATTACTATTTTTTTTTTTTTTTGTCATAAATGATACTTATTTAACATTAAAAGAGGGACTCAAAATACCTGGTTCAACATAGCAAAAATTATGATTATTTTTGAATTCTTTTATCATACTATATACCTTCATTTTAAATAGTCAAAATATAATTTGACGTATGTTATCGATTTTCAGATTCTTGTTATTTAACAAACATATAATAACAAAACATTCAAGGTGTGATAAATTTCATCATCAAACAACACATAAAAAAGAATAATTCTTTGAAAAAACCATTAACAATAACATGAAGGTTTGTACCTGTTTTTTAGAAACAAAAGGTTATTGGATAATATGATGGAGATTGAGATTAAGAGTTGTAAATTTTGTACAGATTAAGAAAAAGAGTTATGATAAGATATAGTGGAGATGCTCCGAGATATATATTTATAAAACCGTAATACCGTATTAAATATTAATGATATTTTTATTAATTGTTTTTGCTTTCCGAATCGTTATTAATATATTATCGGCATTTATTTGTTTTTATTTTGTATTTTTTAATTAGAATTTATATTAATATAAAATAATGATATCATTATTACAAAAATTAAAGGGTAATTTGTGAAATGATGATATTATCATTTTAGAGCTTCATATTAATATATAGATTGTCATTGAGTTAGAAAATGAAGTTGAATGTCAGTATGTTATAATTCTTTTCCAGATCTAGTATTTATGAAAATGTCATCGTTATCGTTAATATTAATTAACATAATACCCCCACCGTTCAAATTTCTAAATTATCTATTAGATAATCTAATGGACAAGAATTACTCTCCCTTCCCTAAAAATCATCATTTTCCCTGTAACATCAAAAAATTACTGTTAGAATTACGAGAACCAACAAATTTTAAAGCTTTTTATATATAAGTAGTTTCAGTAGCATATTAGTATTAATGTAAATGTAAATAAGCGTTAACGCAAAATAGTTTGAGAAAACCTTAAAGTGTAAGAGATAAGACGTAGACAGAAGAAAGTATGTAAACGTAAGCAATAAATAACGAGAAGATTTATGTGGAAACCCCCAACTTAATGGGAGGAAAAACCACGGGCAACGACCACGAATAATTCACTATTATCAAATGAGTACAATACTTCACCGGTATATATGCCGTATGAAGAATAATAGCAGGAACCGAATTCCTAAAAACGAATGCAATGTATATGAATTGTGATACATGATGGGATTGGAACATGTGTTTAAATACATGAAGGATACGTGCGTTTAATCACATAACCACAAGGGTTCCTAAACTGACTTGGACTCCAAATTGTATTTGCATTAGGAGAGCATTAACAAATCTTTACTCTTTAATCGGCCCAGCCCACTTGACCGAATACTTTTGGGGCACAATCCAACAATCTCCACCTTGAACCATAAGTTATTTATTCCATAGTAGTCGTTGCCGCACCCCGAAGGGTATTAAACACCAATGACGCCGACTAAGTTCAAATAATGGTTAAACTTAGACGGTAGGAGTACATTTGTTAACATGTCGGACGGATTATCATTAGTGTGCACTTTTCCCACGATTACTTCTCCTTTCTCGACTATCCCCCGAACAAAATGGTATCTCACTTCTATGTTCTTAGTCTAAGAATGGAACTTGTTGTTCTTAGTAAGGTGCACCGCGCTTTGGTTATCACAATACACTACACGAACTTCTTGAGGTAGACCAAGTTCATTTATCATGCCTCGAAGCCATATAGCTTCCTTAAACCCTTCGGTGGTAGCTATGTATTCCGCTTCCATTGTTGATAAAGCGGTTATTACTTGTAAGGAGGAATACCAACTGATATCGGCTCCACAGTGCGAGAATAAGTATGATGATAAGCATTTTCTTTTGTCGGGATCACCTCCATATCGGAATCCACATATCCTTTAATTCCACTTTGACATGCTTTACTCTTTTCAAAAGATAATCCAACATTACTAGATCCCTATAAGTATTGAAAGATCCATTTAACCACCTCCCAATGAGCTTTACCTGGGTTATGCATATACATACTCACAACACTAACGGCATAAGCTAGGTCGGGTCGTGTGCAAACCATGGCGTACATAAGACTGCCGACTGCGCTTGAATATGGAACAAGTGACATGTGCTCCTTATCCTTTAGGGCATTGTTCTGATGATACTTTAGAATGAGAGGCTAAGGGAGTAAGGACTGGTTTACACTTACCCATGTTGAACCTTTCCAAAACTTTTATTCATGTAGTCAGATTGTGATTGTGTGAGCTTTCTTGCTGTACGGTCTCGACATATCTCCATTCCTAAGATCCGTTTGGCAGGACCTAGATCCTTTATGTTGAATTCTCTACTAAGAAGCTTTTTCAATTCCATGACTTGGGTTTTATTTGGGGCATCGAGAAGCATGTCGTCTACATATAGTACGAGGTAAATGACGGATCCATCAGGATACTTACGGAAGTACACACACTCATCATAATTGCACTGGTCATAGCCATGACTAATTATAAAGGAGTCAAACCTCTTGTACCATTGACGAGGAGACTGTTTCGAACTGTATAACGATTTCTTCAGTTTGAAAACGTGATCTTCCTTACCAGTAACCTCAAAACCCTCGGGTGGACATATTTCTTCTTCAAGATGACCAAGAAGAAAGGCAGTCTTTACGTCCATTTGATCTAGCTCTAAGTCTTGCAAAGAAAAGATTGAGAGTACTAACTGAATGGACGTATGTCGAACAACAGGGGAGAACACTTCGGTAAAGTCTATACCTTAGCGTTGATCAAACCCACGAACCACGAATCCAGCTTTATACCTTTTACTTTTAACCTCGGGTATGCCATCTTTAATTTTAGATAACCAATTGCAACTAATAGCTCGCTTACCCTTTGGGAGTTCAAATAAATCCCAAGTCTCATTTTTGTATAGGCTTTCAACTTTTTCTTGCATTGATATAGCACATTTATCGTTATCTTCGCATGCCATGACTTCAGACTATGTAATGGGTTCTCGGCCTAGAATTGAAGTAGCAGCCGCAAGCCCATGAGCCATTAAATTACATTCGTAATCGCCAAACCTTAAAGGTCTAGCTGTCTGGTGTCGTCACAGTTACAGGCGAGCAGGTAGTCTGTTTGAGGCTGATTTTGGGTTACTGTATCCGACCTACGATATAACGACCCTCATTTTTCCATTCTATATTTTTCCAATATTAAATGCCCAAACAATATAATCAAAACTTAATGATTAAACTTTAATCAACAATTGTTAAGTATTAAGAGTTAGAAAACATATTAATTAACTTTGTGCAATAATTGACAAGTTAATAAAAGATGAAAATAATAAACTGTTAGTCGACACTCACTGCTAATTAAAATTTATGCATTTATGTAATATTATAACTGATAACCTATAAGTAATAAATAAAAATTGACATTTATATAAATAATAAAACAATTGAGAACTAAATATATACAAGTCATGAATTAGTAAAAAGAAAATAATACTTATCATGTAGTAAATGTAAAAAATAATAATAGTAATAATAGTAATAATAATGAGACTAAAGAATCTTAAACAATTACATCCTTATGTTGACTAAAAATTAAAATAATATATATATAAACTAGTACCACCTATTGTTGACTAAAAATTATAAAATAAAATAAAATCATTAATTAGAACATCCTTATGTTGACTAACACTCTAATACTTGCACTATATAAACTCCTAGTTTCTCATTCACAAATCACACCAAAATCCTCTCTCAAAAACAATCTCTCCCTCTCCCTCTCTTGTGGTATTCGGATCTTCAAGCTTGTTCTTCGTGTTCTTCAAGAATCTTCAAGGAGTTCTTCAAGATTTTCAAGGCTTTGATCTTCCATCTTCATCGTGTTCATCTTTTCTTTGTTAATTATCTTGAATCTTCAAAGGTATAACATAAACCCTAAACTATTTACATAAACTTTAATCTTTGTTAATTCATATTCATATTATAAACTTGTTATCCATAAACACACCTAGATTTATATATACATATATACATGTAAAAAAAAAATATATATATATTTTTATATATACATATACATATTAAAACCTTAAACCCTAATACTACTTATACTAGTACTTAACATGTATATACTATTACTATTACTAGCACCTATAACCTACTACTTATATTGTAGCACACAAACATTTTGGGATATGTATTAGAGATGTATAGATCTTCGAACTTTCTTGACGAATGGTTTCTACGAGATTCTAGGCAGAGGGTTTGGACTTCCGATTTAAAGGGTCCTATGGCTCAAGCCCCTAGATCTAAATTAGCCATTCGAAGGGAAAGGGGTGATTGGAAGCTTATCTAATACGGCAAGTATCCTAAAATGGAAACACTCATAAAAGTAGAAACTCTCTAGTCATAGAAACTTAGTAAAATAAGAAACTTTCTAAAAATAGAAACTTTATAAAAATAGTAACTTACTAGGAATAGAAACTTAGTAAAACAAACTATACTTAAACACATACTTAAACTTAAACATGGGCAAAACACTTAACTACTCTTAAATGTCAATAGGTTGACTTTCCTGCTCACTCGTTCAACTCTCTATTCTGAGGAATAACTCTCTCTACTTACTAAGGTGAATTCATAGCCCCACTCTTTATTGCTAGCAAACTTATTTAACTTATTTGGGGTGAGACACATGCTGCTTTTACTATTTACAATTTAGACACAAGTACCAACTGCTAAAACTATGCTATACCCGGCTACGTCCGACTAAGTCCCTACAGTGATATTTTTAAGTGCTGCGGCATGCTTATTTATTGGGGGTAGGCCTATCGGGAGTAACGTCCCCGATACATTTGACTCAGTCTTTGTATTACTTGATAATGAAATTTAAACCGACAAGGACAGACACAACTTGTCATGGGGCAAACTTGAACGTTTAGTCTAAATATCACGCACTGGCATAACTTTTGGATCTGCGAGATCTACTTTTTGATCCTGCGGGAGATCAACTTTACAACTAAATCTTGTGGTCTAAAAACAACGATAACTACTTTTGTTAAACCTATGAACTTCACTCAACCATTTTGGTTGACACTTTAGCATGTTTTGTCTCAGGTGCTGTTTGATTCAAGCTTTCTTATCTACTACTTATGTGATGCTACTTGGATTTAGGATCAAGAGATATCGCATTTATTACTTCTGCATATGAACAATTACTTTATCGTTATTTCCATTATTGTAACGACATTTCATTTTCCGCTGCGTACTCAATAAAGTTAAATTTTCTCATTTAGTATTGTTCTCGTATTATAATATGTTGGTTTATTTGATATTAGTAACGTTTCTTCCAGACCCTATTGGGAGGACGTTACAGATTGGTATCAGAGCATAACCAGGCTGTTATAGAGAACCAGGATTGCAATTTTATGTGTGCCTTACTTGCTAGCTAGGGTGCCTTAGCAATCTAGGAAACTATAACCTTTCCTGCCTTACACTTAAAGCACTTAGGATTGCCTTATAATCTTAACAATCATGCTTTACCAAACTTGACTTAAAGATTCTAATCAAAGTCTCTTTCCTAATGTAGGACTACAACTTTTCTTGACCATAGTGCCTTTAATTGTTGCCTTTAACTGTTAAATGCTACACTATACTTTAGAAACTTTACTTATCTTAGAATGCTGAGCTAATCTAAGAACTCTGTTCACTTTCCTGAGTACTATCCAATTACACCACCGCATCTAAATGCGACACAATGATTTCAGAAATTCTTGACATTCATAAGTCATCTATCATGGTTATGTGTATTACATATGTATTACATGAAATATTATCCATGATTTTGAAACTCTTATAATTGTTACTACTCACACACAAACGTATATAACTCCCTGTTATATCACGTACCTATATGCCTTATGCCTTTATGCATCGGTTTATGAATCGAAAAATGTCATTGGGTTATCACAGTATACGAATTGAAAGTCTTTAATCAAAAGATTATTAGATTACATACTTATCACTTTATGATCTCGACACGTCATACTGCCATTATTAAAGTATAGACACATCATATCTTATTATATCTTATCGTATCTATCCCAATAGATTTTGTCTAACACTTTTCCTAAATTCCCTCCGTAAATTACGGAAATCTTTTTGCTATATACACGTATTCGAGGAGACGAATATATCATCCAGTATTCAACACTAATCTCATATCAAAAACCCTAATTCCAAACACATAATATGGATTCCTCGAACTCTTCGAGCTCCAATGGCAGCGTAACCGGAATGAACCAACCAATCAGCCATCATCTATTTTGGATGAATTGGGGATGGGTTCGTAGTAAACTTAATCAATGGAGACAAGAAGAAGGTGATCCCTTCCACCAACCGAATTCACCTCTTGGTGAAGAACCTGAAGCACTTACTGGCGAACCCGTTCGGAACACTATTTTCACCCTCATTTCCAGGATATCCAGTCACGAATATATAATATCTAAAATTTTAGATCTTATTCATCCACTTGTCCGAACCGCCAATCATCCCGGAATAATAGAAGAAGTCAACGAGCTTCGCGCTCGAGTAGTGGCTCTGGAGAATATGGTGCGAAACCTACGAACACCAGCAGCAGCACCAGCAGCATAACCAGTACCACCAGTACCATCAGCATCACCACCAACATCACCAGCTTCACCAACGACAACATCCGCATTCCACGCCTCAACATCGCACTCAGTACCTCAAACATCAACATCATACGCCCCATAGATACCAAGGAATATTATTAATAATGAGTTAAGATGTATTGACTCATTCTTCCTGAAGAATTACATATGTATACTTTATATATATGGATTGGAACAATAATAAATCTTTTCGTACTAAGCTATTACGTGTGAATCTTAACTAGTATGTACTACATGGTTAATTCATATCACAATATGCTATGATGTACATCTTTTGTTAATAACTTAACAATCGTTAATCATTGCTTCAATACAATAAACTCCATTTCGTAATAAACCAAGTGTATTACTCAAATATATGATTGATTGTATACTTTAATTTTCGATGTACTCGAAACTTTCTAGAAAATATCATTAGTGCCTTATGAATTTCACAAGAATTCCAAGAGCACCAACATCATATACCGAAGTATATCAATAACAATGAACGATGAAGTATTAATTCATAACTTCATTAGCGACATATTTCACGACAATTATGAAATCTCTAAGGTTTTGGAGATTATTTATTCTCGTTTCAACAACAAATCAAATGAGTTTAATATTATATTAGCTCATTAAAACCATGATTACATCTGAAGAATACATATATGAACGTATATCTTCTCTTTTGTACAAACTGTTAATTGTAAAAAAATATTTTAACGGGTAGGTAAAACCCGAGAGATATTCATATCTCATATAAATATGTTACATTGTACATTCTTCCATTCTGATTCAGCAGTTGTTAACTATACTACTTACATTCACATGATATATGTATATGTTCACCAAAGAAAAAGCATTTTCATACAAATTCAGTTACATACTCTGATTTTGACATATCGAAACTTAAGTAAAGCTTTAGCAAGTGTTATCTTCCTAAAGATCACTACATTCATGAATTATATTCATTCGTATTCTATGATGAATTATCAAATCAAACCACCGAACTTACCATTCCTTACTTTTGAAAATCACAACATTTCTTCGTCAACCGTTAGATCCATTGATGGATGCATCTTACGCTTAAACACTTCAAATTTAAAATTCTTGAAAACATCCTTTGAATCTTGACGATCGCAATCAGCGTTTAATCATCTAAAAATGAAATTTCTTGAAACCATTTCGGATTGATAACCGATGATTCAAATATGGCTGCATTAAATGCAGAGGAAACAGAAAAATTGTAGATGGTCTTAAGGGCCAACAGTTTGATAATAAAGAATGGTACGTTGGAAAAGCTCAAAAGAAAATTTGGAACTGAAAAACGGATTGAGCTAACCATGGAGGAGACCAAGGACAAACACAAGGGTCAAACCCTATATTCAAAGAATCCAGGTAATTTTGGATCCGGTGAAATCTTTAGAGAATATCTTGCTCCGAAGTCATGTTAAAAGCTTGCGGAAAATTTTTCTTCATCAACTTTCGAACTTAGAAATTCCAAAATATCATCATAAATATCCTCTATATTTCGAAAGATATCTTCATAACGATTCATGTCCGCAATTAAGTATCTCTTTGCGATATCTTTATAAAGGAAACTGTTTTAGTTTCTATATTCTGTAAAATTCGAGTTTAAATTATAAATGCTTTGAAGAAGTGTTGGGAATTGAAGCTTGAGTTAGTATAATATAATGACGTCAGGCCAACGTGATTATATTACAGTAAGTCATGCTAAGTTTTTAATGGAAGATGATGATTCATAGATTTTATAATCATCATTTTCCATGTTACACGACTCTTACATTCTATTTAACCTCTAAATATATCAAGAACATATTTTTCTTGATGATTCGGTCTTTTCCGGATATTCTGGTAATATGACAAATCAAATCGTGCTATTACATTTCCTTTCTACTTTATATATTATGATCATTCAAAACTTCATACCTATGAATTCTGGACCATTACTCGCTTGACTTGAAGTCGGAAAGAAGAAACAAAAGCATAAAGCTCCAACATATAAGGGAAAATATAAAGCCCGATAACGACTCCGAAATTACAAACCGTGTATATCAATGTGTATAGCAATATAAAGACACGGGATAATTAAAAACACTATAACCCCAAGAGCATAGTAGAAGTAAACAGATTCCTCTGGCGGTAAAAGAAAAAGAAGAATGACTGCATAGATGGTCAATATAATAACCAGGATCAGAACTGGATTAAGCATTTTCTTAATCTTTTGGAAGTTTGAATTGAGAAAGAAAGTATAGAAGTGGTGAAGATAATGAAACGAAAGAAGCTAATTTATAGCAAAATTCCAAACACATCAATCGAGGCAAATCACCGCATTTAATCAAACAAATCTCAAAATTTCGTAAATACCGGAGAATCAAATCTTATAGATTACGAAGATTTCCTTTAATTCCTTGAATTCCGGAAATCAATCGTGACTACGTCAAAAGTTAAGGCGAACATTTAATTTTCTCATTTCACTCTTTTATGATAGCTTCATTTATACTCTTCCTATAAACGAATCGTTTTATCCATATTATTCAATAGTGATAAAACTTTATTTTTCAACTTATATTCATCATTAAAATATTCTTGTTGTAAACAATGAAGATCTCTATCAAATTTCATGACTGTGATTTTCACGAACTCCTCTTTGTTTGTCTGCCCTAATATTGTGGCATAAAATGCTCAAGGTTTTAAATGAGCTCAGTACTATTCATAACACATTTCATGTATCCAATTTACTGAAATGACTTGTATAACATCATCATTTTGAATGATATTCGCATTAATGATAAAATGCACTTCGTTGAATAACCTATAGAAATCATGGAAGGAGAGGTCAAACAAACGCGTAAAAGCAATATACCTATCGTTAAAGTCCGTTGGAATTCGCGTAGAGGCCCCGAATATACCTGGGAACGCAAAGACCATATGAAACGGAAATATCCCCATCTCTTCTCAACTGCTGATGCAAACGAGGAAACTACCTAAAAACTTCGGGACGAAGTTTTCAATAACGGGGAGGTACTATAACGACCCTCATTTTTCCATTCTATATTTTTCCAATATTAAATGCCCAAACAATATAATCAAAACTTAATGATTAAACTTTAATCAACAATTGTTAAGTATTAAGAGTTAGAAAACATATTAATTAACTTTGTGCAATAATTGACAAGTTAATAAAAGATGAAAATAATAAACTGTTAGTCGACACTCACTGCTAATTAAAATTTATGCATTTATGTAATATTATAACTGATAACCTATAAGTAATAAATAAAAATTGACATTTATATAAATAATAAAACAATTGAGAACTAAATATATACAAGTCATGAATTAGTAAAAAGAAAATAATACTTATCATGTAGTAAATGTAAAAAATAATAATAGTAATAATAGTAATAATAATGAGACTAAAGAATCTTAAACAATTACATCCTTATGTTGACTAAAAATTAAAATAATATATATATAAACTAGTACCACCTATTGTTGACTAAAAATTATAAAATAAAATAAAATCATTAATTAGAACATCCTTATGTTGACTAACACTCTAATACTTGCACTATATAAACTCCTAGTTTCTCATTCACAAATCACACCAAAATCCTCTCTCAAAAACAATCTCTCCCTCTCCCTCTCTTGTGGTATTCGGATCTTCAAGCTTGTTCTTCGTGTTCTTCAAGAATCTTCAAGGAGTTCTTCAAGATTTTCAAGGCTTTGATCTTCCATCTTCATCGTGTTCATCTTTTCTTTGTTAATTATCTTGAATCTTCAAAGGTATAACATAAACCCTAAACTATTTACATAAACTTTAATCTTTGTTAATTCATATTCATATTATAAACTTGTTATCCATAAACACACCTAGATTTATATATACATATATACATGTAAAAAAAAATATATATATATATTTTTATATATACATATACATATTAAAACCTTAAACCCTAATACTACTTATACTAGTACTTAACATGTATATACTATTACTATTACTAGCACCTATAACCTACTACTTATATTGTAGCACACAAACATTTTGGGATATGTATTAGAGATGTATAGATCTTCGAACTTTCTTGACGAATGGTTTCTACGAGATTCTAGGCAGAGGGTTTGGACTTCCGATTTAAAGGGTCCTATGGCTCAAGCCCCTAGATCTAAATTAGCCATTCGAAGGGAAAGGGGTGATTGGAAGCTTATCTAATACGGCAAGTATCCTAAAATGGAAACACTCATAAAAGTAGAAACTCTCTAGTCATAGAAACTTAGTAAAATAAGAAACTTTCTAAAAATAGAAACTTTATAAAAATAGTAACTTACTAGGAATAGAAACTTAGTAAAACAAACTATACTTAAACACATACTTAAACTTAAACATGGGCAAAACACTTAACTACTCTTAAATGTCAATAGGTTGACTTTCCTGCTCACTCGTTCAACTCTCTATTCTGAGGAATAACTCTCTCTACTTACTAAGGTGAATTCATAGCCCCACTCTTTATTGCTAGCAAACTTATTTAACTTATTTGGGGTGAGACACATGCTGCTTTTACTATTTACAATTTAGACACAAGTACCAACTGCTAAAACTATGCTATACCCGGCTACGTCCGACTAAGTCCCTACAGTGATATTTTTAAGTGCTGCGGCATGCTTATTTATTGGGGGTAGGCCTATCGGGAGTAACGTCCCCGATACATTTGACTCAGTCTTTGTATTACTTGATAATGAAATTTAAACCGACAAGGACAGACACAACTTGTCATGGGGCAAACTTGAACGTTTAGTCTAAATATCACGCACTGGCATAACTTTTGGATCTGCGAGATCTACTTTTTGATCCTGCGGGAGATCAACTTTACAACTAAATCTTGTGGTCTAAAAACAACGATAACTACTTTTGTTAAACCTATGAACTTCACTCAACCATTTTGGTTGACACTTTAGCATGTTTTGTCTCAGGTGCTGTTTGATTCAAGCTTTCTTATCTACTACTTATGTGATGCTACTTGGATTTAGGATCAAGAGATATCGCATTTATTACTTCTGCATATGAACAATTACTTTATCGTTATTTCCATTATTGTAACGACATTTCATTTTCCGCTGCGTACTCAATAAAGTTAAATTTTCTCATTTAGTATTGTTCTCGTATTATAATATGTTGGTTTATTTGATATTAGTAACGTTTCTTCCAGACCCTATTGGGAGGACGTTACATACGATCATCTTGAGCATCAGTTTGATCTCCCACTTCTACTTCGAACTCCACCTTATCCGAAGTACTATGTTCTGTTGTGACGGTATCTAGGGGACGTGTAGTGGTGCTTCTAGGATTCATGATTTCTTGCTCATTAAACGAAACATCCTGATTATATATATTACTTTGCAATATTTTGGGTCGGGGCACCAAACACGATATCCATTTACTCCAGTCCCGTATCTAAGAAATACACATTTAATAGCGCGTGGGGCTATATTATCTTCATTGACATGAACGTAGACAGGAGATCTAAAAATTCTAAGATGGGAGTACTCAATAGGATTACCTGACCAAACCTCTTCAGGTATGTTTCCTTCAAGAGATTTATGTGGGGTACGATTAATTAAATATGTAGCTGTGGTAGCTGCCTCAACCCAAAAAGATTTGTCTAGCTTTGCGTGTGACAGCAAGCATCGTACCTTCTCCATTACCATCATATTCTTTCTTTCCGCAACTCCGTTTTGTTGAGTAGTTCGAACCAGTGTGTGATGTCAGGAAATCCGTTCTTTATGGAAAAAGTTATTGAATTCTTCCCCACAGAATTCGAGTCAGTTATCGATCCTCAACTTCTTAATCCTCTTATCAGTTTGGTTCTCGATTATTATTTTCCATTCTTTAAACGTAGTGAAAACTTCATTTTTTTTGTTTCAAGAAAAAAGTCCAAACTTTGCTAGAAAAATCATCAATAATAGTCAGCATGTACCTATTTCCACCTCGAGATGTGACTGAGGATGGCCCCCAAAGATCCGAATGTATGTAGTCGAGAATGTCCTTGGTTCGATGGGCACCAAAAGAAAACTGAATCGTTTTTGTTTTTCAAATACACAATGTTCGCAGGATTCAAGCTTGCACATATCTTTTAAGTGGCCCTTCTTAACTAGTAAATTCATACCTTTCTCGCCCATATGACCTAGTCAGTAATGCCACAGCTTTGAGACCTCTTTGTGCGCCTGTGATGTGGCAGCAACAGCAGTAGTACCAACCATGGTACTTCCTTGTAGTACGTATAATCCATCGGTTTGTATGGATTTGATTGAAAATAGCACACCCTTCAATATTTTTATGACCCCAAGTTCTCCAGAGTATTTATATCCATTTGCCTCGAGAATGCTATGGGATAGTAGGTTTTGTTTGAGGTCGGGTACGTTCTCACACCAGTTATGGTCCTTAAAACTCCGTCGTACATCTTGATTTGAATATTCCCTTTTCCAACGATGGTGCATACGGTGTGATTTCCCATATACACATTTCCACCATTGAATGATTCGTAGTTAGAAAACCACTCTTTCTGAGGGGTCATATGAAAAGTGCAGCTTGAGTCAATGACCCATTCGTCCTTAGTTCGATTTGAGTCAATTGCTAAGTAGATATCACCATCGGATTCGCCCTGAGTAATGGCGGTGTTTTATCGTTTTTCTTTTCACTATTCGAGGTTGCCTCACGTTCCAATTTGTTCTTCAGTTTGTAGCATTTTGAAATGAGATGTCCCGGTTTCTTACAATATTTGCAAGACTTATTTTGCTGTCTACCTTTAGATTGTGATCGATGCTTCTTGTGATTATTTTGGCTACTTTCTCCTCGTTCAGACGTGCAGCCTCTAGCCATCAGACCTTCGCCACTCTCAGGCTCATCATCGTATTTTTGCTCTGACAATAACGTTGACTTCACATCATCTAATGCAAGGGTTTCATGATTTCCATATAGCATAATTTCCTTGAAGTGCTTGTATGATGCATGTAGCTAGATGACAAGTAATACGGCCTTATCTTCGTCATTTATAGTGACTTCGAGATTTTCCAAGTCAATGAGTATGCTATTGAATTTGTCTAGGTGATCCTTGACCCATAATTTCAACCGAAGTTTATTAGCGAGGCTTTTGGTCATATAAAGGGATTCCAACTTGACCCATAAGCTCGCAGCCGTCTTCTCGTGAATTACCTCTCGAAGTACTTCACGAGATAATAATAATTGAATAATGGCAAGTGCTTTTTCATCTAGCTCTACCCACTCTTCATCGGTCATGCCAGTTTGTTTGTTACCCCGAGAAGATTTTTCTTAAACCCGTGATGGGTGAGCACAACTAGCATTTGTAACTTTCATATTGCAAAACTAATCTTGCCATCAAACTTGTCTACGTCGAACTTGGCACCCTTCGTAACAAAGCTCTTGATACCACTTGTAAGAGATAAGACGTAGACGGAAGCAAGTATGTAAACGTAAGCAATAAAGAACAAGAAGATTTACGTGAAAACCATGAATTTTTCACTATTATCAAACGAGTACAATACTTCATCGGTATATATGTCGTATGAAGAATAATAGGAGGAACCGAATTCCTAAAAACAAATGCAAGGTATGTAAATTGTGATACATGATGGGATTGGAACATGTGTTTAAAAACATGAAGGATACGTGCATTTAATCAGATAACCACAACGGTTTCTAAACTGACTTGGACTCCTAATTGTATTTGCATTAGGAGAGCATTAACAAATCTTTAATCGGCCCATCCCACTTGACCGAATACTTTTGGGGCACAATCCAACATAAAGTTATCATTAAAAAAATTTTATATTTCCTTAGCTTACACGTGCACATCGTTTATGTCAACGTTCGTTTAGATGTGAATTATAGAGTTTTTAACTTTTGTTTGTTGTAATATGTATATATATGTATATGTATATATATGAATATTAAATAATATTTATATGATCTGTTACATTTACATGCATAAAATTCTTAGAATTTATTGATTGTCGTAGTTTTTGTGATTCTTTTAGTTGTTAATTAAACCTATCCATACATACATACGTGCTTACATGTGTGTGTGCGTGTCTTTACGCAATTTAGAGGGAATGGGACATCTCGGTGGGAATAAGGTAGTGATAATTTCAACATCCATTTACCTCCTTTTATGCAACTTAGCTACTTTTTAGGAAACTCTTAACTCTACCCACTTGCTCCCCTTTAAAAAGGCGGAAAATTGTTTTCATAATTTTAGCGTTTTTCACTCGGTTAAAACATTACTTTTCACCTCAGTTAACATAAAAATTTAACATCCATCATTATAACAAGAGTTAAGAAAATCACATAACGTTTGCTGTTAAAAGTCAACCGGTGTTCTCCATACGCGAGTAACACCCTACTCGTATACCATGGTCTTCCAAATAGGATATGTAATACATAGGAACGACCTCACACCAGATGTCCTGCTTTAACTTCCCCTTGATCAAGTTTGAGTTAATATTCACCACTTCTTTAAAAACCTAAAAATGACGATAATACTCCTACATCCTTTTTTAACTGAATGGATTCCGTGCGGAAATTTGCTTCCGGCCATCCTAAAAAAAGTTGCTTCCTCTTATTACTCCCCTGTATATATCACAACTAGCAACAAATCGAAAAGATCGTATTCCTGAGTAGCATGCAACATGGGACAAGAAAAGATTGGTGACTTTTTCCCTCTTGAGCTCAATTCCCATTTTAAGCAAATACTTAGACCACTCACAACCATGACAACCATGACATACTTTCTGGTAACTACCACATCAGCGCCACAGCACTTGTTCACTAGGACTAACCCAGGACTAAATCACTCTCAATCATAACATACTTCCTCAAAATAATTGAGACACACTGTATTATTTAATTAAACATGTTACAACTATTAAAGCTAAGAGTACAACCCATTTATTCAATACACCCCGCCCGAGATATGTAGTGCGAACACAAGAAGCGGGGTGATATTTGAGGGCTAGAGGAGGGCGGGGACAATGCCAATGGGGTCCTCGTGAGGGCGGATGATTCTCCAACCGTTGGAAGTGCTCTTACAAAAATCAGATTACAAATTTTTAGATCCACTACTGGTTGTGGATTCAAATGTGTAATATATATGCTGTTCAAAGAAAGAATAAACAATATGCTTTAAAACCATGATCCATATCAGAAGCAAAAAAAAGCATTCTAATGGTGCCATCACTGTTGTTTCATTATCTTAGCGGACTAATTGTTCTTGTTTTTACCCTCCAGGAGAATCTTTCGATAATAACGCAATTTTCATTCTAAAGAAATGGAAGTGTTGATAGGTTGTGCCGGTAATTTCATAGCTTTAATCGGAGAAAAACTTATTGCCGAAACTAGCCGCCACCTGGGATACGTATTAAACTACAAGAAAAACCTTAAAAGTCTCAAAGAACAAGTAGAGAAACTAAAGGCCAAATCATATGGAATAATGCTAGAAGTTGAAGATGCAAGAAGAAATGGAGAAATTGTTGCACCTGAAGTTGACCAATGGTTTGCAAGTGTAGATATAGTTTGTGAAGAATCTACCAAATTTCTTGAAATCGAAGTTCAAGAAAACAAAACTAGCTGGTTTCCAAATATCAAACGACGGTACATGTTAAGCAAAATGGCGAAGAAAAAAACAGAGAAGGCTGCTGAGTTAAAAGGCGAAACGTTTCCTAAAATATCATACCCTGCACCTCCATCAGAAGTAGGAGAAATATCGAATGAGAATTTCAGAAACTTTGAATCAAGAACACCAACTGTAAATCAGTTGATGAAGTGGTTAAAGGATGACACGAAACGTATTATTAGTATATGTGGTATGGGTGGATCAGGTAAGACTACGTTGGTTAAGGAAGTTGCGAGGCGTGTTAAAGGCGAGAAATTGTTCGATGAGATTGTCATGGCGGTCGTACCGAAAGAACATGATTTGGAACGTGTTCAAGAAGATTTGGCAAAATGGTTAGGGTTAAGATTCAAATCTACAACGTTAGAAGGACGAGCGAATGAATTATGGAAACGGTTACTTCAAAGCAAAAAGGGGAATCTTGTGATACTTGACGACGTGTGGACACATGTCGAGTTGAAAAGTATCGGGATACCGTTTGGTAACAAGTATAATTGTAAAGTGATTTTGACTTCAAGAAGCGTTGATGCGTGTAAAGCGATGGGATGTAATGAAATTTTACGACTTGATGTGTTAACACAATCGGAAGCTTGGAGTCTTTTGGGCGAAATGGTTGGCGATTCGCTACAAAATGATCCCGATTTGTGTGAAACAGCATCTGAAATTGCGAAAAAGTGTGGTGGTTTACCTATTGCAATAGTGTGTCTTGGTAGGGCACTAAAGGACAAAAGAAAAGAAGTTTGGAACGATACGTTGCAAAAACTGCAAAAGGGTATTGTACCCGAAAACATTGAAGGTGTTAAGAAAGACGTCTATAAGTCTTTGCAAGTAAGTTATGATCTTTTAGAAGATGAAGAAACGAAAAAAATCTTTATTTTATGTTGTTTGTATCCGGAATATGCAAATGTTTCATTAGAAGCGTTGGTGCGAAATGGGTTTGGGTTGGATTTGTTCAGGGGTGTGGATTCATTGATGCAAGCAAGAGACAGAGTACATGCGCTTACCGATCAACTTAAAAGCCGTTTTCTGTTATTAAGTGGTGATAGAAAGTCAACTGTCAAAGTGCACAATGTTGTACGTGCAGTTGGAATATCAGTTGCATCTACGTCGAAATTGAATATGGAGCAACAATTCAGTGCAGTAGTTATACACGAGGATAAATGGTCTAGACGTGGGACCTACGTTGATTACAATGCGCTCTCGTTAGTATCAAATGAGATATCTGAGGTTCCTTCGAGAGGGTTAAATTTCGAAAAAGTTGAACTTTTTCAACTGTCATGTCCAAAGTTAGTACCTTTAGAGAAGTTGAACCCGGTTTTTGAGGTAATGAAGAAACTACGAGTCGTTGAAATGTGGAATATGTCAGTTTTTTCACTATCGTCGTTACTAGTTTCTTTGCCTCGAGATGTGTTTGCGCTATGTATGGACTGCAATATGGAAACTATTGGAGACATTAAAAGTGAAGAGTTTGTTGATCTTGAAATATTGAGTTTGGGAAATTGTGATATTCAAGAGTTGCCTCTGCAAGTTGGGAAATTTGTTAGTTTGAGGTTGCTAGATTTGAGTCGTTGTCATTCGCTGCATAGGATCGCGCCAGGTGTCATTTCAAGTTTGTCGCGATTAGAAGAATTAGACACGGGATCAAAGTCGTGGGGTAACGACGAAAATGATGCAAGCTTAACCGAACTAGAGTCTTTAAAAAACTTGATATAT
Organism: Rutidosis leptorrhynchoides; assembly: GCF_046630445.1. Taxonomy (NCBI): domain Eukaryota; kingdom Viridiplantae; phylum Streptophyta; class Magnoliopsida; order Asterales; family Asteraceae; genus Rutidosis; species Rutidosis leptorrhynchoides. The sequence goes on from NC_092336.1 coordinate 340,557,800, forward strand.
TTAGGGATACGAATCAAATCTTCGAGTTTCCTCCCTAAAAATTCGATCTTTCAAAAACTACAACGATACGTTATTTCTGTAGGAGTTCATTTTGAAAAGGTTCCATCTTTCAACAACCGAATGCTTTTGTTACAGCTCGAGAGTACCGATACGCATTTAGGAGGCGGGATCGAAACGTTATTAAGAAGAAACACTGAAAAAGTGTTTTTAACCGGTGACGGTTTGAAAACGGCGCTAAAAGAGCTCGTCCCGAATGGTTTTCAGCAAGTGAGAAACTTAACTGTTGAATGTTGTAACAGTGAAGGTACAGAATATCTTTCAGATTACAGTTACTCGTCGAATAGTTCTGGCGTGTTTAATAATTTGGAGAAACTACATATCGAAAAGATGTGGCATTTAAAAGGAATATTACGTCATGATGTTCAAGGGCTTCCGGTTAGATCATTTTCAAGGTTACGTAAGATTCGTCTGTCAGTTGTACCTGAAATGAGACACCTGTTTACGCAGTCAGTAGCAATGAATTTGGTGCAACTCGAAAGCCTTTATATAGAATATTGCCCAAATATGCACCAAGTTATACAAAATCCAAGGTCTTCAGCGCCGGAAATTACTGTTGATGATAAGATTGTTTTCCCAAAGTTGACGGAGTTGATCATTAACGATGTTGGATTAAGTTGTTTCTGTCAGGGGATTAACCTGCAACTTGAGTTTCCTCAGCTCAAAGTATTGAAACTTGAATATTTACAGAAATTTTATACCTTTTGTCCTGAGGAGATCAGTTTTTCTAACCATCGAGGCGTTAAGCTTCAATCTCTCGTCGACCACAAGGTTTAATTTTCGTACTTGTTCAATTAGACAACCCCTTACCGGGCGTCATATTCAATTTTTACTGTGATGTGGCGAATTTGGCGCCCCTAACACCGGGGCGTCAAATTTGACATATTTGGGGCATTAGTTTATTCATGATGGGCATGGCCATATTTGGGGGCGTGCAGGTTGTGCACTTTTACAGGACGCAAAATCTAAAGGGCCATAAATATAAGAGAAAATTGTGCGGTTGGTCTCTGTGATTTACATGAAATGGGGTGTTTGGTCCCTGAACTTCATTTTCGGGGTTGTTGGTCCCTGTGATTTTCAAAATACGTGTGGTTGGTCCCTGTCAGGGACCAACAACCCCGAAAATGAAAGTTCAAAATAAGTGTAGTTGGTCCCTGTCAGGGACCAACCACACGTGTTTTGAAAATCATAGGGACCAACAACCCCGAAAATGAAGTTCAGGGATCAAACACCCCATTTCATGTAAACCACAGGGACCAACCGCACCATTTTCTCTGAATATAATCCAAGAATATATTCTATACAAAAGACCTATTTTTGCTTATTGAAAAAGGCCTTAAAATTAAGAGATGAACCTGTGCCAGAAAGTGATAAATTTGACACCATATCAAATTTTTACCTCATTTTCACATTAATTATTTATTTATATTTTTACCACCCAACTTCCACTAATATTTTATCACGTCACTCAACCTTTTTACTCAATTTTGACACTCAAATTTGACATTCACCATAACACAACTTCAAAATTTGACACTGTGTCAAACTCTTCTCTCTTCCCAAAAACACAAAAATTTGACTCCACATTAGTGTTCTTGTCACAGAAAATTTCTACACTTTTTTAACATTTCAGCACTTGTTCTATCAGATGTTTGATAAGGTTCTATCAAAAAATTGCTACAATTTCTTAACATTGTTTATAACTTATCAGGTTGAATTTTCTAGCTTGGCAGAATTGACAATTACTAATGTTGCCAATATTAAGGAAGTTTGGTGTGGGCACCATCCAAATCTAGTGCATCTGCAAGGACTTTATATTCAATTTTGTCACATGATGGAACAAGTTATTTTAATCCAAAGACCTTCTATTACTACAGCAGAAGAAAAGATTGTGTTCCTCATGCTAAAAGAAGTAATCCTTTTTGGACTAAATAAGCTAACTTTTTTCTGCCGAGGGGTTGATTACGTCGAGTTTCCCCAACTCAGAGTTCTGCGACTTCGTTGGCTAACACATTTCAGAACTTTCTGTAGTGACGAGACTGCCACTCGCCCGGGACCTGTATTTGATGATAAGGTATGTCTAAGTAAGTTTGTTGTCACCTACGTCGGCCCGAAACCCGGCCCATGCAGCACAGTGATAAACGGGATAGGGTTGAGATTTTTAACCCATGGACCCGAAACACACCAACCCAAGAGTAACCTGCAAAACAAACACCAACCTGCCAAATTAGACCTGTTTGACTCAAGACCATTATATGGATTGCATCGGGCCGGGTTTAGGCCGGGGTATAGGTAATCCCGGACCCAAACCTGATCAAGAAACCTCATTCCAAACCCGGATTCATACCCGACGGGTGATCATTTACTTACTAATTGAAGGAAAACAGGTTTTCCCACGAATAAATGGGGATCCCCAGTTAATCATTTCCTCACGGATATAAGTTTTGTCAATATGACATATGACTAAAATATGTAACTTCCACTACCATGCAAACACCTACTTCTTACGATTATAAAATGAGTTCATATGTACCAACTACAAAGCTAAAACACAAATCCAAAACACTGAAAAAAATTAGTATTGTAATTCAAACGGGTCGGGTATACGAATTCGGGTCATTTCGGGTATTCAGTTTTGTATCTAAAACTGTCCCTGGATCTGGACCTGCAAAAAAAACTTAGCAACTATCCCCAACCCAGCCACAGACTCTCATACCAGGACCCGGACCCGGCCCAAAATTTCTTTTTCAACAAACATACCACATAATTATACTATGTCTAAATTTCTTAAAATGTAAAACCATGTGAGATATGTGTTGTTTACTGTCATGTCGTAGGTCTCATTTCCTATTTTGGAGACACTTGAAGTGTCTGAACTAGAAAGCGTCGAGGAGTTGTGGTCCAACCAACTGGCACCAAGCCAATTCGGTAAGCTAAAATCGCTAAGAATCGAAAAATGTCACAAACTAGTGAAAATATTTCCATCGGATTTGGATACACTGTTTCCAAATTTGGAAAAGTTGCAAGTAGAAAAATGTGATTCACTGGAACAAGTGTGGGGATCGAAAGGAGTACAAATCAGAAACCTGAAAAGTTTATATATTTACGAGTGTCCGAAGTTGAGAAACTTGTGCTCTTTCTACACATTCAAAGGTCTTTCAAATCTCCAGATTTTGGATGTGTCAAGTTGCAAGATGATGGAAGCAGTTATTTTAGATGATCATAGTGATGGAAACTTGGGTGCCGTTCTTTCGGTTGACAAACTGGAAAAACTCAAGCTTGCGTATCTACCAAATCTTAACTATTTTTCGAATACCAAATGGGATATAGAACTGATTGAACTAAAACAAGTGACTGTTAAGAGTTGTCCAGATATGTATACTTTCTCTAAAAGTTCAGTCATCACACAAAGACTCAAGTATGCAGTGATTGATGGTGTAGAAACTTGGTTGGGAGACCTCAATAGTACAATCAAGCACAGATTTTCTAATTGGGAATATTAGGTATGTTTTACTCATAATCTTCCAATAAAAGAGTCAGTCTCGTACTGCTAGTGTGTTTTTTTTGGTTTTATCGATTTACTCAGTTTGGTTTTGAAAACTTTAGAGACAATCAATTTCTAAAACTGAAAGCAAAACCGAACGAAAAATCAAATTCGAATTTGGTTCTGTTTCGGTTAATATATGTAAGATCCAGAAAATCATAAATTAAACAAAATAATTATAAATCAATTTTAAATTCCACTTTTGATTTTAAAAACGGTTTTTCGTCTATATAATTTAACATATTACTCGTTTAATTCGGTTTTCGGTTATGCCGAATTCGAAAAAAGTAAAACCGAATTCAAAATTGTAAACTAAACTGAAACTGAACCAAAAATCGAATTCAAATTCAGTTTGATTCTTTAGATTTTAATTCGGTTCGATTTTCGAGTTACTAATTTTGAAACCAAATATTGAACAACCTTTACATACCGGCAACTGCTTTAATTCGTTTTCCATTAATTAATATATATTCTTTTAACACATACCCTACAAACCATCATGCAATTATATTGTTGTTACAGATCATCCATTTGATTTTGCCGGCAGCTTTCTGCGGTGCATACTCGGTTATATGAAGCACAAATTTGAACAAATATTCGCTCATAAGGAGCACTTGGAAACTTCAAAGATAGTTGATGGTCTGTAATAACTTATAACATCGTGTTGTTGTGTGTGAGTGAGTCTTCATTTATATTATTGGTATGTTTATGCTTGTCCAAATTATCTAACAAAAAATACTAAGTTACCAACTTCGTTTGTCTAGATTCTATGCTGTATTCGTACACTACACTTGGGTTTCGCTACATGCTCTAAAAGTATGAAACCTTCTTTCCTACAAATGTGACTAAAATAGAGCAAAATTAAGGTAAAGACCGACTGTTGATAACAGAAGGTAGAAAACGTTATAAAAGCTAGGATTATAGTTACTTAAGAAATCTTATGGAATCAAACCGTAAATAGAACGCAAATAGACAAAAACACACCAACAGACAGAATTATGTGATTTTCAAACATCGAGAATGACTTCTTCAGTGACTTCCAAAACTTCTTCAACTTCAACTAATTACGCATATCCGCATGCCTATACGGAATACGCATCCAAGTCCTAACTTGTGTACTAGATGCTACCATCTACGTACGCTGAATATAACCAAGGGTATAGTCGCACTCCTTATGCGCCTATACCAATGGATGCGGTCTTTTATGACTTGGTCATATAGTTTACCTTACACGCTAAGCTAAATGATAAAGACCAACCTTATCCGGTTTCCTTAAATAACGCATGTTAGTTAAGAAAGGATATCAAAATTATATGGGGGATAAAATCCTATTCAAACCGTAATCGTTAGCCTATAAATACAAGGCTCTAAAACGCTAAGAGGTACACGTTACATTCTACGTAACATAAAGCATACTCTCACGTACGAACTTCATAAGTACGATCTTCATCATCGTTCAAGACTTTCAGGTAAGTTCATTGAACTATGAATCCTTCATGTCTTGAGGACCACTCAACCTTGTACGCTAGAGTTGTTGGTGAACTCACGATCGGCCACCCCACTGGGATCATACTGGCTCCGGTGGGAGTTATCCACTACTGTCGTCGGAGGTTCGAATATCGTTTGTCCTTAAACCATAGTTATTGCACTCAAGCGTAGGTTCACCGTAACTCTGTGAAAATATGTTTGATCATCAACTTCTTTAGCCTCATATTCCTCTTCAATATCACTAGCTTCACCATCTCTTAGCATTTGTCTCTCCATTTTTTCTTCTTCATGATTCTTCTTCCACTGGGTGACCCACCTTTGCCAATCGTATTTCAACTGCTTCCTCTTTTTGCGATCCTGTTCACTCAATAATACAGAGATGTCCTGATCTTGTACATCGTACTTTTTACTGTATTTCTTCAGGTTCTTGAATATTTCTTCCTCTTTCTCGGGGCTAAAGAATGATGGTGGTCTTGGCCTCCACGAGAACTGCAACCTTCAAACAGTATATCCACAAAATAAAATTAACATTTATATATTATAAAAGCAGAAGATAATGAAGTACTCGTGTAGTTAATCAACAAGATGAATCTTGCGTTCAAACAGAAATGCCACTTCTTTCTCGGGTTCCTTTACGCTCGTTGATTATGAAGAGGATTTGGATTACGGGGATGCCATTCAAAACTTGTTTATGGTGAGTAAGAATGATAAGAAGTGTGGTTTTGAGGGCCCAGGCGTTGGCAGTTCTTCGGGGTCGGCAATAATGACTAGATAGGCTTTCACGGCTTTTGATAAGAGGATGACGTCTATGGCCGAGAGTGAACTGGTCACGGTTAACCATATAAACTCTAGTGAAATACCGCATCCACCGGGTAAGAATAAGATACAACAAAAACGAAGGGAAAAAGTGGTTCAAGGTGCAGAAATGGCAAGGTTCGGTGTGTTAATTAAAAACATTTGAGTTCCTTTATATCGGTTTCATGTTTCATAGCATTCATTTGATTTTGTTTCTCATTGTATCCGTATACTTTTAGTTTCAATTGTGTTCGGTTTTTTGGTTTGGTGAGTCTCGGTATAGATAGTTCGTTGAGTTTCGCTTTCTAGGTTCGAGCCTCATTAGGTTCCTCTTTTGTACTTCTTGTTGATTTCGTTTTTTATGCGCAAAGTTCTCGTTATTTCGCAAAAAAAAAAAAAAAAAAAAGATGACTCTTTCTAAAAAATTGGATTCTTAATCAGTAACTAAACCCACCGCTTCTACTCTATTTTTTCTTTAAACTTGTATCAAATAAGTATCGCACTTTATAGTGCCAAATAAAGCTGACCAATGCTTAAAACCACATATGTTCATTAATCGAGTGCATAACACTACATTGCGCATAGCCCAATATTGTGCAATTATTGGCGCAACATTGTGCAATGTTTAACGCAACATTGTGCAATGTTCAGCACAACATTGTGCAATTATCAGCACAACAGTGTGCAATGTTCAGCGCCACGTTGTGCAATTATCAGCACAACCTTCTCCTATAAATAGAGGACCTAACTTCTCATATGGAGGGGGCGAGAACATGTATCGTTACTCAGCCCAAATAACACCAAGACCGAGACATGGTGATTGATCATTCGAAATGAATGGAAGACGATCATAAGGTCCCTTAAACTTCGAAAAAGCTTCAATCTTCAATCTCATTGCACTCAGACTAAATTCGATTAGCATAGTTAATTTTAGGCTCGATCATTCATCACGAACCTGATATTAGATACACCTGGCCCACATTGTGTCACACTTGACATGAAGTTAAAACCAAGAGGTATCAAGTGAAACACCACCACCCATATATCACTTCTTAATCATTAAGGTGTAACAAGTAGCTGCTCAAAATCAAATAATAATTTAATTAACAAAACCAGTTTCATTACAATCAATATTACTAATTACTCCTAATATTTCTCTTCCATGTACATAAAATTCACAGTGCCCATATCAAGCCTAGTTTATTGGGAAATATTTATACGTCAAACTCAAGCATGGAAATTGTACATTCATGATTCAGTAAGCTATCTTAACATTGAAGTTGTTAGAGAGTTATGAAGTGAACAACTTTTGATGGACAATTGTATAAATATATCAAGTAACAAATAAGAGAGTAGGTTTATTTGTCAACATGCTGGAGTGAGGACTTTAGTTTAAGACATAATTATAGTAATCCCGAAACTTAATAGGCATGTGTAACTAATTAATGCATCACTTGCATAATTACCTGAAAGAAATGATCCTTCAAGATTCGGTAGAGTAGCTTTCATTAAATGAACATATATTAAAGCCATTTTCCATCTCATGCACTGATGTGATAGAAGTTGCGATATACTTGTTAAAAGAAACTACACAGAGAAATTAACTTGCTTCAGCAGACAAAAGAAATTTCACACGAGACAATATGGCAGAGGCATTACTCATGAACGCGTTGGTTCAAGTATTGTCTATATCTTCAACAGATCAAATTGTTGAAATCAAAAATAATTTTCATAGAAAATGAGGCCAAACCCAAAGTCACAACCTCCATTACCTTAGTAAATTCAGTAGAGTTTGTAATCATAAACTGTTACCTTAGATTACAAACTTCATTATTGTAATCGTAAGTGTCTACTGCTACAAAATTAAACACGATTACCCAAAACAAATTGCATAAAGAATTAAATCAATAAGTTATACTATAATAGTTATTTTTTTAATCATAACTTAGACACGCACGTAGCAGTAGTGTCAGCATGGAATTAACCATCTCCTTATGGACCCGATTATTCCTATCAGATATACCATTTTGTTATGGTGTACAAGGAGTTGTTGTCTCATGGATAATACCAACGAATTGGAAATACGATTGGTCAATGTATTTGCCTCCCCTATCTGTTCTAAGCCTTTTTGTCAAAGTATTATCTTGCAATTCTCATTGATAATGACGAAGAAGTTCAAGAAAAAACAAAAAGAGTAAGCAGACCTTGGTCGAAAATAGACGAAGGAAGAAAGTTACTGCAAGTGAAGATCAACTGCAAGGTGGAAATGGCTTGAAATGGAAAAAGATTAAGGAACAAAAGAGGCAAAAAGGTATTTATAGACGAATTACATGGGTCAAATACCCTCCAGCTCGCAATCTTAAACGTACATGTGTCGCAATCTAATGTTAATCATATTGATTAGATGCTCGGTACACGATAGCAAAACCATACAGTTTCATAATACAATCATTACAGTTTCGGGTAATAGTGACAGTTCTCACCTTGGGTGCAGAAAGCAGAATCGAAAGGACGTTTTTGCGACTCTGCTCATACATTGCATTAAATGCACCATTGGAAGGGTTTCCATGATAAATTTTAAAATATTGCAAATCTGGTTCCGTTTCAAGTATTATTTGCTTTTCTAGTCTCATTTGAATGGACTATATTATTCTTTTAAAAGTTTGACATCATACATATGTTGTCACTATATATGACATCGAACTGGACTTAATGATACACATATTCGCATACCTATGCGGAATACGCATCCAAGTCCTAAGCTGTGTACTAGATGCCACCATCCATGTACACTGAATAAAACTAAGGGTATAGTCGCGCTCCTTATCCTATACCAATGGATGCGGTCTTGTATGACTTGGTCATATAATTTACCTTGCAAGCTAAGCTAAATGATAAAGACCAACCTGATTCAGTTTCCTTAAATAACACATGTTAGTTAGGAAAGGATATCACGATTATATGGGGATAAAATCCTATTCAAACCCTAATCGTTAGCCTATAAATCATTTCTCTAAACCCCAAGAGGTACACATTACATTCTACATAACATAAAGCATACTCTCACGTACGAACTTCATACGTACCATCTTCATCATTGTTCAAGACTTTCAGGTAAGTTCATTGAACTATGAATCCTTCATGTCTTGAGGGACACTCAACCTTGTATACTAGGTTGTTGGTAGACTCACGAGCGGGCACCACACCGGGATCATACTGGCTCCGGTGCGGGTTATCCACGACTGTCGTCGGAGGTTCGAATATTTTTTGTCCTTAAACCTTAGTTATTGCACTCAAGCGTAGGTTCACCCTAACCCTGTGAAAATATGCTTGATCAATTGGCACCATATGTGGGACCAATTATAGAACAAATACACTTGGAATGTACGTTTATGTGTTTTATATGGCATTTTTCCGTAAATTTTTTTGTTTAATTAATCGGTTACTATCAGGTTTTTTAGCAAAAAATCTTTGATCATCATCAAGGAAACAATGGCTCCAAATTTCCGCAAAGTGGCAAACATGGATGTGAAATGTCCCGTTCTTATTGATTAAAAACGTTCCATATTAATTGATTTCGTTGCGAGGTTTTGACCTCTATATGAGACTTTTTTTTCAAAGACTGCATTCATTTTTAAAACAAACCATAACCTTTATTTCATAAATAAAGGTTTAAAAAGCTTTACGTAGATTATCAAATAATGATAATCTAAAATATCCTGTTTACACACGACCATTACATAATGGTTTACAATACAAATATGTTACATCAAAATCAGTTTCTTGAATGCAGTTTTTACACAATATCATACAAACATGGACTCCAAATCTTGTCCTTATTTTAGTATGCAACAGCGGAAGCTCTTAGTATTCACCTGAGAATAAACATGCTTTAAACGTCAACAAAAATATTGGTGAGTTATAGGTTTAACCTATATATATCAAATCGTAACAATAGACCACAAGATTTCATATTTCAATACACATCGCATACATAGAGATAAAAATCATTCATATGGTGAACACCTGGTAACCGACATTAACAAGATGCATATATAAGAATATCCCCATTATTCCGGGACACCCTTCGAATATGATATAAATTTCGAAGTACTAAAGCATCCGGTACTTTGGATGGGGTTTGTTAGGCCCAATAGATCTATCTTTAGGATTCGCGTCAATTAGGGTGTCTGTTCCCTAATTCTTAGATTACCAGACTTAATAAAAAGGGGCATATTCGATTTCAATAATTCAACCATAGAATGTATTTTCACGTACTTGTGTCTATTTTGTAAATCATTTATAAAACCTGCATGTATTCTCATCCCAAAAATATTAGATTTTAAAAGTGGGACTATAACTCACTTTCACAGATTTTTACTTCGTCGGGAAGTAAGACTTGGCCACTGGTTGATTCACGAACCTATAACAATATATACATATATATCAAAGTATGTCCAAAATATATTTACAATACTTTTAATACATTTTGATGTTTTAAGTTTATTAAGTCAGATGTCCTCGTTAGTAACCTACAACTAGTTGTCCACAGTTAGATGTACAGAAATAAATATATAAATATTATCTTGAATCAATCCACGACCCAGTGTATACGTATCTTAGTATTGATCACAACTCAAACTATATATATATATTTTGGAATCAACCTCAACCCTATATAGCTAACTCCAACATTCACATATAGAGTGTCTATGGTTGTTCCGCAATATATATATATAGATGGGTCGACATGATAGGTTGAAACATTGTATACGCGTCTATGGTATCTCAAGATTACATAATATACAATATAAGTTGATTAGGTTATGGTTGGAATAGATTTATTACTAACTTTCACGTAGGTAAAATGAGTAGTTTTTATCAATCTTGTTTTACTCGCCATTTCTTCGTTTCTAATCCGTTTTGAGTGATTCCAGTGGCCACGGTTTCGTATTGAACTTAACTTTATGAATCTAAATAGCAAAAGTATAAGTTTATAGTCGGAAATACAAGTTACAAGTTGTTTTTGAAAGAGGTAGTCATTTCCGTCGAAAGAACGACATCTTGATGACCATTTTGAAAAACATACTTTCACTTTGAGTTTAACCATGATTTTTGGATATAGTTTCATGTTCATAAGAAAAATCATTTTTTAAGAAGTATAGCTTTTAAATCAAAGTTCTTCTTAGCTTTTAATTATCCCAACCAAAACAGCCCCCGATTTTACTACGACGGCGTATATCCAGTTTTATGGTGTTTATCGTGTTTTCGGGTTTTAAATTATTAAGTTAGCATATCATATGGATATAGAACATGTGTTTAGTTGATTTTAAAAGTCTAGTTAGAAGGATTAACTTTATTTGCAAACAAGTTTAGAATTAACTAAACTATGTTCTAGTGATTACAAGTTTATAACGTTGAATAAGACAGCTTTTTATGTATGAATCGAATGATGTTATGAACATCATTACTATCTCAAGTTCCTTGGATAAACCTACTGGAAATGAAAAAAATGGATCTAGCTTTAAAGGATCCTTGGATGGCTTGAAAGTTTTTGAAGCAGAATCATGACACGAAAACAATTTCAAGTAAGATTTCCACTCGAAATAAGATTGTTATAGTTATAGAAATTGAATTAAAGTTTGAATATGATTATTACCTTGTATTAGAAAGATAACCTACTGTAAGTAACAAAGGTTTCTTGATCTTGGATGAGTACTTGGAATGAATTTAGAAAACTTGGAAGTAAACTTGCAATCTTGGAAGTATTCTTGATTTTATGAAACTAGAACTTTTGGAATTTATGAAGAACACTTAGAACTTGAAGATAGAACTTGAGAGAGATTAATTAGATGAAGAAAATTGAAGAATGAAAGTGTTTGTAGGTGTTTTTGGTCGTTGGTGTATGGATTAGATATAAAGGATATGTAATTTTGTTTTCATGTAAATAAGTCATGAATGATTACTCATATTTTTGTAATTTTATGAGATATTTCATGCTAGTTGCCAAATAATGGTTCCCACATGTGTTAGGTGACTCACATGGGCTGCTAAGAACTGATCATTGAAGTGTATATACCAATAATACATACATCTAAAAGCTGTGTATTGTACGAGTACGAATACGGGTGCATACGAGTAGATTTGTTGATGAAACTGAACGAGGATGTAATTGTAAGAATTTTTGTTAAGTAGAAGTATTTTGATAAGTATATTGAAGTCTTTCAAAAGTGTATGAATACATATTAAAACACTACATGTATATACATTTTAACTAAGTAGTTAAGTCATCGTTAGTCGTTACATGTAAATGTTGTTTTGAAACCTTTAGGTTAACGATCTTGTTAAATGTTGTTAACCCAATGTTTATAATATCAAATGAGATTTTAAATTATTATATTATCATGATATTATAATGTACGAATATATCTTAATATGATATATATACATTAAATGTCGTTACAACGATAATCGTTACATATATGTCTCGTTTCAAAATCATTAAGTTAGCAGTCTTGTTTTTACATATATAGTTCATTGCTAATATACTTAATGATATGTTTACTTATCATAATATCATGTTAACTATATATATATCCATATATATGTCATCATATAGTTTTTACAAGTTTTAACGTTCGTGAATCGCGGTCAACTTAGGTGGTCAATTGTCTATATGAAACCTATTTCAATTAATCAAGTCTTAACAAGTTTGATTTCTTAACATGCTGGAAACACTTAATCATGTAAATAAAAATTTCATTTAATATATATATAAACATGGAAAAGTTCGGGTCACTACAGTGCCTACCCGTTAAATAAATTTCGTCCCGAAATTTTAAGCAGTTGGAGGTGTTGACGTATCTTCTGGAAATAAATGCGGGTATTTCTTCTTCATCTGACTTCTCATTCCCAGGTGAACTCGGGCCCTCTACGAGCATTCCATCGAACCTTAACAATCGGTATCTTGTTTTGTTTAAGTCTCTTAACCTCACGATCCATTATTTCGACGGGTTCTTCAATGAATTGAAGTTTTTCATTGATTTGGATTTCGTCCAACGGAATAGTGAGATCTTCTTTAGCAAAACATTTCTTCAAATTTGAGACGTGGAAATTGTTATGTACAGCCGCGAGTTGCTGAGGTAGCTCCAGTTGGTAAGCTACTGGTCCGACACGATCTATAATCTTGAATGGTCCAATGTACCTTGGATTTAGTTTCCCCTGTTTACCAAATCGAACAACGCATTTCCAAGGTGAAACCTTAAGCATGACCATTTCTCCAATTTCAAACTCTATATCTTTTCTTTTACTGTCCACGTAGCTCTTTTGTCGACTCTGGGCGATTTTCAATCTTTGTTGAATTTGGATAATTTTCTCCGTAGTTTCTTGTATTATCTCCGGACCCGTAATCTGTCTATCCCCCACTTCATTCCAACAAATCGAAGACCTGCACTTTCTACCATAAAGTGCCTCAAATGGCGCCATCTCAATACTAGAATGATAACTGTTGTTGTAGGAAAATTCTGCTAATGGTAGGTGTCGATCCCAACTGTTTCCGAAATCAATAACACATGCTTGTAGCATGTCTTCAAGCGTTTGTATTGTCCTTTCACTCTGCCCATCTGTTTGTGGATGATAGGCAGTACTCATGTCTAGACGAGTTCCTAATGCTTGCTGTAATGTCTGCCAGAATCTTGAAATAAATCTGCCATCCCTATCAGAGATAATAGAGATTGGTATTCCATGTCTGGAGACGACTTCCTTCAAATACAGTCGTGCTAACTTATCCATCTTGTCATCTTCTCTTATTGGCAGGAAGTGTGCTGATTTGGTGAGACGATCAACTATTACCCAAATAGTATCAAAACCACTTGCAGTCCTTGGCAATTTAGTGATAAAATCCATGGTAATGTTTTCCCATTTCCATTCCGGAATTTCGGGTTGTTGAAGTAGACCTGATGGTTTCTGATGCTCAGCTTTGACCTTAGAACACGTCAAACATTCTCCTACGTATTTAGCAATATCGGCTTTCATACCCGTCCACCAAAAATGTTTCTTGAGATCCTTGTACATCTTCCCCGTTCCAGAATGTATTGAGTATCTGGTTTTATGAGCTTCTCTAAGTACCATTTCTCCCATATCTCCAAATTTTGGTGCCCAAATCCCTTCAGCCCTATACCGGGTTCCGTCTTCCCGAATATTAAGATGCTTCTCCGATCCTTTGGGTATTTCATCCTTTAAATTTCCCTCTTTTAAAACTCCTTGTTGCGCCTCCTTTATTTGAGTAGTAAGATTATTGTGAATCATTATATTCATAGATTTTACTCGAATGGGTTCTCTGTCCTTCCTTCTCAAGGCGTCGGCTACCACATTTGCCTTCCCCGGGTGGTAACGAATCTCAAAGTCGTAATCATTCAACAATTCAATCCACCTACACTGCCTCATATTCAGTTGTTTCTGATTAAATATGTGTTGAAGACTTTTGTGGTCGGTATATATAATACTTTTGACCCCATATAAGTAGTGCCTCCAAGTCTTTAATGCAAAAACAACCGCGCCTAATTCCAAATCATGCGTCGTATAATTTTGTTCGTGAATCTTCAATTGTCTAGATGCATAAGCAATCACCTTCGTTCGTTGCATTAATACACAACCGAGACCTTGCTTTGATGCATCACAATAAATCACAAAATCATCATTCCTTTCAGGCAATGACAATATAGGTGCCGTAGTTAGCTTTTTCTTCAATAACTGAAACGCTTTCTCTTGTTCATCCTTCCATTCAAATTTCTTCCCTTTATGCGTTAATATAGTCAAGGGTTTTGCTATTCTGAAAAAATCTTGGATGAACCTTCTGTAGTAACCAGCTAGTCCTAAAAACTGGCGTATGTGTTTCAGAGTTTTCGCGGTTTCCCACTTTTTAACAGTTTCTATCTTTGCCGGATCCACCTTAATACCTTCTTTGTTCACTATGTGACCGAGGAATTGAACTTCTTCCAACCAAAATGCACACTTTGAAAATTTAGCGTACAATTCTTCCTTCCTCAATACTTCTAACACCTTTCTCAAATGTTCACCGTGTTCTTGGTCATTCTTTGAGTAAATAAGTATGTCATCAATGAAAACAATGACAAACTTGTCAAGGTATGGTCCACACACCCGGTTCATAAGGTCCATGAACACAGCTGGTGCATTAGTTAAACCAAACGGCATGACCATAAACTCGTAATGACCGTAACGTGTTCTGAAATTTGGAATATCATCTTCTTTCACCCGCATTTGATGATACCCGGAACGTAAGTCAATCTTTGAATAAATAGACGAGCCTTGTAGTTGATCAAATAAGTCGTCGATTCTCGGTAGTGGGTAGCGGTTCTTGATGGTAAGTTTGTTCAACTCTCGGTAGTCGATACACAATCTGAATGTACCATCTTTCTTCTTGACAAACAAAACAGGAGCTCCCCACGGTGATGTGCTTGGTCGAATGAAACCACGCTCTAAAAGTTCTTGTAATTGGCTTTGCAGTTCTTTCATCTCGCTGGGTGCGAGTCTGTAAGGAGCACGAGCTATTGGTGCAGCTCCTGGTACAAGATCTATTTGAAATTCAACGGATCGATGTGGGGGTAATCCCGGTAGTTCTTTCAGAAATACATCGAGAAATTCTTTTGCGACGGGAACATCATTGATGCTCTTTTCTTCAGTTTGTACTTTCTCGACGTGTTCTAGAACAGCATAGCAACCTTTTCTTATTCGTTTTTGTGCCTTCAAATTACTAATAAGATGTAGCTTTGGGTTGCCCTTTTCTCCGTACACCATTAAGGGTTTTCCTTTTTCTCGTATAATGCGAATTGCATTTTGTAACAAACGATCTCTGCTTTCACTTCTTTCAACCAGTCCATACCGATTATCACATCAAAACTCCCTAACTCTACTGGTATCAAGTCAATCTTAAATGTTTCGCTAACCAGTTTAATTTCTCGATTCCGACATATATTATCTGCTGAAATTAATTTACCATTTGCTAATTCGAGTAAAAATTTACTATCCAAAGGCGTCAATGGACAACTTAATTTAGCACAAAAATCTCTACTCATATAGCTTCTATCTGCACCCGAATCAAATAAAATGTAAGCAGATTTATTGTCAATAAGAAACGTACCCGTAACAAGCTCCGGGTCTTCCTGTGCCTCTGCCGCATTAATATTGAAAACTCTTCCGTGGCCTTGTCCATTCATGTTCTCCTAGTTCGGGCAATTTCTAATAATGTGGCCCGGTTTTCCACATTTATAACAAACTACATTGGCATAACTTGCTCCGATACTACTTGCTCCGCCATTACTCGTTCCGACACCATTTGTTCCTTTCGTTCTGTTAACCCCTGGTACGTAGACCTCACACTTCGCCGCGCTATGACCATTTCTTTTACACTTGTTACAAAATTTGGTGCAGAACCCCGAGTGATACTTTTCACACCTTTGGCATAGCTGCTTCTGATTGTTGTTGTTGTTGCGGTTATTATTGTTGTTAAGATGATTGTTGTAGCTGCTGTTGTTGTTGTTGTTGTTGAAATGACCCGTCCTAATCCATCAGAACGAATACATTACATTTGGTAACATCGCGAGGTACTTGACCTCTATATGATACATTTTACAAACATTGCATTCGTTTTTTTTTAAAAGACAAACTTTCATTACATCGAAAGTTGACAGACATGTATCCCATTTCATAAAATATCAAACTATCAACGACTTAACAATAATCTTGATGAACTCAATGACTCGAATGCAACGTCTTTTGAAATATGTCATGAATGACTTCAAGTAATATCTCTAAAATGAGCAAATGCACAGCGGAAGATTTCTTTAGTACCTGAGAATAAACATGCTTTAAAGTGTCAACCAAAAGGGTTGATGAGTTCATTAGTTTATCATAAACAATCATTTCATAATTATAATAGACCACAAGATTTCATATTTCCAATTCTCATAAATATACGTCCTGTCATACCCGGTCCAAAATCTTCCGAACGAATACAATAACACATGGTACCATTGTTGTGAACTGACGTCTAAATGCCATGAATGACTCCATGTAATATGAGCAAATACACAGCGGAAGGTTTCTTTCATACCTGAGAATAAAAATGCTTTCAAGTGTCAACCAAAAGGTTGGTGAGTTCATAGGTTTATCTTAAAACAAAAAAATTCATCATTTTGATAGACCACAAAATTTAAATGATGCATGGCATAAATGGGCCCGAATCCTATACCCACCTGTAATGTACATGCGATATCTTTTAAATACAGTACATCTTTCTCGTGTACGAAACCATTTTCATAAATCATAGTAACCGTACACATATCTTGTGCACAAAACTAACATACACATAACCTGTGTATAAAATCATTCTCGCGATATATAACATTCACATCAACTGGTGGCAATTATCATGTCCACATAATTCAATGGTGGCAACTATCATGTCCACATAATTCAATGGTGGTAATTATCATGTCCACCTAATTCAACGGTGGCAATTATCATGTCCACATAATTCAATAATAATCCGCAGAACTTCTGTCTGCATAATAATTCATTCGAGGAATTTTTTGCTTGTGTCTATCTCGTCAAACATTTATAAAAGCATTTCAGGTATTCGCAATTCAAAATGTATTTCAAAAGCATTTAATAAAGCAGTTGTAAAAGCAGCGCATGTATTCTCAGTCCCAAAAATGTAAAGAGTAAAAGGGAGCAAATGAAACTCACCTATTGTATTTTGTAGTAAAAATACATATGACGACATTAAACAACTGAACAAAGCAGGGTTGGCCTCGGATTCACGAACCTATATCATTTGTATATTTATTAACACATATATTCGAAATCGAACAAGCATATATTTTATTGTTAATGATATAACTTTTGTATTAATAACCTATGTATATACTTTATTATTAAATATATTTATGTTGTATATTTAAGATACATAAGAATTTTATATGATTAAGTTATGTATTTTAATTATATCTTTATATATATATATATATATATATATATATATATATATATATATATATATATATATATATATATATATATATATATATATATATATCACTTGTTTATTAAATCAGTAATTATAATAATTCGATGATAATTTTAGTAAAAATACTAATATTAATAATAATAATAATAATAATAATAATAATAATAATAATAATAATAATAATAATAATAATAATAATAATAATAGTAATATTCATGATAATAATTATATTATTGGTAATAATATTAATATCTAATAATAACAATAATAATAATATTTAGTATTAATAATCTTAATAATAATAAGTGTTATTTAATAATATTAGTAATTATAATACTAATAAATATAATAATCAAAATAATGATAATAATAATTATAACAATAATAATATTAACAATAACAATAATACTAATAAGTTTTGTAATAAAAACTACCTTCAAAACAAGCTTGTAAAAAGAAATGCCCCGAAACGGGCTCGAACCCGCGACCTCTAGATTCACAATTTCCCTTCCAAACCACTGATCTATTCGTGTTTATCTGTTTTAACTCGTACCATTAATTATTTAACATGTATGAATCTGTTTATCCTTTTCATTTAAAACCATCATTTTCATTCCTAGGTTTCATCATCATCATGTATCATCCGTTATCATCCTATCCTTCCAATACTGGCTGAGTTCTCGGCCCAACATGGAATCCAAGTTCAGGCCCAAGATTTTAACTAACTCACCACCCAAAACAAGTGTAATTGACCCGTTCGTTTACCTAAGTGGGCGTGGGGTTGTTTTCTTAATACATGTCGGCTACAAGAAAATAAAAGTAGAAGAAAAGTGGCACCACTTAATCAAATAACATCTTTTAATCGCAGAAGTAATTGGTGGTCTCCTTTAACAGCTCATCTCATCATCATCTTTATACATCAATCATTATTATCTTTATTTCCTTTTGTTAAATACTAACAGAAACAAATAAGAACGCAGCAGCTGAGTTTCTCGTTCTTTACTATGAAACCATTGATATTCATCATCTTCTATAACAATTTTATAGTTTTGGAAACGGGGAAAAAAAAATAACACGCTGTAGCAGAAGGTTGCAGCAACAGTGTATCGTTATATCAGGTATGTGATTGTTTTGGGTTTAATTCAAGATGAAACATAAATCATTACAATAACAGGAAATAAGAGGGCTGTAGCAGAATCACGTCGGTTATAGCAGCAATTTGTAGTTACCTGTGGTTCTTTTGTAGCTGAAACAGAAAGTAACAATTGAGAGAGAGAGAAGAAGAGAGAGAGAGAGGTTAAAAGTGATGGTTTGGTGGTTAAATGGGTAATGGTTTAGATAGTTTTGTGATTTGAAAATTAAACTGCAACAACAGAAGATTTGGATTAGATTGTTCATGAATAAAAAAAATGAAGAGGGAGAGAAGAGAAAGAGTAAGGTGATGGAAGTCGATGGTGGCTCAATTAAATAATAGAAGTAGGAAATGGTGATGGTTGCGGTGTAGCTTCCAAGACAGAAAATGATAACAAAAGTAACATAAAAGGTGATGGGTGAAAGTGTTTTGATAGTGGTGTGTAGTGATGATACCCGATGGTGGTTCCCGGTTGTGTTAGGTTAGGATCGATTGAAACAGAAAATAAAGCAGGTTCAAATGGGTCTGCTCAGAATAAAACAGATGGAACAAGCAATTCCAGCTTTTGTTTATTTTCTTTTAAATTGAATAATACAGCTTCAAGGGTTTCGAGTTTTGTCTTAGTTCAACGGAAAAAAAAATGATTAAAACATGGTTAAGGATAGTGATCGTACGTGTAGATTTGAGGATAGTTTTCATAGTAATGTCGTAGTAGTGGTTGAACGAATTATAATACATATGTTCGATCCTAATTTGTTTGTATTATAATTTGATTGGGACTTGTAACAACATTGAGTCATATTCGTACGAGCAGAAGAAAAAAATAACAAAAGGATAAGAAAAATAAAGCTTGATCATGACTGATTTTTGTTATATCTGTTATTGAATTCGCCTGGTACCCAAATCAGATACAGGAGCATCAATCTAGAACAGTTTGATAGTTATAGGGAATAAGATCATACGATTTTATTTATTTATTTATTTAATTATTTTTTTAATTTATGTAATTAATATTAATAATTATTAATTATATTAATCATAATAATTAATAATAATAATAACAATAATAATACTCATGAAAATAATAATAATAATATTATTAATGATATCAATAATAAATTGTATTATTTTCTTATAATTATAGTAATAATGGTAATAATCTTAATCTATCTATGATAATAGTATCAAAATAATATTTAAGATCATGATTTTTTTATTACTAGTTATATTATTAATGTTATTAGAAATGATAACTTATAATTATAACAATGAATTTTAATGTTAATAGTAATTATGAAAGTAATAATATTAATAAGACTAATAGTATTAATAACAATAACACAAACATTTATATATGACAAACTTCATATCCACGTGATATATATATAACATAATATTATCAATGATACTAATATTGATTTTGACTATTGAAAATACTATAATAATTATATTTATTTATTTTAATCATTATTATTGTATAAAATCTGATTATTAACTACCAAATAAAAATTAGCTCATAATTACATTTCTAATAAGCCAATAAATTATATAACTCATTTTTGAATCCATTTATTTTTTAGAATCACATAAGTTTGAATTAAACTTTTCTAAATAATAATCGAAACGCCCCACGAATATTACCATCATTAAATAATTATATTTAATATACTCTATACATATATTTATATTTATTTTTATTAGTATACACATGTATTTACAAATAACAGTTCGTGAATCGTCGAGAACAGCCGAAGGTCAATTGAATATATGAAACAGTTCAAAACTTTCGAGACTCATTACATATTTTGCTTATCGTGTCGGAAACATATAAAGATTAAAGTTTAAATTTGATCGGAAATTTCCGGGTCATCACAGTACCTACCCGTTAAAGAAATTTCGTCCCGAAATTTGAATGAGGTGGTCATGGCTAACAATAAAAATGTTTTCATGACGAATATGAGTTGATAATTAAAGTTTTATCACCATTGAGTAATATAGATAAAACCATTTGATTTCATGAAGAGTACGAGTGAAGCTATCACCAAAAAGTGAAATGAGTAGGTATAGATTCGTCATATCTTTTGACGTAGATAGGATTGATTTCCAAGTTTAAGAGATTTGAAGAAAATCTTCGTAATAAGATTTGATTCTTTGTAATCAAGGGAATTAGAATCCGCTTTAAATGCGATCATCTGTTTTAATTACTCTGTCGGATATTTTACTATAAATTCACCCCCGTCGTTTCCTTACAACTCACACCTTTTGTTCTTTTTCCCTCAACTCATACCTTAAAGCATTCATTAATATGCTACATCCAGTACTGATTCTTGATATACTCCTAACTTTCATATCTATCATTCTTCTTTTTCATTTACCACCGGATGATTTTATTTATTTTTACTATTACCTTGGGGTTATAGTGTTTTTGATTCTCCCGTGTCTTTATGTGGTGATAAACATTGATATACACGGTTTGTAATTCCTATGTTTGTGATCGGCTTTATATTTTTCCTTTATTTTTTTTCGGAGCTCCATGCTCTTGTTTTCTCTTCCCGACTCCAAGTCAAGCGAATAATGGTCCAGAATTTGTAGATATAGAGTTCTAAATGATTATAATGTTCTAAGCAGGGTGGAACGTGATAGCACGATTTGATTTTCAAATTTATCAAAAATACAGACGATAGAACTATCAAGAATATATTCTTCTTGATATGTTCGGAGGTTATGTAGAATGAAAGAGTTATGTAACATGACACATGATGATGGTATAATCTACTGTGAACCATCATCAGGTTTCATTAGAAACTCAGCATGACTTACTGTAATATAATCACGTTGATCAAGTGTCATTATATTATACTAACTCATGCATCAGTTCCCAACACTACTTCAAAAACATTCATATTTTAAGATCGAAAGTTTACAGAATATAGAAACTAATAGTTTCTATATGATGTAACATTGATAGCACGAATAGATTATTGATTTCAGATAAGAATAGTTATGAAAATATCTTCAGAAATATGGAGGATATTTATAATGAAAGATACGATGATATCTTGGAATTTCTAATATCGATGGATGATGAAGAAGATTTATCCGTAAGGGTTTAGATTTGGAAACAAGGTATTCGCTAAAGATTTCATCAGAAACGGAATCATTTGGATTCTTCGAAGTCAAACTTATTCTTTGTGATTTGTTCACGGCTTCCTTCATAGTTTCGCATAATCCGCTTTTCGGTACTAAATTTTTCCATTGAATGTTTCCAACATAATGATACACAGAAAGCACGAAGAGGTATATAATTTCGGACGAGAATATTTATGAAAATATCCTCAGAAATATCGAAGATATTGATGATGATATTTTGGAATTTCTAAGTTCGATGGTTGATGAGGAAGATTTTCCGCAAGATTTTAACATGAGTACAGAGCAAGATATTCGTTGAAGGTTTCATCGGATCCAGAATTACCTGGATTCTTTGAATATATGGTATGGTCCTTGTATTTGTCCTTGATCTCCTTCGTGGTTATCTCAATCCGTTTTCCAGTTCCAACTTTTATGAGCTTTTCCAACATACTATTCTTTATCATCAAACTTTCGATGATTATGGTCGTTTACGGTTGTCTATGGTTTCTTCTGCTTCATTCAGCTTTTTCAACATTCAGATTATTGATTTGTGACTGACTGCTTTTCAGAATTCCAGAAGGAGAGATCATAATTCTAAGAGATAAATGTCATACATATAACTGTTGATGTAGATATGCTGTGAGTTTTCAAAGTACTGATTGCTGATTCCTGGTAATTGTTACGGCAGTTCTCGTTACAAGATGCGGATGAGTACATGACGAGACTTCAATAGATAAATATAGTGATTTATCGGAGGAATTTAAACTAAGGAGCGACAAGGTTGTTGGTACATTTTCTGGTAATGTGGTGGAATATAAAAGAATCCTTCGGTATAAAAAGGGTAATTGTATATATCAGGATTATAGTAACGCTTCTTCGAATGAAAAGTCGAAGTTGACTTGCTGGAGCTGTGACAAAATTTGCTACTTTGAAAGGGATTACCAAGTTATTTTGGGTATTAATAATGCTAAAGGAGCTATCACAGATACGGGTTAAACGTTTTACTCAGGTTCCGAGTATTTTCAGGTGCATAACTATATGCGTTAATCTCTTCTTCCGTAGATAAAGTGCGGTTAGTTCATACTCTCGATTGAGGTGTTTTCAAGAATCATGAAAGGTTTGAACGTTGATTGTAATCGTCAAGATACAAATGAAGTTTAAGATGAAATCAAGTGGCAAACTTGAAGAATTGTTTAGTTTCATATGTTATAGTCAATATTTTAATTCATTTTAATTGTCCAATGTTGGTAGTCTACAGTTGATAGTCCACAGTTAGCTAGGAATAGTTAGCTAGGATTTTGTTAGCGTGGATTCTTAACAAAATTTCTCATAGTTAATTTGTATGTTCCTAACAACTTTTATTCCGTCAATTTTTTTTCTTCATTATGCCACTTGTCAAATCTTGACTTGGATTCTGATCGGTCAATATCCGAATATGAAATTGGACTTGGATGAAAATAATTGTTCTTTGGTGAACATATATGTATATGTGTGAATTTGAGCAGTGTTGTTAATGATCGCTGGATCTGAATTGAAGAATGTACAGTGTAACTTATTAATGTGAAATTTAAATATTCATCGGGTATTACCTACCCGTTAAAATATTTTCATCATTAACAGTTTGTACGAAAGAATTTTTAATCACCATTTTTATGAGAATATATATACATATATATTTTCTTCAGATGTAATTATGGATTTAACGAGTTAATATAATATTAGACTCATTTAATTTTCAGTTTGAGCTAGAATAAGTAATCCCTAAAACTATTAGGATCCACATATTCTTCGCAGAATATTGATGAAGGTATGGATCAATACTCCATCGTTAATTATTAGGATCCACATATTCTTCGCAGAATATTAATGAAGTTATGGATCAATACTTCATTGTTCATTGCTGTTGGTACTCCTTGGTATCCATGGTGCGTATGATGTTGATGTTCGTGGAACAGATTGTGAAATTGAGGCTTGGGATGCGGATGTTGTTGTTGGTGTACTGTTGGTGCCAGTGATGTTGCTGAAGCTGGTACGTTTTACACCATACTTTTCAAGACTACAACTCGGGTGCGAAACTCGTTGACTTATTACTACGGGATGATTGTCGATCGGAACGAGCGGATGAATAATGTTCAGAATTGTGGATAGAATATAATCTTGTCAAGTTACCCCGGAAATGAGACTGAAAATGGTGTCTCGAACAGGTTCGCCAGTAAATGCTTCAGGTTCATTGTCAAAAGGTGAATTCGGTTGGTGGAAGGGATTGCCTTCTGCGCGTCTCCATTGATTAAGTCGACTATGAATCCATCAGATGAATTGGGGATGGATGATTGGTTGATTCATTCTGGTGTCGTTGCTTCCGGAGCTTAGATGACTATCCATTCTGAATAACTGTCGGGATAATTATCGGAATAGCTGTCGGAATCCAAGGGACTCGATCTAGTTGAGGGTTCCTTTTTGCACGATTGAATGAAGGATTTCTCGATAGGAAATGATTTTTGGATATCGGATGATATCCTAATTACATAAAATACCTATGTATATAGAACAAAAGATTTCGTAGATTAAGGAGGAATTTACGAAATATATCAGGCATAGTTTATGGTAACAGATACGCTAAGATATGGATTAGCAGATACGCTAAGATATGAATTTTGTCTATACACTATACATGCAATCAATGCAGTAAGATGTGTCTAGACTAAGAATGATAAGCAGGAAATTTTTTTGACAAGAATGATAAACAAAACTTTTGACATGCGGACCAGGTTCAAGTCCAGACTTACTAATATAACCTAACAACTACTAGGTCGAAGTCCAGACTTCACTAATGCATCCTAACAACTAGCTGTTAGTCACACAAATGCAGACTCACTAATGCATCCTAACAACTACATGTTAGACACACTAATGCAGACTCATTAATGCATCCTAACAACTACCTGTTAAACACACTAATGCAGACCTGGTTCGCTAAGACCACCGCTCTGATACCATATGTCATACCCCGTCCAAAATCTTCCGAACGAATACAATAACACATGGTACATTCAATGAATGACTCCATGTAATATGAGCAAATGCATAGCGGAAGGTTTCTTTCATACCTGAGAATAAACATGCTTTCAAGTGTCAACCAAAAGGTTGGTGAGTTCATAGGTTTATCTTAAAACAATAAAATTCATCATTTTGATAGACCACAAAATTTAAATGATGCATGGCACAAATGGGCCTGAATCCTATACCCACCTGAAATGTACATGCGATATCTTTTAAATACAGTACATCTTTCTCGTGTACAAAACCATTTTCATAAATCATAGTAACCGTACACATATTGTCATAACCCGACCTTAACCATAAGAACGAGTTAGATAACGTATGATTTCATTGCGAGGTATTGACCTCTATATGCGACATTTTTAAAAGAACAACTGCATTTATTTTACATTACAAACCATAACTCTTATGTTAATACAAGCTTTAGACAATATAAAGATGATTATTGTTTAGCGATAATCTTAGACTTACAAACTTTACATGTGATGATAACAATACGATTTCTAGCATATTTTACATTACAATTCCTCGGATATGCAGTTTTATTTTTGACACAAATATGCATACTCAAGATCTTGCTTAAATTCAACATGTTGCAGCGGAAGCTTTTAGTTATCACCTGAGAATAGACATGTTTAAAATGTCAACATAAAGTTGGTGAGATATAGGTTTAATGCCGGCAGCGGTATAAATATAGACCACAAGATTTCATATGTAAACATTTTAATAAAAATATTCTAAGTGGTTGAGCACTTGGTAACCATACTTAACATTTAATCACGTCGCATATTCCCTTTATTATGAAATCTTACTAAACCGTACCAAGTGTAGTCACGAAACGAAGTACTGTGCAACCGTTGAATACTGGTCGTCCAGTCCGTTTGGGGTTGTCAGGCCCGATAGATCTATCAACAGGATTCGCGTTTACAATACCGCTGTAAATATTAGTTACCAAGCTACAGGGAAGTATGCCAGTGGTACAACTCAACGTAGAATATATTTTTCAGTTACTTGTGTCCATATCGTAAAACATAAAATACATGTATTCTCATCCCGAAATATTTAGAGTTTAAAAGTGGGACTATATACTCACTTTTGCCTTGAAAGTATATATATTTTGACTTGGTCTCCGGTTGATATCACGAACCTATCCATATATAATTTATCAATATATTTTCATTTTAAACAATCGTCACATATATATATATATATACTTATAATACTTTTAATGTCTTCTTAGTCCGTAGTTAGCAATTCAATTTTTAATGGTTCATATTTAGGTGTTTAATAAATAAATAAAACCCCCATCGAAATAAATAAAACCCCCATCGTATTCGTATTGGTCGGGATTAATCTTGACCCACGGTACCGGTGTTGTCAAATGACGTGTTGCGTACATAAAGTACCGGTGTTGTCAAATGACGTGTTGCGTACAATCATGGGATCTTATGATTAATCTTCTCGTATTATTTACGGGTGATCCTGAAATATATAAAATTAAATTATGAGTACATATATATATATATAATATCATGTTATTTTAGAAAGATGTGATTTATTTAATTTTTCTCCAATTATTTTCGTGGCTAAACTAGTTTTGGATATCCGATTTTGTTTTGGTCATAGTTTCTTCGTTACAACTCCGTTTTCGTTGGTTCAACTTGCCAAGTCCTTGGATCGAGTCCCTCTTTAAGAATATAAACTGTAAATACCTTAGTTTGTATTCAAAATCACAGGTCATAGGTCAACTTTGGTGAAACTTATGAAGTTAATCATTTTCCATCATGTAAACAACCTTAAATGATTATTTTTCTAAAAATACTTATACTTTGAGTTAAATCATGAAATTTTTATGTGTTATCATATTCATAGTAAATATCATTTTTCCAGAAAATAAACCTCCAATTCAAGGTTCAAGATAGTTTTTAATTATCCAACCCAAAACAGCCCCCGGTTGCACTCCGACGTCGTAAAAACAGTTTTTAAGGTGTTCTTTGAAAAACCAAGTTATACCTTGTTAAATTAGAATATATTTATGATATATTACAGGTCTTGAAGTATTTTAAAAGTTAAGTTAGAAGGATCTATTTAGTTTGCAAACAAGTTTGAAAACATTCAAACTATGTTCTTGTTGTTAAAATTTTATACCATAAAATAAGATAACTATATATATATGAATCGAATAAGGTTATGAACAAAGTTACTACCTCAAGTTACTTGGACAAGGTTGCTGTAAAAGAGAAGTAAAAACCTAGAATCAAAAGAGTGGTGGAGTTGGATGAAAGATTGGAAATAAACTTGTATTCTTGAAAGGATTATTGAAGTGTTCTTGGAAGGTTTTTCTTATGATGATTAAGGCTTGTTTCTATGGCTAGATCTTCATGGTTTCTTGCTGAATTGATGAGGGTTTCTTATGGCTTTCAAGTAGGTATGTTAGAGAGTAATTTGGAAGTGATAATGGTGAACTAGAATTGATATGGGGAAGGCCATATAAAACGTGAATGGGGGGGGACATGGACAAGTTTTCCTTTTGTTATTTTGTATGACTTTCAATGCTAGCATCCAATTTATAATTACCTTACACATAAGGCATGAACAAGGGCTGGTTGGTGGTGATTTGATGTGTATATACCAATAGTAAATACGTATAGAAGCTAGGTATGATACGAATACATATACTCTAGATATACGTATAGAATTCTTGTGAAAATGGAACGAGAATTCAAATATGGCTATCTTTTGTGAATATACTTATATTTTTTTTATGTATTTAAGTCCTTAAAAAGTGATTAAATACATTACATATACGATATATGTATAAACATTATAGGTTATAAGTATTTATATCAAAAAACGTTACTTAAAGTTATCGTTTTGAAAACTTAAGTTAGTAGTTTCAAAATATACTTATAACTTATTGTTATTAATACAAAATGAGATATTAAAACATCCATAAATCATGTTAAATATGTATATATACATATATATACACAAACGTATAATTATCATATATTATATAGTTCGTGATATCATCGGTCAAACTAGACGGTCAAACATTGTGTAAAAACTCTTTTCGAAAACATAAGTTTCGACAATTTGGATTGCTTATCATGTTGGTAAGTTTAATTTATGTAAATATTAATCTTATGAGTATAGATTGATCGAAAAAGTCCGGGTCATTACAGTACCTACCCGTTAAATAAATTTCGTCCCGAAATTTTAAAATTGTACCTATTTTGCGTCCTCGAGAAACAAGTGTGGATACTTTTGTTTCATCTGATCCTCTCGTTCCCAAGTAAACTCAGGACCTCTTCGAGCATTCCAACGAACCTTAACGATCGGTATGTTGCTCTGCTTGAGCCATTTAACTTCACGGTCCATGATCTCGATTGGTTCTTCTATGAATTGTAGTTTCTCGTCAACTTGAATTTCTTCAATAGGAATGGTGAGGTCTTCCTTTGCAAGACACTTTTTAAGGTTCGAGACGTGAAATGTATTATGTACTCCGGCGAGTTGTTGCGGTAACTCGAGTCGATAAGCTACCGGTCCGATGCGTTCGATAATTTTGAACGGGCCTACATACCTTGGGTTTAGTTTACCCCTTTTTCCAAAACGTATTACACCTTTCCAAGGTGACACCTTTAGCATAACCATGTCACCGATCTGAAACTCTAATGGTTTCCTTCGGACATCGGCGTAGCTCTTTTGGCGACTACGGGCTGTTTTCAATCTCTCCTTGATTTGTACTATCTTCTCAGTCGTTTCGTGTATGATCTCGGGACCAGTTAATTTTCGATCTCCTACTTCATTCCAACAAATAGGAGATCTACACTTCCTTCCGTACAATGCTTCGAATGGCGCAGCTTTAATGCTCGCATGATAACTATTATTATACGAGAATTCTGCTAATGGTAGATATTTATCCCATCCGTTTCCAAAATCGATCACACATGCCCTGAGCATGTCTTCAAGAGTCTGAATTGTTCTTTCACTCTGCCCGTCGGTTTGCGGATGATATGCGGTACTCATATCCAAACGAGTTCCTAGTGCCTCCTGTAGTGATTGCCAGAACTTTGAGGTAAATCTACTATCACGATCAGATATAATGGAAATAGGTATTCCATGCCTTGAAACTATTTCCTTTATATATAATCGTAATAATTTCTCCATTCTATCTGTTTCCTTTATAGGCAAGAAATGTGCAGATTTGGTAAGACGATCAACAATTACCCAAATGGTGTCGTATCCCCAGGCAGTCTTTGGTAACTTCGTGATGAAATCCATGGTAATACTGTCCCATTTCCATTCTGGAATTTCTGGTTGTTGAAGTAACCCTGACGGCTTCTGGTGTTCTGCTTTGACTTTGGAACAAGTTAAACATTCCCCAACATATGTTGCAACGTCTGTCTTTAAATTAGGCCACCAATAATGCGTCTTAAGATCTTGATACATCTTTCCAACTCCAGGATGTATCGAGTATCTTGTCTTATGTGCCTCGTTCAATATCAACTTCCTTAATCCACCCAACTTCGGTACCCAAATACGATTTGCAAAATATCGACTTCCATCTTCCCGCATAACGAGTTGCTTCTCATACTTCTTCATTATTTCATTTCCTATATTTTCTTTAGTAAGTGCTTCTCGTTGAGCCTCTTTGATTTGTGAGTTGAGATTCATGCGAATTTTTATGTTCATCGCTCGAACTCGAATTGGTTCTCGTTCCTTTCTGCTTAAAGCATCGGCCACCACGTTCGCCTTCCTGGGATGATAACGAATTTCACAATCATAGTCGTTTATCAGCTCGACCCACCTACGTTGCCTCATGTTCAACTGTTTCTGATCAAAAATATGTTGAAGACTTTTATGATCAGTAAACACAGTGCATCTAACCCCATATAAGTAGTGTCTCCATATCTTCAACGCAAACACGACTGCTCCCAGTTCTAGATCGTGCGTCGTATAATTCCGCTCGTGAATCTTCAATTGTCGGGATGCGTATGCAATAACTTTCTTTCGTTGCATAAGAACACAACCAAAACCTTGTCGCGAAGCGTCACAATATATTTCAAAATCATCGTTCCCTTCAGGTAACGATAAAATAGGCGGCGTAGTTAACTTCTTCTTCAGTAATTGAAATGCGTTCTCCTGCTCCGAGGTCCATTCGTATTTCTTCCCTTTTTGCGTTAATGCTGTCAACGGCTTAGCTATTCGGGAAAAATCTTGAATAAACCTTCTATAATAACCGGCTAAACCCAAAAATTGGCGTATCTGCATTGGTGTTTTAGGAGTCTCCCATTTTTCAATGGCCTCAATTTTAGCTGGATCAACCTGAATTCCTTTGCTACTAACAACGTGACCAAGAAATTGCACTTCTTTCAACCAGAAAGCACACTTAGAAAATTTAGCGTATAGCTGTTCTTTTCTCAACAACTCTAATATCAACCTTAAATGCTGCTCATGCTCTTGCTCACTCTTGGAATAGATAAGAATGTCATCAATGAAAACAATAACAAACTTATCTAAATATGGACTACAAACTCGATTCATGAGGTCCATGAATACAGCTGGCGCATTCGTCAATCCAAACGGCATGACCAAAAATTCGTAATGACCGTAACGTGTCCGAAAAGCAGTTTTCGGTATATCTTCTTCTTTGACGCGTAATTGATGATAGCCCGATCTTAGGTCAATTTTCGAGTACATACATGATCCTTGCAGTTGATCAAATAAGTCGTCAATTCTCGGTAATGGATACCGATTCTTGATAGTTAACTTATTTAATTCACGATAATCTATACACATCCTAAAAGATCCATCTTTCTTTTTAACAAATAGAATCGGAGCTCCCCACGGTGAAGTACTTGGTCGTATGAATCCACGATCCAGTAATTCTTTTAACTGAATCTGAAGTTCTTTTAACTCGAACGGTGCAAGTCTATATGGAGCACGGGCAACTGGTACAGCTCCTGGTACTAAATCTATTTGAAATTCTACAGATCTAAATGGAGGTAATCCCGGCAACTCTTCCGGAAAGACTTCAGGAAAATCTCTTGCCACAGGCACGTCATTGATGCTCTTCACTTTTTCCTTCGTTTCGACTTTATTAACATGTGCTAAGATAGCATAGCACCCTTTCTTCAAGCACTTTTGAGCTTTCAAATAACTAATGAGTTTTAGCTTTGAGTTACCCTTCTCTCCATAAATCATTACTGGCATTTTATCCTTACGAGGAATGCGAATTGCCTTCTTGGCGCACACAACTTCAGCTCCTATTTTGGACATCCAGTCCATGCCGACTATTACATCAAAACTTCCTAATTCTATGGGTATCAAATCAATCTTAAATGTTTCTCCGGCTAAATTTATTTTACAATCACGGCAAATTTTATCGGCTTTAATTAGTTTACCATTAGCTAACTCAATCATGTACTTAGCATCTAGAGGTAATGATGAACAATTCAATTTAGTGTAAAAATTTCTACACACGTAACTTCTATCGGCACCAGTATCAAATATAATAGATGCTGATAAGTTATTAATGGTAAACGTACCCGTAACAAGCTCCGGGTCTTCACACGCCTCTCTAGCATTAATAACAAATGCTCTTCCTCGTGCAGATCCATTATTTTTCTCTGGATTCGGACACTGGCTCTTATAATGACCCTGTTTCCCACACCCATAACAAGTAACAGTGGTCAAGGCAGTTCTATTTGCATTGGTGGCAGGAGTCTTGGTACCATTTGTATTTGTAACGAGAGCCCTACAATCTTCAGCAAGATGACCCTTTCGATTACATTTGTTGCATACCACATTACAGTAACCAGAGTGATGTTTGTGACATCGGTTGCATAAAGGATTTTGTCCTTTGTAACCAAAGCTTAAACCACTACCCGCACCTTGCGTGATTTCTTGTTTCTTAAAAGACTGTTGTTGGTTACCTCGATCATAATTTCCATTCCACTTTCTTTTGTTACCTGATACCTTCACATCTGTATTGGATACTTTCTTATCCATGATGACCTGATCCATTAGCTCGTTTGCCATGGTTATAGCTTCATGAATTGTCTTAGGTTTCGATGCTGTAACATTTGCCTTGACCTTTTTGGGCAAACCATCTTTGTACATTTCAATCTTCCGTTCTTCGGTTGGAACCAATTCAGGACATAGCAAAACTAATTCCATGAATCGCTGATTGTAGTTGGTGATTTCAGTACCAATAACCTTCAGACTTCGTAATTCATCTTCCAACTTCCTAACCTCGTTCCTTGGACAATATTCGTTGATTAACATTGTTTTGAATTCTTCCCATGGAGTATCATAAGCTACATCTCCTCCTACAGCCTTCACAAAATTTTTCCACCACGTGAGTGCACTATCTTGTAAAGTGCACGATGCATACTTGGTCATGTCCTTCTCAACACAACCACTGATTTTAAACACAGTCTCCATCTTTTCTATCCACCGGGTTAAACCGATCGGTCCTTCCATTCCACTAAATGATGAGGGCTTGCAAGCTTGAAAAGTCTTGTAGGTACATCCTACACGAGGATTTGGGTTAACTGCAGCAGCTCTTGCAGCTTCGACCCATAACATTCTGTCATTCACTCGCTGGTTGATGAATTCCTCGACTTCTTGTTCCGTCATTCGATTCAATCGCGCCATTTCCTAATGAAAGAAAATAATTATTCACATGGAATATTATAGATGTAGTGTATATTTACAGTACATTATAGCTTATTAATAATATGAACCAGGTATTATTATAAAAGCCTTTTCTTCTTATTAGCGTTTTATAATTATATCTAGGGTAGTACCTACCCGTTAATGTCCATACTTAATAGCTTAGTACAGAACCAATTACTACCATCTAAATAATACTTAACCATGGAAAATTATTGCATTTCATACTTCACTATTTTACATATGCTTATCTTACATCGAACATTAAGCAAACCACACTAATAATATTATACAAAACATTATATGATCCCATGGTTTAATACGGCAGCGCATCGTTTGGTCTATTTTCTAGGACGTTTAGGTTCAAAGAATCGCTTAACGCTTATCCTGGCTGTCTGCCTATATTTTGGCGGTGTCTCCCTATATTTTGGCTGTGGGGCTGAAGAACTAGATGCCGGGATAGAACGAATAGGAATAGCGGGAATAGGGGTGGTAGTGTCTAGTGGAGTTGGTGCCACATCATCCTCTTCGGGATTTGAATTTTCTAATTCATTAGCCTTTCGTTTCTTTCCTAGTTCGAACTTGTCTTTTGTAATTTCCTGTATTTCTTCCTCGGGTTCACTTTCCTCCTCGGGTTCACTTTCCTCCTCGGGTTCACTTTCCTCCTCGGGTTCACTTTCCTCCTCGGGTTCACTTTCCTCCTCGGGTTCACTTTCCGGGTTCCCTATAGTTGGTTCATCCGGGATTTGTGAGTCTTCCCCAAAGATATCATTTTCGTCATCGGATAGGTTAATGACTGGAACACCATCTGAAGATTCTGGTTCGGAGTCGCTGAATGTGATAACAAGTTTTGAGCCCGACATCGATCACACAACAACTAACCCATTAGTATTACATAATATTTACATATAAATTTTAACCAACAATGATAAACAATGGTTTTTAAATCAGACCCGGTCAAAGTCCAGACTTACTAATGTATCCTAACGACTTATCAGTTAGACACACTAATGCAAACCTGGTTCGCTAAGACCACCGCTCTGATACCACATGTCATAATCCGACCTTAACCATAAGAACGAGTTAGATAACGTATGATTTCATTGCGAGGTATTGACCTCTATATGCGGCATTTTTAAAAGAACAACTGCATTTATTTTACATTACAAACCATAACTCTTATGTTAATACAAGCTTTAGACAATATAAAGATGATTATCATTTAGCGATAATCTTAGACTTACAAACTTTACATGTGATGATAACAATACGATTTCTAGCATATTTTACATTACAATTCCTCGGATATGCAGTTTTATTTTTGACACAAATATGCATACTCAAGATCTTGCTTAAATTCAACATGTTGCAGCGGAAGCTTTTAGTTATCACCTGAGAATAGACATGTTTAAAACGTCAACATAAAGTTGGTGAGATATAGGTTTAATGCCGGCAGCGGTATAAATATAGACCACAAGATTTCATATGTAAACATTTTAATAAAAATATTCTAAGTGGTTGAGCACTTGGTAACCATACTTAACATTTAATCACGTCGCATATTCCCTTTATTATGAAATCTTACTACACCGTACCAAGTGTAGTCACGAAACGAAGTACTGCGCAACCGTTGAATACTGGTCGTCCAGTCCGGTTGGGGTTGTTAGGCCCGATAGATCTATCAACAGGATTCGCGTTTACAATACCGCTGTAAATATTAGTTACCAAGCTACAGGGAAGTATGCCAGTGGTACAACTCAACGTAGAATATATTTTTCAGTTACTTGTGTCCATATCGTAAAACATAAAATACATGTATTCTCATCTCGAAATATTTAGAGTTTAAAAGTGGGACTATATACTCACTTTTGCCTTGAAGATATATATATTTTGACTTGGTCTCCGGTTGATATCACGAACCTATCCATATATAATTTATCAATATATTTTCATTTTAAACAATCGTCACATATATATATACTTATAATACTTTTAATGTCTTCTTAGTCCGTAGTTAGCAATTCAATTTTTAATGGTTCATATTTAGGTGTTTAATAAATAAATAAAACCCCCATCGAAATAAATAAAACCCCCATCGTATTCGTATTGGTCGGGATTAATCTTGACCCACGGTACCGGTGTTGTCAAATGACGTGTTGCGTACATAAAGTACCGGTGTTGTCAAATGACGTGTTGCGTACAATCATGGGATCTTATGATTAATCTTCTCGTATTGTTTACGGGTGATCCTGAAATATATAAAATTAAATTATGAGTACATATATATAAAATATCATGTTATTTTAGAAAGATGTGATTTATTTAATTTTTCTCCAATTATTTTCGTGGCTAAACTAGTTTTGGATATCCGATTTTGTTTTGGTCATAGTTTCTTCGTTACAACTCTGTTTTCGTTGGTTCAACTTGCCAAGTCCTTGGATCGAGTCCCTCTTTAAGAATATAAACTGTAAATACCTTAGTTTGTATTCGAAATCACAGGTCATAGGTCAACTTTGGTGAAACTTATGAAGTTAATCATTTTCCATCATGTAAACAACCTTAAATGATTATTTTTCTAAAAATACTTATACTTTGAGTTAAATCATGAAATTTTTATGTGTTATCATATTCATAGTAAATATCATTTTTCCAGAAAATAAACCTCCAATTCAAGGTTCAAGATAGTTTTTAATTATCCAACCCAAAACAGCCCCCGGTTGCACTCCGACGTCGTAAAAACAGTTTTTAAGGTGTTCTTTGAAAAACCAAGTTATACCTTGTTAAATTAGAATATATTTATGATATATTACAGGTCTTGAAGTATTTTAAAAGTTAAGTTAGAAGGATCTATTTAGTTTGCAAACAAGTTTGAAAACATTCAAACTATGTTCTTGTTGTTAAAATTTTATACCATAAAATAAGATAACTATATATATATGAATCGAATAAGGTTATGAACAAAGTTACTACCTCAAGTTACTTGGACAAGGTTGCTGTAAAAGAGAAGTAAAAACCTAGAATCAAAATAGTGGTGGAGTTGGATGAAAGATTGGAAATAAACTTGTATTCTTGAAAGGATTATTGAAGTGTTCTTGGAAGGTTTTTCTTATGATGATTAAGGCTTGTTTCTATGGCTAGATCTTCATGGTTTCTTGCTGAATTGATGAGGGTTTCTTATGGCTTTCAAGTAGGTGTGTTAGAGAGTAATTTGGAAGTGATAATGGTGAACTAGAATTGATATGGGGAAGGCCATATAAAACGTGAATGGGGGGGGGGGACATGGACAAGTTTTCCTTTTGTTATTTTGTATGACTTTCAATGCTAGCATCCAATTTCTAATTACCTTACACATAAGGCATGAACAAGGGCTGGTTGGTGGTGATTTGATGTGTATATACCAATAGTAAATACGTATAGAAGCTAGGTATGATACGAATACATATACTCTAGATATACGTATAGAATTCTTGTGAAAATGGAACGAGGATTCAAATATGGCTATCTTTTGTGAATATACTTATATTGTTTTATGTATTTAAGTCCTTAAAAAGTGATTAAATACATTACATATACGATATATGTATAAACATTATAGGTTATAAGTATTTATATCAAAAAACGTTACTTAAAGTTATCGTTTTGAAAACTTAAGTTAGTAGTTTCAAAATATACTTATAACTTATTGTTATTAATACAAAATGAGATATTAAAACATCCATAAATCATGTTAAATATGTATATATACATATATATACACAAACATATAATTATCATATATTATATAGTTCGTGATATCATCGGTCAAACTAGACGGTCAAACGTTGTGTAAAAACTCTTTTCGAAAACATAAGTTTCGACAATTTGGATTGCTTATCATGTTGGTAAGTTTAATTTATGTAAATATTAATCTTATGAGTATAGATTGATCGAAAAAGTCTGGGTCATTACACATATCTTGTGCACAAAACTAACATACACATAACCTGTGTATAAAATCATTCTCGCGATATATAACATTCACATCAACTGGTGGCAATTATCATGTCCACATAATTCAATGGGGGCAATTATCATGTCCACATAATTCAATGGTGGTAATTATTATGTCCACCTAATTCAACGGTGGCAATTATCATGTCCACATAATTCAATAATAATCCGCAGAACTTCTGTCTGCATAATAATTCATTCGAGGAATGTTTTGCTTGTGTCTCTCTCGTCAAACATTTATAAAAGCATTTTAGGTATTCGCAATTCAAAATGTATTTCAAAAGCATTTAATAAAGCAGTTGTAAAAGCAGCGCATGTATTCTCAGTCCCAAAAATGTAAAGAGTAAAAGGGAGCAAATGAAACTCACCTATTGTATTTTGTAGTAAAAATACATATGACGACATTAAACAACTGAACAAATCAGGGTTGGCCTCGGATTCACGAACCTATATCATTTGTATATTTATTAACACATATATTCGAAATCGAACAAGCATATATTTTATTGTTAATGATATAACTTTTGTATTAATAACCTATGTATATACTTTATTATTAAATATATTTATGTTGTATATTTAAGATACATAAGAATTTTATATGATTAAGTTATGTATTTTAATTATATCTTTATATATATATATATATATATATATATATATATATATATATATATATATATATCACTTGTTTATTAAATCAGTAATTATAATAATTCTATGATAATTTTAGTAAAAATACTAATAATAATAATAATAATAATAATAATAATAATAATAATATTCATGATAATAATTATATTATTGGTAATAATATTAATATCTAATAATAACAATAATAATAATATTTAGTATTAATAATCTT
The DNA here is from genome assembly GCF_046630445.1 of Rutidosis leptorrhynchoides. Classification (NCBI taxonomy): domain Eukaryota; kingdom Viridiplantae; phylum Streptophyta; class Magnoliopsida; order Asterales; family Asteraceae; genus Rutidosis; species Rutidosis leptorrhynchoides. The sequence goes on from NC_092336.1 coordinate 340,595,586, forward strand.
AATAATAATAAGTGTTATTTAATAATATTAGTAATTATAATACTAATAAATATAATAATCAAAATAATGATAATAATAATTATGACAATAATAATATTAACAATAACAATAATACTAATAATTTTTGTAATAAAAACTACCTTCAAAACAAGCTTGTAAAAAGAAATGCCCCGAACCGGGCTCGAACCCGTGACCTCTAGATTCACAATTCCCCTTCTGAACCACTGATCTATCCGTGTTTATCTGTTTTAACTCGTACCGTTAATTATTTAACATGTATGAATCTATTTACCCTTTTCATTTAAAACCATCATTTTCATTCCCAGGTTTCATCATCATCATGTATCATCCGTTATCATCCTATCCGTCCAATACTGGCTGAGTTCTCGGCCCAACATGGAATCCAAGTTCAGGCCCAAGATTTTAACTAACTCACCACCCAAAACAAGTGTAATTGACCCGTTCGTTTACCTAAGTGGGTGTGGGGTTGTTTTCTTAATACATGTCAGCTACAAGAAAATAAAAGTAGAAGAAAAGTGGCACCACTTAATCAAATAACATCTTTTAATCGCAGAAGTAATCGGTGGTCTCCTTTAACAGCTCATCTCATCATCATCTTTATACATCAATCATTATTATCTTTATTTCCTTTTGTTAAATACTAACAGAAACAAATAAGAACGCAGCAGCAGAGTTTCTCGTTCTTTACTATGAAACCATTGATATTCATCATCTTCTATAACAATTTTATAGTTTTGGAAACGGGAAAAAAAAAATAACACGCTGTAGCAGAAGGTTGCAGCAACAGTGTATCGTTATATCAGGTATGTGATTGTTTTGGGTTTAATTCAAGATGAAACAAAAATCATTACAATAACAGGAAATAGGAGGGCTGTAGCAGAATCACGTCGGTTATAGCAGCAATTTGTAGTTACCTGTGGTTCTTTTGCAGCTGAAACAGAAAGTAACAATTGAGAGAGAGAAGAAGAGAGAGAGAGAGGTTAAAAGTGATGGTTTGGCGGTTAAATGGGTAATGGTTTAGATAGTTTTGTGATTTGAAAATTAAACTGCAACAACAGAAGATTTGGATTAGATTGTTCACGAATAAAAACAAAAATGAAGAGGGAGAGAAGAGAAAGAGTAAGGTGATGGAAGTCGATGGTGGCTCAATTAAATAATAGAAGTAGGAAATGGTGATGGTTGCGGTGTAGCTTCCAAAACAGAAAATGATAACAAAAGTAACATAAAAGGTGATGGGTGAAAGTGTTTTGATAGTGGTGTGTAGTGATGATACCCGATGGTGGTTCCCGGTTGTGTTGGGTTAGGATCGATTGAAACAGAAAAAAAAGCAGGTTCAAATGGGTCTGCTCAGAATAAAACAGATGGAACAAGCAATTCCAGCTTTTGTTTATTTTCTTTTAAATCGAATAATACAGCTTCAAGGGTTTCGAGTTTTGTCTTAGTTCAACGAAGAAAAAAAATGATTAAAACATGGTTAAGGATAGTGATCGTACGTGTAGATTTGAGGATAGTTTTCATAGTAATGTCGTAGTAGTGGTTGAACGAATTATAATACATATGTTCGATCCTAATTTGTTTGTATTGTAATTTGATTGGGACTTGTAACAACATTGAGTCATATTCGTACGAGCAGAAGAAAAAAATAACAAAAGGATAAGAAAAATAAAGCTTGATCATGACTGATTTTTGTTATATCTGTTATTGAATTCGCCTGGTACCCAAATCAGATACAGGAGCATCAATCTAGAACAGTTTGATAGTTATAGGGAATAAGATCATACGATTTTATTTATTTATTTATTTAATTATTTTTTTAATTTATGTAATTAATATTAATAATTATTAATTATATTAATCATAATAATTAATAATAATAGCAATAATAATACTCATGAAAATAATAATAATAATATTATTAATGATATCAATAATAAATTGTATTATTTTCTTATAATTATAGTAATAATGGTAATAATCATAATCTATCTATGATAATAGTATCAAAATAATATTTAAGATCATGATTTTTTTATTACTAGTTATATTATTAATGTTATTAGAAATGATAACTTATAATTATAACAATGAATTTTAATGTTAATAGTAATTATGAAAGTAATAATATTAATAAGACTAATAGTATTAATAACAATAACACAAACATTTATATATGACAAACTTCATATCCACATGATATATATCTAACATAATATTATCAATGATACTAATATTGATTTTGACTATTGAAAATACTATAATAATTATATTTATTTATTTTAATCATTATTATTGTATAAAATCTGATTATTAACTACCTAATAAAAATTAGCTCATAATTACATTTCTAATAAGCCAATAAATTATATAACTCATTTTTGAATCCATTTATTTTTTAGAATCACATAAGTTTGAATTAAACTTTTCTAAATAATAATTGAAACGCCCCACGAGTATTACCATCATTAAATAATTATATTTAATATACTCTATACATATATTTATATTTATTTTTATATGTATACACTTGTATTTACAAATAACAGTTCGTGAATCGTCGAGAACAGTCGAAGGTCAATTAAATATATGAAACAGTTCAAAACTTTTGAGACTCAACATTACATATTTTGCTTATCGTGTCGGAAACATATAAAGATTGAAGTTTAAATTTGATCGGAAATTTCCGGGTCATCACACGTCCCATGCATAGAGATAAAAATATCATTCATATGGATTGAACACCTGGTAACCGACATTCAAAATATGCATATTAGAATATTCCCATCATTCCGGGATCCTCCTTCGGACATGATATAAATTTCGAAGTACTAAAGCATCCGGTACTTTGGATGGGACTTGTTGGGCCCGATAGATCTATCTTTAGAGTTCGCGTCAATTAGGGTGTCTGTTCCCTAATTCTTAGATTACCAGACTTAATAAAAAGGGGCATATTCGATTTCGATAATTCAACCATAGAATGTAGTTTCACGTACTTGTGTCTATTTTGTAAAACAGTTATAAAAACATCGCATGTATTCTCAGTCCCAAAAATATATATTGCAAAAGCATTTAAAAAGGGATTAATGAAACTCACGCATATAAATATTGTAAAAACAGTTAATAAAGCATTTGCATGTATTCTTAGCCCAAAAACGTAAAGAGTAAAAAGGGCAAATGAAACTCACACATATAATTATTGTAAAACAGGTAATAAAGCATTTGCATGTATTCTCAGTCCCAAAAATGTAAAGAGTAAAAGGGATCAAATGAAACTCACCTAATGTATTTTATAGTAAAAATACATACGACTATATTGAACACTGTAGGGTTGGCCTCGGATTCACGAACCTATATCATTTATATATATTAACACATATATTTGTAATCGAACAAATTTATTATATCTTAAATTATATGTTATATATATTTAATTTGTATGTATCTTTAAAAATGACTATTATTTATATAGTTATATTAATATTTATATATGATTAATATTATATTAAAAATACATCATTTGTCATATATGAATATTTATATAAAAATATGTTTATAATATGTATTATTATTATAAGTATAATTTTTATATACATAACATTTATTTGTTGTAAAAATAACAATAATGATAATACTAGTAATAAAAATAATGATAAAAATAATAATGATAATAATTTTTAATAATAATAATACTTAATAATAATAATAATAATAATAATAATAATAATAATAATAATAATAATAATAATAAATAATAATAATAATAATAATAATAATAATAATAATAATAATAATAATAATAATAATAATAATAATAATAATAATAATAATAATAATAATAATAATAATAGTAGTAGGAATGCTACCTCAAAAGAGTAAGCCTAAAAAAAATAACAACACTGCCCGGGCTCAAACCCGAGTCCTCTTGATTAAACGTAAACACCCTCAACCATCCGTCTACCTCAGCTTTTCTGAAATAATCCCGAATAAAAATTATATGACCAATTAATCTGTTAGTTTCCTTTTTATCAATCACTAACACAATTGGGTCACAGCCCAATATAATTAGTAAGTCCAAGAACCTAATTGATCAAACCAACACTTTTGTTTTGTGCCCCTTTTTTTTCGATTTATACAGGAACAGGTAAGGAGGCAGTAGCAGGTTCACCCATGGTTTCGATTTATCTCCATTATTATCATAAGTTACGATATCATCATCCCAGTCGACATCATACCTCGTTACATCATCATCTTCCTACTTTTATTATCCTATTCATCTTCTTCACAGAATTTATCACCATTACTCGTCATCTATCATCTTAAGCTATCTTATATCCTAATCAACTTCATTTTCACGAATCATCATCATTACGATTATATCATAATTATGATCATTATCATTATGATCATCATAAGATCATCATGAGATCATCGTTATCTACACAACCGAACATCATCATCAAAGTTCCATGATCACCCTCATTCTTTTTATTATCATCTATCTTATTTCTAATCATCAATTACATTTGATCATTAAAAAAAAACATAGTAGTCATTTACTTATATATGTGGTTATTGATTCGGCCGAAAAAACAGAAGTACTAGTCATCCATAAACAATCGAACAGTTTGGACATCATCGAGCAAGCCCATGAACAACTAATCCAACTCAACAATGACTTAAGGTCCATTAACACACACCCTAGTGTCACGGCCCAACTGATGAACTGGATTTCAGTCTAACGTGGCCCAATCATGCAACAGGAACGGTTTCAAAGTCCAGCATCAGTATGATTTCACTTTATAGAATTCGAATTGGATCCTTCCAATAAATAATCATCCACTAACTTAAATGATAATAAATGTCAGCCACAATAAAGGAATAAGAAGAAAACGTCCATATCTCCTTTTTGACTATTATCATTGTCTATCATTTTCTTGGTTATCAATGAAAAAAAATATAAAGATGCTTATCTCAATCAAGAGAAAAATACTAGCTATTTTCTATACATAAAGGGTTGTTGATTGAGTTGCTTATTCGATGAGGCTGAAACAACACAGTACGAAGCATATGGTTCTTGAGGGTTGTCGTTGAAGTAGAGTGGCGTCTGAATAGAAAATAGGAGATAGTATACTTACGCGTAGCAGGAGAAACAATTTATTTGGTGGTTAATGATCGGAATAGAAATATAGCAGTTGCAACAGGAAGAAATCGTGTAGTAGCATCACTTAGTTGCAGGTGGTATTTATGGATGGGTTTTATATGGGTGGCAAAAGTGGTGAGACTTGAGTTGATAGAAATACATAAAGAAGGAAGATGATGGCGATCATATAATTGAGTTTGATGATGGTGATTTACGAGGTTCGATTAATTCAGTAAACAGAAGAAAAATATATATACGAGCAGGTGATATCTTTTTGATGAAGGTATTAGGTTTATGGTTTGAACAGGAAACGACAATAGTTAGCAGCTGCAGTGGAGGTGATTATTTGATGGTTATTTGGTGGTGGTGCGTGGCTGTTTTGGATGGTTTATAGGGTCTGATCGAATGAACACAATAATCAAATAACAGTAGTAGCAAACTCTCCACAGAAACCGAAAGTATAATAGTAGTAGTGATTAATATCGAATGATGATGAATTATGTGAGTTGATCAACATGAGATAATAGTAGTACAAAGAAATTAAAGAAGTTACAGTGGTGGTGTTAAGGTGGTAAGTGATGGTGGTCTCGGTGATTTGAAGAAGACAAGATGGTGGTAGTTGCCGTTGATCGTGAAGGTGCTTCTTTGATGATGGTATGGTTTGGGTGGCGGTTGATTTGAGGAGGAAGGAGAATATAAGCATGTATATTTTAAAAGAACACTAGTGAGTTATTGATCAATAGAGTGATGGGTGATGATAAAATCAAGCAAGGAACAAAATATCAAAAGATGGTGATGGTTGAGTATTCACGAGAAAGAAAGATGGTGTAGTGGGTTTATATGGAAGTGTATGTATATATATATAATATGGATAGTGGTGATTATGATAGAAAATAGAAAGTTGGTGAGTGGTTAGTTATCTATATATCTCTGTCTATAATCCATCTATATGTATATATATATATATATATATATATATATATATATATATATATATATATAGAATGGTAAAGTAAAGTAAATACTATAGTAATAATATTAAAATAATAATAATGTAATATAACTTGTAAACAATAAAACGTGTGAATCAATTTAGCAGAGAAAGAAGATTGAGATATTTTGGTGTTCTGCATAAAATAGAATATGTGATATGAGTGGGTGTCTAGTAAGCATATCAATATGTATATATAAAATAAAATATACTAGTGGTAAGATGACACAAAACAGTAATATAAATGAATCATGCATAGTAAAACCATTGCCCCTATTTCCATATTCAGTCGACATTCAAAATTACTGATTAATATTTCTTAATTACAAAACAACGTTATTTTAATATTCTCAAAACTTCATATTTTAACTTGTTTAATAATGGTTGAATGACATATGAGTATTACAATCGTTAAATATCTATATTCAATATACTTTATATAATTAAATATACATGTATCTATTTACAAATAGTTGTTCGTGAATCGTCGAGAATAATCGAAGGTTAAATAAATTTATGAAACAGTTCAAAACTTTTGAGACTTCAACATTACAGACTTTGCTTATCGTATTAGAAACATATAAAGATTAAGTTTAAATTTGATCGGAAATTTTCGGGTCGTCACAGTACCTACCCGTTAAAGAAATTTCGTCCCGAAATTTGAGTGAGGTTGTCATGACTAACAATAAAAATGTTTTCATGATGAATATGAGTTGATAAATAGAGTTTTATCATCATTGAGTAATATGGATAAAACAATTCGATT